>NC_064642.1:257306297-257948370 GCF_023864345.2 Schistocerca serialis cubense
CAACGATGTGTTCCTGGTTACAGATTCATAGGACCTTTATTCCTTCGTTTCCAGACAGGAATCCATTCCTGCACTTTGTCGGTCTTATTAATGTTCACCCAGTATATATAAAGCAGGGTGTATACTGATCAACCAGAACATTATGACCATCTATCTAACAGCCAGTATGACCATCTTTAGCCGGCCGCGGTGGTCTCGCGGTTCTAGGCACGCAGTCCGGAACCGCGCGACTGCTACGGTCGCAGGTTCGAGTCCTGCCTCGGTCGTGGATGTGTGTGATGTCCTTAGGTTAGTTAGGTTTAAGTAGTTCTAAGTTCTAGGGGACTGATGACCACAGCTGTTAAGTCCCATAGTGCTCAGAGCCATTTTTGACCAGCTTTGGTACGGATAACAGAGGCAACTCGTCGTAGCATGGAAGCAACGAGGCCTTGGTAGGTCTCTGGGCGGAGTTGGCGCTATATCTGTACACAGAAGTCACCTTATTCCTGTAAATTCCGGGGAGGGGGACGATGAGCTCTGAGGCCACGTTCAACCACTTCCCACATGTGTTCGATCGGATTCAGCACATCAACTGGAACTCGCCGCTGTGTTCCTCAAGCCACTCCGTCACGCTTCTGACATTGTAAGATGGCGCATTATCTTGCTGAAAAACGCCGCTGCCGTCGGGAAACATGATCGTCATGAAGGGGTGCACATGGTCTGCAACCGGCGTACGATACCCCTCGGCTGTCATGCTGCCTTGCACGAGATTCTATGAATTCCCACGTGAATGTTCTTCAGAGAATGATAGAGTTGCCACCAGCTTGTCACCATCCCGCAGTACAGCTTTCAAGGAACTGTTCCCCTGGAAGACGACGAATTCGCGCCCTCCCATCGCCATGATGACCATACAATACTCTGTCACTGCGGCAACGGTCACGTTTCAGTCGTAGTTGCCAATGTCATGGTGGTAACATTGGTATATGCACAGATCGGTGGGAGACCCAACATTATGGGTTTTAAGTGCACTGTGTGTTCAGACACACTCGTGCTCTACCCAGCGTTAAAGTCTGAGTTAGTTATGTCATAGTTTGCAGTCTGTCCTATTTTGCGAGTCTGTCCATCCTGTGATGTCTGATATCTGTAATGAGAGGGGGCCACCAAACCCCACAACATCTGGATGTTGTTTCACCTTGGATTTACGTGGTGTTGAAGACACTCACCACAACACTCCTCGAACACCCAACGAGTCATGCGGGTTCTGAAACGCTCACGCCGAGCCTATGGGCCATCACAATCTGCCGTCGATCATACAGATAGATTGTGCCCCTTCCCCATTCTACTCACGGGCAGCACGCTCATTGACACCACATGCACCTCGCTAAGTGACTCTGAAATTGCCTGGTGGGTTTATATCGACAGTAGAGCGGTGGTCATAATGTTCTGGCTGATCAGTGTTGAATGTATGTATGACTGGAGTCTCCTATCAAGTCCCTCGATCTAGTTCAACCAAATTATGCACAGAAACAGCAGTCCTCACAAGTATCAGCACTGTGAGGTTTAAAAGCTTTTAGCTGCAATAAGAGCGGAAATATGGGCAAAAATGTGTTCTTAAGATTGCCCTGCACGACAGATGTGTCGTCTGAGAATGTATAGGCCAATGTTACTGACCTGCTTTGCAGGGAAATCTATACGTTTGTGTCAAAAAAAAAAAAAAAAAAAAAAAAAAAACGGTTTTCTAGTGCCGGAGATGTAGACTCCCAGCATGAAAGGTGTATTGTGGGAGCAGTGTCTACCTGCTTCATCAATACTTTTAGCAGGGCTACGTATGCGGAAGGGCACAGCTGGGAGAGGGTTGAGATGGATAGAGGAAAGGATGGACAGAGAGAGAGGGGCAGGCGGGATATGTTGAGAGGGGTGCCAGAAGGGACTGACACACAGAGAGTGGAAGATGGGGAAGGACAGTGAGGGTGAGGAGGAGATGGATAGTGAGAGGGGTAGGGAGGAGATTGATTAGACAGTAGGAGATGAAAAAGGAGATGCGGGTAGCAGGAGATGGAGAGAGAAATGGATAGCAGAAGGGGATAGAGAGTGAGAGGACAAGGAGGAGATGGAGAAGGAGGGTGATAGACAGAGAGGGGCTAAGAAGAGACAGAAAGAGGGAGTAGGAGGAGATGGGCAGAGACGTAGGGAGCAGGAGAGGGACAGAGAAGGGGGCGAGAAGATGGGTAAAGAGAGGGGTGGGGAGGAGACGTTCAGAGAGAGGTGGAGGAGAAGACAGACTAAGAAATGAGTTTAGGAAATATATACTCGTATGTTTTGTATACACATGCGGCCGAAGGACAGGCCAAAGGCTAGTATGTAAATAAAGTCGAACATTGCGAAACGTAATATCTATTACATGAATAGGAAAACCACAGACCGTGTTAAAAACACGGAGATGGAAACAAAGATATTAGCGCGTCCCACGACACGAACGTAATTCCTTCATAAATGCAAGTCACTAACCACGTGACCAAAGTGATCACTTACCTCTCTGAGCTCACCGAAAGGCTTTTACCGCTGATCTCTCATTAACTCGCATTTAATTGTTGTTGTTGTTGTGGTCTTCAGTCCTGAGACTGGCTTAATGCAGCTCTCCATGCTACTCTATCCACTGCAACCTTCTTCATCTCCCTGCAGCTACTGCAACCTACATCCTTCTGAATCTGCTTAGTGTATTCATCTCTTGGTCTCCCTCTACGATTTTTACCCTCCAATGCCAAATTTGTGACCCCTTGATGTCTCAGGACATGACCTACCAACCGATCCCTTCTTCTAGTCAAGTTGTGCCACAAACTTCTCTTCTCCCCAATCCTATTCAATACCTCCTCATTAGTTACGTGATCTACCCACCTAATCTTCAACATTCTTCTGTAGCACCACATTTCGAAAGCTTCTATTCTCTTCTTGTCCAAACTATTTATCGTCCATGTTTCACTTCCATACATGGCTACACTCCATACAAATACTTTCAGAAACGACTTCCTGACACTTACATCTATACTCGATGTTAACAAATTTCTCTTCTTCAGAAACGCTTTCCTTGCCATTGCCAGTCTACATTTTATATCCTCTCTATTTCGACCATCATCAGTTATTTTGCTCCCCAAATAGCAAAACTCCTTTACTACTTTAAGTGTCTCATTTCCTAATCTAATTCCCTCAGCATCACCCGACTTAATTCGACTACATTCCATTATCCTCGTTTTGCTTTTGTTGATGTTCATCTTACAGCCTCCTTTCAAGACACTGTCCATTCCGTTCAACTGCTCTTACAAGTTCTTTGCTGTCTCTGACAGAATTACAATGTCATCAGCGAACCTCAAAGTTTTTATTTCTTCTCCCTGGACTTTAATACCTACTCCAAATTTTTCTTTTGTTTCCTTTACTGCTTGCTCAATATACAGATTGAATAACATCTGGGAGAGGCTACAACCCTGTCTCACTCCCTTCCCGACCACTGCTTCCCTATCGTGCCCCTGAACTCTTATAACTGCCATCTGCTTTCTGTACAAATTGTAAATAGCCTTTCGCTCCCTGTATTTTACCCCTTCCACCCTTAGAATTTGAAAGAGAGTATTCCAGTCAACATTGTCAAAAGCTTTCTCTAAGTCTACAAATGCTAGAAACGTAGGTTTGCCTTTTCTTAATCTTTCTTCTAAGATACGTCGTAAGGTCTGTATTGCCTCACGTATTCCAACATTTCTACGGAATCCAAACTGATCTTCCGGGAGGTCGGCTTCTACCAGTTTTTCCATTCGTCTGTAAATAATTCACGTTAGCATTTTGCAGCCGTGACTTATTAAAGTCGGTAATTTTCACATCTGCCAACACCTGCTTTCTTTGGGATTGGAATTATTATATTCTTCTTGAAGTCTGAGGGATTTCGCCTGTCTCATACATCTTTCTCAGCAGATGGCAGAAGTTTGTCAGGACTGGCTCTCCCATGGCCGTCAGTAGTTCTAATGGAATGTTGTCTACTCCCGGGGCGGTGTTTCGACTCAGGTCTTTCAGTGCTCTGTCAAACTCTTCACGCAGTATCGTATCTCCCATTTCATCTTCATCTACATCCCCTTCCATTTCCATAATATTGCCCTCAAGAACATCGCCCCTGTATAGACCCTCTATATACTCCTTCCACCTTTCTCCTTTCCCTTCTTTGCTTAGAACTGGGTTTCCATCTGAGCTCTTGATATTCATACGAGTGGCTTTCTTTTCTCCAAAGGTCTCCTTAGTTTTCCTGTAGGCAGTATCTATCTTACCCCTAGTGAGATAAGCCTCTACATCCTTACATTTGTCCTCTAGCCATCCCTGCTTAGCCATTTTGCACTTCCTGTCGATCTCATTTTTGAGATGTTTCTATTCCTTTTTGCCTGCTTCATTTACTGCATTTTTATATTTTCTCCTTTCATCAATTAAATTCAATATTTCTTCTGTTACCCAAGGTTTTCTACTAGCCCTCGACTTTTTACCTACTTGGTCCTCTGCTGCCTTCACTACTTCATCCCTCAGAGCTACCCACTCTTCTTCTACTGTATTTCTTTCCGCCATTCATGTGAATTGTTTCCTTATGCTCTCCCTGAAACTCTGTACAACCTCTGGTTCTTTCAGTTTATCCAGGTCCCATCTCCTTACATTCCCACCTTTTTGCAATTTCTTCAGTTTTAATCTACAGTTCATAACCAATAGATTGTGGTCAGAGTCCAAATCTGCCCCTGGAAATGTCATACAATTTAAAACCTGGTTTCTAGATCTCTGTCTTACCATTATATAATCTATCTGATACCTTTTAGTATCTCCAGGATTCTTCCATGCATACAACCTTCTTTTATAATTCTTGAACCAAGTGTTAGCTATGATTAAGTTACGCTCTGTGCAAAATTCTACCAGACGGCTTCCTCTTTAATTTCTTACCCCCAATTCATATTCACCTACTATGTTTCCTTCTCTCCCTTTTACAACTCTCGAATTCCAGTCACCCATGACTATTAAATTTCGTCTCCCTTCACTACCTGAATAATTTCTTTTATCTCATCATACATTTCTTCAATTTCTTCGTCATCTGCAGAGCTAGTTGGCATATAAACTTCTACTACTGTAGTAGGCGTGGGCTTCGCATTTAATTATAACGAAACATACTGAGAGTGACGTATTCCTGATAAATGTTCGATCACCGTTGCCTTAGATTGACATACTGTTAAACGTCGCATGGAAACAATGAATCCAACAGGGCGTCTCAAAAATAGCGAGCGATGGACGTCACGGACGTCACGTGACCGATTTCCGATTTCAGCGAAACGCCAGCCACACGCCGTGCTCCCGCAGAGGGAGTCGCCGCAGCCGCGGGCTTGTCACGTGGGGCCGTCTGCTGCCGCGACAGTGTCCGTAAATACCACGGGCCTCACATGTTCGGAGTCCCTGCTACCCTCTGAAGCCTTCGGCACACGCCATTAATATTTCTTCTTTTCTGTTATCAGTCCTCTGACTGGTCTGATGCGGCCCGCCACGCCTTCTTCTCCTGTGACAATATCTTCGTCACAGAGTAGCAATCGCTACCTACGTCCTCAATTATATGCTGGATATATTCCAATCTCTGTCTTCCTCCTCAGTTTTTACCCTCTACAGCTCCCTGATGTCTTAACACACGTCCAATCATCCCGTCCGTTGTACTTGTCAGTGTTTTCCATATGCTTCTTTCCTCGCCGATTATGCGGAGCATCTCATCTCAAAAGCTTAGATTCTCTTCTAGTCCGGTTCTGCCACTGTCCGTAATTCACTACCATACAGTGCTGTGTTCTAAACGTACATTTCCAGAAATTTATTCCTCATGTTATGACCTATGTTTAATATTAGTAGAGTTCTCTTGGTCAGGAATGCCCTTTTTCCAGTGCTTGTCTGCTTTTTATGTCCTCCTCGATCCATTCATCGTGGGTTTCTTTGCTGCGTAGTTAGAAGAATTCTTTAAACTCGTATACTTCTCGATCCCAAAGTCCGATGTTAGGTTTCTTGCTGTTTCCATTTCCTCCACTTCTCATTACTTTATTCTTCCTTCGCCTTACTCTCAACCCATAGTCTGTACTCATTAGACCGTTCATTCCGTTCAACAGATTCTGTAATTATTCTTCACTTTCACTGAAGATAGCAATGTCATCAGCGAATCTTATCACAGATGCCCTTTCACCTTGAATTTTAATCCCGTTCTTGAACCTTTCTTTTATTTCTGTCATTGCTTCTTCGATGAATAGACTGAACAGTAGGGGTGAAAGGCTACATCCCTGTCTCATACACGTTTTGAACCATGCACTTCGTTCTTGGTCTTCCAGCCTTATTGTCCCCTCACGGTTCCAGTTCATATTGTTTGTTGCCCCTCTTTCCCTATAGCTTACCCATATTTTTCTCAGAATTTCGAATATCTTGCAACATTATATACCGGCGAACGCTTTTTCCAGGTGGACCTACGAAAGTATCTTGATTTTCCTTCAGTCTTGCTTCCAGAATTATCAACCGGAACGTCAGGACTGCTCACCTGGTGCCTTGCCTTCCCTAAAGCCACAGTGATCCTCACCGAATAGAACGTCGGTTTTCTTTACAGTTCTTCTGTATATTATTCTTGTCATCGACTTAGAAGCATGAGTTGCTGTCAAGCTGATAGTGCGGTAGTTTTCGCATTTATCTACCCTTGATATCATCGGAATAGTGTGGATGATGATGTTCCAAAAGTCTGATGCTATATCGCCTGTCTCGCACATTTTACAGACCTACGCGAATAGTCGCTTTGTTGCCACTCTCCGCAATGATTTTAGAAATTCCAGTGGAATGTTATCTGTTCCTTCTGTCTTATTTTATCTTAAGTCTTTCAAAGCCCTTTTAAAAGCCGATTGCAATACTAATTCCTATCTCTTCCATTTTGACTCCTGTTTCTTCTACCTTGTCATCAAACAAATCCTTCCTCTCATACAGGCCTTCAGTGTACTCTTTCCATCCATCCGCTCTGTACTCTGCACTCTGCTCTCTTAATTCTACCGCTCTTGCTTTTAATTTCGGCTGTTTTGGCTTTTCCATACGCCGAGTCATTCCTTCCAACAATACATGCATTCGAGGGCCATATAAACCTCTCACGCCTCTTAGTTCACAGTCTGGTAATCGGAAGTCAACTCTGCGCGACGCGAAATAGAGTAGTTAAATGACAAAATCGGGAGGCTCTAGTCCCAACCGCCCACCATTAACAGGCAAGCTGGATCTACATCTACATACATACTCCGCAACGCATGGCGGAGGGTACCTTGTATAGCATTTGTAAGTAGGCTGTTTAGGTTTTCTTATTGGTAACGCCACGTAGCGCTCTGTATGAAAATCACTGGCTGTGCTGTGTGCAGTCTGTGGCTAGTTTGCATTGTTGTCTGCCATTGTAGTGTTGGGCAGCTGGATGTGAAGAGCGCGTAGCGTTGCGCAGTTGGAGGTGAGCCGCCAGCAGTGGTGGATGTGGGGAGTGAGATGGCGGAGTTTTGAGATCGGATGATCTGGACAGAGACAGTAAATTTGTAATATTGGATGTCATGAACTGCTATATATAATATGACTTTTGAACAATATTAAGGTAAATACATTGTTTGTTCTCTATCAAAATCTTTCTTTTGCTAACTGTGCCTATCAGTAGTTTGAATCTTTTATTTAGCTGGCAGTAGTGGCGCTCGCCGTATTGCAGTAGTCCGAGTAACGAAGATTTTTGTGAGGTAAGTGATTTGTGAAACGTATAGGTTAATGTTAGTCAGGACCATTCTTGTGTAGGGATTTTTGAAAGTCAGATTGCGTTGCGCCAAAAATATTGTGTGTCAGTTTAAGCACAGTCATGTATAATTGTTCAAAGGGGACGTTTCACATTATTAGCGCTTTCTTATTCCATTCGCAAATGGAGCAAGGGGAAAACGGCCGTCTATATACCCAGTACAAGCACAAATTTCTCTTAGCTTATCTTCGTGGCTCTGCGCAAAATGCACGTTGCCGGCAGTAGAATCGTTCTGCAGTCAGCCTCAAATTTTCTTTTAGTTCCTCGCGAAAAGAAGGTCAACTTCTCTCCAGGGATTCCCGTTTGAGTACACGAAGTATCTCTGTAATACTCACGTGCTCATCGAACCTACGGGTAATGTACCTAGCAGCACGCCTGTGAATTGCTTTCCTTTTAAAACGACCTCGTTGGGTACCATTCACTCGAGCAGTACTCAAGAGCAGATCGCACTAGTGTTCTATACGCTACCTCCTTTATAGACGAGCTACACCTTCCTAAAATTCTCCCAACGGACGAAAGTGGACCATTCGCCCTCCCTACTACCGTCCTTAAATGTTCGTTCCATTTCTTATCGCTCTGCAACGTTACGTCTAGATATTTAATCAATGGGATTGTGTGAAGCAACACACTGCTAGTGCTGTATTCGAACATGATGGAAGCGTTTTTCCTACCATCACCACGAAATTAAATTTTTCTACGTTTATAGCAAGCTGCCTCTCAACACATCAACTAGAAGTTTTGTCTAACTGTAAGTCTCGATGATGGACTGTTATCTATGTGATTTTTCACAGACGACACAGCTTTGTAAGTTAATCATTGCACCAAATCGATACAGATGCCGCACTAGTGCACACAGTGAAAAAAATACATAGATGAATTATCCGTAATTCTCCCGAAGTGCAAGTGTGGCGCTGAGTTGCCTTCGCAGAACATTACAAAATAAAGCAAGAAACTATGGAGAGTTACGTTGGCGTATTACCGCTATTTGCAAATGTTAAAATGTATGTGAATTCCTAAGGGACCAAACTGCTGAGGTCATCGGTCCCTAGACTTACACACTACTTAAACTAAGTTAAGCTAAGAACAACACACACACCCATGCCCGACGGAGGACTCGAACCTCCGACGGGAGGGGCCGCGCAATACGTGACATGACGCCTCAAACCGCACGGCCACTCCGCGCGGCCGCTGTTTGCATTACCAATTTAGTCAGAATACGGCGAGTTTATTTTAAGTATGAATTGTGAACCATACCGAACTCCAAATCTCAAATAGTTTGATATAAATAATTTCGTTTATTTCGTGATGTATACTGTCTGTAGAAAAGTAGGTACTGTATGTTCTTGTCCAACCACCAAATGTAGATAGCAACAGAATATAGTTAACATGTGAGCGAAAAGGTAATAAATACTTAAATGAACACATAATTCAAAATGTGCTATTTTGTCAATGATTGACACGCTGACACCAGAGGTGTGCCACAGTATGAATTAATTCTTACAATAAATCAAAAATAGCAACTAGTTAACTGTTAATACTGCTGTTTATTAAGAGCAAATAACGTTATTAATCACTGATTATGTTTTTACTTAATTGTAAGAATAACCTGTACTTAGAAATGTTTTTAAGACACGTAAAAAAGTTATTGATGGACTAAATTTTGCGATTATTTTCAGGAAGCTGTATTCTATGCATCAGGCAGTACACTTATTATTTGTGGATTTAGAAAAAGCGTATGATATTGTACTCATCAACGGACTATGAGAACCGATTGAGTATATAGGTGTAGAAGCACAACAGATATCCCTAATGCAAAGAACATACCATCAATCGAACGCAGCAGTTAAAGTAGGTAGATAGTTGAGAGAGACATTCCAAATACCGAAAAGACTTAGACAGGGATACAGTATGTCGTCAACTCTGTTTAAAATATACATGCAGTATTCGTAACAAAGTTCCCGAATTTACTGCCCTCCAGGGAAGTTCTCGCTCTCAAATTATTCTCGGAACCGAGAGATGGCTGAAACCCCAAAGAGGAACGTTCTTGAGATATTTAGTAGGTCATGGAACTTACATCGCAAATACAGATTAAAGGGGAATTGGAGAGTGAGCGTTCATTGCAGTTGCCAAAAATATTGTATCTGTTGAGTTCGAAGTTGAGTGTGACATTGAAGTTACGTGGTCACGTATAACAAGCCTAGGTGAAACCAAGTTAATTGTTAGAAGTTTCTGCTGTGACAGTTCTTGAGTCATTCAAAGAAAGTCTACGGTTACTAGCGCGTAAATACTGAAATCATGCAATACTATTTGGAGGCGATTTTAACCTGTCAAGAATAGACTGGGATATCTATGGATTCATTGCACGGGGTACAGTCAGACACTCGTGCGAAGTACTTTTGAACACGTTTTCTGAAAACTGTGTTGAGTAGCTACTTAGGCAACCAACACTCAATGAAAATATCTAAGACGTTTTAGCTACAAATAGGCCGGAACTTATCGCCAACGTCAGTACGAAAGCCGGGATTAGCGATCATTATGTGATTATAGCAACTATGATTACGAAAGTTAATAAATCAGTCAAGAAGGCATCGAGATCGTTATCTGCTAGATAGAGCAGATAAGCTTACTACGATCTCACTTAGACAGTGAACTGACAACACTTAGTTCCAGTAAGATGGGCGTAGAGGAATTATGGGCAAAGTTTAAGCAGATTATAATTTGTGGTCTGGAGAGTTATGTGGACAATAAGTGGATAAAGAATGGAAAAGATCCACCACGAATCAGCATGGCTTTAGGAAGAATCGCTCGTGGGAATCTCAGCTTGACCTTTTCTCACGTGATGCACTGGGAACTATGGATGAAAGGCAATAGGCAGACTCGATATTTCTAAATATCCGGAAAGCGTTTGACACAGTGCCCCACTGCAGGTTGTTAAAGAAGACACGTGAGTATGGAATTGGTTTACAGATATGTGAGAGCCTCGAAGACTTCTTAAGTTATGAAACACAATATGCTGTCCCGACGATGAGTGTTCATAAGAGACAAGGGTATCGTCAGAAGTGCCCCAGGGAAGTGTGATAGGCGCGCTGTTGTTCTCTGTACACGTAACTGATTTGGCGGACAGAGTGGGCAGGAATCTGCGGTTGTTTGCTGATGATGGTGTGGTGTGCGGTGAGAGGCCAAGACTGTAGAAGAATACAATACGACTTAGACAAAATTTCTAGTTGTTGTCACAAATGGTAGCGAGGATTAAATCTACGTTATGCAGATGAGTAGGAAAAACAAACCAGTAAAGTTCGTATACAGCATTAGTCGTCTCCTGCTTGACACAGTCACGTCGTTTAAATATCTGGATGTAACGTTGCAAAGCGATATGAAATGAAACGAGAATGTGAGGACTGTGGTAGGGAAGCGAATGGTCGATTTGGATTTGTTTAGAGAATTTTAGGAAAGAGAGTTTCATCTGTAAATGAGACCGCACGTAGGACTCTAGTGAGAACTATTCTTGAGTACTGGTGGAGTGTTTGGGCTCCGTACCAGATCGGATTGAAGGAAGTCATCGAAGCATTGAGATGTTGGCTGCTAGATTTTTTACTGATAGGTTCGAACAATTCGCAAGTGTTACGAACTGCTTCGGGAACTCAAGCGGGAATCACTAGACGGAAAGCGACATTCTTTTCGCGGAACACTATTGGGCAAATTTAGATAACCGGCATTTGAAGCTGACTGCAGAACGATTCTACTGTCTCCAACATACACTGCGCGTAGTCGTTTTTCTCTCTATTTGCGAGTGGAACAGCAAAGGAAATGACTAGTGGTGGTATGGGACACCCTTCGCCATGCGCCGTACGTTGCAAAATGGTTCAAATGGCTCTGAGCACTATGGGACTTAACTTCTAAGGTCATCAGTCCCCTAGAACGGAGAACTACTTAAACCTAACTAACCTAAGGACATCACACACATCCATGCCCGAGGCAGGAGTCGACCGTGCGACCGCAGCGGTCGTTCGGTTCCAGACTGTAGCGCCTAGAACCGCTCGGTCACCCCGGCCGGCCGTACGTTGCAATGCGGAGTATCGATGTAGATGTAGATGTAAGTTCGAACGTTGGAATCAGTCATGCGGAGGTATGAGATTTCCTTTCCAGCATGGTACTATCTACAAGTAAAATGCTAAATGAATTTCTGTGCAGCCGGGCAATATCAAAAGAAACAAAATAGAAGATTCTGCAAACAGTAGTGGAAAGTATTCTAACGTACTGTGAGACCTTGAGAGAGCGGCATAAAGTCAGACTTGAGGCAGTAGCGATGGATGGTATAAGTATGGCAACAATAATATCCAGGACAGATCTGAGAAAAAATGAGGAAATCGGGGAGATAATACACTCCTGGAAATTGAAATAAGAACACCGTGAATTCATTGTCCCAGGAAGGGGAAACTTTATTGACACATTCCTGGGGTCAGATACATCACATGATCACACTGACAGAACCACAGGCACATAGACACAGGCAACAGAGCATGCACAATGTCGGCACTAGTACAGTGTATATCCACCTTTCGCAGCAATGCAGGCTGCTATTCTCCCATGGAGACGATCGTAGAGATGCTGGATGTAGTCCTGTGGAACGGCTTGCCATGCCATTTCCACCTGGCGCCTCAGTTGGACCAGCGTTCGTGCTGGACGTGCAGACCGCGTGAGACGACGCTTCATCCAGTCCCAAACATGCTCAATGGGGGACAGATCCGGAGATCTTGCTGGCCAGGGTAGTTGACTTACACCTTCTAGAGCACGTTGGGTGGCACGGGATACATACGGACGTGCATTGTCCTGTTGGAACAGCAAGTTTCCTTGCCGGTCTAGGAATGGTAGAACGATGGGTTCGATGACGGTTTGGATGTACCGTGCACTATTCAGTGTCCCCTCGACGATCACCAGTGGTGTACGGCCAGTGTAGGAGATCGCTCCCCACACCATGATGCCGGGTGTTGGCCCTGTGTGCCTCGGTCGTATGCAGTCCTGATTGTGGCGCTCACCTGCACGGCGCCAAACACGCATACGACCATCATTGGCACCAAGGCAGAAGCGACTCTCATCGCTGAAGACGACACGTCTCCATTCGTCCCTCCAATCACGCCTGTCGCGACACCACTGGAGGCGGGCTGCACGATGTTGGGGCGTGAGCGGAAGACGGCCTAACGGTGTGCGGGACCGTAGCCCAGCTTCATGGAGACGGTTGCGAATGGTCCTCGCCGATACCCCAGGAGCAACAGTGTCCCTAATTTGCTGGGAAGTGGCGGTGCGGTCCCCTACGGCACTGCGTAGGATCCTATGGTCTTGGCGTGCATCCGTGCGTCGCTGCGGTCCGGTCCCAGGTCGACGGGCACGTGCACCTTCCGCCGACCACTGGCGACAACATCAATGTACTGTGGAGACCTCACGCCCCACGTGTTGAGCAATTCGGCGGTACGTCCACCCGGCCTCCCGTATGCCCACTATACGCCCTCGCTCAAAGTCCGTCAACTGCACATACGGTTCACGTCCACGCTGTCGCGGCATGCTACCAGTGTTAAAGACTGCGATAGAGCTCCGTATGCCACGGCAAACTGGCTGACACTGACGGCGGCGGTGCACAAATGCTGCGCAGCTAGCGCCATTCGACGGCCAACACCGCGGTTCCTGGTGTGTCTGCTGTGCCGTGCGTGTGATCATTGCTTGTACAGCCCTCTCGCAGTGTCCGGAGCAAGTATGGTGGGTCTGACACACCGGTGTCAATGTGTTCTTTTTTCCATTTCCAGGAGTGTAGATACAGTACAACAAGTCGTGCAAAGAACTGAGAATAGAGGTTTTCACAGATATCACCATGCACGGCGAGTGGAGCAAGGATGATGGCCAAGAGCAATCTGTGAATGGTCGCCACCAGGAAGGAGGAAGCGTGGACGGCCGAGATTAATATAGAGAGTGGGAGTAATTGCTATGGTGAGGAAGAGATATCGGAAAGAAGAAGACTGCCATGATCGTGGAAGCTAGCGAATAGGAAAACATGGCAACTGCTGAAGAGTGGAGAACCTGTTAACAGTAAAAGAAAAACTAAGTATTTTCAATAAACTATACGTATTACAGTAAGTAATACTTACCTTTTTATGCAACTATCATAGAGTTTAATAGGTTTTTTCAGTTTCTGGGAAAAATTAAGAAATCTGTCATTCACTGAAATAAAATGTCGTAACGAAAGAAATTATAGCTGCTTTTCTTCTGTTAAACACAAGCCGTGTAATAAGTTTGTCTCGTCGTTTATCGTAAGTTCATGAGCACCATTTTTTTCACAGTAAATTTAATTTCGAGAACGAGACGAGCAAAAAACAATACACGGTGCAAACTTGAATTTGGCCGTTCTCAACTTAATTGCGCCGGACACGCCGTAACGCGGCAGGAAATTTACTTTAATGCGCTTCATTAACGCGGCCTGCTGCTGAGGGCTCCCCAATTGTAAACAGCTCCGCTCTAAGCGTCGCTTCGCGTCGCCGGGAAATTAGTAACCGAATCTGGAGGCGCCCAACCTCTGCAGAGGGGACGCGCAGACCGCCATCTCTGAGCGCAGCTGAGGGTTCGCTGGCGAACTTTTGCAACTCAGGGCCTTTGCCAGGTGTTTCGCCGCACTAGGCTGCAAATGAAAAGTGACGCCCTCTGTTTTTTACTGCCATCGGTCTGCTCAGTATCCCCCTCCACCACCAACAATGTTCGACGGCATAACAGTGCTAATCCGCTATTATGCTTTTGATCATTAACCGCTATTATACTTTTAATCATTAAACTAAGATGACCTGAAGTCCTCATTTTCTGCGGAGAGTCCTCAGTTTTCACGCCTTGTCCTCAAACGCTTTAAAACTGATTGTGGACAAAAAATGTACACCTTTTCTTATTTTTTATCCTCAGTTTTGAAATTGCCCAAAATGACTGAAATAGGAATAATGAGCTCTCAAAAGAGATAAAGCAAGGTAATTTTTATTTCCGTGTCTCTCCAGTGGCGTCTGTTTTAGTTTCGGAGTAGGTAGAAGAAATGTGTTTCCTTAGGTCAAAGGAAGCAAAGACTTAAAATGTAACTGTTCTGTGTGCTTCTGAAAACAATTCGGTGTTTTAATTTTTTCTCCTTTTTATTTTTTCTCATTTGCTCATTTTTTTCTCAGTTTGATTTGAAATTAATTTTTTCCTTCTTTTGTAGTCCCTAAAATTTTGCCACTCTAGGCGGCAGTTTTCTCTGCCAGAGAGCAGGGGCGAAAGACTACATTCCTATCTTACACCGTTTTTAATCCGAGTGCTTCGTTCATGGTCTTCCATTCTCATCGTTCCCTCTTGCCTCTTCTACATATTTCACATTACCCGTCTTTCTCTGTAGCTTATCCCTATCTTTCTCAGAATTTCGAACATCTTGCATCATTTCACATTGTCGAACGCTTTTCCTGTGTCTTGATTTTCTTTATTGTTGCTTCCATTATCAACCGCAACGTCAAAATTGCCTGTCTGGTGCCTTTACGTTTCATAAAGACAAACTCATAGTCATCTAACACAGCTTCAGTTTTCTTTTACATTCTTCAACAGCTTTGATGCATGAGCTGTCAAGTGGATTGTGGGAGCTATTGCAGTCTTCGGAATTGTGTGGATGACTGTATCGCCAGACTCTACATTCTAGCCGCGCGGTCTCAGGCGCCTTGTCACGGTTCGCGGGGCCTACCGCCCGACGGAGGTTCGAGTCCTCGCTCGGGTATGAGTGTGTGTGTTGTCCTTAGCGTAACTTGGTTTAACTTAGGTTAGGTAGTGTGTAAGCCTAGGAACCGATGACCTCAGCAGTTTGGTCCCATAGGAAACACACAAACTTCCAATTTCATACATTCTATACAGCAAAGTGAATACTCGTTTTGTTGGCATTGATTTCTGATTTCCATCCTTTCCTCCTTATTAGAGTTTAAGTTTTGCAAAGGTCTTTTAAATTCTGATTCTAATGTTGGATTCTCTTATAGCCGGCCGAAGTGGCCGAGCGGTTCTAGGCGCTACAGTCTGGAATCGCGAGTCTGGAACCGTGCGACCGCTACGGTCGCACGTTCGAATCCTGCCTCGGGCATGGATGTGTGTGATGTCCTTAGGTTAGTTAGGTTTAAGTAGTTCTAAGTTCTAGGGGACTGATGACCTCAGAAGTTAAGTCCCATGGTGCTCAGAGCCATTTTTTTATCTCTTATATATCGAATCATGCAGCTTTACTGTATGATTAAATGATGATGGCGTCCTCTTGGGTAAAATATTCCGGAGGTAAAATAGTCCCCCATTCGGATCTCCGGGCGGGGACTACTCATGAGGATGTCATTATCAGGAGAAAGAAAACTGGCGTTCTACGTATCGGAGCGTGGAATGTCAGATCCCTTAATCGGGCAGGTAGGTTAGAAAATTTAAAAAGGGAAATGGATAGGTTAAAGTCAGATATAGTGGGAATTAGTGAAGTTCGGTGGCAGGAGGAACAAGACTTTTGGTCAGGTGAATACAGGTTTATAAATACAAAATCAAATAGGGGTAATGCAGGAGTAGGTTTAATAATGAATAGGAAAATAGGAATGCGGGTAAGCTACTACAAACAGCATAGTGAACGCATTATTGTGGCCAAGATAGATACGAAGCCCACACCAACTACAGTAGTACAAGTTTATATGCCAACTAGCTCTGCAGATGACGAAGAAATTGAAGAAATGTATAATGAAATAAAAGAAATTATTCAGATAGTGAAGGGAGACGAAAATTTAATAGTCATGGGTGACTATTCGAGTGTAGGAAAAGGGAGAGAAGGAAACATAGTAGGTGAATATGGATTGGGGCTAAGAAATGAAAGAGGAAGCCGCCTTGTAGAATTTTGCACAGAGCACAACTTAATTATAGCTTGGTTTAAGAATCATGATAGAAGGTTGTATACATGGAAGAACCCTGGAGATACTAAAAGGTATCAGATAGATTATATAATGGTAAGACAGAGGTTTAGGAACCAGGTTTTAAATTGTAAGACATTTCCAGGGGCAGATGTGGACTCTGACCACAATCTATTGGTTATGACCTGTAGATTAAAACTGAAGAAACTGCAAAAAGGTGGGAATTTAAGGAGATGGGACCTGGATAAACTGAAAGAACCAGAGGTTGTACAGAGTTTCAGGGAGAGCATAAGGGAACAATTGACAGGAATGGGGGAAAGAAATACAGTAGAAGAAGAATGGGTAGCTTTGAGGGATGAAGTAGTGAAGGCAGCAGAGGATCAAGTAGGTAAAAAGACGAGGGCTAGTAGAAATCCTTGGGTAACAGAAGAAATATTGAATTTAATTGATTAAAGGAGAAAATATAAAAATGCAGTAAATGAACTAGGCAAAAAGGAATACAAACGTCTCAAAAATGAGATCGACAGGAAGTGCAAAATGGCTAAGCAGGGACGGCTAGAGGACAAATGTAAGGATGTAGAGGCTTATCTCACTAGGGGTAAGATCGATACTGCATACAGGAAAATTAAAGAGACCTTTGGAGATAAGAGAACCACTTGTATGAATATCAAGAGCTCAGATGGAAACCCAGTTCTAACCAAAGAAGAGAAAGCAGAAAGGTGGAGGGAGTATATAGAGGGTCTATACAAGGGCGATGTACTTGAGGACAATATTATGGAAATGGAAGAGGATGTAGATGAAGATGAAATGGGAGATACGATACTGCGTGAAGAGTTTGACAGAACACTGAAAGACCTGAGTCGAAACAAGGCCCCCGGAGTAGACAACATTCCATTGGAACTACTGATGGCCTATGGAGAGCCAGTCCTGACAAAACTCTACCATCTGGTGAGCAAGATGTATGAAACAGGCGAAATACCCTCAGACTTCAAGAAGAATATAATAATTCCAATCCCAAAGAAAGCAGGTGTTCACAGATGTGAAAATTATCGAACAATCAGTTTAATAAGCCACAGCTGCAAAATACTAACACGAGTTCTTTACAGACGAATGGAAAAACTAGTAGAAGCCGACCTCGGGCAAGATCAGTTTGGATTCCGTAGAAATACTGGAACACGTGAGGCAATACTGACCTTACGACTTATCTTGAAAGAAAGATTAAGGAAAGGCAAACCTACGTTTCTAGCATTTGTAGACTTGGAGAGAACTTTTGACAATGTTGACTGAAATACTCTCTTTCAAATTCTAAAGGTGGCAGGGGTAAAACACAGGGAGCGAAAGGCTATTTACAATTTGTACAGAAACCAGATGGCAGTTATAAGAGTCGAGGGACATGAAAGGGAAGCAGTTGTTGGGAAGGGAGTAAGACAGGGTTGTAGCCTATCCCCGATGTTGTTCAATCTGTATATTGAGCAAGCAGTAAAGGAAACAAAAGAAAAATTCGGAGTAGGTATTAAAATCCATGGAAAAGAAATAAAAACTTTGAGGTTCGCCGATGACATTGTAATTCTGTCAGAGACAGCAAAGGACTTGGAAGCGCAGTTGAATGGAATGGATGGTGTCTTGAAGTGAGGATATAAGATGAACATCAGCAAAAGCAAAACGAGGATAATGGAATGTAATCGAATTAAGTCGGGTGATGCTGAGGGTATTAGATTAGGAAATGAGACAAAGTAGTAACGGAGTTTTGCTATTTAGGGAGCAAAATAACTGATGATGGTCGAAGTAGAGAGGATATAAAATGTAGACTGTCAATGGCAAGGAAAGCGTTTCTGAAGAAGAGAAATTTGTTAACATCGAGTATAGATTTAAGTGTCAGGAAGTCATTTCTGAAAGTATTTGTATGGAGTGTAGCCTTGTATGGAAGTGAAACATGGACGGTAAATAGTTTGGACAAGAAGAGAATAGAAGCTTTCGAAATGTGGTGCTACAGAAGAATGCTGAAAATTAGATGGGTAGATCACGTAACTAATGAGGAAGTATTGAACAGGATTGGGGAGAAGAGAAGTTTGTGGCACAACTTGACCAGAAGAAGGGATCGGTTGGTAGGACATGATCTGAGGCATGAAGGGATCACCAATTTAATATTGGAGGGCAGCGTGGAGGGTAAAAATCGTAGGGGGAGACCAAGAGATGAATACACTAAGCAGATTCAGAAGGATGTAGGTTGGAGTAGGTACTGGGAGATGAAGAAGCTTGCACAGGATAGAGTAGCATGGAGAGCTGCATCAAACCAGTCTCTGGACTGAAGACCACAACAACAACACAACAACATATCGAATCATAAAAAATGACGTTATAACAAAGAGATGCATGAAAAACTGTTGCATCGTCCATGACGCTTAAATTTATTATTTCGTTGCTACTAACCCCATTCGCAAAATAATTTGCACACAACATCAGCATATGACGCTGAATATACCTGCAAAATCATTTCATGACTCGTAGTTCAGGAGATATGACATCATAAACATTAAGCATAATGCCACAGGCTGTGTGATATGGGCGTGGACGCACGGCTATAAATAAATACTGGGCAACGCCGTATTTCTTTGCAAGTTGCAAATAAAACAAAAAGTCGAAGAAGAATTTTGCTTGTGACAAAGTTATTTGTAATGTCATAGGAATGCATTATATTCTCGATGGGTCATCCAAATACTTTTTACAGCAAACGGGAGTGATTTACAAGCTTGATCAAAATTCGTGGACACCCACAATTTGTCACGTTGAGTATTAATACAACTAATTTAGCGTTTACTGCTCAAAAAATTAATCTCTTATTACTTGCAGTAAACTCCTTAACTTCTTACAGTACAGTGCCATGCAATGACTGAACTGAAATTTTAATTTATGTCATATCAAGGGTGATTCAGCTGCCGCTACCACTGTCGTTTTTTGCAGCGCGCATTGTTCATAAACCACCCGCGAGATTCTTATATTCTCTAGAACACCATGTGCAAACTACACTACCGCCCATTAAAATTGCTACAACAAGAAGAAATGCAGATGATAAACGGGTATTCATTGGACAAATATACTATACTAGAACTGACATGTGATTAATTTTCACGCAGTTTGGGTGCTTAGATCCTAAGAAATCAGTACCCAGAACAACCACCTCCGGCCGTAATAACGGCCTTGATACGCCTGGGCATTGAGTCAAACAGAGCTTGGATGGCGTGTACAGGTACAGCTGCCCATGCGGTTTCAACACGATACCACAGTTCATCAAGAGTAGTGACTGGCGTATTGCGACGAGCCAGTTGCTCGGCCACCATTGACCAGTCGTTTTCAATTGGTGATAGATCTGGAGAATGTGCTGGCCAGGGCAGCAGTCGAACATATTCTGTATCCAGAAAGGCCCGTACAGGACCTGAAACATGCGGTCGTGCATTATCCTGCTGAAATGTAGGGTTTCGCAGGGATCGAATGGAGGGTAGAGCCACGGATCGTAACACATCTGAAATTTAACGTCCACTGTTCAAGGTGCCGTCAATGTGAACAAGAAGTGACCAACACGTGTAACGAATGGCACCCCATACCATCACAGCGGGTGATACGTCAGTATGGCAATGACGAATACACGCTTCCAATGTGCGTTCAAACAGAAACTGGACTCATCCGAAAAAATGACGTTTTGCCATTCGTGCAGCCAGGTTCGTCGTTGAGTACACCATCGCAGGCGCTCCTGTCTGTGATGCAGCGTCAAGGGTAACCGCAGTCATGGTCTCCGAGCTGATAGTACATGCTGCTGCAAACGTCGTCGAATTGTTCGTGCAGATGGTTGTTGTCTTGCAAACGTCCCCATCTGTTGACTCAGGGATCGAGACGTGGCTGCACGATCCGTTACAGCCATGCGGATAAGATGCGTGTCATCTCAACTGCTAGTGATACGAGGCCGTTGGAATCCAGCACTGCGTTCCGTATTACCCTCCTGAACCCACCGATTCCATGTTCTGCTAACAGTCATTGGATCTCGACCAACGCGAGCAGCAATGTCGTGATACGATAAGCCGCAATGGCGATAGGCTACAATCCGACCTTTATCAAAGTCGGAAACGTGATGGTACGCATTTCTCCTCCTTACACGAGGCAGCACAACAATTTTTCACGAGGCAACCCCGGTCAACTGCTGTTTGTGTATGAGGAATCGGTAGGAAACTTTCCTCATGTCAGCACGTTGTAGGTGTCGCCACTGGTGCCAACCTTGTGTGAATGCTCTGAAAAGCTAATCATTTGCATATCGCAGCATCTTCTTCCTGTCGGTTAAATTTCGCGTCTGTAGCACGTCATCTTCGTGGTGTAGCAATATTAATGGCCAGTAGTGTATTAGTCCTACGGAAAAAATGAACAGCACCTTTATGTAGGAACTTTAATGTAGTTAACTTTTGTGCTGGGGTACGTTATCGCTAGAGGCCGTATTTTTCGATTGATTGAAGATAAAAGTACGAAACTGACCTTCAAACGCATCCCCATTCCAAGACTCAGCCCCCACAGGTCGAGATTTGTGGTATGTTGTTCATGGCATCCCTCGTACCACTGTACAAAAATTTTCGACTACACTAATTATTTCCCATATTCGAACTTTTTTAGTCTTCACTGCGTGGCCTTATTACACCATCGGCTTAGTCGAGCACTTACAAATTGTAAAATTGACGTTCGTGTAAATATTACCTAACAGTTTTGTGAATTTTAACAGCAAACAATGAACAATTACATCGCTGTATTCGTTTGGCCTTCTGACTACATAACTAGTGTGCTTGCGAGAGTTAAGTTTGGATCGAATAGTCAACGTAGGTAGTTTTAGTGTAACGTTAACAAAAGCCATTTTTCGTTCATTACCCTCACAGGCACTTTTAAGTTAATAATGTTAACGATGTAGCAGATTGTGCTGGTGGCGTAGTAGCCCAATCAATTCAGACCAAAAGAGGTCGAATATCGAGAGTAGTCCATGTAGTCGGAAAATTTTCTATAGTGGTAGGAGGGAATACTACAAACAACGCACTAAAAATCATTACTGTTGAGGAATGAGTGAGGAGGTGGTTTTGTGTGTTTTTCGTGAACAACTCGAATACCGTGGCCTCCTTGGAAAACGTGTCCCTGCACAAAATTTATCTACACTAAATTTCCTACAAAGAGGTCCTACTTTTTTTTGGTAGGACTAACGATTTTCATGTAGCGAACGAGAGAATATGAAAATCTCGCTCGCGGTTTTTCCGCATGCGGGTTGCATAAAACGACAAGGGTAGCGACTGTTGAATCACCGTGTATGTGAACAAGAACCTTACTACCTACAGCTGAGGCACGATGTTGCAATAATTTACCTGAGTGCCTATGGCCTCAGAAGTTCCGTAAAGGCTGCCGGTTTAATAGCGCAAAACCGTTTGCAATCTCGTTATTAGGTAGTCGCGACGATTAAATGTGTCGGAATTATTACGTTAACTCGCAATTATGACCGCATCCGACCCCAAACACCAGTATGTCGCCGCTAAGGTAATCTTCGACTTTCTACAGCTGTATTACTACACAGAATCTTTCTCCAACACCATTATTTTGTCATGTTTAATTTCTATATTTGTATATCTTCCATGATTTCTTGCGCGTCGTTTTTTTCATATTGGCCAAAACTCTGCCAGCTGGTCACTTAACCATTGATTAACGGCAATAATCGTGGTGTAAAAGTAGACTGCCTCCAAGTGGTACACCCCGGGCAATGCCGAAAGGCAGCTAAAAGTCTACTACTATCGTGGCGCTGCACTATGAGTGTGAAGTCATCTCGGGGCTTAAAAGTGCAAATGGAAGCAAACAATAAAATGAATGGGTCTTCTCAAAACCCAATGGCAAGAGACCTCGGCCCGTCAGTCCGAGTACTGCAAATTAACATAGAAGGTATAAGTAAGACTAAATGTGATATCCTCTCAAGACTAGCACGGGATAACAATATACATACCATACTGGTCCAAGAAACACATGTAAACCACGAAGCAGATCTCAAGAAAAGAGGTCTCATAAGTGGATACACCGTTGCTGAAGCTATTCACCATGAAAACTATGGATCTGCTACATACGTGCGTAGTGACATTGATAACTGGGCTCCAATAAAAATAAGTTCTTCGGATAACATATTTTTAATAGAAACATTAGTAAGTAAAACAGTCAATGTATATAAGCCTCCTAACGCCCAATGGCCAAAAGAAGCACTCCCTGAAACAAAATACCCTACCCTCTTAATGGGCGATTTCAATAGCCGCCACAGTTTATGGGGCTATAGTGAATACGATGATAATGGTCAAGCCCTACTTGAGTGGGCAGATATTGAAGACCTGCAACTAATATATGATGATAAAGAGAGACACACCTTCTGGTCAGCTAGATGGCACCGCGGTTTCAACCCAGATCTGTGCTTTGTTAGTGGAGACCACAAGGGTAAAGGTTACCCATCAAGCAGGAAAGTATTAACTAACTTCCCACACAGCCAGCATAGACCTGTCATTGTCCACATTGGAATACAAGTCCCTCTTATAAAATCAGCTCCAAAACGAAGGTGGAATTTTGAAAAGGCTGATTGGGAGTCATACGCAAAACGTGCCGATGCCACTGTACGGTGGATAAAGCCAATCATTAACAACTATGAACGATTTAGTAAAGCTCTTATTGCATCAGCTAAGAAAACTATACCACGCGGTTTCAGGAAAGAATATACACCTGTCTGGAATGAAACAACTGAACGCCTCTATAACGAGTTCAAAGAATCTGGAGACAGGGAAGTGGCAGAGGAACTTATCGAGTCACTTGACAGCGCCCGAAGAGAAAAGTGGAAAAAAACCATGGAAGGTATAGACTTTAGAAAGTCCAGTTGAAAAGCGTGGGCCCTACTCAGGAAACTAGGATCTGGTGCATACAATCCCTGTGAAAAAGCAAAAACCACTCCCAATGCAATTGCAGGTCTTATAGCCAATATGTCCATGGCACCTCTTGACAAAGAAACCGCCAGAAACATTAAGAAACTAATTAAAACACGGTGGAGACAAGCTACTGAAAGATCACATCCTGCAGCACCTTTCACAGTGGAAGAACTGAAAACGGCTATCTCGAACATCAAAACTAGGAAGGCAGCTGGGCCAGATGAGTTATACCCAGAATTCATTAAGTATAGTGGGAAAAATGTTATCAACTGGCTCGTGAACTTCTATAACAACATCCTTGAAGAAGGCCGAGTGCCTGAGATATTCAAAAGATCTAAAGTATTGCCAATATTAAAACCTGTGGAAACACCAGACATGCCTGAACATCTTAGACCAATCTCTCTCCTGAGCACCTGCTTCAAACTCTTGGAGAGACTCTTGTATAATCGTATTGGGACGACTTTGAATGATAGAATCCCCATCGAGCATGCTGGTTTTCGACCACAACGTAACTGTTGCGACCAAGTACTGGCTTTAAAAACTTATATAGAGAACGGTTATGAACGGAAACTTAAAACAGCTGTTGCATTTGTAGATTTAACCGCAGCATACGATACTGTATGGAGGCATGGTCTTCTTAGCAAGATACTTGAGATTATCCCTTGCCAGACCTTGTACAAATTACTAAGTGATATGCTCAGCAATAGAACCCTTGAAGTTCATCTAGAAGGAAAGAAGAGTCGAACCATTGTTTCAAACAACGGCTTACCACAAGGTTCTGTATTGGCACCACTACTTTTCAACGTGTACATAAGCGACATACCAACAACAAATGCGCGGAAGTTCTGTTATGCAGATGACAAGGCCCTGGCTGTGCAACATGAAAGTTTTGAACAGTGTGAAAACTCCCTTATCCAAGACCTCGGAGTAATGGGTAAATATTTCAGATCTTGGAGATTAATTCCTGACCCAATAAAGTCAGAAGTTACAGTGTTTTATTTAAACAACCAACAGGCAACCCGATCCCTTGACGTTACCTTTGCTGGTAGAAAGTTAAAGCATAACCCAAACCCAAAATATCTTGGTATTAAATTGGATAGATCGCTTACATTCAAACCACACCTAATATATACTGCTTCTAAGATACGTACAACACATAATATTATTCAAAAGCTCTCCAATACTAGCTGGGGAACTGATGTACATACTCTGAATATTTCCTCTGTAGCGTTGGTATACTCTGTTGCGGAATATTGCAGCCCTGTTTGGCTTAACAGCAGCCACACGTCTAAAGTGGATACTCAACTAAACAATACCACGAGAACCATAACTGGGACATTAAATCCACACCACTACCTTGGCTCCCTGTTCTCTGCAGTATGGCTCAACCACATCTTAGGCGGCAAACCGCCTTAGTTAATGAATGGCGTAAAATCTCCTCCAATACCAACCTTCCAATCCATCAGGACATTGCCCCAAATCTTTCCCGACTAAGATCTAGAAGACCACCATGGAGAACAGCTCAAAACCTTAGGGCTGCGTCTTACGATGCTATGGATTCATGGAAAAATGAATGGTCTCAGACCGGACTATCCAAGAACTGCAATGAAATATCACCTGGTGGAAACCTACCTGGTACAGACCTGCCAAGAAGAACTTGGGTTATACTCTGTTGTGTCTAGACAAGACAGCCTAGACACAATGAGAGGAAGCCGAAAGGCACGCGCTAAGCTAAAGCAGGATGGCTTGAGGTCTGAAACAGAATACGTAATGAATGATATAAAGAAAAGTACGTAGCTTCGGGAATACTTAACTTTAATCCATCCTTTTGGTACATCTGGAGGTTGTGGCGATACAAGTGAGACTCTTTAGATACATGCAATGTTACTAATGGCGCCTTGCTAGGTCGTAGCCATTGACTTAGCTGAAGGCTATTCTAACTATTGGCTCGGCTAATGAGCAATGCTTCGTCCATGTAGTCCTAGCAAAGTCGTCCGTACAACTGGGACGAGTGCTAGTCCGTATCTCGAGACCTGCCTTGTGGTGGCGCTCGGTCTGCGATCACACAGTGGCGACACGCGGGTCCGACATGTACTAATGGACCGCGGCCGATTTAAAGCTACCACCTAGCAAGTGTGGTGTCTGGCGGTGACACCATATACTCAATAGACTCAGAACTGGTCATGGCAGAAGTGGCGAAATGCTCTGTAGATGGGGCATACGAGATTCACCACAGTGCGATTGTGGACATCCAGAGCAAACGATCCAGCACATCATTCAGGAATGCCCTAAACGTGCGTTTAAAGGATCCATTCGAGGACTTTACGCAGCCTCCCCTGCAGCCGTCGAGTGGATGGAAAACCTAAACATAGAACTTTAAAGAGACTCTATAGATTCCATATACACTCCTGGAAATGGAAAAAAGAACACATTGACACCGGTGTGTCAGACCCATCATACTTGCTCCGGACACTGCGAGAGGGCTGTACAAGCAATGATCACACGCACGGCACAGCGGACACACCAGGAACCGCGGTGTTGGCCGTCGAATGGCGCTAGCTGCGCAGCATTTGTGCACCGCCGCCGTCAGTGTCAGCCAGTTTCCCGTGGCATACGGAGCTCCATCGCAGTCTTTAACACTGGTAGCATGCCGCGACAGCGTGGGCGTGAACCGTATGTGCAGTTGACGGACTTTGAGCGAGGGCGTATAGTGGGCATGCGGGAGGCCGGGTGGACGTACCGCCGAATTGCTCAACACGTGGGGCGTGAGGTCTCCACAGTACATCGATGTTGTCGCCAGTGGTCGGCGGAAGGTGCACGTGCCCGTCGACCTGGGACCGGACCGCAGCGACGCACGGATGCACGCCAAGACCGTAGGATCCTACGCAGTGCCGTAGGGGACCGCACCGCCACTTCCCAGCAAATTAGGGACACTGTTGCTCCTGGGGTATCGGTGAGGACCATTCGCAACCGTCTCCATGAAGCTGGGCTACGGTCCCGCACACCGTTAGGCCGTCTTCCGCTCACGCCCCAACATCGTGCAGCCCGCCTCCAGTGGTGTCGCGACAGGCGTGAATGGAGGGACGAATGGAGACGTGTCGTCTTCAGCGATGAGAGTCGCTTCTGCCTTGGTGCCAATGATGGTCGTATGCGTGTTTGGCGCCGTGCAGGTGAGCGCCACAATCAGGACTGCATACGACCGAGGCACACAGGGCCAACACCCGGCATCATGGTGTGGGGAGCGATCTCCTACACTGGCCGTACACCACTGGTGATCGTCGAGGGGACACTGAATAGTGCACGGTACATCCAAACCGTCATCGAACCCATCGTTCTACCATTCCTAGACCGGCAAGGGAACTTGCTGTTCCAACAGGACAATGCACGTCCGCATGTATCCCGTGCCACCCAACGTGCTCTAGAAGGTGTAAGTCAACTACCCTGGCCAGCAAGATCTCCGGATCTGTCCACCATTGAGCATGTTTGGGACTGGATGAAGCGTCGTCTCACGCGGTCTGCACGTCCAGCACGAACGCTGGTCCAACTGAGGCGCCAGGTGGAAATGGCATGGCAAGCCGTTCCACAGGACTACATCCAGCATCTCTACGATCGTCTCCATGGGAGAATAGCAGCCTGCATTGCTGCGAAAGGTGGATATACACTGTACTAGTGCCGACATTGTGCATGCTCTGTTGCCTGTGTCTATGTGCCTGTGGTTCTGTCAGTGTGATCATGTGATGTATCTGACCCCAGGAATGTGTCAATAAAGTTTCCCCTTCCTGGGACAATGAATTCACGGTGTTCTTATTTCAATTTCCAGGAGTGTATGTGATTGCTGAATGACCTTATAGCAACAATTTCTATGTGATAATTTTATCTTATCTATGACAAGATACCTTATTGTAACAACCTGTGTATGCCTACTTTATCCTTAATTGAATGTCCATAAGACGAGACATTATTTATGTGTTATAATGTATGTTGATTTTATCTTTATCTGTCTGTATGCATTTAAAAATGAAACCATTTGTACTTGAAAACCACATACGCTAAATAAATAAATCGGCAATAACAACACTTTTACCTCATTTCAGTGCTTTCTAATTTATTAAGTGGGTGAACCTTGGAAATCTCTTCATGGTTCTGGGAATAATAGTCGACGCTTTAAGTAGATTTACGCTGTCCTTAATTTTAATCATACTTCCCCATCATCACAGTCTTCAAGCGTGCTTCCAAGGCGAATTATTGCTGCAGTATAAGAAGAGTTTGATGTTTTAGGCAACGCTCGGGACAGCGCGCTGGGATGGCAGAGTACTGATTTTAAGCCACGAAAGAAAAACGCAGGATCCTCTCCCACAAATGCTTGTAACGTTTTCTGTCACGTCATTCTGAAGCAGTTCTTTATTTTCAGTGCGGTATGTACTTTTTAACGCCATGCGAGAGCTCTTTAAAGGAATTAATCTCGTCAGAATATGCACAGTTTCATTTGCAGCGATACTTTTCACGAAAACACACGAAATATGTGCTAAATCCAAGACGAAATTGACGACAGAGTCAACATTAGCTCTCATCATTCGCTGCTTCAATTTATCAGTATCGGCTACATATTTATTTACTAAACGTTACCATGTTACATCTTCACGCATTTTATCAGTGAGCCCCTTTCTCTAGCAAAAATGCTAAATGTTTTACCATTCTTCATGCCCACTCAGCCATCCCCGTAATGGACAGACGATGCGACAGTGTATTAGAGACGATTTCCTTGACAGTCACGACGAAACGAACATAAGGACAACACTCAGTCCCTGAGCGGAGAATCGAACCGGGACCCTTCGGTTAGTACTCTGCTACGCTGACACCGCTGCTACCGAGGGGAGCGCCCGTGACATCTTTCGATAAGGTAACTCAGTACGGTATGTTTCCCGCCTACATCTACATTTACATCTACATTTATACTCCGCAAGCCACCCAACGGTGTGTGGCGGAGGGCACTTTACGTGCCACTGTCATTACCTCCCTTTCCTGTTCCAGTCGCGTATGGTTCGCGGGAAGAACGACTGCAGGAAAGCCTCCGTGCGCGCTCGAATCTCTCTAATTTTACATTCGTGATCTCCTCGGGAGGTATAAGTAGGAGGAAGCAATATATTCGATACCTCATCCAGAAACGCACCCTCTCGAAACCTGGACAGCAAGCCACACCGCGATGCAGAGCACCTCTCTTGCAGAGTCTGCAACTTGGGTTTGCTAAACATCTCCGTAACGCTATAAGGCTTACCAAATAACCCTGTGACGAAACGCGCCACTCTTCTTTGTATCTTCTCTATCTCCTCTGTCAACCCGACCTGGTACGGATCCCACACTGATCAGCAATACTCAAGCATAGGTCGAACGAGTGTTTTGAAAGTCACCTTCTTTGTTGATGGACTACATTTTCTAATGACTCTCCTAATGAATCTTAACCTGGCACCCGCCTTACCAACAATTTATTTTATATGATCATTCCACTTCAAATCGTTCCGTACGCATACTCCCAGATATTTTCCAGAAGTAACTGCTACCAGTGTTTGTTCCGCTATCATATAATCATACAATAAAGGATCCTTCTTTCTATGTATTGGCAATACGTTACATTTGTCTATGTTAAGGGTCATTTGCCACTCCCTGCACCAAGTGCCTATCCGCTGCAGATCTTCCTGCATTTCGCTACAATTTTCTAATGTTGCAACTTCTCTGTATACTACAGCATCATCCGCGAAAAGCCGCATGGAACTTCCGACACTATCTACTTGGTCATTTATAAATACTGTTAAAAGCAATGGTCCCATAACACTCCCCTGTGGCACGCCAGAGGTTACTTTAACGTCTGTAGACATCTCTCCATTGAGAACAACATGCTGTGTTCTGTTTGCTAAAAACTCTTCAATCCAGCTACACAGCTGGTCTGATATTCCGTAGGCTCTTACTTTGTTTATTAGGTGACAGTGCGGAATTGTATCGAACGCCTTCCGGAAGTCAAGGAAAATGGCGTCTACCTTGGAGCCTGTATCTAATATTTTCTGTGTCTCACGAACAAATATAGCGAGTTGGGTCTCACACGATCGCTGTTACCGGAATCCATGTTGATTCCTACAGAGTAGATTCTGGGTTTCCAGAAATTACATGATACGCGAGCAAAAATCATGTTCTAAAATTCTACAACAGATCGCTGTCAGAGATATAGGACTATAGTTTTGCGCATCTGCTCGACGACCCTTCTTGAAAACTGGGACTACCTGTGCTCTTTTCCAATCATTTGGAACCTTCCGTTCCTCTAGAGACTTGCGGTACACGGCTGTTAGAAGTGGGGAAAGTTCTTTCGCGTACTCTGTGTAGAATCGAATTGGTATCCCGTCAGGTCCAGTGGACTTTCCTCTGTTGAGTGATTTCAGTTGCTTTTCTATTGTCAGCCGTTTTTTCGTTCGTGTGAGGATTTAGAGAAGGAACTGCAGTGCGGTCTTCCTCTGTGAAACAGCTTCGGAAAAACGTGTTTAGTATCTCAACTTTACGCGTGTCTTCCTCTGTTTCAATGCCATTATCATCCCAGAGTGTCTGGATATGCTGTTTCGATCCACTTACTCCTGCCCTGCCTGCAGAGCGTGTTCGACTGTTGGCCTGGCCAGCGCATTCCTTCGAACTGTAAGGAAATATCTGACTTGGCTTTAATAATGAAGCCATCCTACTGTACGGAATACGTGTAGCAAATAAAATTTCGTTGTTTGTTCTCTTTCCTGGTTTTGAAATTTTAAAGATACACTGTGGTTTGTACTGAGATAGATCCCGTTCCGGAACCGTCCGTCTCTGCTTATCTAAAAGGTTAAATACGCCTCAATAGCACACAGACTAGCGGCGAAGTGCTTTTTCCTGATAAATCTCAAAAGCAAATAAACGACTGTGTAATATCTCTAAGACAGAACAGAATTTCTTACTACAAAATTCGCCTTACTCGTCTAATCTCTCTCTCCTCTGAATGCAGACCAAGACAAGAAACTTCAGGTTTTTAGGCACGATGAGATTCTTCGCTCGACAGACGTACAAAAAAACCATAAAAACGAGAAAGATTAGGGCGCGACTAACAGTGGTTTCGATTCGTCTGTCGTATAACAGTGTCTAGCGTAGTATGTGTGCATACACTGCGGTGTCAAAAGTCAAGGGACAGCGATAGGCACACATACAGATGGCGGTAGTATAGCGTACACAAGGTTGAAAAGGGCAATGCATTGGCGGAGCTGTCATTTAAAATCAGGTGATTCATATGAAACTGTTTCCCACATGATTACGATCGCACGATGGTAATTAATAGACTCTGAACGCGAAATGGTAGTTGGAGCTGGACGCACGGACCATTCCATTTCGGAAATTGTTAGGGAATTCAATATTACGAGATCCACAGTCTCAAGAGTGTGCCGAGAATAGCAAATTTTAGGCATTACCTCTCACCATGGATAACGCAGTGGCCAACGGTCTTCACTTGACGCCCGAGAGCAGCAGTATTTGCGTAGAGTTGTCAGTGCTAAAAGACATTCAACGCTGCTTGAAATAACGCAGAAATCAATCTGGGACGTAAGGCGAACATATCCGTAGGACAGCGTGACGAAATCTGGCGTCAGATGACCGACGTGAGTGCATGACATCGCCTGCAGCGCCTCCCCTGGACTTGTGACAATATCAGTTGGACGCTAGACAATTGGAGAATTGTGGCCCGATCAGATGTGTCCCGATTTCAGATGGTAAGAGATGATAGTGGGGTTTGAGTGTGGCACAGACCCCACGAAGCCATGGGCCCAAGTTCAGTCTGGAACCGCGTGACCGCTACGGTCGCAGGTTCGAATCCTGCCTCGGGCATGGATGTGTGTGATGTCCTTAGGTTAGTTAGGTTTAAGTAGTTCTGAGTCCTAGGGGAACTGATGACCACAGATTTTAAGTCCCATGGAGCTCAGAGCCATTTGAACCATGGGCCCAAGTGGTCAACAAGGCACTGCGCAAACTGGTGGTGGCTCCATAATGATCTCGGGTGTGTTTAAGTGAAATGGACTGAGTCCTGTGGTCCAATTGAACCAGTCATTGTCCTGTCACTATGTTCGGCTACTTGGAGACAATTTGCAGCCATTCATGGACTTTATGCTCCCAAACAACGACGCACCCCCGTCACCGGGCGACTATCGCTCGCGATTGGTTTGAAGAACAATCTGGACAATTAGAACGAATAATTTGGCCACCCAGATCACCCGACATGAATCCCATCTACCATTTATGGGGTATAATCGATAGGTCAGTTCGTGCACAAAATCCAGCACCGTTAACACTTTCGCAGTTATGGACGGCTTTAGATGCAGCTTGGCTGAATGTTTACGCACGTGAGTTACAACGTCTTGTTGAGTCCATGCCACGTCGAGTTGCTGCACTACGCCGAGCAAATGGAGATCCGACACGATATTAGGAGGTATCCCATGACGTTTGTCACCTCAGTACACAGGGGACAGGCAAAATAATATGGACAGTGGTAGTAATGGGACGGTTGTGTTTGGCGGTCAACAACGCAGGTAAGGCACGTGTCGCGCTGGACTGCGCGTGTTCAGTACGGACTAGGCATCAGTGCAGATTGTTTAGCAGTAGTGCACACTTTGAATCTGCATTCAGAGGCCGAGGTCAACGTGCAATGAAAGTGCTAACAGACTTCCAAAGAGGGCAGATTGTCGGGGTCCGATTAGCTGGAGTAACGGTAACCAAGACAGCCAATTTATTGAACGTTTCAAGAGCAACTGCTACATGACAGCCTACACAAAACATGGAAAGACATCAACGTGTAAACGTAATAGTAGGCGCAAATCAAAACCAAATGACAGAGATCGTCGTACGATAACACGAATTGTGTCAGAAGCAAATCTCACTCAATAGCCATCTTTTGAGACCCCATATCTATCGAGAATGTCCGCCGAGAACTCCATAAAGCGAATATTCATGGACGAGCTGCTACACTGAAATCATTAGTGACGACAACCAACGCAAAGAAGCGTAAAATATGGTGTCAGGAGCATAAATCCTCGACGGCTGATCAGTGGAAACACGTCGTAAGGTACGACGAGTCAACTTTTTCGTTATCTCCAACATCGGGCTGGGTTTACGTCTGGAGAACGCCAAAAGAAGCGTACAATCCTGACTGCATGATTCCAACGGTTAAAGCACGGAGGTGGAATTGTGATGGTTTATGACATCCTTCTCAAGTGAACCACAGCGTGCATCCAGGCCACAGGAGTGCAAATTCATATTGATAAGGGGACTCGTACCGCTACGTTCTTTGTAAATTTGGCTCGATTTTGCAGTCACCGAAATAACGCCGCATATCCTCTCAAGTCGTGAAGTTTCATTTCGTTTCTCCCTCCCCTTCTGGGCGTTTCACTTTTTTGCCAGATAGTGTAATATGCGTAACGACTTTTTGAAATACCATTATGTTTGTCGTAACGATAAAATATGCCAGGGAGAGCAAAGTGAATAATTACTTTGCTCAGTCACCAGCCCTGGTCTATGGACGACACACCCCTGAATATGAGTTAAATCCAGGAAGCTGATCCATTCTACGATTACTACAATTTTGTATGTACCAGTACTATCGGACAACATTAGATGCTTACTAGAGCAGATATTGGGCCTGGCCGTTATAGGAGACGTAATGCGTGCAACATCTCATACTTTTATTGAAAGAAGCGAAAATTAGCATAATGAATGTGAAATAATCAGATGATTTGCCGACGCAAACAACACGAAGATTCGAGACAACGACATAACGAACTAGGATCATTACTGAACAGCCATCCAGGACAAATAGGGGTGCCTGCGGCTGAAAAATGTAATAAACGGCCCAAAAAAAGTGTTGCGCCGCCGTCGTAGCTTGCACTCTTTTTTTCGCTCTGAAACCTCATTATTAATATTCATTTCATCAAAGTTAATCACAACGTACAGTCAGCTACGTAATGTAATTAAAATTAAGCCTGAATTCTCATTGCAGTTCATTAGGGCGTGATGTATCTCCAGCCATGTACAGGACAATGCATCCTGTCAATATGACTCGATGGTTAAATCAAGCTTAGACAGTGGGAGCGTTGTAGTTATACAACAAACGTTTTGTCAACACTAGAAGTTGTCCGCCTATAGGTTATACACCACATCCGACTTCATTACAGCTTCAGCCGCTATCGTGAGTCACAAAACATTGAAAATTTGGCTCATAGTGCTCGTCCGCAGTCAACAGCACTAGCTGATAACCGCTACCTACAAATTATAGGTCAAATGTGCGCCAAGAAGAACGAAGCAGAATAGCGCGTTGCACCTCTGAAGACATTGGAAGGACTTTGTCGGCCCAGACAGTACATAATCATCTTAGTCTCTAGACGTTCGTTCATTACGAACTACACCAAAAAACCTTTCAAAATCGTGGTGAGCAAAGAGACCTGGAATAGAACTTGTATCAATGGCGTTTCTTTCTCTTTCTGTTCACCGACGTTTGCCTTAAAGATCGTCCTAGAAAAGTTAACATTTGGCCAGGTCGCACTTATAGAGTTCCATGAGTTCGCCCGGGAGATGAGTTAGGCACGCCTTGGCTTGGTACCATGTACTGATGTCGGACGCCTCTCATCGTTAACAAGGGTGATTCGAGAACCGTGAGGTACCCGGACACTGTGTCCAGTCTGTCAACAACTATGGCAACAGGATCGTCTTTGGAAATGATAATGGCCGTCCCATGAACATCTTCGTTCAGGAGGTAGTAATCAGCAGAATGGGACGACCTACGCTATCTTCTGACATTAATCCGACTGAGCGTACCTGGGATCAGTTGAAACTCGTAGTGGGTCGTTACAGAAACCCTCGTCACACAGAGGGGGACTGCCGTCGAAGAGTATAACAGGTGTAAGCAGTGTAACACGTTTTTTGAGCGATCTACATGGAAAAGTATGGAAGTCTTTATCCGTCAATGGATGTCATATCGCTGAACAGTTAATTTACTCCGTCTGTAAGTCACATTAGAGTCACGTAGATACTGAGCATCATAGTCATTAATTTGAAGTGCAAGTTAACTCTGGCAGGAAGAATACAGCACCAGTGCATACTTAAGTAGTAGTAGAACACGAAAAATACACAGAAAGATATAGTGGATAGTGAGTAAACTCTATTTCTCACTGAGATAAAGCCTTGTACTTTACACGGGATGCAAATGTTCCTCACAATCTGAAAACGTATATGCCCTCGCAAGTCTTCACCCACCAATGTCACGATGCCCGAACAAGTTGAGGTGAAGGACTGGCAGACTGAAGTAGAAATTAAGGTTTTGAGGGAACACCAATTTTTTTTTCTTTTACATCTGATGTCGGAGTAGCGTGAAGACAGAAGATCTGGCGTCAAAAATGTAATAAATCACCGTTAAGCACACAGCAGCAAATTAACAATTCTTCGTTCCTGACAATACACAGTACAAGAGCAGTAGCCAGAATAAGAACAATTAGAGGTGATAGATAGTAAGATAATGAATGACCAATCAAACAGTAAAGGAATTTCAGGTTATTCACTACGAAATGCGACATATTTAAATCCAGACATAGCTGGTCAAGAAACTGAATGAAAGCTACATAAACAAGAGCAAATATTTTAGGTGAATTTTTTATTTTCCTATGGTATTCGGTCTGATAGTGTCGTCCAGCTTTCGTGATGTTTCAGCAAGCTGGCTTACACCATCCTCAAACGGTTCTCATCGCTCAGTTACCAAACGTCTGAAAAACCCCAAAATCACATACTTGAAGCATACAGTTCTTATGGTAAGTCACAATGATCTACGAAGGTTTTTCTATGCGTTGGGACGCGTACACTATTATTCTAAAACGTTTTGTTCATTTGCAAATATGCTCCTCTAACAATTGTTCCATAAAAACAATAACTAACTATAAGAAATTTTATACTCACAGAATGATGTATTCAAGAGAGTGCCCAAAGCTGAAGCGAGCTAGAATTGGAATGGTTCCAATAATACTTAGTGATGACAGTGTAATTACCTCAAAATTCCCCCTATAAAACTAAACAGAGGATTGTGACACAATACCTTAGACTCTGTTGCACGTCCGCTAGTCCGAAAGAAATACTTTCTGCAACGTGGCTCCACATAAAAGAAATCCCACAGCCTCCCAACTTGGTTACATTAGATCGACTTTATGTTAGCATAGCCAGTATACCCACAGTCCAGGATAGGAAAAAATAGACTTATCACATAACAGCAAGTAAAATAACTTCTTCATATCACAGTTTCGACTATATAGCTTTGTAGGATTTGTAGTCGGTTAGCACCACCTACCGTTTCTGCAACTTTCGTTTCTCTAGGAACAGCATGCGCGGTGAAGTAGTATTACGGGAGCAGACTCAAGATGTTTCTCTGTAATATCACACTGAAACATTCACTTACATTTGTGGCCGTATACGTTGCAAACATTAAGAGTCGTTGTTACGATAATAGGATTCGTCTTGAGGTACTGTATGTTTTCGACAATCATCACACGTTCTTCTGTAAAACCTGTCAATTATGCTATATAGCCATTACAATCTTCTTTACTTCTGTTCAATGGACGAATAAGATGAAACGCAGAAAACTTACATTATTTATTCTTGTGTTCTAGGTGTTTCATGTATTTCAGGTTCAATACGGGGAACTCTAACACTTTGGGAAATTTTCATTTTGTACTCTTATGAAATTGGTGGAAATGGGTAGCTGTACAATTTTGCTACACGTCATATATGCTGTATTGTCATGCCTCATAAGGTACTTAAGATATTATAAATACTTTACACACAGTGGAGAAATAGAAAAGTAAGAGAGTTGATACTTGCAGAATAGATCGGTGTTATAAATAGTTGGATTGTTGCCACTTAAGATATATAACCGAAAGGAACTAGTTTCAGGGAAATATGTCATCATCGTGTAAAGACAGTTAACACTATATAAGTCTGTGAGGTTTCATGACCGCTGACATCGAAGGCAAAATCTTCTGGGTTGTTACATCGCGTCATATTTCTTATGTATGAGCAGTTAACCATGGACACCATAAGATCCTGAAGAAGATAGCCGGCCGCTGTGGCCGAGCGGTTCTAGGCGCTTCAGTCCGGAACCGCACTGCTGCTACGGCCGCAGGTTCGAATCCTGCCTCGGGCATGGATGTGAGTGATGTCCTTAGGTTAGTTAGATTCAAGTAGTTCTAAGCCTAGGGGACTGATGACCTCAGATGTTAAGTCCCATAGTGCTTAGAGCCATTTGAAAGATTTGAAGAAGATACCAAAAGGGGGATCGAAACTTTTAGCAGAAAAAAGAAATATGGTGCAGCCTCCCAACCCAAAAGATTTTACCATCAGTTAAAATTGTATACGGAAAAGAGTTTTCTAAAATACACTGATGGAAATAATCGCAATACCAAGAAAGAGTAGTGCGACATAAACGACAGTTGGTAGGCGTTTTTTTACATCTCCAGTTTCGCCCCAGTCACACAAGAGTGGCGTTAGTAGCACAACCATGAGGATACAAACCATGTCTGTCTTAAATCCACGCTGTAACAGTCGTGAGGGTAAGTTACCTCTTAGGCTGGACATGGTGAATCGATGTTAATCAAGAACGCCTGTAAAGCGGCAAAGCCGCCATTATGAACACCGCATTGAGTTTGAACGATCTCGTGTAATATGACTATTAAAATCTGAACATTCCTTCCGCGATGCTGCAGAAAGAGTTGTCAGAATTGTATGCACTGTGCATGATCGCTGACAGCGGTAGTCACGAGATCGTAGGGTCGCAAGACGACCGGGCTCCGGATCATGACGTGACACTATCGAGAGGGTAGACCGTCGTGCTCGGCGTAGGGTTTTGGCGTATCATATTGCATCTGCAGTACCACATTGACACGACGAACTCTTACTAATCGGTTACTTCAACAACACTGATCCAGACGCCGTGTAGGGTGCATTCCACTGACCCCGGTGATGTCAAGGGAGAGCTCATTGGAGGGTAGAGTGGAGGTCCGTTGCTTTTTTTCTGATGAAAGCTGGTCGTGCCTCGACGCCAGTATGACTATGTTTTGGTCAGAAGGAGGCCAGTTGGGGGCCTGCAACCAACTTGTCTGCGTGCCAGACGCACTGGAGCTGGAGTTATGACCTAGGGTGCAGTCTCGTATGACAGCAGAAGCACTGTCGTGCTTATCCCACACACCTTGACTGCAACTTTGTCCGTCAGTCTCGTTATTTGACATGTTGTGCTGTCATTCATGAACAGTATTACAGCGTTATCCTGTTTCCAGCGGGATAACGCTCGCCCACATACCGCTGTTCTAACCCAACATACCCTACAGAGGTCGACGTTGCCCTGGACAGCTCGATCATCAGATCTGCCTGCAGTCGAGAACATATGGGACATCATCGGCCGACAGCCCCACCGTCATCCGCAAACGGCACTAACCGTCCCTGTAAGGAGCGATCAACTGCAACAAGCATGGGTCTCCATCCAACAGACTGACATCCTGCACCTGTACAACAAAACGAACGCGCATTTTAGCATGCTTGCATTCAACATTTTGGTGGCTACACCAGTTATTAATGTACCAGCATTTCGCATTTGCAATTGCTTACCTTGCGCCTTCATTAACCTGTGCTCTTGCCATCTTGACTAATTACATATGTTACCAAGACAAATGTATTCCCCCAAATTTCGTTACTCTACAGAAATTATTTTTGGTGCTGCAGTATTTTTCGTCAGTATACATTCAGAAACAACGTACAGCATATCGAGCTACCATCCATCTTACTTAGCAGGTAATTAATCTAGCATGCGAAATAAGACTCATCTGTAATATTCTCAGTTAGTGCCGCTAAACAAGTTTTCCAGCGCCTTACAATGTGTGAATACCGTGCAGGTGTTTAAAATAATTATACGTGACGATTTTCTGATATTTTCATTACAGTTTTCCAGACTTAGGCGGAACGCAGACACACAATGAGAGGAGATAAATAGTGTGTGTGTGGGCGGGTGGGTGGGAGGGTGGGTGGGTGAGGGGCGCTCAGTGAAGAGATTATCAGCGAGGAGATAGCTTAAAATTCCTGCAAAATGTCTTCTGTAGCAGGGATCAGCTTCAGTGCCACCATCGTCGAGTCGTAGACTTTTTTTTGTTCCTCGAGTGGCCATCTCACCGCAGTATCTGTTGGAACGATTCCGTTTGTAATGGCGAAGTGTTGAAAACAGAGCACAAACACATGGAACTATAAAAGCGTAGAGTGCAGTACGTCGGTTGTGTGATGTCGTCAGTCATACGACCACACCGCCGCCTGAGAGATCGATCCGCCAGTGGCGATTCTCTCGATAAACGGAACAGAAGAACGACTGTGTTAGCCAAAGAGTACACAGCCAGTCGCAGTACCTATGCTCGCCGCGAGGCGCTGCTAGGCCACTTCATGTGTAGCAGGAGTGTAGTGCATTTGTGCCAGTCTACAGTTAGTAGCCACGCTCAGTGGTCAGCCAGCGCCGATGTTAGTCAGTCACCGTTTGCAGCTCAGTCATTGCTGCCATCAAGTCTTTGTAGCCCAGTTCCATGTTAGTCTTCAAATTCACCGGATTCGACATTCAAGATTACGAGAGATTAACTCGTCACTGCAAGATTTGTGACTTGTAAATTATGTCATTCTACAGACGCTTAGTCTAGTCGCGTCTTCTATAATTGTCAACCAACATATCATGGACTACAATAAAGTTAAGTAATAAATACTTTCTCATTTTGTACTCCTGCTAATTAATTGTGTTTTCCTCTTGTAGCTACCAAGCAGTCTTGGCATACTAGAACCCACGTTTCCACCTCCTTGGCTACCTCATATTTGCCACCTCATGTTGAAGGACTCGGTTATGGTGGAAGATCGAGAGCCATCAGGTTGTAACCGCTTCCACCGTCAGAAAGAGCTAAGAAGTGCGCTGGCAGATTTTGTGGGGTTCAAAATGATCTGCAGTAATCTGTACCGCTTTACTGTACGACTGAGAAATGATATAACGTATTGACCATTGAAGGACGGTTCTCTGTAAAATGTGTACACGCCCGAACAATATATTATTTCAAAACACGGGACGCTCAGAAAGCAGACTGATTTCTTTTCCCACTGTTAAAATTAGCACATGAATCCCTATTTTGTTTATTTGAAATGAAAGAAATTTACGGAGAAGATGTTTTTTCTTCTCCCTAAACATGAAATGTCACAATACTGGTGGTAATTCTACAGCTGACAAGTAAAGTAAACAGTGGAGTTCTGTTAATTCATTTTTTCTGTTCCATGATAGAACTGTGAAAGGGAGAAAAACAATTTCCGATGCAACATGGCTAACAGTGACGTGTTCCGTTATTCGTTATGTACGTGATTCAAAACGAAAGCCTTGGTTGATTATTACGTGGCAGGGAATTTTGTTTGATCTAGAGGTTGAAAAACTTTACGATTGACCATATTATTTTTCCATACAATCCCCAAATGTCCACAGACATACGTCTGAACGTGTCTCTAACTGTTTTGTAGCCTGACGTGAAAATTCCCCCTTGGAGTCATCGGATGACAGGTGTTGTGCGAACACAGCGTACTATGGTCAGACGATGTTCCACCTTGCTGAACGTACAGCAATGACGAAGTAAAGCGCCTGGTCTGCGCTTGAACTTTTCTGGACTGCCTCCCAAGTGCCCAGGGTGATGTATTTAGGCGACTTGCGAGTTGGCTACTGCAGGCTCCTGAAAGCTCACAGTGAAAACCATACGGCGTACGGCCCGGATCCTCAGTGTCGTTAAATTTATTTCCAGAACATGATTAAACAACGTGATGGTGAAGAATAATTTTAGAGATTCGACCGGCGCTAGATCCATAGAAGATCGTAACATTAATGGAAAGCACTGACGGCATAATTGTCTCAGTACATATTTATTTTTAAGATTCTATTCTTTCACATGCATGTTGCCATCTTGCGACATTTGTCACCTATATCATTGAATCAGCAGTGTAAGATGTAACAGATTGAATAACAAAAGTTTGAAATCGGTTCTTGTACTTAGCTTTTCGTTCTGGAATGCTACCACTGTTTTGTGAAAGAAATCAGAAATCTAGTGACCATATCTTTCTGCTGCTATAGAAAATACTCTTACAAGGGGAGGCCGCCAATTGTGAAATTCAGATTCGATTCATACTGCGCATAATAAAAGCTCATGGCCAGAGGTGTAATATGGCAAAGCAACAAGATGCACTTCTCAGCCGTTGTCGAGAAAATCGACAGTTAAAAGAAACCGTTGCGGTGAAATACTCTCTACGATTAATGGTTTTCTACAGCGTCGTGGCGCAGCGGTAAACGCTCGGGTTCGTAATCCGAAGGTCGCCGGATCGAATCTCGCGCCATGCAATTTTTTTATTATTAGTTTCTTGTTATATATATATATATATATATATATATATATATATATATATATATATAAAAACTATTAATGAATTGCTTATGCATGTTGGTGAAGGCGGATCGCTCTCCAATTGTACCGCCTCCGTTTTTCCGTTTTTCTAACAGGGTGTACCAAAGCTCTCACGTCCGCACTGATTTTGGACGATGTCATAAGTTGCGCAAGGGACCGCATCTATCTTCTTTCGAAGTTAGCAGGCAACTACGCTAGTTATGCGGCGGATCGCTTCGGCCCATTCAACGTCTGTCCTTCGAGTGTAACGATCGAGTAACGGAGTTTATATTTCATACCTGCCACAGCAAATTTGTGTTCATGGGTTCTCTATTCTAATTCGAACGTTTGACTTACGCTATACGTATTCGTTTCGGAATATCGTTTCTACGTCTTCCGTTAACTATACGTGGTTAAAACTATGGAGACAATTAATAACATTTGTGAAATACAACTTTGTTTGCGGAAAACATAATGATGTTCGAAGTCGCCAGTTTTTCCACGACAAACGACTTTCAACAACTTATTATATGCATAATTGTTGCAACTGATTGCCGGGGATTTTATATATATATATATATATATATATATATATATATATATATATATATGTTTGAATTACAAAAATCAAATACTAAAAAAAAGGTTGAATGGCGCGAAATACGATCCGGCGACCTTCGGATTACGAACCCGAGCGCTTACCGCTGAGCCACGACACTGGAGAAAGCTATTAATCGTAGAGAGTATTTCACCGCAACGGTTTCTTTTAACTGTCGATTTTCTCCACAACGGCTGAGAAGTGCATCTTGGTGCTTTGCCACATTACACCTCTGGCCATGAGCTTTTATTATGCGCAGTATGAATCGAATCTGAATTTCACAATTGGCGGCCTCCCCTTGTTAGCTGTAGTCGGTGTCCGCCATATGAAATTCGACGTAACTCTTCCTTCGTCGACACTCGTTGATGGTAGTAAACGAACAATTTTGTAAGTTCAAAATAAATACGTATAAATCATTACCTGACAGACGATACCAACAAAATTTCCATCGTTGTAAGAATTGAAGGTGTCACAAGATAATTTCAAGAAGCAGAGAAAGAGCTTATAAAAAATTACAAACTAAAAAGATCACTTCTTACGAGACGGATGTAATCTGACACATTTCCTTTGCGATACTTGAATTACAGAGAGGAAAGGCGCTGCTACATAGGATATTTCTACTGCTCTTGATGGCGACTGTGGCAGCAAGATCGTGTTTGTGTGTCTGCATGGTATTATACTGCATTTCTTCGATCTTTAAATATTTTCTCCTCAGTAGTAATAAAGGATAACCTAATTTCATTATTATTATTTACTTTGGAAGTTAACAGAGCAAAGATCCAGCGTAACGTCATTCACTAAACATTCAGTGCTCTTGTGCTTACAGTTGATCGATACTGAATTGAATTTTAGATACGAAGTACATCTTTTGTTAATTCAACAGAGTCAGAGTTGTGTAAAAAAGATTTGATATTATAGCCTCGTCAGTTGTAGAAAAAAACTCGCCGTTTCGAGAAGCACCTCCATGCTATTCGTCAGTAGTAAAACTAGCTACTGCTGCTGTTATCTGTGGCTACCAACTACATTAGGCGTGCTGTGACAGATCAGTGGCAGAAGGTACACATGAAAGTGGCAGTTGTCAGTTTTATTCTTACCGACTAGGATACCACTTACTTTCAAAACTCGGAGTTACATTTCAGAGCTACGCGTTGACAATATAGGGTGTGCCAAAAATTTTGGGTCAAAATTGTAAGGCGATAGAAGAGCACAAGTGAGTACTTTGAGAGTAGGAACCAATGCTCTAAAAGGAATATATACTTTTTTTATTGACATTAACAACTGATATTTTATAGGAAAGATTTTTTCATGGTGTTACCCAGTTTCAATGCTGTACGTTGTTACCTGGTTTTCATTAGAGACGTGGCTACCACAGTTACAGAGACTGTACCTCATGTTGTCTGCAAGAGTGTGCAGTTTAAACACGACGGTGCACCACCTCACTCCGATATTAATGTCCTTGAGTATCTGAACAATAGATACCCTAGTAGTCGAATTGGAGGGGTGGGGGAGTGTCTTGTCTATGAAATCGTTGGTACATAGAAATCCAGTTGACAGCGAAGAGGAACTTCCTGGTAGGATTGCTAGTTGCATCTCTGAATTTGTGTACACAGCCTGCAGACCTCTTTGAAGTACATGGTAGAGGGTATTACACATTGCAGCGCGTATTACGATTTCTTCGCGTTTCATTCGAGTATGGAGCATCGAAAGACTGATTTTAAATGCCTTTGTGAGCGCTGTTGTCAGTACATTCTTGTCTTCATGGTCCCTGTAGGAGCTGGCCCCAGCATATTCTCGTTATACAACAGATAATAGGGTTATTTAAGAGGGTGTAGCAAACTTTTATGTGCCATAGGAGCTGGCCGTAGTATATTCTCGTTATACAACATATAACATGGTTATTTAAGACGGTGTACCAAATTTTTATGCGCTATAGTAACGCATGCATTGAAACTGACATTTGTCGCTTTGGAAAGCTGCTACGAACAATACGAAACTATATTTTCATATTCGGCCATTAGTTCCTTACCTCAAAATACTCTATTTGTGTTAAGTAAGCGCTTCATTAATATTTTTCAAGTCGCTAAATAATAAGAATCCACTTGCTATAAAAATTTTATTGGCGCGCTGGGGCGTCGTCAGAATACTAGAACCGATCTTGATATAATGCATCGTATCGAGCAGCAACTCTTTTTTAATTGTCCGCAAAATCGATTTTCGGTCACTTAATGACCGTCCTCAGTGATGTAATATACAATTAAAATTGGTAGGCACTGGTTATAGCTTGAAACCAGTGCCTACCAATTTTAATTGCATATTACAGCACTGAGGATGGTCACTTAGTGACCGAAAATCGATTTTGCGGACAATAAAACAACAAAATACGGCCAATGCTGATTTTCCTTCCAATTCTATCCACTATTTGGTCGCGGTGCACAGAACACTCCATGGAGTCGCCAATGAAGTAGCAACTCTGCTAACATCGGTAGCAGAGGTATCACCTGAGGCGATTCTTTGTGTAACGTCTTTGTCTGAAATTATGATGCTGAGTCATGTCCGGTATGCAATAAGTGGATTCTAGTTAATTAGCAGCCAGAAGCTGTTTTAAGGGTTCTTGCGTGACCCTGTGTCAGAACTTATACTCCGCTTAGGATGCTCCATTGTCTACGTAATTTTTACACTAAATATTTGGGACACTACGTATTATAAGAGTGACGCTGTGAAAGAATTGATGAATGTGCGTAGTATTGTTAATAGCTTGTGGGATTTTATGGTCCATTCTCGTGAGCTAGAAGATGGAAGAGGGTCCGGAGGGAGGGTGTGGGAGCGAGCGACTAGGATAGCGCAGGCTGTAATGGCGCGAGTGCTCAACTCACCGATGGCATGAGCTGGTCGGTGCTGCGGACGCGGGTCACCCGGTTCTTGTACAGGTGCTTCTTGACGAAGCGCTCCACGGGCTGGTTCCACTTCATGAAGGACACGTAGCAGAGGTAGAAGCAGAAGAGGATGAGCGCCTCGTACCAGTGGATGTAGCTGTCGCGGAAGAAGAGGATGAGCGTGATGAGGCTGGCCGAGTAGAAGGTGCAGTCGCGGAACAGCGGCCACCACGTCAGCGTCAGCACGGTGCGGCTGAAGATGGCGCACATGCCGATCACGAACAGGATGTTGAAGACGGCCGAGCCGACGATGGTGCCGATGCCGACGTCGTCGAAGGACACGAAGACGCCGATGACGCTGGTGAAGAGCTCGGGCGCGGAGCCGCCCGCCGCCATGAAGGTGGCGCCCGCCACGTCGTCCTGGATGTCCAGCTTCTCGATGATGACGTCGAGCGCCGGCACGAAGAACTCGTCGCAGACGATGGCGAGCGCGACGAACATGTAGATGACGCCGAGCAGGTGCAGCACGACGGCGCCGCGCCGCCGCTGCTCCAGCGAGAAGAGGTCGCGCGGGAAGAGCGGCGCCTTGACCGGCACCTCGGTGTCGTTGACGAACGTGTCGTTGCCGAGCGCGTCGTCGCCGGCGAGCTCGCCCGCGGCGTCGTCGGCGTCGGCGTCGGAGGCGTCGTCCCCGAGCGCGTAGTAGTCGGCGGCGGCTGCGGCTGCGGCGGCGGCGCCGGCGCGGCGGTCGCAGCGGGCGGCGGCGGCCAGCAGCAGCAGCAGCAGCAGCGGCAGGGCCAGCGGGAGGCTGGCGGGGCGCGCCATCGCTGCGGCGTGTGCGCTCGCCTCGGCTGCCGCCGCCTGACTCGGCCGGCCGGCCCGCGCGCCGCCCGGTCGATAGGCAGCCCGCGCGCCGCCGCGCCGACGCTGACGACGCCGCCGCCGACGGCGCCACCCCCGCCAGCCGCAGCGCCGCTCCCCCTGCGCTGCCCGGACCCGCGCCAGCGCTGCCCCAGTGCGCGGGACGCTGCCTACCCTACCCTCCGTCCTCCGCCCGTGACGCCGGTCGCCGGGTGTGCCGGCCAAATGAAAGTGTGTCACAGCGGAGAAAACAAACAGAGACGACACCTGCCGTACCGATATATAATTTGGCTGACATCGGGAGGCCGCCAATTGTGAAATTCAGATTCGATTCATACTGCGCATAATAGAAGCTCGTGGCCAGAGGTGTAATGTGGCAAAGCACCAAGATGCACTTCTCAGCCGTTGACGAGAAAATCGACAGTTAAAAGAAACCGTTGCGGTCAAATACTCTCTACGATTAATAGTTTTCTACAGACTCGTGGCGCAGCGGTAAGCGCTCGGGTTCGTAATCCGAAAGTCTTCCGGATCCAATCTCGCGCGATGCAACCTTTTTTTTTAGTATGTGTTTTTTGTAATTCAAATGTATACACATATATATATATATATATATATATATATATATATATATATATATATATAATTCCCGGCAATCAGTTGCAACAGTTATGCATATAATAAGTTGTTGAAAGTCGTTTGTCGTGGAAAAACCGCAAACAAAGCTGTATTTCACAAATGTTAATAATTGTCTTCATAATGTTAACCACGTACAGTTAACGGAAGACGTAGAAACGATATTCCGAAACGAATACGTACAGCGTAAGTAAAACCTTCGAATTAGAATAGAGACCCCACGAACACAAATTTGCTGTCGCAGGTATGAAATATAAATTCCGTTACTCGCTCGTTACACTTGAAGGACAGATGTTGAATGGGCCGAAACGAGCCGCCGCATAACAGCGTAGTTGCCTGCTAACTTCGAAAGAAGGTAGATGCGGTCCCTAGCGCAACTTGTAACATCGTCGAAAATCAGTGCGGACGTGACAGCTTTGGTACACCGTGTTAAACAAATGGAAAAATGGAGGCGGTACAATTGGAGAGCGATCCGCCTTCACCAACATACATATATATATATATATATATATATATATATATATATATATATATATATATATATTTGAATTACAAAAAACTAATGATAAAAAAAACTCGCATGGCGCGATATTCGATCCGGCGACCTTCGGATTGCGAACCCGGGCGCTTACCGCTGCGCCACGACGCTGTAGAAAAATGTTAATCGTAGAGAGTATTTCACCGAAACGGTTTCTTTTAACCGTCGATTTCCTCGACAACCGCTGAGAGGTGCATCTTGGTGCTTTGCCACATTACACCTCTTGCCATGAGCTTTTATTATGCGCAGTATGAATCGAATCTGAATTTCACAATTGGTGGCCTCCCCATGTGAGCTATTGTATTGTATGTTAATCGGGGACCTAGAAACGACAGAGAGACTCCGTCCCTGCCGCAGCCGCAGTGGTGCACAACCCCACAACGACTACCGCAGTCGCCGGCCGCTGTGGTCGAGCGGTTCTAGGCGCTTCAGTTTGGAACAGCGCGACCGCTACGGTCGCAGGTTCGAATCCTGCCTCGAGCATGGATGTGTGTGATATCCTTAGGTTAGTTAGGTTTAAGTAGTTCTAACAAGGGAACCTCCCCATCACACCTCCCTCAGATTTAGTTATAAGTTGGCACAGTGGATAGGCCTTGAAAAACTGAACGCAGATAAATCGAGAAAACAGGAAGAAGTTGTGTGGAACTATGAAAAAAATAAGCAAAATATACAAACTGAGTAGTCCATGCGCAAGACAGGCAACATTAAAGATAATGTGCGGTCAGGAGCGCCGTGGTCCCGTGGTTAGCGTGAGCAGCTGCGGAACGAAGGGCGCCGGCACGGTAGCTCAGCGTGTTCGGTCAGAGGGCTAGTTACCCTTTGTAATAAAAAAACTGAGTTAATCGATCGACAACGAACTTAAACGGATGTCTTACGACGTCCACCCCGGGCAGATTCAACGAACGAAACCGAACAAAATGAGATTAAGCCGGTACGGTAGCTCAGCGTGTTCGGTCAGAGGGTTAGCTGCCCTCTGTAACAAAAAAACTGAGGTAATCGATCAACAACTAACTTAAATGGCTGTCTTAAAGACGTCCGGCCCGAGCAAATCAACGAACGTAAACGAACAAAATGAGAATTTAAAAAAAAAAAAAATATGGCGCTTGGTTCAAGTCTTCCCTCGAGTGTAAAGTTTAATTTTTTATATAATAAACTTCGCGCCCCAAAATTCCAGGACATGTTCAGATACGCTTGGACATATGCAGGATTTGACGGTCTACACACGGAAAAATTTGAAACCGTTGAAAACATATGTTTTGACAGAGCACACGGAAAACTGTGCGACTGTGAAACTGTTGCATTCATTTGTTGCAGTTTATGTGACAAACTCTTACGTTTTCATCACTTTTTTGGAAGTGATTATCATATCCACAAGAAAACCTAAATCGGGCAAGGTAGAAGAATCTTTTTACCCATTCGCCAAGTGTGCAAGTTAGGTGGGTCGACAACATATTGCTGTCATGTGACGCACATGCCGTCACCAGTTTCGTATAGAATATATCAGACTTATTTTCCTGTGGAGGAATCGGTTGACCTATGACCTTGCGATCAAACGTTTTCGGTTCCCATTGGAGAGGCACGTCCTTTCGTCTACTAATCGCACGGTTTTGCGGTACGGTCGCAAAACACAGACACTAAATTTATTACAGTGAACAGAGACGTCAATGAACGAACGGACAGATCATAAATTTGCGGAAATAAAGAAGGTAAACTTTTCACTCGTGGGAAGACTTGAACCACGGACCTCTCGCTTCGTAGCTGGTCACGCTAACCACGGGACCACGGCGCTCCTTTGCTGACACTATCCTCGATGTTGCATACCTTGCACATAGACTACTCAGTTTGCATATTTTGCTTTTTTTTCTCATAGTTCCACACAACTTCTTCCTGTTTTCTCGATTGATCTGTGTTCAGTTTTTCAAGGTCTATCTACTGTGCCAACTTATAACTAAATCTGAGGGTGGTGCGATGGGGAGGTTCCCCTGTAAGTTCTAGGGGACCGATGACCTCAGATGTTAAGTCCCATAGTCCTCAGAGCCATTTGAACCATTTGACTACCGCAGTCCACTTCACCCCTCCGCCGCCCCACACTGAACCCAGGGTTATTGTACGGAGTGTAACCCCTATGTTTGCGTAGTAGAGTAATGTTGGTGTACGCGTACGTGGAGAACTTGTTTGAGCAGCAATCGCCGAAATAGTGTAACTGAGGCGGAATAAGGGGAACAAGCCCGCATTCGCCGAGGCAGGTGGAAAACCGACTAAAAACTATCCACGGACTGACTAGTTCACAGGACCCCGACACAAATCCGCCGGGCGGATTAGTGCCGGGGACCAGACGCTCCTTCCCTCCCGGAAAGCCGTGCGTTAGACCGCACGGCCAATCGGGCGGGCTTGGTTGAAGTAACTCCAGAATTTCCTGAAAATTGCATTCTTGGCTGACCTTTTCCCTAACACGCAATACACTTTCCAAAATGGCAGTGGAATAATGTTTCACTTTTATTTTTTCATACACAGCGAACTCAAAAATTATGTGGGACACAGAATATCCGATTTGTGCATTATCCATGCAGAATCCAGCAGTTTCTAGAAATACACATGTTTCTACAAAAATGGCTCCAGGATTTCGGGAGACGACTGCGTGAAAACTACACTACTGGCCACTAAAATTGCTACAACACGAAGATGACGTGCTACAAACGCGAAATTTAACCGTCAGGAAGAGGATGCTGTGATATGCAAATGATTACCTTTTCAGAGCATTCACACAAGGTTGGCGCCGGTGGCGACACCCACAACGTGCTGACAAGAGGAAAGTTTCCAACCGATTTCTCATACACAAACAGCAGCTGACCGGCGTTGCCTGGTGAAACGTTGTTGTGATGCCTCGTGTAAGCAGGAGAAATGCGTACCATCACGTATCCGGCTTTGAAGGTCGGATTGTAGCCTATCGCGATTCCGGTTTATCGTTTCGTGACCTTGCTGCTCGCGTTGGTCGAGATCCAATGACTGTTAGCAGAATACGCAATCGGTGGGGTTAGGAGGGTAATATGGAACGCCGTGCTGGATCCCACCGGCCTCGTATCACAAGCAGTCGAGATGACAGGCATCTTATCCGCATGGCTGTAGCGGATCGTGCAGCCACGTATCGATCTCTGAGTCAACAGATGGGGACGTTTGCAAGACAACAACCATCTGCACGAACAGTTCGACGACGTTTGCAGCAGCATGGACTATCAGATCGGAGACCATGGCTGCGTTTACCCTTGACGCTGCATCACAGACAGGAGCGCCTGCGATGGTGTACTCAACGACGAACCTGGGTGCACGAATGGCAAAACGTCATCTTTTAGGATGAATCCAGGTTCTGTTTACGGCATCATGATGGTCGCATCCGTGTTTGGCGACATCGTGGTGAACGCACATTGGAAGCGTGTATTAGTCATAGGCATACTAGCGGATCACCCGACGTGATGGTATGTGGTGCCATTGCTTACACGTTTCGGTCACCTCTTGTTCGCATTGACGGCACTTTGAACAGTGGACGTTGCATTTCAGATGTGTTACGACCCGTGGCTCTACCCTTCAGTCGATCCCTGCGAAACCCTACATTTCAGCAGGGTAATGCACGACCGCATGTTGCAGGTCATGTACGGGCCTTTCTGGATACAGAAAATGTTCGACTGCTGTCCTGGTCAGCACATTCTCCAGATCTCTCACCAATTGAAAACGTCTGGTCAATGGTGGCCGAGCAACTGGCTCGTCACAATACGCCAGTCACTACTCTTGATGAACTGTGGTATCGTGTTGGAGGTGCATGGGCAGTTGTACCTGTACACGCCATCCAAGCTCTGTCTGACTCAATGCCCAGGGGTATCAAGGCCGTTATTACGGCCAGAGGTCGTTGTTCTGGGTACTGATTTCTCACGATCTATGCCCCCAAACTGCGTGAAAATATATATATTTGTCCAATGAATATCCGTAGCAATTTTAATAGCCAGTAGTGTACAAGACGTCTAGGAAAATGACGTATATCGGTGGCCTCACTCTTGCCGTGGTTTTGTTCTGCTAGACAGCAGACATGTCATAAAATATATGCAAATCTTCAACTACGTATTACTGCAACGAAATGGCAGCCCAGTTGAGAGGTTTCCATGGGGGCTGCTGTCGGTCCTTCCAGGGCGGAATTCAGTTATAAGAACTGGAGCACTTAAATACGGCAACAGTAATGGATACTGTCCAATATGCACATTAAGCATGCTATAAAGTAAATCGAGAACATATCTGGAAAGGAGATAAACTGAGGTGACAACAGCGTGGTGTACTGCCTAATATAGTGCCGGACCTCTTCCTGGCCAGCGTAGTGAAGCAGCTTGACGTGGCATAGACTCCACACGTCGTTGCAAGTCTCTTGCAGACATACTGAGCCATGCTGCCTCTATAGCCGTCCATAATTACAACAGTGTTGCCGCTTTAGGATGTCCCATAAATGTTCGATGGGATTCATGTCAAGACTGTAGAACCTAGAACCCCTCGGTCACTGTGGCCGACTCCAGTCAATGATCGGTTCGGTTACATCAGACGACCCAGTCCACTCCATGTAAACACAACCCATACCATAATGGCTTGCACAGCACAATGATGACAGCTTTGGTCTAAGACTTCGTGGTGTCTGCGCCACAGTTAAACCCTACTATCAGTTCTTACCGAATGAATTCGGGACTCATTTGACACGCCACGGGTTTTCAGTCGTCTAAGGCATTCTTTGCCAAGAGAAGTCTGGTAGTAGCAAACATAGGTCTCTGAGGAAGAAATTTCTGAGAAAGTCCGTCTGGAACACAGCACTGTATGGCAGTGAGACGTGGACTGTGCGAAAATCAGAACAAAAGAGAATCTAAGCCTTTGAGATGTGGTGCGACAGAAGAATGTTGAAAATTAGATGGACTGATAAGGTAAGGAGTGAGAAGATTCTCAGGAGAAACGGCGAGGAAAGGAACATATGGAAAATACTAACAAGAAGAAGGGACAGGGTGATAGGACATCCGTTAAAATATTAGGGAGTAGCTTCCATAGTACCTGAGGGAGGTGTAGAGGATAAAAAACTGTAGAAAAAGACAGAGATTGGAATACATCGACCAAATAACTGAGGACGTAGGTTGCAAGTGCTGCTCTGAGATGAAAAGGATGTCACAGGAGGGGAATTCATCTCCAGGAGAGACACTGCAGGCGATATCGAACTGCTAGCGAAGGCACACCCGTCGGTCGTCTGCTGCCATAACCCTTTAACGCCAAATTTCACACTGCCCTAAATAATACGTTCGTCGCAGGTCCCAAATTGATTTCTGCGATCATTTCACACAATGTTGCTTGTCTGTTACCACTAACAATTCTAAGCAAACGCCGCTGCTCTCGGTCGCTAAGTGAAGGCCGTAGGCCACTGCGTTGTTTGTAATGCCTGAAAATTGGTTTTGACACTGTGGATCTCGGAATGTTGAGTTCCCTAATGATTTCCCAAATGGCATATCCCATGCTTCTAGCTCCAACTACCATTCCACGTTCTAAGTCTGTTGATTTCCGCCGGCCGGTGTGGCCGTGTGGTTCTAGGCGCTTCAGTCTGGAACTGCGGGACCGCTACGGTCGCAGGCTCGAATCCAGCCTCGGGCATGGATGTGTGTGACGTCCTTAGGTTAGTTAGGTTTAAGTAGTTCTAAGTTCTAGGGGACTGATGACCTCAGATGTTGAGTCCCATAGTGCTCAGAGCCATTTGAACCATTTTGTTGATTCCCGTCATGCGGCCATAATTACATCGTCAATGTTTTCACATGAATCGCCTGAGTACAAATGACAGCTCCGCCAATACAAGGCCCTTTTATAGCTTGTGGACGCTGTATTATTATCATCTGTATGCGTATATATCATTATCCCATGACTTTTGACACTCAGTGTATAATTAGACAACCTTAATTTGGGATGTGCTCAAGACCGCATTCTTGGACAACCCATTTTCTAACACACAATACATTCTCAAATTCGGCAGTGAAATATGGTTTTTTTAACTCGAAAGTATTTCTGTTTTTTCAACTCGCACTAAGCCCCAAGTTATCTGGGATACAGACTATCCAGTTAATGAGTTATCTTTGCAGAGCTCAGGAAAATATTGAAAACAAATATGTTTGTAAAGAAGTATCTCCGTGTTTTCGGAAGACAACTGACTGGAGACTACAAGACGTCCAGATAAATGACATGTAGACATGTATCGCTGAACAGACCACCTCTCCAAGTTTCGACTAGTAATCCATGCCGTGGTATTGTTCCACTAGGGAACAGGCACGTCACAACATCTAGAAAAATCATCCACTATGTACTAACTGGCAACCCAGTCAACAGATTCCAAACCTGGTTACTGTCGCTACTTCCAAGGCAAACTGCAGTTACAGAGCTCTTGAAAGAGATACAGTAGCAGAAAAAAGATTGAGACGGGATTGTTGGCTATTCCCAATATTACGTTGTGCTAACTACAAAAGAAACCAAGGAGGAATCTTCAAGGAAATTAAATCTTAGGGGGAGCAAATAATACGTTTGTGATTTGCCGATGATACTGTGGTTCCGACGGAGAAGCCAAAGAACATGGAAGACGAGTTGACCAGAATGGGTAGTGTCTTGGAAAATATAAAAAAAGGTAAGGCAAGAGTAGCTAAACATAATCGACTGAAATCAGTCAATGTTGTAATTACAAAATTACACAATAACATCTGCTTATATTAATGCCACTGACAGGATATCAATTTCTAACTTAGTTCATAAAATGGACCCAGTTCACAAATTCGCTGTGTTATATAAAACTACACTTACATCAACAGAATGAAGTCCTGTGTTGATCTCAGTTCGTATGAGACACACTTAGCAACGCTGCTAAATCAGCTGCCTACATGATAACCGTACTTCAACCACAGCTGTTAATCGTACATCGTGGAGACACACTGTTTATTGTCGAAGTTTCGTGTTGTCAAAGTAAAGGAAAATAAGGTCTCTAAACTAGTCAAACACCTTCAAAAACTTCTCCAAGCTGCATAACGCTCTTGACATTGCTTACCACAGCAACTAGAAAAACAGCCTGTGGCGTTTCCAGTTGGCGTGGTTTCAAAACGTAGTGCTGTCACAGTTATCTTTATAATCAACTACCTGAGAAAAACAGCATTGCCTGCGTGTTTATTTACTCCACTCTTCTCATACTCCATCTTCTTCTCCCTACTCTCTCCATCTCCTCCTCACCCCTCTTCCCTTCCACCTCCTCCTCTCCCCCTTCTCTGCTCTGCCCATCAGTCCGTCATCACCTTCACAGTATTTCGTCCCAGATAGTAAGTAATATGTGTACCACGTTTGGTTGAAATAGATCCAGGGGCTTATGAGATAATGCTGTTTGCATACGTGACGTACATTGAGGTGGCAAAAATCATGTGACACCTCCTAATATCGTGCCGGACCTTCTTTTTCCCGGTATAGTGAAGCTACTCGACGTAGCGTAGACTCCACAAGGCGTTGGAAGTCCCCTACAGAAGTACTGAACCGTGATGCCTCTACAGCCGTTCATAATTTCGAAAATATTGCCGGTGCAGGATTTTGTGCGCTTTCTGACCTCTTGCTCATGTCCCATGGATGTTCGATTGGATTCATGTCAGATGATCTGGGTGGCCAAATCATTAGCTCGAATTATCCAGCATGTTCTTCAAGACAGTCACGAACAATTGTGGCCCAGTGACATGGCCCATTGTCATCCATAAAAACTCCACCGTTGTTAGGGAACATAACATCCATGAATGGCTGCAAATGGTCTCCAAGTAGCCGAACATAACCTTTTCCACTTATTGATTGTTTAGTTTGATCAGATAACCCAGTCCATTCCATGTAAACACAGCCCACACCATTATGGAACCACCACCAGCTCGCACTGTGTCTTATTGACGACTTCCGACCATGGCTTCATGGGGGCTGTGCTACACTCGAACCCTACCTTCAGTTCTTACCAACATAAATCGGGAGTCACCTGAGCAAGCCACGATTTTCCCGTCGCCTAGGGCCCAATTGATACGTTAAAGAGCCTAGGAGAGGCGCTGCAGGCATGTGTCTGCTCTTACCAAAGGCGCTCTCGTCGGTCGTCTGCTGCCATAGCCTATTAAAGCCAAATTTCGCCGCACTGCCCTAACGGATAAGTTCGTTGATTTCTGTGGTCGTTTCACGCAGTGTTGCTTGTCTGTTAGCACTGACAGCTCTACGCAAGCGCTGTTGCTCTCGGTCGTTAAGTGAAGGCCGTCGTCCACTTTGTTGTCCGTGGTGAGGGGTAATGCTTGATATTTGGATTCTCGGCACACTCCTGACACTGCGAATCTCGGAATATTGAATTCTCAAACGATTTCCGATCCATGTGTCTAGCTCCAACTACCATTCCGCGTTCAGAGTCTCTTACTTCCAGTCGTACGGCCATAACAACGTCGGAAACCTTTCCACATGAATCACTTGAGTATAAATGACAGTTTCGCCATTACACTACCCTTTCTTACCTTGTGTACGCAATACTACCGCCATCTTTATATGTACATATCGCTATTCCATTACCGTAACTTGCATTGTCCCTCAAGACTAAGTTCTTGGACCACCGACTTTCGCTATTCCATTACCGTAACTTGCGTTGTCCCTCAAGACTAAGTTCTTGGACCACCGACTTTCTAACATGCAGTAAGCTCTCGAAGGCGCAGTGACATACTGCGTTTTTAGCCCTTTGACACGTGTCTGTACTCGCAAAAACGTATGAGAGGAGTCTCAAGATCCCTGCCTTCAACTAATAGAATGTATTGATATTAATCGAAACATTATCATACTTGGTGAGACCGAATTGATAAGAAAGCATTTATTATGATACTGTGACCACTATTTTAGTACAATATGAAATACAGCATTATAACTTACTTTGTAACTTTTCTGAGAGTGAATAACTAACTCTCAGTTTTACTGATCCACGTCAGATTTGCTCATAAGAAATAACATTCATCATAAATAACATCACTCCGTTCTTTGCATATATTTTTCGTGTATTTGTAACATATTTGACCACTTTTTCTATTTAATCGATGTGGGCACATGGACCATGGTCTTTTAGAGATCTTCCATTTTCCGCAATCTTCCCTGTTGGCGAGCTCTTCTGTGACTTGTAGAACAGTCACCTTTCAGTATGAGAGAAATTCTCCCTTTATACAGTGAAGAGCCAAAGAAACTGGTATAGGCATGTGTATTCTAATACGGAGATACACTATGTGATCAGAAGTATCCGGACACTTGGCTGAAAATGACTTACAAATTCGTGGCGCCCTCCATCGGTAATGTTGGAATATGGTTTTGGCCCACCCTTAGCCTTGATGACAGGTTCCACTTTCCCAAGCATACGTTCGATCAGGTGCTGGAAGGTTTCTTGGGGAATGGCAGCCCATTCTTCACGGAGTGCTGCATTGAGGTGAGATATCGATGTCGGTAGGTGATGCCTGGCACGAAATAGGCGTTCCAAAACATTCCAAACGTGTTCTATAGGATTCAGGTCAGGACCCTGCGCAGACCAGTCCATTACATGGATGTTATTGTCGTGTAACCACCCCGCCACAGGCCGTGTATTATGAACATGTACTCGATCGAGTTGAAAACTGCAATCGCCATCCCCGAATTGCTCTTCAATAGTGGGAGGCAAGAAGGTTCTTAAAATATCGATGTAGGCCTGTGCTGTGATAGTGCCAAACAGAACAAGAAGGGGTGCAAGCTCCCTCCTTGAAAAACACGACCTCACCATAACACCACAGCCTCCGAATTTTATTGTTGGCACTACACACGCTGTCAGATGACGTTCACCGGGCATTCACCATAAGCACACCCTGCCACCGGATCGCCACATTGTGTACCGTGATCCGTCACTTCACACAACGTTTTTACACTGTTCAATCGTCCAATTTTTACGCCCTTTACAGAAAGCGAGGCATCGTTTGGCATTTACCGGCATGATTTGTGGATTATGAGCAGCTGCTCGACCATGAAATTCAAGTTTTCTCACCTCCTGCCTAACTGTCATAGTACTTGCAGACGTATGACACAAGTGACACCCAATCACCTGACCACGTTCGAAGTCCGCGTGTTCCGCGGAGCGCCCAATTCTGCTCTCTCATGATGTCTAATGACTTCTGAGGTCGCTGATATGGAGTACCTGGCAGTAGGTGGCAACACAGTTCATCTGATATGAAAAACGTATGTTTTTTGGAGTTCCCGGATACTTTTGATCACAAAGTGTATATAAACTGGGAGAATACTGCGTTGTGGTCGGCAATGCCTATATGCGACAAGTGCTTGACGCAGTTGTTAGATCGATTCCTGCCGTTAAAACGGCAGGTTTTCAAGATTTAAGCGTGTTTGAACGAGGTGTCATAGTCGCCGCAAGGGCGATGGGACACAGAATCTCCGAGGTAGCGATGAAGTGGGAATTTTCCCGTACGACCATTTCACGAGTGTACCGTGCGTATCAGGGATCCGGTAAAACATTAAATCACCATTATCACTGCGGCCGGAAAAAGTTCCTGCAAGAAGGGGACCAATGACGATTGATGAGAATCGTTCAGCGTGACAGAAGTGCAACCATCTCGCAAATTGCCACAGATTTCAATGCTGGGCCATCAATAAGTGCCAGCATGCGAAATATTCAACGAAACATCGTCGAATGGGTTTTCGGAGCGCAACACAAAGCTTTACGCCTCGCCTGGTCCCGTCAACACCGACATTGAACTGTTGATGACTGGAAACATCATGCCTGGTCGAAAAAGTCTCGTTGCAAATTGTATCGAGTGGATGGACGTGTACGGGTATGGAGACAACCTCATGAATCCATGGATCCTGCATGTCGGCAGTGGACTGTTCAAGCTGATGGAGGTTCTGTAATCGTGTGAGATGTATGCAGTTGGAATGATATGTTACACCTGATACGTCTAGATAAGACTCTGACAGGTGCAATGTACGTAAGCATTCTGTCTGATCACCTTCGTCCATTCATGTCCATTGTGCATTCCGACGGCTTGTACAATTCCAGCAGGACAATCCGATACACCACACGTTCAAAATTGCTACAGAGTGGCTCCAGGAACAATCTTCTGAGTTTAAATACTTCCGCTGACCACCAAACTCCCCAGAAATGAACTTTATTGAGCATAGCTGGGACGCCTTACAACGTGCTGTTCAGAAGAGAAATCCACCCCTCATACTCTTACGCATTTATGGACAGCCCTGCAGGATTCATTGTGTCGATTCCCTCCAGCACTACTTCAGACATTAGTCGAGTCCATGCCACGTGGTATTGGGGCACTTGGGTGCTCGCTGGGGTCCCACTCGATATTAGGCAGGTGTACCAGTTTCTTTGGCTCTTCAGTGTAGGTGGGAAGCTGCTGTGAAAACAAGCACAAGACGGCTATTGTTACTATATCTAATACATTCGTCTATAAGACTAAATATCATCTTCTTGACGTCCCTTTCAAGTGCATGTACGTGTTATCTGACCAAGAGAACCAACTCCTGATTTACATTCATTATAGAATGAAACATTGTTTCACTAGATTTTATGTCCATCTTCATTGGTGCTGTGGTACACGGAAATTAGAAATATCACAATTTTATTTATCTTGGCCACGTATAAATGTCAAATTCAAACCAAACTGATGACGATCAAACTTCTCTGGACGTGGAAGACATAATTCATAGTGAAATTTTATTTTTGTTTTGTTACATAGCCTGTTAATGAATCAGGAGCGATTTTCATAGTATTAGGTACCCTCATTCTGCTCACTGGTGGCAGCGATTTTCTCTGCTGCGTTTCATCGTGACCGATAAGGATATCACCAAAATTGTAGTCTCTATCGTCTAATTCTTCACTGCTTACTTCACTTAAGGTGCTAGAAAACGCGAGTTGATTATCCTAGAAATCAAAATTGTTTGAATATCTGCTATTCCAGATCAAAGACAGATTCATCTTCAAGCAGTTCAGTAATAGATGATTCAAATTTTTGATCAGTTATGCTGACTTCAGATTATGTTCTTTTGTGTCTTACAGGTAGTATTGTATCACTGTTCGGTGTGAAGAATAAGTGTCTTACATAATTATTCTTTTTGTCAAAGGAAAATATGTTCATCTGAAAGTATTCTGGCAATGGGCAATGCACTTAGCTTCAAGTGAATATTCAGTTTTAGCATTTAAAGTACTTTCCAACTCGAGAACAAAGAGTACATACTGTGCAGAATTGATAACAGTTATCAGTAAGTTGCTACTTTAATACGCCACTCAAATCGGTGACAAATGAACTACTGAAAAGAAGGGTTTGTCTGATAACGCGTCTGAAAGATCCCAGTCATGCATTACACATGTAGGATTACAAAATTCACAAAATAAGTAATCTGTCTTACAACGAATCATATATTTTCCAGACAGTCGATTATATTTACAACGATTACACAGGATATCAAATACAATAAACTAATTTAAGACACTTTATTGAGAAAATGAAAGACTACCGGATCTAAAAGACGCCTGTCATCCGAGGATTAAGTCAACAGTACTTTTATTTTTTCAACATACAGCAAGCCCTAATTATCTGGTGTCCGGTTAACTGGTTTGTGGATTGTCCGTGCACAGTTCACCGATTACTGAAAACATACAGTGTTACTCAGAAGTATCTCTGCGGTTGCTGATGACGGAAGCACGATAACTAAAAGACATGCAGAAAAATGACACGTTTCTGTGGATAGACCCTCTTTCCATGTTTCTGTTCGTAATACATGCCATTTTATAATTGCGCTAGCTAGCAGGCACGTCGAAACACACAGACAATTCACCCTCTCTTTAATGTCGTGTCGAAATGACAACGCAGTTAACAGATTTCCAGGGCAGAGCGGACTGCAGCTATAATAACTGAAGCACCTGAAAGAGGTAAGTAGCAGAACAGGGATTGAGATGGGATTGCGACCCGTCCTCAATGTTATCCAGTCTGTACACTGAACAAGCTATTAAGGAAACCAAAGAGAAATTTGGAAAACGAATCAAAGCTGAAGGGGAACTAATAATAAATTCGTCGATGAAATTCGTGCTTTGCCGATGGTATTGTAGTTCCATCAAAGAACACAAAGAACTTGGAAGATCAGTTGGCCAGAATCAGTAGTGCTTTCGAAAGAGTTTATAAGATGAACACCAAAGAAATTAAAACAATCGTAAATGAACATAAAACATTTAACTCTGTCGACGTTAAAGGATTAGATCAGAAAATTAGCCAAATAGGACTGATTATACTGGCGTCACTGACTGGAGATTAATTTTGTTCTTAGTTCAGAAAGCAAATCACAAACCCGTTATATCGTATAACACTGCACTGTTATCAACCAAGCGGGATTCAGTGTTGATCTGAATTAGTGCGAGACACGCTTGGCAACACTGCTAAATCAGCTGTCAACATGATTATCGTGCATCAGTCACAGACATTAACCATACGTCGTAGAAACACAGTACTTATTTTTGAAGGTTTCGAGTTGTCAAGGTAGAGGAAAATAAGCGGAGAAAAGTACTCAAACTTCTTCAAGAACTTCTCCAAGCCCCAGACAACTGAATCAGTCAGGTAGCCGTAATGTAAACGAAAATAAATCATATAATTATCTGCCCTTAATGCTCTTGACAACACAACGCTGCTAGAAATTTATCATGTGGCATTTTCAGAAGATGTGGTTTCGAAACGTAGTGCGGACACAACTATCTTTATAACCAAATAGCTGAGAAAACCAACTTTTCCTGGGAATTTATTCATTTTAGTATTCTATTGTACCATCTCCTCCTCCCTCACTCTCTCTCTCTCTCTCTCTCTTTCGCTGTTCATCGCCTCCTTCTCCTTCTTCTCTCTATCCTACTCCTCAACCCCTCTCGGTCTGCCCTCCTCCTCAGCTCCCTTGACCATTTCACTCCCTCCTGTCCATCAGCCTTTCATAACTATCTCCCAATTGGGTAACTAGTGGTTGGCTTTTATGCCCACAGTATTTCTTACCAAATACACGTACCAAATTTGATTGAAATCGATCCAGGGGCTCAGGTGGAGATAATGACGTTTGCATACGTAACATATATTACACACATATATGTCTCATTCTCTGCTGTTTAACTCCTAAATTTATTTGTGATATTCATCTTAGGTCCCGGAACAGTTTGACAAAATTACTGCCTTGCTGCAGTGCTCATTAACGCGACCTGATTGACGTAATAAACAGCACAAACAAGAGACAAACTGCGCTTTATACCTTGAGAAATATTCCAAGACAACTAAACCGTTGTCGAACATCTTTTCCAGCATCCCTTCTCATCCACATCGCATGCCTAACGGTAATTCCCACATATTTACATGCAAATAATAAGTGATGGGTCCAACAAATTTGTTTGAAACGGCTCCAGGTATTCCTAAGTTATACTTCAACGTTATCCTCGTTTCATATCCATTCCTATGGGATGTAGGTGGTTCCTAAACCCACAGCGCTTTTTACCAAATGCTAAATAAACCGCCAACTCAGTATAAAACAGCTTCCAACTTCTGATTCCCTTACAAATGCGATGATGAGTTAAATACTTGATGTGAAGCATGTAGGCGAGAAAAACTTTAGAAAAAAATGGAAATTATATTTCATGTGCTCTCATTATCAAACACTGGACGAATATAGTCTGGGTAATCTGCGCTCCGTTTTAAGAAAATCTAGCCGGCCGATGTGGCCGTGCGGTTCTAGGCGCCTCAGTCTGGAATCGCGTGACCGCTACGGTCGCAGGTTCGAATCCTGCCTCGGGCATGGATGTGTGTGATGTTCTTAGGTTAGTTAGGTTTAATTAGTTCTAAGATCTAGGCGACTGATGACCTCAGAAGTTAAGTCGCATAGTGCTCAGAGCCATTTGAAGCATTAAGAAAATCTAGTTTTCACACATCTCAGTGTTTATGTCGCCACATCTCCTGATCTATGTATCGCACAATGATGTAATCTGGCAAGGACATCGATGTATTTGTGGGTACTGTCTGCAGAGTGTGTTACGAATACAGTTAATAGTAAAGAAGTAACAAATCAAAATGTTGTTCCTGAAGCGGCAGTTTTGATGCAAATACAGCGAAAATGAAGTAAACGATAAAATATTTTCCTTTCATCATTTTGTGGAGAGTGTCAGTGAGAAGTAGTTTTCTAAGGTTTGAAAATAATGTCTGACGTTTGTTGCAAATCACTAAGTGCTCTCTTTCTGAAACATTGGATGAATATAGTCTGGTTATTTGCGAGCGGTGCTTTGCACTTCTTTTTTACCTCTTAACTCCCCACAGTGCCTCCTTCCAGGTAGCAAGTGATTTACGTACCAAGTGAGGTTGAAATCGATACAGTGGTTTAGGAGGAGATGTTGAACATGCACACATACTTTTTGTATAATACGGTATACAGGGTGAGTCACGTAAGATATGACACCCTTTTGTTTTGTGAACGGTCCCAGATATCGAAAAGAGGTTTTCGGGATATTGTTGTACGCTAAGGAGCATGTGCATTGGTATGTGATTAAGAGTCTTAACTCTTGTATCGACCGAGAAATCGAAACAAGTACGATTTTTTAAATAGAATGATACACTTTTCAATGGCGTCCGGAAGAGCTTGAGAAGAAGAGTGCGGTGATATAATGCTTGTAAATGTTGAGGTTGGAACACTTGGCAAAAGCGTCTGAGAAATATGCTACAATTGAAAGTCGACCGGTATCGGCTTTTGCGTTGTAAATACGCTCATGCCAGGCAACGTCGTTGTGTCAAGCCTGTCGACTGTTTACTCGCCTGCACTACAGAACTAGCAGGAACTGTGTCGCCTTTCAGCAGATTTTGATTATTTAAATAAAATGGTTTGTTTGAATTAAAATAAAGTTATTTTGCTTTAGTAATTTTGCTTACCACTCAACACCATCTCCCTACCGCTTTCAGAAGCAACGTGTAATGAGCACGGTGATGCAAAATCACCTAACCTACACTATTGAGCACCTGAAAATTCACGCTGCCTGCGTCAGATGCAACAGCAACGACCCTGAAGCGTAAACCTATGGTGCGCCATCATAGGAAATTCCACTGTCGTGCCTTACTTCACATAACTAAAACTGAACTCCATGCGAACAGGCCATGAAGGCCCAACTGTACCGACCGGCCGCCGTGTCATCCTAAACTACAGGCATCACTGGATGCGGATATGGAGGAGCACGTGGTCAGCACAGCGTATGTCGGTTTCCGAGACCGGAGCCGCTACTTCTCGATTAAGTAGCTCATCAGTTTGCCTCACAAGGGCTGTGTGCAGCCTGCTTGCCAACAGCGCTCGGCAGACCGGACCTTACTTCATCTAAGGAATGTTAAATGGAAATGCATATGCACACTTTCTTTCGAACATTCTGCCCGTTCTTCTAGAAGAGGTACCACTAGATAAGCGACAGTGAATATGTTTCTAATAAGACAGTTGCCCAGTTTGCTGTTTCCGTGTTGCAACGCAAATAGTGAATGAAAAATAACCTGATCGTTGGATAGGACGGGGAGTTGAATTATAATGGCTGGCCAGGTATCTTGATTTAACTCCTCTTGATTTCTTTCTATGGGGAGCACTGATGGATGCATCTCTCTCATGAAGCCCTAACTGCGCCAGACGATATGCGCTGTCGAATCCCTACAGCAAGCAACGCACGTAATCCAATTTACTTTCATATGTTCATCTGTCTCTCCAACGGCGATTGCAAACGTCCCTTGCAGTCGATAGTCAACAATATGGGCAGTAAAGTGTAAAACTACATTTATTTAACAAAAGAATTTATTTTATGTGTGACACGTCGTCAGTCATTCTGAATAAACTGTTTCGTTTATTTAGAGTGTATTCCTTCTAATTAAAATTTCACGTAGTATTCATAGACACATTTGTCCGACAGCAGATGATTTTCTTTAAGAAGCGTTCATGCGTCTCCAGGCACAGTCAGGTCAGGTACCTCTTTTTCAAATCTAAGAAAATTAATGCTCACGTTTTCGGTTGAATAGAGCTGTCTATCATTATGAAGTATGAATGACCAACGTTTCTGTTTAGGTTTTGACAAGTAAGAAGCAACGGGGAGCGGGGGAGAGGGGGGGGGGGCGTGCTGAATGGGAAACTGCTTGAAGAAACAGTAGTTGTTTCCACAAACACCTGGAAACGTACACGCAATTGAAATAGTTTTACTAACCCCCATCTGATGCGCCACAATCTAACATATGCCGTAGTTCCATATATGAATATCATACCTGACCCTGTGTCCATGTCGTATAGCGAATAAAATTTTATCTGCTGCATTTAACGACGAAGCCTCGCATGAGAGTTCTGCTTGGCGGTGTCTGCACCGCAGTAACTGAATTTGGTCTCTTTGCTTTCCAATTTTAGTACATTTCTCGTATTCTTTTTCAAAGAGTTTCAATCTCAATATTAGCAAGCATTGTGGTATCACTGCAGTCGTATTTTCAAGCACTTTCGGATGCCATTAAAAAAGTATTTCATCCCATTTTTTAAATATCATACTTGCTCGGTATCCCGATCGATACAAAAGTTAAGACACAAACCAAAGTACATGCACCTTAGTTTACTTTCATTTGCCGCAAACCTCGTTTCGATACCTGGAACTGTTCGCGAAATAAAAGGGTGCTACGTTTTACGTGACTCATCTTGCATAGAAGTATCATAGAGGATATGTCGTTCGTCGGGTTTCATACGTTCGCCTAGCATGATGAAGACTTACATGTTAAAGACCGTTGTCCATAGAGTAAGATGGCCTTCTCTGTGAGCGGAAGTTTCTATGATTCGCATGTTTTATAGAATATGTTATTTAGTTTAAGAAAGCTATCTACGCAGAGTGGCAGGGCTATATGTTTGCGTTATCTGCTTAGGTAGAGCCTTCAGCAACCCGCAGTTTGATGTTGCCACTACAGCGCATTGGGCATTGACCTTTTGCAGTTGGTGTACCTTTGCCTTCCTCTTTGAACAGGTTTACCCATCCAGGCTTTTTGCGCTTCAACAAATATTGCCAGACACAAAAGAGGTGCGCCGGCCAGTGTGGCCGAGTGGTTGTAGGCGCTACAGTCTGGAACCGCGCGACCACTACGGTCGCACGTTCGAATCCTGCCTCGGGCATGGCTGTGTGTGATGTCCTTAGGTTAGTTAGGTTTAAGTAGTTCTAAGTTCTAGGAGACTGATGACCTCAGAAGTTAAGTCCCATAGTGCTCAGAGCCAAAAGAGGTGGCAAGTGGGAAAAAATTACGACCCCAGGACTTTTGGACCACAGTCAAGCACGCAAACACTGAGCTATCGAGACACTTAATTCGTTATGAATTAGTCGATAAATACGATGTTGCTCATTGGCTTGCATGTGCTTTGTGTTTCTGTTTATAAAAGCGTCTGTATGTGTTATGTGATTTTTAAGTACATATTCGTTACTGAAAAATTTAATGCGAACTGTATAGTTAATGACATTCAAGCCTAGTGAGCATTTTTGTAATAGAAGCTCAATCTTTTTTGTCTGCTGTCGAGCTCCATATGCTGTACTTCACGGTTCACTGTAAATAGTTGGAATTTTCCACTCTTGCTCTGCCGCTAAGTTCCTATAAAATACTTTAAAACTTTATTCTCATTAATGACTAGTCACCTCCAAGAATTCTTTTGGAACCAATTATTACCTACATCTTTTCTGTACTAACTCACATCGCCGATTTTCTCCTTAACCTAACATTACAGATCGAAAAATTTATTTCTGATTTCAGTAGTGTGATAGTGTTAACAACATCTTTAGTATTTACTTCTGTAATAAGATTCCATCCCAAGATTCACTCCATAATTTGGTTGAGGGTGGAATAGCTGAGGTGTGACATAAGATGTGCAACGTTTATGTAAAAATAGAACGTCAAAGTGACGAAAACTTTTAGTGATAGTGTTGAAAGGGCGACACTGTGCTGACGAGAAAATTGTTTATAACAAATACGATAGTTAGTATAAATTTTGTAATATGATTAATGAACTTCTACACGACTATTCTAGCAGAAAAATTTTAAAAATCTTAATTTCAGTGTGATTACTGAACAGATCATGCACTGTTTCAGCAGAAAAATATTAAATAAAATTTTAGTTTAGGATTTTTTTAATAAATGAACTGGTTTGTGCAATAATCCAACCACCAAAGTTCCTTTAATTTAAAATTAAAACGTTGTACCTTAGACAAAGTCATAAGAAATTTTTTATACAATGATTCTTTTCTTAATTGTGTTCAAATGTTTAAAAAGCTAGTTGGAAGAAACAACGCCTAAGGCAATGACACTTTGATCATTTACTAATTAAAATGATCAAGTTCTGATTGTTTATTGTATATCTATCAATATTTAAATTACCATTTTCTAATATTATTCACTGAAAGAATTGTACAAATTAATTTAGGTGGTCAGCTAAAGATAGAATAATAGAAAATGAGATGAAGAGGTTAGCACAGGACAGAAATTCGTGGTGGGCCACATCAAACCAGTCAGAAGACTGATGACAAAAAAAGAACCACTATTAACTATGAAAGCGAATTTAAAAATGCTGGTAGGTCGCCTAACTAACACAGATCCAGTTGGTATTGAATCCTTTAATAAATAAAAATCAACATTTGGAGTGCCTGTCCAACTCCATAAAGAAAGTGGCAAAAAAAATGATGTTTTGGTTACTAAGGTTGGAAAAAGTTTCCCCTTGTTCTCATTAACAATGCCGATTACATTTCCACAACAGAAAAAAAAATTTTAAGGCAATGAAATCGCACAGGTAAGTAATCACTTGCGGCCTTTGCTACAGGTGTTAGGAATGCTGTTAATAGTTTTATTATGTTTGTAGATACTAAATGGAAAAAGAAGAGGTTTTTTCTGATGAATCCAAAATGTCACTCTTACGAGCGCAAATCGAGAACCATTAAAAAAAACCACGCTATTCGCCCTGAAATTAACGCTAGCAACTGTCCAAATTACTTTGTAAATAGCTTTTGACAAGCTAAAATGAGAGAACCTTTTACATTTAAAAAACTATTCACTGTCAGTAATAGCTTTGAGATGGTACATATTTTACAAAACAGAGCTGAGAATGTACTTTTTGTACGCTTTGATATTAAGAATCTTTATACGAATGTTAAATATTTGAAATTATTTATAAAAATTTAATAGATTTCAGAAAAGTAGCTCCCATGTATGCTGCTGACCTATTGGAGTTAGTAAAATATCCTTATCTTTTAATTATTTCACTTTTAACAAGAAAATATATCACCAGGAAGAAGACCTTGAAATTGACTCAAGTTATGCAGACATCCTTTCATAAATTTTTGTAAATATTTTACAGAACAATTTATTTAATACATATCCTACAATATTCAAAAAGATTGTGGTGTATGGCAGGTATGTCGACTAGATTCTCATAATTTGGTCAGACGATGAAAACTGCTTCAATAGCTAGAAAATATTCTTAATTCCTTACACAGAAATATGGAGTTCATTCATAAGATCGAAGTAGAGGGTTCAATTAATGTTTCAAACTTAAAAATCACTGGATACTGTTAAAATTGAGATATATCGTAAGCAAACGGCTACGAATTTGATTATATCGCAAGATTCGTGCCACCCACCAGCTTAGAAGCGAGCATTGTTACATCAATGTTTTATCTACTCGCTGGGCTAAGTTGCTCTAAAGCTGTGATTGAAAAGGAAATTGAGTTTATTATACAGGGTGATTCAAAAAGAATACCACAACTTTAGGAATTTAAAACTCTGCAACGACAAAAGGCAGAGCTAAGCACTATCTGTCGGCGAAGTAAGGGAGCTATAAAGTTTCATTTAGTTGTACATTTGTTCGCTTGAGGCGCTGTTGACTAGGCGTCAGCGTCAGTTGATGCTAAGATGGCGACCGCTCAACAGAAAGCTTTTTGTGTTATTGAGTACGGCAGAAGTGAATCGACGACAGTTGTTCAGCGTGCATTTCGAACGAAGTATGGTGTTAAACCTCCTGATAGGTGGTGTATTAAACGTTGGTATAAACAGTTTACAGAGAATGGGTGTTTGTGCAAAGGGAAAAGTTCTGGACGGCCGAGAACGAGTGATGAAAATGTAGCACGCATCCAGCAAGCATTTGTTCGCAGCCCAGGAAAATCGACTCGCAGAGCTAGCAGAGAGCTGCAAATTCCACAATCAACTGTATGGAGAGTCCTACGAAAAAGGTTAGTTATGAAACCTGAACGTCAACTACCCGAGGCGATGGGTCGGCCGCCAGGCAGCCCGTGACAGAGCACTTCATCACTGGCCTCCAAGAAGCCCTGATCTTACCCCCTGCGATTTTTTCTTATGGGGGTATGTTAAGGAAATGGTGTTTCGGCCACCTCTCCCAGCCACCATTGATGATTTGAAACGAGAAATAACAGCAGCTATCCAAACTGTTACGCCTGATATGCTACAGAGAGTGTGGAACGAGTTGGAGTATCGGGTTGATATTGCTCGAGTGTCTGGAGGGGACCATATTGAACATCTATGAACTTGTTTTTGAGTGAAAAAAAACCTTTTTTAATACTCTTTGTAATGATGTATAACAGAAGGTTATATTATGTTTCTTTCATTAAATACACATTTTTAAAGTTGTGGTATTCTTTTTGAATCACCCTGTACACGTCGTACTAATGGCTTCCCTGGAGCAACAGAATGATTGGCAGAAAAATTGTTAACAGAGTAGGAAAGAAAGTTTTGGTTAACATGGAGGCGGAAAAGTATGTGTAGTTGTCATACTACGTAATGTACCTACCCCGAGCGCCTGTAACACTGGCCACCCGCGGAAAGCATCTGCAAAACGGGCCCCTGACCGAGTAGGGGTTAACTTTGCCGGTCCCCCGGCGTATGCAAACTCTTACCGGCGGCCACTAGGCAGCCACACTCGCACCGCCAGAGATCGTGGTATCTGTGGTTCTGCATTTTTCCGCACATTACGTGGCGGGACATAGACAGCAATGTGTTCTGGAGCGGGCTTACCATACAGGGTGTACGTAAAGTCCGGGAACACTTTCAATTATTTACTGCACGAGAACTAAACATTGTACAGATGTCATACATATTGCAGCTTGAAGAGGAACTCTGAATTTTTTTTTAACAACCATTCGATGTGCGGGCCATGAGTGACCCCGCAGACGCTAATCGAATTCTTGCCATATCCGTCCCAGCTCACACTGGGACGTCCGCTTCTCTTTGCCCGGTACAAGCAACCCGTCGTAACGAATTTGTTGTGCCAGTGCTAAATGGCCTTCCTTGTTGGTGGTTTCTTACCGTACTTGATTCTAAAATCCGTTGAACAGCTGTAGCGCACATGCTTTTGTCGAACTCCGACACACAGAAAGCTCGCTCCGCACCTCAACTCGCCATGTTTGCGACTAGCGCTGACTATCTGCAAATTACCAAACTACGCTGTGGCGGTATACATGAAAAAAAAAAAATTCAGGTTTTCTCTTCAAAATGACATATGTATGATATCTGTATAATGTTTGGTTCATGCGCAATAAATAATTGAAAGTGTTCCCGGACTTTATGTACACCCAGTACAGGCCCGCGCCGAGACGCTGGAGGAGTTCACATAGAGTGAGCCGCTACTGGTAGCAGCCGATGCGCCACGCCGACCCCTGTAACTCTTCACGTCATCCACATAAAGACGGTTACGTGGTCTCCGACGGTGCTCATCACGGTTTTCGCGAGTAACTGTTTCGTTGATTAGCTTTTACGGTAAAGTCGAACTTCCGCCTTGCTTAGTGGTATTAAGTTGTGTTTGAACTGAAACAAATTTTTTGATTTTATTTCTTTATTGTGGGCCTCAGAAGTGGCTAGTAGAGCAGTTATTTTATGTGTCTGTAGTTTCTTTTTGGTTGGCAGTCAGACTTCTAATATAATCCTTATAAGTGACTTGAAACTTCCTTTTTCTGTATGCAGCCAGTGGACATAGCACTATGGGAACATGTGAGATAGGACAGCAGATGTCTTCCGCACCATTAGATTATAGTGGGGTTTCTGTAGTGTAGATATCTCCAAGATTTTCTGCGGTTCATGTAAAAAATATTACATTGGGCAAACTGGAAGCGAGTTTCAAATTAGATTTCGTGAACATGAATACAAAAGTAGTGGAAGTGCGTTGGCATGTCATTTAAAGGAGAACCAACATCAGCTTAAAAACACTGAAGAAGACATGTCCATTTCGCATTTTAATAATGAGGGTATAGTACTGGACATTTTAGAAGACACTGAAATATATGTGGGTAATCAGGTAGACGCTGAACCTATTTATGAGCGAATCTCGAGTTGTCGTAGGTAGTTCTTTGATTTTTTTTCTATGATTTGCCTGTGAGTAGGGAAGAAAGGATAAGAGTTCCCATCCGGCTAGCCTTTCTTTTAACTTTCTCTAAGTTTTATGGAATTCGTAGTGATATTACAAACGTAAAGATGACATGTAACAGTATGTTTGTTTTACAGTACCTGCACTACTGTATTTTATTTTACTGTTGAAAAATGAAATAATTATTTTAAATTATTTTATTTTATTGAATAATAATTATTTTAATTAACGCTGTATCGGATGTGATGCCCTCTACGGAAAATAAAAACGAATCTTACCGAATGAAGTTCCATATGACGTTGTAAAAGGAGTGCCATGTACTACACACATCATAAAAAGTTTTGCATCACCCCGGTTCCCAGAACTCCTCAAGATAGACGTTGACTGAGGATATTGTATCACAGACACAGTCCCTTTCACTGCTCAGAGATGTTACTAAACCCGCCCAAAGATGTAAACAGCCATGCAACGGCAGCGCCTATTAGACGAAGGGGTCCAACAGCAGATCAGTTCCAGTCATTCCACCACGGAGTAGGTAATCGGCTCGTGTTGTCTGTAGTTCAACCATGCCTAGACGGTCAATGCCGCGGTTAGATCGCCTGCGCATTGTTGCTTTGTGTCAGGAAGGGCTCTCAACAAGAGAAATGTCCATGTGTCTCGGAGTGAACCAAAGCGATGTTGTTCGGACATGGAGGAGATACAGAGAGACAAGGACTGTCGATGACAAGCCTTGCTCAGCCCGCCCAAGGGCTACTACTGCAGTGGATGACCGCTACTTACGGATTATGCCTCGGAAGAACCGTGACAGCAACGCCACCATATTGAATAATGCTTTTCATGCAGCCACAGGTCGTCATGTTACGACTCAAGCTGTGCACAATAGGCTGCATGATGCGCAACTTCACTCCCGACGTCCTTGGCGAGGTCCATCTTTGCAACCACGACACCATGCAGCACGGTACAGATGGGCCCAGCAAAATGCCGAATGGACCGCTCAGGATTGGCATCACGTTCTCTTTACCAATGAGTGTCGCATATGCCTTCAACCACACAATCGTCAGAGACGTGTTTGGTGACAACCCAGTCAGGCTGAATGCCTTAGACACAGTGCCCAGCGAGTGCAGCACGGTGGAGATTCCCTACTGTTTTGGGGTGGCGTTATGTGGGGCCGACGTACGCCGCTCGTGGTCATGGAAGTCGCCGTAACGGCTGTAAGATACGTGAATGCCATCCTCCGACCGATAGTGCAACCATATCGGTAGCATATTGGCGAGGCATTCGTCTTCATGGGCGACAACTCGCGTCCCCATTGTGCACATCTTGTGAATGACTTCCTTAAGGACAACGACATCGCTCGACCAGAGAGGCCAGCATGTTCTCCAGACATGAGCCCTATCGAACATGCCTAGGATAGATTGAAAAGGGCTGTTTATGGTCGACGTGACCCACCAACTACTCTGAGGGATCTACGCCGAATCTCCGTTGCGGAATGGGACAATCTGGACTAACAGTGCAGTGATGAACTTGTGGATAGTATGCCACGACGAAAACAGGCATGCATCAATGCAAGAGGACGTGCTCCTGGGTATTAGAGGTACTGGTGTGTACAGCAATCTGGACCACCACCTCCGAAGGTCTCGCTGTATGGTGGTACAACATGCAATGTGTGGTTTTCATGAGCAATAAAAAGGGCGGAAATTTTATGTTGATCTCTATTTCAATTTTCTGTACAGGTACCGGAACTCTCGGAACCGAGGTGATGTGAAACTCTTTTTGTGTGTGTATGTGAATATAACATATATATTGTTGTATTATACTTATATTAATCGTACGTACGCTCTTTTTCATGAAATACATACGAGACCGTTCACGAGAAGATGCTTGTAATCCTAAGAGGAAAAGACTAGCCGGAAAATAAATATAATGGTTCAAAATGGTTCAAATGGCTCTGAGCACTATGGGACTTAACTGCCGTGGTCATCAGTCCCCTAGAACTTACAACTACTTAAGCCTAACTTACCTATGGACATCATACACATCCATGCCCGAGGCAGGATTCGAACCTGCGACCGCAGCGGTCGTACGGTTCCATACTGTAGCGCCTGGAACCGCTCAGCCACTGCGTCCGGCAATAAATATAATACTATACAACAAATACACGATTAATCGTCAACAAGTGAGGCAGCAGCGTAGAATTTCCTGTTGTCGAATAGTTACTAAAGTGAATGTATAGAAGATAGTTTCTGGATATATTAGTATTGCTTGTAGTACTGCAGTACTGAGTCTTTTACTTGTGTGTCTTTGTTGCTTATATACAGATTTGGTGTGTTTTGTACCAAATACGTGCTTCATTCGACTGACGAAACATTGTTAGGCCTAGGAAAAACTTATAACAGCAAACTAGCCAAAGCTTGTCTGCACCAGAAACTGTGCTAGGTACTAAAGTAGACAATCTAACAGGACATACTGAAACCGATACCCAGCAAGGAACCGGAATAATTAGTGAATTGGGTGCGCCATCTTTAAGAGAAAATAATAGGCTGGGAGGCAAAGATGGTGAGACGACGAAAAGACAAGCTGTAGAAAAGGAAACGGGTGGGTTTCAAAATAGGCCTATCTGTTCGCCCATACCAGATCCGTTAGCTGAACTTTTACTTTAGTTAAAAGAACGTGACAAAGAAAGCGATCGTTTGCAAGCAGAACGCGGAAGAGAACGTGATAAGGTATTGGAAGAACGTGAGAAAGAACGCGATCGCTTACAAGTAGCAGGTCCGATACAGCCTGATAGGAAATTAGTCGCTGAAACGAAAGAAATAAAGGATGAATTTACAAAATTAAAAAGGGCATGCAAGGGTTTACTACAACTGGTGCAGTCCTTGTCCACGCAAGTGGAAACGTTACAAGCCGGATCACCTGGCTGTATGAGGAAGAAGTAGCGTCACTAACTGAACAATTTGATAACCTTGCAGTAGATGCAAATAAAAATGTCGAAAAAAAATTTGGTGGGGAAGCAAAGAATAGAGATTACCGATCGGGTAGGAACTCAAGTAAAGTGTGCGATACACCGCCAAACAAGCGAAATCTCGAGCAATTTAATATCGGCAACACGGGTTCCGCTACGGCTAAGTCAGAAGACACAGCGCACAAAAACAGACATGGCAACAGGCTCTGGCAGCGAAGCGCTGCAAAGTGTTTTGAGATGAATCTCAGTCCAATCGGCAGTAACAGGCATATTGTAAACTATCGTGTGACATGTGAAAATAAGTATGGTAACTAGCACAATTTTCCGCGTGCATTCGCGAACCATTACACATGCACAATAAATAGAGTCCAATCAAAATGGTGTTCAAATGTATGTGAATTTCTAAGGGACCAAACTGCTGAGGTCATCGGTCCCTAGTCCTACACACTACTTAAACTAACTTATGCTAAGAACAGCACACACATCCATGGCCGAGGGAGGACTCGAACCTCCGGCGGGAGCAGTCCAATCAATAGACAAAGTTCATCAGTTGCAGGAATACCTCCTCCGGTTTCTAACTTATTGCGTGAAGAAAGTTTTATTAAACATAGATAGTTTCAACCTTATACTGATCAAAAGAAATCTATTCACCTTGTTGTGTTCATTCGAAGTTTTAGAAATGTATTAAAAATGGTTCAAATGGCTCCAAGCACTATGGGACTTAACATCTGAGGTCATCAGTTCCCTAGACTTAGAACTACTAAAACCTAACTAACCTAAGGACGTCACACACATCCATGCCCGAGCGAACGTGCGACCGTAGCAGCAGTGCGGTTCTGGACTGAAGCGCCTAGAACCGCTCGGCCACATCGACCGTGAGAAATGTATTACCTAGTGCTTGGAGTGAGAGGCAGAAAACCCAATTTATTTTGTCTCAGATTTCAGGTGAACCAGCATTATAGGCCACCTGGGTGGTAGAGACTTGTGATACACAAGAACAAAAAGCATTTCTAACGAAATTCTGGTCAACCAGTATTCAAGAGCGTTTAGGTAAACATATCTATAGCCCAGAACTATATAACTCAAAACAGGGTTCTTTGAGGAAGTATTTCTATAGTTACATAAATAACCCCCCCCCCCCCCATGAACCATGGACCTTGCCAATGGTGGGGAGGCTTGCGTGCTTCGGTGATACAGACAGCCGTCCGTAGGTGCAACCACAACTGAGGGGTATGTGTTGAGAGGCCAGACAAACGTATGGTTCCTGAAGAGGGGCAGCAGCCTCTTCAGTAGTTGCAGGGGCAACAATCTGGATGATTGACTGATCTGGCCTTGTAACACTAACTAAAATGGCTATGCTGTGCTGGTACTGCGAACGGTTGAACGCAAGGGGAAACTACGGCCGTAATTTATCCCGAGGGCATGCAGCTTTATTATATGGTTAAATGATGAGGGCGTCCTCTTGGGTAAAATATTCCGGAGATAAAATAGTCCCCCATTCGGATCTCCGGGCGGGGACTACACGAGAGGACGTCGTTATCAGGAGAAAGAAAACTGGCGTTCTTCGGATCGGAGTGTGGAATGTCAGATCCCTCGGGCAGGTAGGTTAGAAAATTTAAAAAGGGAAATGGATAGGTTAAAGTTAGATATAGTGGGAATTGGTGAAGTTCGGTGGCAGGAGGAACAAGACTTTTGGTCAGGTGAATACAGGGTTATAAATACAAAATCAAATAGGAGTAATGCAGGAGTAGGTTTAATAATGAATAAAAAAAGAGGAGTGCGGTTAAGCTACTACACACATCATAGTGAACGCATTAATAGTCATGGGTGACAGGAATTCGAGAGTAGGAAAAGGGAGAGAAGGAAAAATAGTAGGGGAATATGGATTGGGGCTAAGAAATGAAAGAGGAAGTCGGCTGGTAGAATTTTGCACAGAGCATAACTTAATCATAGTTAACACTTGGTTCAAGAATCATAAAAGAAGACTGTATACATGGAAGAATCCTGGAGATACTAGATGGTATCAGATAGATTATATAATGGTAAGACAGAGATTTAGGAACCAGATTTTAAAGAGTAAGACATTTCCAGGGGCAGATCTGGACTCAGACCACAATCTATTGGTTATGAGCTGTAAATAAAAACTGAAGAAACTGCAAAAAGGCGGGAATTTAAGGAGATGGGACCTGGATAAACTGACTAAACCAGAGGTTGTACAGAGTTTCAGGGAGAGCATAAGGGAACAATTGTCACGAATGGGGGAAAGAAATACAGTAGAAGAAGAATGTGTAGCTCTGAGGATGAAGTAGTGAAGGCAGCAGAGGATCAAGTAGGTAAAAAGACAAGGGCTAGTAGAAATCCTTGGCTAACAGAAGAAATATTGAGTATCCAGAATGAGATTTTCACTCTGCAGCGGAGTGTGCGCTGATATGAAACTTCCTGGCAGATTAAAACTGTGTGCCCGACCGAGACTCGAACTCGGGACCTTTGCCTTTCGCGGGCAAGTGCTCTACCAACTGAGCTACCGAAGCACGACTGACGCCCGGTACTCACAGCTTTACTTCTGCCAGTACCTCGTCTCCTACCTTCCAAACTTTACAGAAGCTCTCCTGCGAACCTAGCAGAACTAGCACTCCTGAGAGCTTCTGAGAGCTTCTGTAAGGTTTGGAAGGTAGGAGACGAGGTACTGGCAGAAGTAAAGCTGTGAGTACCGGGCGTGAGTCGTGCATCGGTAGCTCAGTTGGTAGAGCACTTGCCCGCGAAAGGCAAAGGTCCCGAGTTCGAGTCTCGGTCGGGCACACAGTTTTAATCTGCCAGGAAGTTTAATATTGAGTATAATTGATGAAAGGAGAAAATATAAAAATGCAGTAAATGAAGCAGGCAAAAAGGAATACAAACGTCTAAAAATGAGACAGTAAGTGCAAAATTGCTAAGCAGCGGTGGCCAGAGGACAAATGTAAGGATGTAGAGGCTTATCTCACTAGGGGTAAGATAGATACTGCCTACAGGAAAATAAAAGAGACCTTTAGAGAAAAGAGAACCACTTGTATGAATATCAAGAGCTCAGATGGAAACGCAGTTCTAAGCAAAGAAGGGAAAGCAGAAAGGTGGAAGGAGTATATAGGTCTATACAAGGGCGATGTACTTGAGGACAATATTATGGAAATGGACGAGGATGTAGATGAAGATGAAATGGGAGATACGGCGTTTCTGGCACTTGTGGACTTAGAGAAAGCTTTTGACAATGTTGACTGGAATACTCTCTTTCAAATTCTAAAGGTGGCAGGGGTAAAATACAGGGAGCGAAAGGCCATTCACAATTTGTACAGAAACCAAATGGCAGTTATAAGAGCCGAGGGACATGAAAGGGAAGCAGTGGTTGGGAAGGGAATGAGACAGGGTTGTAGCCTCTCCCCGATGTTATCCAATCTGTATATTGAGCAAGCAGTAAAGGAAACAAAAGAAAAACTCGGAGTAGGTATTAAAATCCATGGAGAAGAAATAAAAACTTTGAGGTTCGCCGATGATATTGCAATTCTGTCAGAGACAGCAAAGGACTTGGAAGAGCGGTTGAACGGAATGGACAGTGTCTTGAAGGGAGGATATAAGATGAACATCAACAAGAGTAAAACGCTGATAATGGAATGTAGTCGATTTAAGTCGGGTGATGCTGAGAGAATTAGATTAGGAGATGAGACACTTAAAGTAGTAAAGGAGTTTTGCTATTTGGGGAGCAAAATAACTGATGATGGTCGAAGTAGAGAGGATATCAAATGTAGACTGGCAATGGCAAGGGAAGCGTTTCTGAAGATGAGACATTTGTTAACACCGAGTATAGATTTAAGTATCAGGAAGTCGTTTCTGAAAGTATATGTATGGAGAGTAGCCATATATTTATGTGAAACGTGGACGATAAATAGTTTGGACAAGAAGGGAACAGAAGCTTTCGAAATGTGGTGCTACAGAAGAATGCTGAAGATTAGATGAGTAGATTACATAACTAATGAGGAGGTATTGAACAGAATTGGGGAGAAGAGGAGTTTGTGGCACAACTTGACAAGAAGAAGGGGCGGTTGGTAGAACAAGTTCTGAGGCATCAAGGGATCACAAATTTAGCATTGGAGGTGCAGCGTGGAGGGTAAAAATCGTAGAGGGAGACCAAGAGATGAATGCACTAAGCAGATTCAGAAGGATGTAGGTTGCAGTAAGTATTGGGAGATGAAGAAGCTTGCACAGGATAGAGTAGCATGGAGAGCTGCATCAAACCAGTCTCAGGACTGAAGACAACAACAACAACAACACATAAATAAAACGCGTTACTGGGATGAACCGGTCTCTAATACAGACGTCATTCGCTTATTTATGGCTAGGTTACATCACAATATCAAAGGAAAGTTGAACAATGTACCCGAAAATGATCCTGAGCAACTCATTTTTGTGCTTGATTCCATTGACCTTATGCAGGAAGACACGAGGCCCAGTACTGAGCATGGGAATGGTAACGCATCTCCATCTAAGCGAGATAAACGCGAACATTCGCCTCACAGCAACGGCAATGGAGGTGGTAGGGAGAGTGATCACAATCACAACAACAATAGACTACAAAACGGTCATGGCAATCAGTCATTTAATCGAAAAAGTGGCCCCGAGGAGAGAAACCACTCAAGCTCTAATAATAATGCGAAATGAAGAAATACTGGGACCACCGCCTAGTGATTCGAACATGCAAAGTAATAAGAGACAGTCAATCGCCCACATTGGCGGAATTCTAATGAAAAGATGTGTATAGTGGAGGTAACGGACGGAAATCTGCCCAACCCGTCTGTTCCACTAAATTATACTCGGCCGCAATACGCTCTCCATTGTTTGCCATACGGCGGAGTGAGAACAACATGACTCACACTAATGGTAATAATATATCACTGTTTAGGTACAACGATGGCCTCCACATACAGCAAGATTTTTTAATGAACAACGTTCATGACCGAAGACGGATGGAGAACTTGTGCAGACCGTAGCAGAAGGGACCATGTATGGTATACCTGCCAATATAATCATATACACAGGCACTTCTACAAACGTAATGAGTGTAGAATTCCTTAAAGAAAATTTCTTGGACCCAAAAACTATAGACAGTACCTGTGAAAAACTGTAGGTGGCAGATGCTATTGGCGTACACTCGCAATTGATAAAATATCAGGTTCACTTCGTAATAATGGTAGGAGAGGATGCTATTAAAAGCACCTTTCTCGTAGACTGAGGACTCTCGGTTGGATGTATCCTGAGTTGCGAGTTTCTCCGGGAGAGGAATGCAAATATTGGCCTCTCCGAAGGTGAAATAAGCGAAGGAGAGTGTCACTGGTAATGATGAGGACAAGGAAAATACATGGATACTACTGCCAAAGGATCAAAATTAGGTGTAGAGTGCCACATGTGTCGCATATCTGCAATACGATGTATAATGTGGGATTCTACTACTCGGACACTGAGGAAGATAATTTACCTCAGGTGGAAAGACTGATTACCACGAAAACACGAGAATCAGAGTACCGTACTAGTGGCCAGCAAGTCGAATTAGGCAAACTTCGATGCAAAAACATAGAGGTCTTTTCTGATAAACCAGGTATCATCAAGGGATACAAGTAACAAGTACAACATAGAGGTGAAACCTCACAACACATTTTGTCATGCCACTTCCTCTATACTGTGGGCCAGGTAGCAGTCAGTTACCAATTACGAAAATGGTTGAACAGGGAATAATAGAATCTTCCTTGACACCATATAGCAGTCGTTAACTGTAACTAAGGCTGGTGGGAAAATCCGCCTGGTTTTAGACACTAGAGACATAAGTAGAAACATTGTACCAGCTCGCACTGGACTGGAGAACCTGCAAGAAGAGACAGAAAAATTCTAACATCAGCAGATTTAAAACCATCTTACTGGCAGATTCCGTTAACTGAAGCTTCTAAGCAGTATAAAGCACTCATATTTCGTGGTAAAAGCTACCAATTTAGAGTACTACAATTCAGCCTGAACATTAGTGCAAGTGTATTTATAACAGAACTTGATACAGCGCTTGCCCCTGAAATCCTGAATAGAGTATCGTTACACATTGTAAGGCGACATATTTTATGGACATCTTACATGAATTAATTAAAACAACACTTGTATTTTTAATTGTGATAAAAGATCGAGCACAAGTTATTTAGAAGACCGACATGTGCAGGTAGTGGGGATGACTTTACTAATAGCCTGTATTCCATGCTCAAGGGATAACTGGCAGTCATAACATGAACAGTGTTTTTGCCGAGAAACCACAGGAAATGAGGATGGGCATTGTGAACCAGCAGGCCGCTCCGTGTTGCGATGCAGGGACGGAATATCTTTTCTGCATGGGCTGCGTCAGGGCAAGTTTTTTTCTTCTGATGGACCACTGCCAGTTTACTGTATCCCTCGCAGCCTCACACTGACGAATTTTCGCAGAAATTTCGTCGCTGTTAAATATTAAAGGACCCATGCCGACTTCTATCCAAGCGAGTAACGCAGCTACTGTCAGTGTATGGATCTTCTCCTGGGAGTCAAGTATCATTTTTCCGATGCAGTGTGTCGCTGTGGGTGGCCGCATTCCGGAGTCAATGGCACAGCAGTGGACGCGGACCTGCGTGCTAAAGCCATATCTTACCAGTACACGTTTACAAGGGCTCGGGCCGTAAGAGTCTGTGTAAGGTGGAGTGAGAAGAGAAGCCTGTTGCGACAAAACGGCTCCAGCCCAGCTGGAGTCCAATGGCCACAGCTTAAATCTGAAAGAAAACCAACAGCCATTGGCTTTTCTGAAAAACTATACAGAAGTAGGAGTTTTGCTGGAAATTTCCACTCAACTGCTACGTGGACTAGCACGGACTGGCGGAAGGCTGTATGATTCGAAGTAGGAAGGGGACATTCATTTACAGGTTATCCCTGTGACTGGACAGGGAAGTGCAGTCCTTCTGCTGTTCTTTTGCAGTAGTGGAGCTGTTAGTTTTTGGGTGAAGAGCTGCGGACGGAGCCTTCTCCAAGAGCGGAGAGGACGTGTCTCTGTGTGCGCCACCTTGTGCACAATAAGACGTGTCGAAATCCACCCTGAAATTTTTTTACACAGGAAGAAGACAACGAAAGAAATGCACTGCCAAAATTTTAGCTGCTAAGAGGCACTGCAAGTATTTTGTACAAAAATGTTGAAGCTGCGCGAAGAACAGCTTATGACAGTGGTTTGTACAGCCCTGGCCGCCTAGCGCGCGACTTCGCGAATCACTCAGACAGCGCCGCGTAGCAGAATTATCTGAAGTTCACAGACACCAATTTTAAGCACCTAAAGCCTGGTTTGCAATGGAGCGAATGGAAGCAAACACGTGCGAATGAGTATTCGCAAAAAAATTACTACCATTGGCTTGTATATGGGTAGAATTGTTATACTGGAAGGAACAGAAGAGAACACGAGGTAGCGAACAATGCCTATGAATGCTGTGTTATTAGTTTTTAGTTTTTGGGCCTAATATTGAGAAACTTTGCTATTCAGCGAAGATTATTTTACATGGCGAGTGCACTATTCTTGATGGAGTGTGCGAAATGGGGGAGGGAAGGAAGAATTTAAGTCTCTCAATTCGTTTGGATGCGTGACGTGTGTGAAGATCGTGCACGTTACACGGAATTGCATCTCCATCTCACCTTAGCACTGGTCCAAAATTTTCCTTGTATGTCGGCTGCCATTTTTCCCTGGCTTGTCATTACCGTTGACGGGAAATATTTAAACAGAACACCAATTACCGACATCAAGAATCATCTCAAGAGGTGACACACCTAGAGTTTCCACTGTGCATGTAAGGTCTAATGGTCATATTCTTTTTTCTTATGTAACAAAAATGATCTAGTGGCATAGTGTGCACTTTGTATCCAGAGTCCGCGGAATCAAATCCCATTCAGATCACAACATTTTCACTATGATTTTTAACCGAGCATTCATTTCTCAGGGATGTTGGAATGGCCATGAAAGTCATATTTTTCGGATTCCACGTTAAACTGCGGGACTCCATTATCCAATTAGGTAACTGAGGAAGGTTAGGGGCACATAAGTAGTAGCAGTGGCGTCTAGTTGAAAGACCTGCAAGAGGCCTACCGGGTGCACCAGACAGAATTCTCTTTTGTTCGTCCTTGTTAGCTTGTTTGCTCCGGTGAAAACCTGGCTTAAAGTATAGAAACATTTTTTGAATAACTTCGTATCGACAGTTCAATTCTTGCACATGTAATTCTGATAAAAATGGCTAGCAGAGCAGTATTTGATGCCACAGACGACTTCCATCATCGAGGACTTGTTTTTGTTGAAATGAAATGTGTCTTGCAGTACTACATTTTATAACAATTCTTGTAGGCCATTCCTTATAATAATGTTTGAATGTTGTACATTCGACTATCAGTGAAACAATTTTTTGTTTATTCCCTGTAGCATTCACAAAAATGCGAAGTGTCTTTTGAATGACAAAAACAAACATTTTTCTTGCACTGGGCACACCGGACAAAGGAAAAATTGATGTAGTCAGGCACTTTGCAGTAGCCACTTGTTTTATTTAGACGGAACTGGGATGGGTCAGAAATGGTCCCGGCCGTTGTTCTGCATATTGCGCTGCACACCATACTTAATCAAACGCATAAAACGTGGCGAAGAAAACTGGCAACGCACAAATGACTGGAGCTTAAGAATACTATTCTGCTGATAAACCTGAAATGAGAGAGAGGTATCAGAAAGTATGTTGTCTGATAACTTCCTGAAAAAAGCTTTCCACTGTATAAAAATTCTTTATCGAGAGGTTGAATCGTACTGGTAGTTCCAGGCGGAATCCACATGACATCTGTAGATTTTTTGTCGTCATCCACAACAACAGAGGCGTCGTTATGTCCAGACCATGAATTCGACAAAAGCAATGAATTAGTTTCTGAAGCTGGTAGGAATACGTTTCGAACGAAATGTTGAAAACTGTTCTATCCCATTTTTCCAGATTACAATATTTTTGCACTAAACAGTCCATTTTTTATTTTTTATTCTAATTTGCCTAGAGGTTCTTGAAGACAGAGATACAGCTGCGGAAACAGTAAACCACTCATATTTATCACTGGCATTATCGTATATGAATGTGTGATTGCATTCATTGATTGAGGAATCGACTCTGTCTTCTTTTCACTCCGAAATGATAAAGTGCGGTGTGCATGCAGTTCTTTCACGAAACAGCAGTTGCAGGGATAACAGCAAGTTTCGTCTTTACGTCAGCTATGAATTTCTCTACAGCATTGTCTATCACTGGCAGCTACTCTACACGTTTACGTGGCGTAAATTTGGTAATTTTGCGACTTCCTATTCTGTGCAATTTCTTGAACCTGGGTAGCCAGTCAACGAAGCCTGGAAGTTAGCAACGTTAATGTCAGATGCAATTCGGAGGGCCCAGTCTCGTAGATCTCCATTGGTAGCGGTGCGTAGCCTCTCATGAGCAGTTCTAGATCTTTCAAACAGTTTTTCATTCATATGGTTTCGGGTTCCCATTTGGCACATATTTCTTACTTCACGTAATTCATTCTTCCATTTGTACAGTCCACGCTCCGATTTTACGAAACGAAAACGCCTTTGCACACTGTGTAACCTCAGCTGAAAGCTGTTGCAGTATTATTATTATTATTTTTTTTTTTTTTTTTTTGCCTTCTTCAGAACTGTTACTGACACAACTGACGTCGTCCGAAGAATAGTTCATGGAACCGTAACAGTTATTTCCTGTTTCTTTTAATGTATCCACAATTTCAAACGAAATGTCGATATCATTCAAGTGAATGTCAAGAAAATCAACCAACAAATGACACATATGTGTGTTCTTAGGAGAATTAGGTGATTTCGGTTGGAAAGCACGTTCTTCATATTTCATCTTTGCTAAACTGAGAACGTCAACTGGAGTCCACATTACTGTGAAACTGGAAGGGAAAAAAAGATAATATTAGTAGGCATGCCTTACGAAAGCACAACAAATATTAATTCAGCTTTAACTGTATTGTCAATACTACCAATACTGCAAAAAGCAATTGATAATTTGTAATAAATGTTACTTGAGTGCCTAATTCGAGAGAATAGTAACTGTGTAGTGTAGTGTCAGAGAAACTATCAACGAACGATAACCTGAAACACAAATTACGATCGGATTGTGCCGTGTTTCCTGTTTACAAATCTACCGACGACCTCGGCTGTGTGTGTGTGTGTGTGTGTGTGTGTGTGTGTGTGTGTGTGTGTGTGTGTGTGTGTCCTAGTTGCGCAAGTGCAGTTGCTACAGCGCCAGTAGGAGTGTGCATTTCAAAAAAAAAAAAAAAAAAAAAATAAATGTGTGTGAAATCTTATGGGACTTAACTGCTAAGGTCATCAGTCTCTAAGCTTACACACTACTTAACCTAAATTATCCTAAGGACAAACAAACACACACACCCATGCCCGAGGGAGGACTCGAACCTCCCCCGGAACCAGCCGCACAGTTCATGACTGCAGCGCCATAGACCGCTCGGCTAATCCCGCGCGGCGTGTACATTTCCACAGCCGCCTAGGGCTATACGAATTTGGCGATTTTCAGCTATTTTTTTAATACTTGCAGTGCCTCTTAGCAGTTAAAATTTTGACAGTGCATTTCTTCCGTTGTCTTCTTCCTGTGTAACAAGTTTCAGGGTAGGTTTCGACATGTCTTATTGGACCATTCCCTTGTTAGACTCCGCTAGATTATAATTGATATATTGAGTAGATGTACCAACGATTGAGTAGATGTACCAGCGCGTGTCAGTGACCTGTGTACTCGCCACTCTGTGAGCTCGAAGAGCAATTGAACATTAGAAGCGTTTTTTATTCTCATGTGCTTGTAGTGAGACTCTGGCTTTATCTGGCCAGTGGGCAAGCAGCTGATCACACTTGCACTCGGTACGATACCAGGGCAGTTCACAGAGAAGAATATTACAGACACTATTAGTCCAAGTGAGTAGGCAGGTTTTAGAGATGCAGCGAGCGTCTACCCACGGTGTGGGATCAGCAATCTGACGGACAGCAGCAGTTGCTGTCACTGCCGTTTTGGACATGGTGATACCGCAGCTCGGCAGAATGTAGGGCCTTAATTCAATAAATGAAAAGAGTTCCACGCCGTTGTGCTGTATTCAAAAGCTGTCAGATTCATATGGGATTTGGTTACTTTCCTTGCTACAATCGATGACATCCTCTTTGCCAGTATTTAGTTATATCGCGTTGTGCAATTTGTTTAAGAGGGTAACAAGTTTAATATGAGTTAATACCAGGCAAAATTCAGAGAGACAGTTAAGAATAGGGGATATTCTTGTCACTCGAAATTTTTAATTGAATCAAAAAATTTATATTGACTAGAAATTTTGTACAAATTTATATGTAATGTTTCTTTTATAATTTCCCACCTACTTCCGTCTTGGCAACCCTGCCAGGATAGTTCAAAAATAGGATATTTTGTATTGCAGTCAGATAGGAAAGAATATACCAGGGGGAAACTGACAGCTTCTGCCACAGCTTTTGTAACCTAAGGAACTCGACAGGCCTTTGGATGAGATTTGAGTGAAGTAAAATTTCGGCTTTTCTTTTCAAGAAAATAATTTACATCAAAAAATTTTTGTGTAGTTTTAAGAGCACTTTGCGATTTTTCTGTTTAATTAAAAGATGTTTCTGTTTCTGTGTGTGTTGTTTTCATAGATTCTGCACCATGTTGATTACAGCATCGCATCAGAGTTGTGAAAATTTTGGAGTGGTTTGTATCGAAATAGATTGTTTTCGGATGGGCGAACTCTGTGAGTAGATAGTGAGCAGTTAGATATTTAAAAAGATCGTGTTTTTGCTGCGTCAATTTAGTGAGTTTGTGCGGTGTTTTTGTATGCTATGTGGGCCCCATGACAGACTACAGAACACAAATTTACACGTAGTACGTCGCGAAAACTTCCTGAAGAAATGAGTATGGTAGCTAGTGTAGGCATGGATGAACAAAACAGAGGTAATTATGATGAGATATGAGTATGGCGTCATCACTGCAAACCAAGCAAATGCGGGCAATGATGAGATAAATTATGAGCGTTTTGGAAATTATATCTCTAAGAATGAAGACGATTTAAGAGAACATGTAGACGCCCAGGTAGCGATCCGAAACTACGGGTCAGTTAGTGCTGATGGCAGACGAAAGCGAACAAGCAGACCATCGTCAGTTGGGTCAGAACGGACTAGTCCACAAAACAGACGTGATGATAATGACTATGGGAAACAAGGAGAGCCGCGAAGAGAAAGAGTAGTGGTTGACGGTATGGAACCCATGTATGAACTATTAAAAAACATGAGAAACTAATTCACTAATCATTTCAAGAAACAAAATGAAAAAATCACCAGGTAACTCGATAATACACTCCTGGAAATGGAAAAAAGAACACATTGACACCGGTGTGTCAGACCCACCATACTTGCTCCGGACACTGCGAGAGGGCTGTACAAGCAATGATCACACGCACGGCACAGCGGACACACCAGGAACCGCGGTGTTGGTCGTCGAATGGCGCTAGCTGCGCAGCATTTGTGCACCGCCGCCGTCAGTGTCAGCCAGTTTGCCGTGGCATACGGAGCTCCATCGCAGTCTTTAACACTGGTAGCATGCCGCGACAGCGTGGACGTGAACCGTACGTGCAGTTGACGGACTTTGAGCGAGGGCGTATAGTGGGCATGCGGGAGGCCAGGTGGATGTACCGCCGAATTGCTCAACACGTGGGGCGTGAGGTCTCCACAGTACATCGATGTTGTCGCCAGTGGTCGGCGGAAGGTGCACGTGCCCGTCGACCTGGGACCGGACCGCAGCGGAGCACGGATGCACGCCAAGACCGTAGGATCCTACGCAGTGCCGTAGGGGACCGCACCGCCACTTCCCAGCAAATTAGGGACACTGTTGCTCCTGGGGTATCGGCGAGGACCATTCGCAACCGTCTCCATGAAGCTGGGCTACGGTCCCGCACACCGTTAGGCCGTCTTCCGCTCACGCCCCAACATCGTGCAGCCCGCCTCCAGTGGTGTCGCGACAGGCGTGAATGGAGGGACGAATGGAGACGTGTCGTCTTCAGCGATGAGAGTCGCTTCTGCCTTGGTGCCAATGATGGTCGTATGCGTGTTTGGCGCCGTGCAGGTGAGCGCCACAATCAGGACTGCATACGACCGAGGCACACAGGGCCAACACCCGGCATCATGGTGTGGGGAGCGATCTCCTACACTGGCCGTACACCACTGGTGATCGTCGAGGGGACACTGAATAGTGCACGGTACATCCAAACCGTCATCGAACCCATCGTTCTACCATTCCTAGACCGGCAAGGGAATTTGCTGTTCCAACAGGACAATGCACGTCCGCATGTATCCCGTGCCACCCAACGTGCTCTAGAAGGTGTAAGTCAACTACCCTGGCCAGCAAGATCTCCGGATCTGTCCCCCATTGAGCATGTTTGGGACTGGATGAAGCGTCGTCTCACGCGGTCTGCACGTCCAGCACGAACGCTGGTCCAACTGAGGCGCCAGGTGGAAATGGCATGGCAAGCCGTTCCACAGGACTACATCCAGCATCTCTACGATCGTCTCCATGGGAGAATAGCAGCCTGCATTGCTGCGAAAGGTGGATATACACTGTACTAGTGCCGACATTGTGCATGCTCTGTTGCCTGTGTCTATGTGCCTGTGGTTCTGTCAGTGTGATCATGTGATGTATCTGACCCCAGGAATGTGTCAATAAAGTTTCCCCTTCCTGGGACAATGAATTCACGGTGTTCTTATTTCAATTTCCAGGAGTGTAGATTAGACAAACTCGAAGTAGATAATAAAGATCTGAAGCAGTAAAACTACGAATGAGCGATTAAGCAAGCTTGAAAGAATAGTCAATGAGCGTTTAGATAAACTAGAAACAGGAGAAAAGGAAATTAATAAGACGCTAATTGAGTTAAAACAGGAGAATGTAATAACACGGAACACTGCCAGACAAGCTAAGATAATAGCTACTAAGTACGAAGCGCGTTGCTGAGCAAGCTAAATCAGTGTCTAATAAGACTTTAGAAAGTGGAAAAGCCGAATTGGTTAAGATCCGAAAAGAGATCAAGGAATTAAAAGAAAGGGGACGTGAGTTGGCATCTTCGTTACAGTCGATCACAGCAGAACAAAGTAGTAGTCGTCAAGAGGCGGAAAGGGAACTAGATGAGAGACTAGTACGCTTTTTAGACGAGAGAGAGTGCTGTTAAATCAGGGTCGGCAGTACAGACTACGAACACTGACATAGTTGCGAACTTGTGTTCAGAAGCAAGATCTGCGCAGACAAGTAGGAATGTGTCGGAGCCGGGAACAATAGCAGACAACGAAGGATGTAATAATTGCAACCCACTGAGAGAATACAACGCGGAAATAATAACTATGCGCGAACCGGAGCACAGAAACGAAATGTGCGAGCAAATGAGGACTGCTCGTATTGCTGGCAATACCAGCAGTGATGAACATACGGGAAGAGAAGAACGTGGGTTTGATGAAGACCGTTTTTCTTGCTATTGCACAATTCGAACGATACAAACAGGAAAACAACAAGCTTCATACAAGGACGTTCATAAACCAATTTAAATATGTAATGCCACGAAACTGGCCAGAACAGAAGAAAATGGAGTTTGTATTCATGCATTTGGACGGCGTGGCATAAGACACGATGGCAAAAATTAGCGAATCGCAAAGAACATTCGAAGAATTTACGACGGCGTTTCTGAACAAAAACTGGGTGACTCAAGACAGGATAAAACATCAAATGTTTCTGCAAAAAAATGGCTCCAAGCACTATGGGACTTAACATCTGAGGTCATCGGTCCCCTAGACTTAGAACTACTCAAACCTAACTAACCTAAGGATATCACATACATCCATGCCCGAGGCAGGATTCGAACCTGTGACAGTAGCAGCAGCGAAGTTCCGGACTGAAGAGCCTAGAACCTCTCGGCTACATCGGCCGGTTGTTTCTGCAAACGGACGTGGAATCTGCCGAGTCCAAAACTCCTGTAAAATATCTGGACGAAATGACAAAGAAGAACCAGTATTTTGATGACTCCTGTAGTGATGGCGAAATCGTAGGTCACTGTTTCTCAAAGCTCCCATTACAATGTAACCAAATTATAGTAGGGTGGCTCACGGAAAACATTGAAGAGATTACAATTACGTTGCGTGAAATAGGAAGTATTGTCGGAGAAAGCGAAATAGTAACACGAAGAGAAGATAGGATAATAACTAGGACCAAAACCACAGAAACAATAACAATAACGGGTGATTCAATAGAAATAATAATGGAAACAGGCAGAACAATACACAGCATTACAGAAGACAAAATGAGACCGGAAGTCGTTGGAATGATAGACGTAACCACGGAGCATCATAGAACGATAGGCCGACGGATGCAGGCATGGAGATAAGATCTGCGAACCCTAGAAGAAGGAGGAACGAAAAAAATATATCGCAGTGGCTAGCCTCTTGCGCAGGGCACACTACAGGAATTCCTGCAGACGTTCTCAGATGTAGCCACATACGGGTAATTGAAGACAATGAAGATTGTCAAGAAAGAAAGGAATTTGTAAACAAAGAAGCAACTTCTGAGCAAGAAATGGCGGTTACTTGAAACAGGGACGTAGCATCGGATGACGTAATTTTACAGTAGGATGTACAATTGAATGCAACGTCAGATGAAGAAAGTGTTGTAATTTCTAACAGGCACATTTAGAGTCAGATGATGTAATTTTAGAGAAAGAAGTAAGAAATGTAATTCCAGACATTGAAAGAGCGGACGTTGTTGACATAAATGTGGGGTCAGATGAGCCGATTTTGTGTAATGACGTAACGCCTAACTGTCTTGTGTACACTGTTGCAACCGTGATTGTAACATTAGGTGAAGATGAATGGGAGGATATCGCAGATAAAGGTGAAGATGAGAGAAAGGAAACAGATCAATACATGAGTAATTTATTTTCTGTAAATTAGGGGAAGCAAAAATCAGTTCAGAAAGAAAATGGAGCATTACGGAGAGGCCAGTACTAACAATGATAAGAGCACAAAGCAGCACGTAGTTACGAACGAATGGGAAGACGTAACTGACAATGAAGAGAAAGTCATAATAAGCAGTGAATACAAGGATTCGGACATGCTCAGTGCACATGAAAAAGAGAAGAATAAATGTGAATTGATGTCTTACTCGTCAGCTGCGACAATAAAATTGAGTTTATGGATTGATTACGATGACATAGGAGAATTAGTACCACAGGAGGACGAGGACAAGGGAAGCTGTGACTTCTACCTGGTCGCTCAGACAATAATAGGCGAGCTGAAAGTAGATGCAATACTGCATAGCGGCAGTCAGCTATGGGCGGCATCCGAACAATTGTCGCATGAGTATGTGAAGCACGAACAAGTCCCTATGCTCAAGGCACAAAAGACTAACATAAGGGGAGAAATAATGAGAACATGCACGGAAATCAGTAAACACGTGCGATTGGAGTTCTTCTGTCAAGGCCGTCTGCTGGAAGAAAACTTCTTTGTCGCGCGTAATGTTACCACCGGACTCATTATCGGCACGGACTTTAAAACAGAGAGAAAGGCAGTTATGGGTATGGGACGAGGTCACGTAACGTTTGATGATGAGATTGTCAAAGCACAAATCCCCACAAACTGTTGAAAACTACAAAGAACTGACAAATGTGAGCAGGTAATGAATGAACATCCTCGATACCGCCAAGAGAAACAGGGTGAAGAACAAGACAGTAGGCCAATGGTTAGGTATATGAGGCTATTAGTAAAAAGTTCACAGAATTGACACGCATACCTGAGCAAGATAAGTCGGAACTGGAAACCATACTGTGGGAAACTGCAGAGGTGTTTTTATCTAAAACAGGTTCAATTAGAGGACTCCAACAAAAATTCGATATTAAGCCTCAAAAACCGTTGGAGTAGCTCCCTATCTGATACCAATGTCATATTCTGACAAAATCATGCTCGAGCTCAGAAATATGTTGGACGAAGGAATTATCGAGTAGGCTTCATCAACTTATAACAGTCCGTTAAGAGCAGTGGACAAGAGCGATGGAAGTATTCGTCTTGTGCTCGATTCAAGTCAAATAACCACAATTATTGAAAAGGAACCTAATCGACCATAAAAATTGGAAAAATTCTTACGGAAGTTCCATAACATCACAGTGTTTCCCCCAACTGATCTGGGGTCAAGTTTCTGGAAAATCGAGCTCGCAGCAGAATGCCGCAAGTAGACGGCTTTCATTGCGATCGGTCGTTGTGATCAGTTCGGAAGATTGCCATTCGGATTGCATGTATCGTCGGCAGCTTTCATTTGCGGCCTAGAAAAAATTCTTGATGAAGAATTAAGTGATAGACTTACTTGCTAAGTGGATGATACCTTTAACAGGAGAAAGGATACGAAGCGAACACAATAAGGTGGTAGGGCACTGCTGGCAAAGTTAAAAGATCACAGGGTAAGGGCTAACATAAATTAATATTACATGTGAATTAGGTAAGTGCGTCTCCTAGGCCGTATCATTTCTGGGGAAGGGTTAAGTCGTGATCCTGAGAAACTAGAGGCGGTAGCAAAATTTTAGATCCCTCAAACCTAAAAACAATTACAGGAATTTCTACATGTCGTAAATTTCTACAAAATATTTCTGTATGTAAACGATTTTAGCGACACCAAGGCTATGTGCGCTAACAGGAAAGAAAACACCGTTTGTATGGGATGTCGTAGAAAAGAAGAATTCACCTCCCTTAAACATGTATTGTTGTCTGTACCTAAATTATAGCATCCAAATCTTGAGCAGGACTTCTGTATGGCCGCGTGTAGCTCCACGACAGGCCATGGCTTGATTATTTTCCATCAGGACGAAGGAGAGGGACAACTGATACATAAAAGCATTGCCCTTGCTAGCCACGTATTAACGAAATGCGAAAGAAATTATTCCGTAATGGAGTCAGAGGGCCTCACGCTTTTGTAGTGATTCCAAAAGTTCAGGTACTTTTCGTTTGTGCGCAGAACCCGTGTTTACACATTCACAAAGCATTAGAAGTTCTAATGAGTGTGACACTTAGTCATGGCAGACTTGGGCTCTGGGTCTCAATACTTCAAAAACATATCTTTACGACCGGGTACGTACCTGGACCTACTAACATAATTACAGACGTGTTGTCTTGTTCCCCAGTAGGGCTGGACAAGAATGTAGATGAACCAGACAAAGATGAACCTTTCTCTGTCTATTATATAGAATTTCATCGCCCTTTCGATGAAAAACATAGAAGCAGAGCAAGACAAGGATCAAAATCAGAAAGATAACGACGAGATAGAGGGACCAGAAGAGACAGAAATCAGGAAACGCTGTTTAGTACGAAAAGGAGTGTTGTTTTCCGGCGAAACGCAGAAAGTACTCTCTGGGTTGTGTGTATACCGGAGGAGCTGATCAACAAACTGATATGATACATGCAAGTCAGCTGTGCTCATTTTGGACCATGAAAGTGTTTCATGACGTTAAAGACGATATGCTGCTTTCGTAACATGGAGAGGCGCTTAAGAAGAGTACTCTCCAGTACGCAAAAATTGTCAGAAGGTAAAGTCATCCACAGTGAGAATGCGGGCGCCACTTCATCCCATTCTTCCCAGAAAGTTAAAAGACATTGCAGCATCAGATTTAATGGGACCCCTCCAGAAAACCACGCGTGGATTTAAAGACGTCTTTGTCGCAGTAGAGTTCAAATCAATGTGACTTGTTTCTAATATTTGTATTTTTCTACATGTCGAAGTCGGCAAAGAAAGCATGTTTACGGTGATACGATGCCCAACCACAGGCGAGGTGGTGGATTTTTTTATGTTGATGTTAGAGCGAACCGACCGCACGTGCGGGGGTGTATTTATTGAGAATTTGGAGGGCTCAGTGCACGATGCGTGAGCATTATTAAAAAGAAGGGACTAAGTAGTTCACTAGCGAAGAGACAAACGGTTTCTATATATAAATTCGATGTTTTTTTGTTAACGATTTCTAATCATTTGTTAATACTACACAGGAAAACTAACAATGACGATAGTGTATCATTACAGTAAGATGGTGGATACGTTATTGGCGCAACGCTGCAACATGTGTGAAGAATCACCACCACCTAGAGACAAGGCTGTGGCGCGAAATTCGTAGCAGGTCGTGATGTCACTCAAAGCGGGCCACAATTTCGTGTTTAGAAGCGGTTGTGTACCTACACGTTTATTGGATTCTAGTGCTGCATTCGTGCTTAAAACTGGCGACTGTAGTGTTTACTTCTAGTGAATCTACTGTGAATATGGTTTACGAATGTTGTGTACCAAGGTGTCTTACGAATTACTGAACTGGGCCGAAAGTAATGTTTTTCTTTCCGAAAGATTCGAATCTGTGTCGGAAATGGCTTTCAGAGATTCATCGGGACAATTTCCAACCCACTCAGCACACAAAGGTAAGTAAAAAACTATCTACTTAGTACAGTTGTTTTTTATTTTATTTTACTTTTATTTTTTTCTAATGGAATACCTTAAAGTTTTGTTGCATTTGACTAAAATTGTGATCAAAAGCTCAGGGTAAATAGTATTGTTTTCAAGTGCCTTTATTTTGATTTTGAAAATGAAAAATAAATTTGTAATTCGTGTTACATTTTATTCGTGTTTAAATTTCTCTGCAATTTGTATTTTGTTACACATTACCGATACATTTTATTCTCTGTTTGTGAGTGGATATTGTTTTTCTCTCTCGTATTTGTTAGAATGAGTGCTAACGAATGTTGAAACTGCTGTTTTCATGTTTAAAAAGCGATCTCTCTGTATAAAGCATATCTATGTTGTCGTTCTATGTGTTAGTTTTTCCCTTTATTAGGCATTCACAATCATTGGCTCCGCCACCTGACAACCAAATAATCATCTAACTTACACTTCAGGTTACGCTACAAATCAGTGTCATCTGTGAAGGCATTGCTATTTGTATGAGACAAATGATTTTTTTTCTCTTCCTTTTTTTCTTTCGTTCTATTTCATATGTATATGCATATTTCCGATGATATAGCATAGTTTTTATTTGTCCTGTGTTTGTTAGAGACAATATGTTTTTGAAATTAATTTTTTATGTGAATAAATCCGTTTCTCTTGTTTATTGAGTAGGTAAAATATTTTGATTCTTTACATATCATTCGCTGAAAATGTCTATTGTGTTAAAATTACAACACACTCTGACATAACAGTTGCGACACTCATTCCTGTAAAAGGTGCTACCATTTGACAGCTGGAGCGACACTACCGCTCCAAGAGGCAAGAAAGGAGAACTTCAGATGCGTCGTAAACATAGTGTTTGTTCTGCGTCCCTTTTCTACGTGATTAACGAAATACTTGAATTATTTTTTTTGCCTCCAAGAGTTTCTGTAATATCAAAAGACATAGATGTTCCTAAAAATGATTCTGAAATAAACGCAAATAGGGATAAAACTCATGAATCCAGTGACAAGTTACAATACGTTCCTGAAGAAACAACACTTGTGACGTTGGATAGAACTGCTTAGCACGTTGATATAAACGGAATATAAACACATAGATTCACACATAAGAAGCAGAGACATGAACCTCTACTTGCAAAAGGAATCGACGTCTCATTTGTCGTTCCATAGGCCTACCGTATTTTAGTCATTGTCACGTGTTGCTACAAGTACGACCTTCATCTTTATATTATTCTAAGTGGGACAAGCAACTGCAATATACTGTGAGTGTAAACTCGAAGTCCTCAAAGCCAATAACACTGTCAGAAGAGCTGTCATATGTTAAATTTGCCATTAGAGGCTTTTCATCCAATGATATATGCACTAGTTTATCAATATCGGAGAAATGCTATACCTTCTGCTTTAAAAGGTGGAACATGTCGTCACTTATCCCACATTTTATTTCTATACCTTCCACATACCCCTGTAATGTACACACTGATGGAAACATAAAAGATTCTGACAAAACCTGTATGCTTGAGTGATTTAATATAATAAATTCAGAGCAAACAGCGTAGTTTTCTCTTTACATCTTGCATATGGCATGCTAATCTGGTTTAATAAGCCATGGCATCGTTTTTTAAAAATTGGGATCTTATAATCTTCAGAATTTGTTTGTCCTTCTTCACAAGATCCTTCTGACAGTTTCTGTTGGTGTCTGTACTTAAAATGATAGGGACTTTCCTTGTCCCAAAACAGTTTTGCACGAAGTGTAGCGATCTGCACATTCTGATACTCCACATGCTTTTTCTAAACACGCGTAACTGCCCTTAATTTTATCATTTCATCGTCAAAGCAGGTCTACGTTAACGGTTCGGATGAATCTGGCACTGATATATGGAGGGTTGAACTGACTCCTTTTGTGCTGTATGAGTATTTTACAGCTTTAGACGGATTGTCGAGCCTTTGTGGCAGTCTCCTCATCATCATCAGTTGAGGTGGTGTATTTGGAATATAAAACAATGTGGTTAACTTTATTCCACACGAGTTTATCATTGTCTGCATTCATGAACTGGTATTGTTCGATGTATAGCGCACAAAACTTAGCATTATTATAAAGGTGAACAGGGTGTTGTTTTTTTTTTCATAATATCTTCTCGTCTGCTATTCACTAGCCATTTTCCACTCCTAAAACAAAACATTTATCACCAATACACATGTAATTTGCAAGCGAATCCTGACGATGCAGTTTAGTAACATGATGGTATATACCGCTCAGGGTCCTTAGGAAACCTAAAAAAAATACAGAAGTGGTATCTTCTTCTTCTCGTTGATGAAATTTATTGCACTGCACTACGCTCCCATTTGTAGAACTCATTGTACAAACCAAAATAAACAATTACTATTCACTTTCGCTTTCGCGAGCGCGCTGAACTCAATAGTTCAACTTACTGGCCGCTTGGCGCGCTGCTGGCGCAGTAAGCAACAAAATCGAGACGAAGTGTCGCGAGTGTTATGTTAGACTGTGATTATACTGAGATACAGTATAAACAGAGCGAGAGCTATCTATGAGTATCGATAGTAATCGTCTAACAGTGTGTGTAGAGTAGAGATTGGCCAAACGATTATTCTGGAGTAACTGTTATCACGGTTCCAGTTATTTTTTATAACCGTTTTTAACGGTTATAAATAACTGTCAAGTTAGTTTTCACTACCGAATACCGAATACTCCGATAGGGTTTCAGTTAAATAACTACGTAGGTGGAACCGATCAGTTAAGTTATCAGTAGGCCTATAACTGTGAGTAGTGTGAAACGGTAGGAATGTCGTATGAATCGTGACATAACTTTAGCTAATTAGCTGCGGATGCATTTCAGTTGATGTCTGAACGATTATTAGTGTTTCATATTATAAATGTGTAGGTTATCGGTCGCTATTAGAAATATCCTTGGAGCTGCAACAGAAAGTATGCGGAACTTCGCCACAGCACCGTTTACGTAAAATACTAACAACATTCGTTTCTAAGTATGAAGTAATATGTAAGCTGAATATAGTAAGTTAAATTCGAAGCTTAATTTCTTGTGCTGTTTACTTAATAGAATAAGTGTATGGCCTTGTAATACAACACAAAAATATATGTAATGTGACAGATTCATTTACTCCTGTAAAAGATAGTCCCGTCTGGGAATGTGTGAGTACAGTAGTCCAAGTTTTATTTGAGGTCTGGAAAACTGCTAGATTTTTCCAGCTACAGCATGTGTATAACAAATGAAGACATGCAGATCGAAAAGGTTGACGGTGTTAAATTTCTAGCATTACAACTCGATAATAAATTCATTTGGGAAGGGCATACCATAGAAGTACTGAAGTGGCTAAACACGTCTGTATTTGCAGTTAGAATGATGTCAGATGTAGGAGACATAAATATAAAACAGCTTATATACTTTCATTCAATTATCTCATAAGGGATCATATGCTGGGGAAACTGAGCAAAAGTTTTTAGCATGTAAAACCATGTAATAAAAATCATTTGTGGTATAATTCAAGAACATTATGGGAGTCGCCAGAAGAAAACCTGTGGATACACAATGAAACGCAGCATTATTCTGTGGCGGCGAGTGCACAGACAATCTGCTTTACTCTTTGATTTTTATTAGTATTCTTTGTATTGACTTATGTTTTTCAGTTGATTAGTGTTCAAGCTACAGAAAACTACTACGTTGTATCTTTTCAGCAGACGGAGATAAGCTATAGCTGACCAAAGTGGTGGCCCGTATAATGAATTCCGTTGTAGATAAGCAAATGCAACACCATTTGGTATCGTCTACCACAGAGTCGGCACGTCCGCAGGACACACAGAGTACTACGGATCAGCAAGACACTTTGTTGAAATATATCGAAGATTTACGACAAGACATTGAAAAACCCCCAAAATGCTGCTTTGAACTTTTCTATTGCATCAAGGAACAGTCGTTCGGCAAATGACATCCAACAAGCACTACATGGTGAAAAGAGAGGAGATAAGTCACCTTTTCAATTTTGGCGGCACCTGCCTTAGTCGACATTGCAACATGCGTGGCGCGTACAGTTGCCAGAGGCAGTTAGAACAGCTGTGGTGCTTCCCGACACACGCAATACTTCATCGTTGCTCTCACTAGCCGTTAGCTGCAGGGCATACGTCGTCTGTGACGTTCGAACGCAGCAGTACAGAAGTTCAGGAAGCTGCAGCGATACAACAACGTCAACAAACGGACGTTACTCAATAACTGGACGAACTACGAAATCACATTGACGACTTGTGGCGACAGATATCGACATTGCTGGGAGGCAAAGCAGCCACATACAAGTAGAGCAAGGAAGACAGCAACGTGTCTACGGAATGTATCTGCTGGTACCACCGTCGCTTCGGAAACAAGGCGTCGCGATGCATATCACTCTGCACTCACTCACACGGCGACAGCAGCCGGCGATAGGTGCCGCCGCTTGCGTGTTCGAGCTCCAGCACCTACCACTGCGAGGTAAGAGCGTTGACAGGAAGCTACTGGTGAGTAACCTTTCTTCTTTAACTTCGCTGTCCCACCGATTTTTTGTCACATAAGCTAAATCTGGCCACGCTTATCTAATCGACTCCTGCTCAGACATCAGTGCATTGCCTGTTAGAAGTTGCGATGTGAAGCTTCCTCCATCTCAATCAAAGCTCACAGCAGCAAATCAGACTTCAATAATGACTTATGGAAAATGTCAAATGGATGTACATCTCAGTTTCCAAGATCGTTTACCATGGACTTTCGTGATTGCCGATGTGTCAGACGCGGTATGGTGCGGATGTCTTGCTTCATTATGCAGTTGAAGTAGATATTGGCTCGTCGAGCATCCGCTGGGGTAAGCAGAGCATTAGAGGCACCCCAGAACGAGGTTCTCTGCCTATGTTCGATGACAGACAGGACGTGACGCCACAAGTATCACACAGCGAATCCATGCCGTGTGCGCACAACATGGTCCATCACAGCAGGACTACACCCAGTCAACCAGCACCTCAGCACACACGCTGGTTAACTCCTGATTGTATCGCTGCAGCGAAGGCAGAATTCGAAGAACCTTGCGCTCGGAAGTCGTCCGTAGATCCGACAGCCCATGGTCATCACCACTTCATCTAGTAAAGAAGAAAGGAAGGACTAGGAGACCGTGTGGAGACTACCGAGCACTCAATACCCGTACTATTCCCGATCGTTATCCGATACCACACATTAAGGATTATACGCACAAGCTCGCAGGTGCAACATTTTTAGTGTAAGTGATTGCCAGGAAGCATATCCCAGATACCGGTAGCGCCTGCTGATATACCGAAGATGGCTGTCATGTCAGCATTCGGCTTATTCAGATATCTTTGTATGTCGTTTGGTTTGAAAAATGTAGCACAAACTTGGCATCGGTTAGTCAATGAAGTACTAAGAGGTGTACCATAGTGCTTTGCATACCTCAACAATATCCTGGTCTTTTCGGCACCCGAGAAATTGCACGAATTGCATCTAAAGACTATTTACCAATGCATTAAAGCATATGGCATTTCGGCCAATGTCTCAAAGTATTCTTGGAATACTCAGTGACAGCAGCTGGCATCATCCCACTGCAAGATAAACTTGCCATTATCGAAGAGATTGATTATCATCAACTATGCCAGTTCCTTGGAGCAGTTAATTTCTACAGACAACATCTACCTAATGCGGCAGCCATCCAAGCACATTCGATGTAAGCACTAGCCGGCAAGGACGCAGTGGGCAAACGACCTTTGCAGTGGATACCAGAGATGTTGATGGCATTCGATAAGACCAAGGTATGTCTACATCAGGCAATCATGTTCACAAACCCAGTTCCTCAGGCGTGACTGGCAACTGTTGTGGATTCTAGCCAGCAAGTCATTGGTGCAGCTCTACACCAGCATGTCGAAGGCCACTGGCAGACCCTGGGTTTCTTCTCTCTTAAGCTTACGTCATCACAAGTGAAATGGAGCGCTTATAATAGGGAGTTGCTGGCAATTTATGAAGCTGTCATATATTTCCAGCCACAAGTGGAAGCCAGACCATTCATGGTTTTCACATTCCACAAGCCGATTACTTTCGCCTTCAGTAGGAACAAGGATGGCTGCTAGCCACAACAGTTTAGACAAATTGAATTCATAGCCCAATTCATGACAGACATGCAGCATATAAAAGGAGCTGACAAAGTCATGGTGAATTTCCTGTGTCGCTTGGAATCAGTTTCTCAGGCTATTGACTACAACGAGCTAGCTGCTGCGCAAGGGACAGACCAATAACCCGCCGAATTCCCTTGCGACAGTACATCCGGGTTACGTCTGTGATAAATACTACTTCCTGGTAAACGTTGCAAGTTTGGTGCGACGTATCACAAGGAAAACCACGACCTTTTGTACCTAAGAAAATGGGACAGCAATTATTTGACAGCATCCATGGACTGGCTCATCCAAGAATAAATGCCAGCGTCAAACTGATGACGGATAGATTCGTGTGGCCCAATATAAAGAAAGACTGCCGTAGTTGGGCAAAACATGCTTAGATTGTCAGAGGGCCGCGGTTGGACGACATGTGCACAAAACGGTAGGAGACTTCCCACTTATGACACAACGTTTCACACATATGCACCTGGACATCGTGCGACCTCTTTTGCCATCAGAATGATACCATTACCTCCTCACTGCAGTGGATTTCTTTTGACACTGATCGCTTATTTCGGCCACCCTTTACATGTCACCATAGACCAGGGGCATCAATTCGAATCAACGCTGTTCTCAGAACTGGCCAACCTCTGTGGTTTCCACCATCATCATACCACATGTCAAACCTGCACATATGTTACCATGAAGAAGATGTATATGCTGAACACAATGTGTCACCTTGCACACTACTGGACATGGGTCACACTGTCTCGGCACCACAAGAGGAAGTAGAACAGTCACTGCCAGGACCAGAGGCTTAAGAAGTTCAAGCAGTGCCTTCAGTACACACGAGAGCTGGACGTTGGGTGAAATATAAATACCCCTACATTACGGAGCTCTGCTATACCATGGGGTGGTCTGTGTGAGAGTGCCCGAAGAACATCTATGAATTCACAATGAAACACAGCATTATTCTGTGGCGATGAGCGCACAGACAATCTGCTTTACTGTTTGATTTTTATTAATATTCTTCGTATTGACTTACATTTTTCAGTTGATTGGTATTCGAGCTTTAGAAAATAAAAAGGTTATTGCCTGAGTACTACATTGTATCTCTTCAGCAGATGGAGATAAGCTGTAGTTGACCAAAACATCATGTAGAAACCTGTTCAAGGAACTTCATATTCTAACCAGTGCTTGCTAGTATATTCATTACTTAATGAAATTTGTTGCAAGTATTTCCAACCAATATCTCAATGTTGTTGTTGTTGTTGTGGTCTTCAGTCCTGAGACTGGTTTGATGCAGCTCTCCATGCTACTCTATCCTGTGCAAGCTTCTTCACCTCCCAGTACCTACTGCAGCCTACATCCCTCTGAATCTGCTTAGTGTATTCACCTCTTGGTCTCCCTCTACGATTATTACCCTCCACGCTGCCCTCCAATACTAAACTGGTGATCCCTTGATGCCTCAGAACATGTCCTACCAACCGATCGCTTCTTCTAGTCAAGTTGTGCCACAAACTCCTCTTCTCCCCAATCCTATTCAATACCTCCGCATTAGTTATGTGATCTACCCATCTAATCTTCAGCATTCTTCTGTAGCACCACATTTCGAAAGCTTCTACTCTCTTCTTGTCCGAACTATTTATCGTCCATCTTTCATGTCCATACATGGCTACATTCCATACAAATACTTTCAGAAACGACTTCCTGGCACTTAAATCTATACTCGATGTTAACAAATTTCTCTTCTTCAGAGACTCTTTCCTTGCCAGTCTACATTTTATATCCTCTCTACTTCGACTATCATCAGTTATTTTGCTCCCCAAATAGCAAAACTCCTTTACTACTTTAAGTGTCTCATTTCCTAATTTAATTCCCTCAGCATCACCCGACTTAATTCGACTACATTCCATTATCCTCGTTTTGCTTTTGTTGATGTTCATCTTATACCCTCCCTTCAAGACACTTTCCATTCGGTTCAGCTGCTCTTGCAAGTCCATTGCTATCTCTGACAGATTTACAATGTCATCGGCGAACCGTAAAGTTTTTATATTTTCTCCATGGATTTTAATACCTACTCCGAATTTTTCTTTTGTTTCCTTTACTGCTTGCTCGACATACAGATTGAATAACATCGTGGAGAGGCTACAACCCTGTCTGACTCCTTTCCCAACCACTGCTTCCCATTCATGCCCCTAGACTCTTATAACTGCCATCTGGTTTCTGTAAAAATTGTAAATAGCTTTTCGCTCCCTGTATTTTACCCCTGCCACCTTTAGAATTTGAAAGAGAGTATTCCAGTCAACATTGTCAAAAGCTTTCTCCAAGTCTACAAATGCTAGAAAACTAGGTTTGCCTTTCCTTAATCTAGCTTCTACGATAAGTCGTGGGGTCAGTATTGCCTCACGTGTTCCCATATTTCTACGGAATCCAAACTGATCTTCCCTGAGGTCGGCTTCTAACAGTTTTTCCATTCGCCTGTAAAGAATACGCATTAGAATTTTGCAGCTGTGACTTATTAAACTGATAGTTCGGTAATTTTCACATCTGTCAACACCTGCCTTCTTTGGGATTGGAATTACTACATTCTTTTTGAAGTCTGAGGGTATTTCGCCTGTCTCATACATCTTGCTCACCAGATGGTAGAGTTTTGTCAGGACTGGCTCTCCCAAGGCCGTGAGTAGTTCTAATGGAATGTTGTCTACTCTGGGGCCTTGTTTCGACTCAGGTCTTTCAGTGCTCTGTCAAACTCTTCACGCAGTATCATATCTCCCATTTCATCTTCATCTACATCCTCTTCCATTTTCATAGTATTGTCCTCAAGTACATCGCCCTTGTATAAACACTCTATATACTCCTTCCACCTTTCTGCTTTCACTTCTTTGCTTAGAACTGGGTTTCCATCTGAGCTCTTGATATTCATACAAGTGGTTCTCTTTTCTCCGAAGGTCTCTTTAATTTTCCTGTAGGCAGTATCTATCTTACCTCTAGTGAGATAAGCCTCTACATCCTTACATTTGTCCTCTAGCCATGCCTGCTTAGCCATTTTGCACTTCCTGTCGATCTCATTTTTGAGACGTTTTATTCCTTTTTGCCCGCTTCATTTACTGCATTTTTATATTTCCTCCTTTCATCAATTAAATCCAGTATTTCTTCTGTCACCCAAGGATTTCTACTAGCCTTCGTCTTTTTACCTACTTGATCCTCTGCTGCCTTCACTACTTCATCCCTGGAAGCTACCCATTCTTCTTCTACTGTATTTCTTTCCCCCATTCTTGTCAATTGTTCCCTTATGCTCTCCCTGAAGCTCTATACAACCACTGGTTTAGTCAGTTTATCCAGGTCCCATCTCCTTAAATTCCCACCTTTTTGCAGTTTTTTCAGTTTTAATCTACAGTTCATAACCAACAGATTGTGGTCAGAGTCCACATCTGCCCCCGGGAATGTCTTAAAATTTAAAACCTGGTTCCTAAATCTCTGTCTTACCATTATATAATCTATCTGAAACCTGTCAGTATCTCCAGGCTTCTTCCATGTATACAACCTTCTTTTATGATTCTTGAACCAAGTGTTAGCTATGATTAAGTTGTGCTCTGTGCAAAATTCTACCAGGTGGCTTCCTCTTTTATTTCTTATCCCCAATCCATATTCACCTACTACGTTTCCTTCTCTTCCTTTTCCTACTACCGAATTCCAGTCACCCATGACTATTAAATTTTCGTCTCCCTTCACTATCTGAATAATTTCTTTTATCTCATCATACATTTCTTCAATTTCTTCGTCATCTGCAGAGCTAGTTGGCATATAAGCTTGTACTACCGTAGTAGGCATGGGCTTCATGTCTATCTTGGCCACAATAATGCGTTCACTATGCTGTTTGTAGTAGCTTACCCGCACTCCAATTTTTTTATTCATTATTAAATCTACTCATGCATTACCCCTATTTGATTTTGTATTTATAACCCTGTATTCACCTGACCAAAAGTCTTGTTCCTCCTGCCACCGAACTTCGCTAATTCCCACTATATCTAACTTTAACGTATCCATTTCCCTTTTTAAATTTTCTAATCTACCTGCCCGATTAAGGGATCTGACATTCCACACTCCGATCCGTAGAACGCCAATATATAATATCAATACTAGGGATAATAACAACAATCTACATAAAGACATAAAATCACTTACCTTGGTCAAAAAGGTGTCCAGTATTCAGGAACACACGTTTTCAATAAATTGCCAGCAAGTCAGTAACCATTAAAAACTTTGTTTCGGATAAAGCACAGTTTACAGAGAGTTTGAAAGACATTTTGATAGGCAACTCCTTCTACTCTATAGATTAATATCTTAGCAGGGACTGTTAGACCAACTTAAGTAAAAATTCTGCTATATTTCAGCTTAGACAGCACTCGTCACAACAGTCAAGATCAGGTATTCTGTGTATAGTGAAAATGCAGTCCTACACTGCTTGACAGAGTGTAGGGGAATGATGCGAGAGACCCGCACTGCCGTACTAGGCAAAGTCCTAACGGAGGTGGTTTGCCATTGCCTTCCTCTGACCGTAATAGGGATGAATGATGATGATTAAGATGACACAGCAACACCCAGTGTTCTCGGGGCAGGTGAAAATCCCTGATCGCACCGGGAAACGAACCCTGGACCCCATGCTTGGGAAGTGATAACGCTACTGTGAGACCACAAGCGGCAGACCTGTATATGATAAATTTATTAACAGTGCATGACTATGTTTTATTCTGGCAGTATATTAATTCTGTAAAAATGAGCAGCTCCAATTTGCTATAATATATACACATATATCAACAATCTCTTGACAAATGATGAGGATAATAAGTATTATATTCAAATGTTTTTTTGTTATACCTTCTGACATGTTATCTGTCATTCCCTCCCCCCCCCCCCCCCCCACCATCCAGGATGGGCTACAGCAGCATAGGCGTCGCTCTTCAGCCGAGAGACAGTACATAACAGGGAGATATTTAAAACAACATAAAGGAGAAAATACAGTGACACAGACATATAAAAAAGGGGGGAACATAATGGGAGGTATCAAACAAAATGAGGTGACTGTAAAAATGGAGATAAACATCTAAAAGGTGTACACAAAAAAACACACACACTATGACAAATAAAAGAACACAAGTCAAAGTACGACCAAAGCATAAAGGTTGCAATGGATGGCATAGCACACAACAATCACAGACAGCAACACTATGTACAAGTCCATCACGCGATGAATCACAACACTTGACGTCACTGTAGAACAGCACCGAACAGAACACTGACGTAGCACAGTGACAATGAGGAACAATCTGAGAGGATCTGCCAGGGGTACAGAGACAAGGGAGAAGGTAAGGAAGAGGGATAGGTGGTGTGAGAGGGGGGAAGAGAAGGGGAGATGGGCAGGGGATACGTAGAAGGGGGCTGGGGAGGGAAGTACAGGAGAGGGAAACAGCCGAGGAAGGGTTGCAGAGACTCAGGGCGAGGAGGAAAAACTGCTCTGGAGGAAGGAGGGGACAGGAAAACAGGGGACCCTGGTGAGGGGGGCAAGGGGGGGGGGGGGGGAACAAGGCCAGGATATAGTTGGTAGGAAGGGCAGATGTAACGGCGAAGATCATTATCCGAGAGGGGAGGGGGAGGGGGAGGTTCTGGAAATTGCTCTGATGAAGGAGACAGTGGGTGTGGAGGTGGAGAGAGGGAGGGCTACAGTGATAGAGGCGTGGCAATTGGTGGGGCGGGAGGTGGAGAGGAAGGAGGACACCAGGGGATGGGGAGGGGGGGGGGGGATCAAGCCTGCGGAGAGTGTAAGGGATGCAGATATGTCAGAGAAAAATACTGACCTCTGACAGTTATTTCCGTAGTTGCTCGAATTCCTTATGGTAACTTTATTTGTACTACCCCCCAAACTAAACGGACAGATAAGGCAGTGGTTCAAGAGAACGACCGTACGTGTCAATGCCTGTACTGAAGCTGCTATCAGCCACCGCTCTGACATTAACTTTATTTAACTGTTTGTGCTGAAAGTAACGAAGGCACAAGAAATAGTACACAGTTCTATCAACAGATGGCGTGCAGTCTCACAGTTATTTCCACGACCTATAGAACGCCCCCAATAGTCCAATCCTCTCCTTCGTAGCCAGATCTCCGATGAGTTGACGTGAAAGGGTAGTACGATCTAGGAAAACATAAGGTGCGAGGCACTGATGGCAGCTACAACTGCCAGTATCAAGTGAGTGGTTATCACAGTAACCGTTACTTTCGAGTACCTAATTATTTCTATCAGTTACGTTATTTTGTGCCACCTCTAGTGTAGGGTCTCTACTAGAGGGTCTGTGGTGGATGGAGGAGACGCAAACACATATGGTGTTATGTCTGTTTTTGTTTTCTTTCTAATCGGTGCAAAGGAAAGTCTTTAATGGTGATATATGTTTCTGTTATTTCTTTACCATATTCTGAAAATGTTGATTGTGGACATAGAAGTTGGTCTGTGTAAAATCGCCAACTGAACTGGGTCACATAACTACGGCAATACAGCCGTGTACAGACGACATTGTAGTTAAAGGTTTTGAGGTGAACCCTGTTTGCTTTTACTGTATTGCATGCACTTTGCAAGTTTCAGAACCTCGATACATGTTTGCGTTGTGGCTGAGAACAGAGTAAATAGTTATTAATTATGCCACAGGCATGTTAAAAACTGTGTACTATGAACGTGCTAATTCTTGCCAAGCGTGGGTTTTTTTTTTTTTTTTTTTTTTTTTGTTTTAGGGCGCAAAACTGCTATGGTCATTAGCGCCCGGTCCGTGGCTTAGGAAACAGTAAAAAACGAAAATGGAAACCAGCAGCAATGGGAACGAAACTCAAAAAATTGGAGAAACTAAAAGCAGAAGGAAAACTTAAAAATCCACTACAGAAAGGGGTTGGTTGTCCCCAAAAAAAGCTTCAAATGACTGACGTCATCTCACTGGCACTAATAAACTCGAGAACGCGATCGGCCGAGCGCGTGTCATCTGCTAAAATGGACGATATATCAGGCGACAGCTGTAGACGGGCGCGTAACGGAGTAAAATAGGGGCACTCAATTAAAAGGTGTCTTACCGTCCACAGCTGAGAGCAGTGGGGACAGAGTGGGGGAGGATCGCCGCTTAAAAGATGTCGATGGCTAAAAAGACAGTGCCCTATCCGGAGTCTAGTTAAAATTACCTCCTCCCGACGACGCGTTCGGGAGGAAGAGGTCCAAGCACAGGGAAGAGCTTTCACGTCCCGCAATTTATTATGGGGAAGTGTCAACCAATGTGCGTGCCATAAAAGAACAACACGACGACATAAAACGTTCCGTAGATCGGCGAAGGGAATCGATCGAATAGCTGGCCGAAGAAGAGAGACTGCAGCCTTGGCCGCTATATCGGCCGCCTCATTTCCACAGATACCAACGTGTCCTGGGAGCCAGAGGAACGCCACCGAGACGCCCCCCAGGTGGAGCAAGCGCAGACAGTCCTGAATCCGGTGGACCAGAGGGTGGACAGGGTAGAGAGCTTGGAGACTGAGGAGAGAGCTGAGAGAATCTGAACAGATAACATACTGTATCCGCTGATGGCGGCGGATGTATTGGACAGCCTGGAGAACAGCGTAAAGCTACGCAGTATAAACCGAACACTGCTCGGGAAGCCGAAATCGATTTGGGGTGTCGCCAACAATGTAGGCACTCCCTACACCTAACGATGTTTTCGAGCCATCAGTGTAAATAAATGTGGCTTCCTTCATTTGTGCACATAGAGCAGCAAATGCCCGACGATAAACAAGTGAAGGGGTACCATCCTTGGGAAATTGACAAAGGTCACGGAGCAGGCAGATCCGGGGACGGAGCCAAGGCGTACCCCAAGTTGTCAGGAAGGTTTTAGGAAAGCGGAAGGAAAGAGAATGGAGCAGTTGACGGAAGCGGACTCCCGGTGGTAGTAGGGAGGAAGGGCGGCCTGCATACCCTACATCCAAGGAGGCGTCGAAAAAAATGTCATGGGCTGGATTAGCAGGCATGGAAGACAGATGGCTAACATAACGACTCAGAAGGACTCCTCGCCGATTGGACAGCAGAGGTTCAGCAGTCTCAGCATAAAGGCTTTCCACAGGGCTGGTGTAAAAAGCTCCAGACACTAAACGTAATCCACGGTGGTGGATAGAGTCGAGACGCCGAAGAATAGACGGCCGAGCAGAGGAGTAGACTATGCTTCCATAGTCCAATTTCGAGCGCACTAAGGCGCGATAGAGGCGGAGAAGGACCACTCGGTCCGCTCCCCAGGAGGTACCATTCAGGACACGGAGGGTGTTGAGGGATCGCAGACAGTGAGCCGAAAGATAAGAAACGTGGGAGGACCAGCACAGTTTCCTGTCAAACATGAGACCCAAGAATGAGATTTTCACTCTGCAGCGGAGTGTGCGCTGATATGAAACTTCCTGGCAGATTAAAACTGTGTGCCCGACCGAGACTCGAACTCGGGCACACAGTTTTAATCTGCCAGGAAGTTTCATGAGACCCAAGAATTTAGCGACGTCCGAAAACGGAAGGTTGACAGGTCCCAGATGTAAGGAGGGTGGAAGAAACTCCTTACGTCGCCAAAAATTAACACAAACGGTCTTACTGGGAGAAAAACGGAAGCCGGTTTCGAAGCTCCAAGAGTGGAGGCGATCGAGACATCCTTGAAGACGTCGTTCAAGAAGGCTGGTCCGTTGAGAGCTGTAGTAGATCGCAAATCGTCCACAAAGAGGGAGCCCGAGACATCAGGAAGGAGACAATCCATAGTTGGATTTATGGCAATGGCAAACAGTACAACACTTAGCACGGAGCCCTGGGGTACCCCGTTTTCTTGGGAGAAAGTACGGGAGAGAGTAGTGTTCACCCGCACTCTAAATGTGCGCTCTGCCATAAATTCGCGAAGAAAAAGGGGCAGCCGACCTCGAAAGCCCCAAGAGAACAGGGTGCGGAGGATGCCCGTCCTCCAACGGGTATCGTATGCTCTCTCCAGATCAAAAAATATTGCTACTGTTTGGCGTTTCCGGAGAAAATTGTTCATGATATAAGTGGAGAGAGCAACAAGATGGTCAACTGCAGAACGATGCTTTCGGAAACCGCATTGGGCAGGTGTTAAAAGACTGTGGGACTCCAGCAACCAAGCTAAACGGCAATTCACCATACGCTCCAGAACCTTACATACACTACTCGTGAGAGAAACGGGGCGATAGCTAGAGGGGAGATGTTTGTCCTTTCCAGGTTTCGGAACAGGAACGACGATAGCTTCCCGCCATCGTCTGGGAAAAGTACTGTCGGTCCAAATTCGATTATAAAGGCGAAAGAGGTAACGCAGACTATGGGTTGATAAATGCAGCAACATTTGGATGTGGATACCATCCGGTCCTGGGGCGGAGGAGCGAGAAGAAGAGAGTGCATGTTGGAGTTCCCGCATGGAGAAAACAGTATTATAGCTTTCGCGACTTTGAGAGAAGAAAGCAAGAGGTTGCACTTCCGCTGCACGTTTCATAGGGAGAAACGCTGGCGGGTAATTTGAAGAGCTCGAAATCCCAGCAAAGTGTTGACCCAATAAGTTAGAAATTGCGACGGGGTCCACTAACGTATCACGCGCGACAGTGAGCCCAGAGACCGGGGAGAAGCTAGGCGCGCCTGATAACCGTCGAATCCGACTCCAAACTTCCGAGGAGGGAGTTAAGGTGTTAAATGAGCTAATAAAGAATTTCCGGCTTGCCTTCTTGCTATCGCGGATGACGCGACGGCATCGCGCACGGAACTGCTCATAGCGGATACAGTTGGCCGAAGTAGGATGGTGGCGGAAAACGCGAAGAAGCACGTCGCCGCTCACGTATTGCGTCACGGCATGCCTCGTTCCACCAAGGAACTGAGGGGGGCGCCGGCGCAATTCGGAGGTGCGTGGTATTGAACGTTCCGCAGCTGTAAGAATAATGTCTGTAATATGTGTGACCTCATCGTCGACGCTAGGAAAGTGACGGTCATCGAATGTCGCTAGAGACGAAAAAAGTGTCCAATCGGCTTGGGCAAACTTCCAGCATCGCGGGCGCATATATGGCAGTTGAGACTGCACTCTAAGGACACATGGAAAGTGGTCGCTCGAGTGTGTATCATCAAGGGCGAACCATTCGAAGCGCCGAGCTAGCGGAACAGTACCTACCGAAAGGTCCAAATGAGAGAAATTTGTCGTGGAGGCAGACAAAAATGTAGGGACCCCAGTGTTGAGCAAACTAGATCCGCTTGGTGGAAGACGTCTAGCAATAGTGAGCCACGTGGACAAGGATGTGGAGATCCCCAAAGCGGGTAGTGGGCATTGACGTCCCCAACCAGCAAATAGGGGTGTGGAAACTGACCAAGAAGATGAAGGAGATCAGCTCGTGCCATTGGTGTGGACGATGGAATGTATACAGTACAAGAGAAAAGGTATATCCAGAAAGGGAAAGACGGATAGCGACAGCTTGGAAGGAAGTGTAAGGGGATTGGGTGATAATGGAGAGTATCATGGAGAAGAATCATGAGTCCTCCATGGGTTGGAGTGCCTTCAACAGAGGGGAGATCAAATCGGACGGAATGAAAATGAGGGAGAACAAAGTGGTCATGGGGACGCAGCTTTGTTTCCTGAAGACAGAAGATGACTGGCGAGTAGGATCGTAAGAGGATCGACAATTCATCCCCATTGGCTCGAATGCCGAAGATATTCCAGTGGATAATGGACATAGGGTGAACAGAAAATGGAGGAATGTGACCAAGGTTGCCGTCAACTCAACGACTGCTCAGAGCTTGCGACCGACAGCATGGAACGGCATTTAGCCGATGGCAGAAGATCCTGATCCATAGGTTGGTCAGGAGCAGCTCCTGCCACCAGCGATCGGCCGGTTGATCAGCCGCCAGCAGTGCGCCTCGGCGACACAGAAGACGGCCGAGGGCGATTTCCGCCAGGTGGTGCTCTAGATGAGACACGCCTTGGCGGAGAAGGAGATGAACTGGGTTTCTTATTAGCCTTCTTGGAAACATGATGTTTAGATGAAGGAGGAACCGATGGTTGTGAAATTGGGGTACGTAAAAAATCTTCACGAGTATGCTCTTTTTTCGAAGTCCTGGTGTCTGACTTTTGGGCTCGAGATTTAGCAGAACCCGATGAAGGGTGGGCCATAGAGTGGGCAGGCGAAAGTGGTGAGGTTGAACGGACGATCTTTGCGCTGGCCGATCTGACGGCCGTGGCACTAAAGGTGAAGTCGCAAGTCTGCGTGGCCGCCTCCTTTGTTGGCTGAGGAGAAGCAAGGACAGTGCTGTATTTTCCTGTCTGAGGCACGGTGGGCTGTCGACTGGAGAATAATTTTCGAGCAGTAAAGGTCGACACCTTTTCCTCACTCTGATTTCCTGAATGAGCTTTTCGTCTTATAAAATGGGGCAATCTCGAGAGGAAGCAGCGTGGTCACCCATACAGTTGATGCAATGAGGGGATGGAGGTGGACAAGCACCCTCATGGGCATACTTGCCACACGTAAGACATTTGGCTGGATTGGAACAGGACTGGCTGGTGTGATTGAACCGCTGACACCCATAGCAACGCATAGAGTTTGGGATGTAAGGGCAAACGGAAATTATCTCATACCCTGCTTTGATTTTCGATGGGAGTTGAACTTTGTCAAATGTCAAGAAGACAGTGCGAGTTGGAATGATGTTCGTGTCAACCTTTTTCATAACTCTATGAACAGCCATTATGCCCTGGTCAGACAGGTAGTGCTGAATTTCTTCGTCAGACAATCCGTCGTGGGAGCGTGTATAAACGACTCCACGTGAGGAATTTAAAGTGCAGTGCGCTTCAAACCAGACAGGGAAAGTGTGGAGCAGTGAAGTACGCAGCAATTTTTGTGCCTGGAGGGCACTGACTGTTTCTAACAACAAGGTGCCATTCCGTAATCTGGTTGGTTGGTTGGTTTGGGGAAGGAGACCAGATAGCGAGGTCATCGGTCTCATTGGATTAGGGAAGGACGGGGAAGGAAGTCGGCCATGCCCTTTGAAAAGAACCATCCCGGCATTTGCCTGGAGCGATTTCGGGAAATCACGGAAAACCTAAATCAGGATGGCCGGACGCGGGATTGAACCGTCGTCCTCCCGAATGCGAGTCCAGTGTCTAACCACTGCACCACCTCGCTCGGTCCCGTAATCTTTAACAAGACTTTACAGGATCTGCAATTGCGTCGACACCTTTCTGAATAATGAAAGGGTTGACCGTGGAGAAGTCGTGACCTTCGTCAGACCGAGAAACAACAAGGAACTGTGGCAACGATGGAAGAACTGTCTGTGGCTGAGACTCAGTGAACTTACGCTTGTGAGCAGACATAGTGGAAAATGAGGAAACCATTGCGGAAGAATCCCCCATGATTACCGGCGTCTCTGATGGCGCGCTCCTCCCTTGTGGGGGCCCTCTCTGAGGGCACTCCCGCCTTAGGTGATTGTTCACACCTCAGGTCACACCTCCCAACAAACGGACGGAGGGACCAATCGGCACTTTCGGAAGGTATCAGCTCGGGTAATCACCACTCCCTGGGCCTGGCCGTTACCAGGGGGTACGTACGTGTCCTACTCGTCTACCCGGGGCGGGGAATTACGCATTACCCCGTCACCGGCTACGCGCGAAAATGCGTTGATCGGCCTTCAGACACGCGCAAGGAGGAAGAAAGAGAAAGGGAAAACCAAAGAAAGGGAAAGGAAAGAAGAGAGGTCTCAAACGCCGCAGTGGAGAAAAGGGTAAAGAGAAGAGGTAAGGAAAAGGAAAAGGGAAGGAAAAAGGAAGGATGAAGACATACAAGCAGAGAAGGTGAAGAATGCGTTACGTTTACGAGCGTCCGTCTCTGAACGTAGGCACAAACCATACTCCCAGAGGGGGAGAAAGGGAAGGAAAGAGCCAAAGGTGAGGGGAGGGGGGGGCCGAAGATGGGGGATAGGGAAGGATGCGGAAAAGGAAGGTATGCAGCCCGGAAAGGAAGGAGGGCCACATTAGCTCGGGGTCCCGTGCTCGCTACGCATGTATCCACAAAAAGAGTTGTGGACCCCCTGGGGGGGCCAAGCGTGGTGATTTTGCGGTTGTGGTTTTCGCGTAACTAATTAATTGTATTTCCGCGATCAGAAAACTTTGAAACTGTGTAACGAACAGTGTTACTGCAAATCTTGTGTTTGATAGACGTGAAATCATGTGCACACGTCAGTCTGAGTGTTAGTAACAACAACAATGTACAGTCTGCCAGTGGCCTATAATACGTCACTGACATCAGCTTTGCTGGATGAGATACTTTGCTACATAAGTAGATCATCAGCAGTCTTTAGTCAATTAACAAAGCTGATCCAACACGCCACCTGTTCCGAAGAGTTACTGTAACATCATCTTCAACATCACAACACACTGTCATCATCTCAACACATCAGCAACAAAAAGATAAGACGCAGTGCTTTGCGCTCTCCCTACTGAAAGACTAAACAGTAATTCAGCGGATGAACTTGAGAATTCACTTATTTCCATTTAAAAACCATAATTTTGTTTAACTTGGCTTATGGTAATAAAACTACTTTTATTGAACTGTTAGCTTTCATTGTAGGTATCATTGACGTGCCATTATTTATAAGCAGTTTTCTCTCAGTTAAACTGTATTTCATATTAAGTTAACGCTGCTGCATTTGCTTGTATTTTTGTGTGCCTTTTGGAGGGAAGTGATATAAATGTGAGTATAGTATTAATCTAAAAGTAAGTAGGCAAAGTTTATTGTGTGGTACGTCCGCGCGCGTAAATCGTGGTGTCCGCCTGTAGTTTCTGGGCACCGACCAATAGGATGAAAGCTAGTTATTCTCTATTGGAGCAAGCGAGGGTAAAATTGAATGTGACAACTGTCAGACCACATCCTTCAAAGTCTACAGTCTACAGTCCGTCTGTCGGCCGCGGCTGTTACTGTTGTACGTCTGTACCTACCTGCCTGTTAGCCGCCGCCGTCTGGGGCTCGCCGCCGCCGCCGCCACCACCACCACCCGAGGCTCCTGGGCCACCCCCTTTTGCTGTCATTGTCCAGGGGCTGCCGCTCCCTCTCACTGAAAGCTCCCTCATCGCCGCCGACAACGCTGCCATCCCCACCACCGCCAGCCTTCGCCACCGCCACTATCCTCGCTGCTGCTGCCGTTTCTCGCCCTTGCCGCTGTCGCCGTCACCACCGTCACCGTCCTCACCCCCCATTTGCACACCACCACCATGTCCCAACCCACCACCTCCATCATTTTCACCTCCCCCATGGCTGCTCCAACCATCATCACATGGAGCTCATCTGCTGCCCCCATCCCTGTCCTCCCTTCCCTCCCTGTCCACCCCACTCCTGCGCTGTTCTCGGCTGTCACTTCCCCCGACTCTCCCTCACCCTTAGCTGTCGCCCCATTGCCATCTTCAGACTTCCCACTCTCACAGCACCTCCTAAGAAAGGCTCCCAGCTGGCACAGATTTCTGCCCACCACACCACAGTCTCTGTGACGCCCATGCCCCCAACCCCTGCATCACCTGCCCCTCAGAGAGGACCTGCCCCCCACCACCTCCCCCTGCAACCCATCTCCCATCCCCCTCCCCACCCTGCCCTGTCCAAGAAACCTGCTAAACGCCCTAACTTTGACCCCGCCCCCACCATCTCCACAAAGAAAACCTCTGATCCCCGTGACCCATTGGTGGAAAATGAATGAGTGTCCAGTGTTTTTTACTTTCACATACAGACACAAATTTCTAGATTATGCTGTATACTGTACTGACTCACACTACTTTGTTGTCTGTTTCTGAACTTCACTTCACCGAATTTGACATCTGCCAGCATATGGAATGTTATGATGAAGTGAAAGGCACAAACCTTGCAGTCACGCTTTCAAGATCAAGACTTAGAGAGGGTGCTGTTCCATCAGTGTTACCAGGCTGCCCAAGCTATTTGTCTACTCCATCCACCAGCTCTAGAGAAAGCGCAGAGGAAAGGCAAGCTACACCCATGTTCATAAATTAAGAAAAACTGCAGAATGTGGTGCCACACAACATGGCACTACACAAAACTGGCGCTAATAGCATAGGCACATAGGGAACACACACAACACAGATCAGTAAGTCCACAGTATTCGTGATAAATTGAGAAAACTGTCCCGAAACACATGCTACAAAACGCCACTGTTTCCTGTGCATATACCCCAACATCAATATGGGATATGATCACCATGCACATGTGCACAGGCTGCACAACGGTTTGGCATGCTCTGGATCAGGTGTTCGAGCAGCTGCTGGAGTGCAGCCTCCCATTCTTGCACCAGTGCCTGTCGGAGCTTCTGAAATGTCGTAGTGGTTTGAAGACATGCAGCGATACGTCGACCGAGAGCATGCCAGACGTGCTCAATGGGGTTTAGGTCTGGAGAACAGGCCACTCCATTCACCCGGTATCTGCTGTTTCAAGGTACTCCTCAATGATGGCAGCTCAGTGGGGCCGCGCATGATCATCTATCAGGAGGAAGGTGGGACCCACTGCACCCTTGAAAAGGCGGACATATTGGTACAAAATGACATCCCAATACACCTGACCTGTTACTGTTCCTCTGTCAAAGACATGTGTGGGTGTACGTGCACCAATCATAATCCCACCCCACACCATCAAACCACGACCTCCATACAGGTCCCTTTCCAGGACATTATGGGGTTGGTATCTGATTCCTGGTTCACGCCAGATGAAAACCAGTGAGAATCACTGTTCAGACTGTACCTGGCCTCGTCCGTGAACATAACGTGGGACCACTGTTCCAATGACCATGTACCGTGTACCGTGTACTTGACAACAGGCTTTACAGGCCCTCCTGTGACCAGAGATCGGTGGAATGCACCTTGCAGGTCTCTGGGCGAGTAAACCATGTCTGTTCAGTCGTCTGTTGACTGTGTGTCAGGAGACAACTGTTCCAGTGGCTGCGGTAAGGTCCCGAGCAAGGCTACTTGCAGTACTCTGTGGCCGTCTGTGTGCACTGATGGTGAGATACCAGTCTTCTTGTAGTGTTGTACACTGTGGATGTCCAGTACTTTAGCTCCTGGACACGTTTCCTGTCTACTGGAATCGTTGCCATAATCTTGAGGTCACACTTTATGGCACACAGAGGGTCCATGCTACGACCTGCTGTGTTTGACCAGCCTCCAGTCGCACTAGTATTCTACCCCTCGTAACATCATCAATGTGTGTTCTTTGAGCCATTATCAACACACAGGCACCATTACCATGCCTGCACACTTACTCGCTGCACCATACTCTGACATGCACCAACACACCTCTGCGTATGTGGATTGCTGCCAGCACCACCGTGCGATGACCGCAGGTCAAATGCACCGCATGGTCATACCCCAAGGTGATTTAAACCCGGAAACCGCCCACCAGAGCGTTGTTTCACCATGTATCAGCATTATCCTTAGTTTATGATTATGAGTGTAGATTATACAATGAACGTCTCCTAAAAGCAATTACAGATAGTGTAATAACCAAAGCAGAGTATGTTTCGAGGAAGTTATTTTCTACTTTTGAAGCATTTCTGCAGTGCTTACAAAGAGAAACCATTCCCAGAGAGTGGACTATTATTGCAAGAAGTGACTGTGTCCTATTTCTATTGCTTACTGTATTACCTGCTCCAACTGTGTCTGTATCCGTTATAGTGACGAGTTGCAATTGTCTGCCTATCGAAGTAACACTGAAATAAGAAAGATAGGCAACAGCAAATGTTCAGACAAACTTTTGAATATCAATGATTTGTTTACGGTATGAGACAAAGTGAAACAATTAGTCAGTGCAAAAGAAAATGCAATAAAAATCCAATGCCTTCACATACAGGACATTTTAAATTATGTGTTTGCTTCTGCAGATGAAGAAAAACAGAAGCATTTCAGTTCTTACGTGAGCAAGTTAAGTTGCTATGTAGCAGTGAGGAAAACTATAGGTTTAATCCTCACTTTTCTGTATTTTATTGTATTCTGCATTCTATCTCCCCTCATGCCTACAAATTTTTCAAGTCTTCTGGCAATCTAAATCTTCCTCATCCAAGAACTTTACAGAAAATATGTTCCTTATACAGTAATGGTCCTCGTATTGACCAGAATGAAGGTGGTATGCTCCTGTATATCAAGTAAAGATTTAAATCTTTGCAGGGAAGTGATTGTACCATTTCTGTAATAACAAATGAAATTCATATTAAACCTTATTTTGATTACAAGGGAGGAAACATTGTGGGGGCAGCATATGATACTAATAAGGCTGCTACTACAGCATGTCTTTATGATACAATCATTGCTGTCTTCTTTTAAAGAAGTAGTGCATGTCCTTCCAGTGAGAAACCTCGTAGCTGAACAGTTATATGTATATGTGAAGAAAATATTACGAGGCCTCCATAACATTGGTTTCACAGTTATTTGTGTAGCAAGTGACAACAATGCTATAAATAGGAAATCTGTGTACCTTTTAGCTCACCTCCAAAACTCAGTGTAGTTTACAGTATACTCAGCTAATCCAACTCAGCCACTATTTTTCATAACTGATTCTGTCCATATCCTTAGGTGTGTATGTAATGACTGGATCAACACTTTCGCAGCGGCATCGGTGCAGGCGCTCAACTCTCCAGTGCGGCCCGGCAACGTGCGAGTGCGGGCCGGTAACGCTCGAGTGCGGACCCGTAACACTTCGAAACAGCAGGTACCGCTCGGAGCCAAAGCTCCTAAGCATACCTGATCTACAGGCTGACTTCAAGACCTTGTAAGATCTTTAGGATCATGTTCTACACTGACTTAATGATGACACCTTAGATGCATTACTTCAAATAAGCTTCGACTGTTTGTGGTCATGTTTTAAAGTCTGTTTGCTGTCTGACACCTATAGGAGTCACAGGCGTCATTCAGATGTTCCTGATTTGTTGATAATGTATCAAAAAATACAATTCAAACAAGCAACAAATCCACTGCATTCAGGGAAAATTTGGATTCCAAAACGCAAAATTCTTAAGAAGGACAAAAAGGAAAAAGGAAACTGGATTTATTTGAAATTACATTTACTCCAAATGCGCATTTTTAAGATTGACTCTGATAGAGGTCGTTAATTTAGTAGAATTTTTGCTCCTGGTATGAGAGAATTAGCCGTCTACATTTATCATAGACGCCCAGGAGACGCCCGGATGTGTAGAAATCAGTAAGCGAAACACACCCTACGCAGAGGCTTCTCTCGTGTCCCCCAACACTTCAATTGCGGTGATATTAAAACAAATTTAGCACAACAAATTCTTTCGCTGAAAACTGAAGTGAATGCTTTACAACGCAGTAAGAAATAAGTCGACTTAACACAAAAGAAAACCTCGTTTTCTGAGTACTCGTGAAAAAAAGTTCTAACCTTTCACATCATAAAAAGAAACTATGCAATGTCAAAAGAAATAAAAGAAGCTGTCTTTGATAATCGGAATTTCCCCGATATTATCTTGTTTTTACTACTTATGGGAAATTATACAGCAGTTCAAGAAGTATCCAGGTTTATCTGGGCAGGTTGTACATTCGTATGGTGTATCAGTGCGCTTGTCTTATTCCGCGCAATTAAACCGCTTCCTCATATCTTGCTTCTTCCCCGCAGTAGCTTCCCGCTTTTGCACGAAGTGTCTTTGTTTGTGATGTTTCTTGCTCACATTTCGTGGAACGTCCATTGGTGGAAGGAAGCCCTTTATAATCATCATTCTGAATGGTACAACGTCTTTTTACTTCCTGAGTGTTTGTTGTACAGATATAGAGAATTGAAAACTAGCATGTCAATTACATGAAAGAATAGCTGTTCCGGTCAGCGGATAGTCTTTCGTTCACATAAATAATACGATAACATCTGATCTTGTTTACCAGTCCCAGACATACACGCATTGTACCTAATAATAGGGAAAGGTTTCGTGACTATTTGCTGGCGCGCATTCGTCACTTGCTCCATTACATTTAGATGTTGTGTGGAAATGTAGAAAACCTCTCGTCGATCCTTCCATTTTCCAATCGTAACTCCGTTAGAATACCGCGGAAGTGTCTCTCCTATCCCAAGTTTTGCCGATACAATGTCTTCGGGGGTATATTTCCTATTTAATTTCAGAGTACCTGTGGAAAGTGTTTTTAGGTTCAACAGAGTTGTAGCTAAATGAAAACTGTTATAATAATTGTCCGAGTAAATGTGATGACCAATATGCAGCATTTCTGCCATCAAATACAAAACGACCTTTTCAGCGTTACCTTTTCCCCCCATATCTCCACTACTTCCCGTGTACACTGCGCACTTATTTATGAAACCGTCTGAATTGTTGAGCATGTACATCTTAATGCCATATTTATTACGTTTGCTTTTTATGTATTGTATAAATGACAATCTTCCCCGCCAAAGAATCATTGATTCATCTATTGATAAATCTCTTCCCGGGTAGCACACTTGAGGCAATCTCGTGTTAAAATAATCCCATATAGGTCGTATCTTATATAAACGATCGTCTGGTTTCTGGTTTCCTGGAAGTGGGTTTTTTGCAAACTGCAGTGAGCGTAATACGATGAAATATCGGTCTCTGTTTATACTCATCGCTATTCCTCTATTCTCAAACAGTAGTCTTATAATCGCGGATATTTAACGTTACCCATATGTAACGAAATACCCAGGAAAACTAGTAATTCGCCTATACTTACAGGTTTCCATCTACAGACCTTCGATTCCTCTTTTGTATTTTCGCTCAGCAATATGTTGACTGCGTTATCGTTCGTTTCGTCAACTACAAGTTGCAACAATTCGTCTGTTACCAATAATCTGAAGAAATCTATAGGAGAATTGCCAGGAGGATGAATTTGCAAAACTTCTACCTTCGTAAATGGGTGATACTGCATATTATGTGGTTTTTTATGATGGGACTCACCTAGATTATCTCCGTGTGAGAGGTCGGGTTCTTTTTCGTCGTCGCTATCCACACAATCGTCGTGATCCGTATCGTCAGATTCGGAACTGTCACGAAACACATTCGAAAGCTGTGCTTCCACGCTATCATCCCTCTGCAGGTCTTCTGCAGCCTCTAAATGGCAATCTCCGTGGTATGCCTCCTCCTCCTCACTACACAGAAAATCACTGTCGTCTAATACACTAAGTAACTGTTTCTCTGTCAATTTAACACGTTTACTGCTCCTTTTCACATTGGAAGGTCCAGGTGTCTGTTCATTAGCCGCCATTACGAACAGTATACGTTCGATAACTGACCACACAAAACAAAGTTTACACGCTTTGATGCTCGCTTAGACGCTGCAACTAGACTGAGTAACCCGACAGTGAGTGCGGACGCTCATCAGCGTCAGCCGCACTGGCTCGTGGCTTGTTGTGACGCTTATAAGCGTCAGCCGCAGAGAAAGTGTTAATCAATAGGATTCTCAAGCTTTGCTCAAATATCCACAATTCGATGGAAGCAGTGATGACGTGTCAGGTGCTAATGGCATCGTTTGAAGCATTGAGTCAGTTTCATAAGATTGAATGTAATGGTCTACATTGAATGTAATGGTCTACTTAAGCACTCTTGTGGCCTTACTTTGAAGTCTCATTATCCATTTTCACTTGAGAAGCAGAGCGTGAGCCTCGTTTTGCAGGTATTCAATGAATTTACAGCTGAAGCCGTTTCAACTACATGGGAACAGAAAAACTTATTACGATACCAACCAACTGCAGAATTTATTAAAATTATACTAATACGGTGCAAATTTGTAAATGTTAAGACGGTTGACAAGGGTGTTCGACTAAATGATCCTTTCCAGTGTCCTATTTAAGTAATAATGATGAAAAATTAGTATTTCTGGAAAAGTTTCTTGAGTGGCTTGATAGGTGGGAGGACTTAGGCCTGAAAAATAATACCCTTTCAAAGGAAACACACACAACTTAAGGTTTGATTGAGATGGCAAGGTACTGTACTAAAGAGCTCGGTTTCACTACTTTTTTTGCATGGGAAAAATCGAACTGATTCTCTGGAAGCAAGGTTTAGCAGTTACCTATCAATCACTCAGTATCCTATATCTATGAGGCAGATTTTTGAGGTGGAAGCCAAGATGAGGATGCAGAACTCGTAACGACTCATGTTGAATTCAAGTACTTTTTTGGTAAACTGCCTGTTGCTGAAGAGTTACCTTTGATTGTAATGATGACACAAAAGAGACAATACAAATAGACTGAGTTTATGGTTGACATTATGTATTTGGCAGAAGATTTCAGGCAGGCAGAAACATACCTTAGAAAATTAAGATATTTAGCAGGAAATTGTGTTTGCGGTGCACTGAAGAAACAGCAGTGTGAGCTGTGCAGCAAATACCTTCTCCTAGACAAAGAAATGTGCCTGCATAGTGACCTACATCTTAGTTTTAATTAAAAATTTGGTCAGGGGTGGTCTGTTTTTCCCTGAGCCTGATGATGTGAATGTTGTTATTTACAATTACATTACTGTACAGAAGTTAATATCTGTCCATAATGAAAAGAAATTTTTGTCACCCAACAGTCGAAGAATGCTTATTCACAATGTAACCATAAATGCTGTTCTGGAGAAAAGTTTCTTCTTAATAGACTTTGTTTGCCGTAACTGTCATTCAACAGACAAAATACTGAAGTTGTTAGTTAAAGCATCCACCAATGCATTATTAAACAATTATATTAAGAAAAAGAATGACACCTTTCCGGCTTCTTTTAAGAAACGGAAGCTTAGCATATTATAATTTACATGCAGTTTACATGCTAAGACATTTATCAAATGTCACAGGAAATTTCTGCTAACAAGGGAACCTCCCCATCGCACACCCCTCAGATTTAGTTATAAATTGGCACAGTGGATAGGCCTTGAAAAACTGAATACAGATCAATCGCGAAAACAGGAAGAAGTTGTGTGGAAATATGAAAAAATAAGCAAAATATACAAACTGAGTAGTCCATGCGCAACATAGGTAACATCAAGGACAAATCGAGCCGAGTAGCACCATGGTCCCGTGGTTAGCGTGAGCAGCTGCAGAATGAGAGGTCCTTGGTTCGAGTCTTGCCTCGAGCGAAAATTTTACTTTCTTTATTTTTGCAAAATTACGATTTGTCCGTTCATTCATTGACGTCTCTGTTCACTGTAATAAGTTTAGTGTCTGTGTTTTGCGACCGCACCGCAAAACCGTGCGATTAGTAGACGAAAGGACGTGCCTCTCCAAGAGGAACCGAAAACATTTCATCGCAAGGTCATAGGTCAACCGATTCCTCCACAGGAAAACACGTCTGATATATTCTATACAACACTGGTGACGGCATGTGCGTCACATGAGAGGAATGTGTTGTCGACCCACCTAACTTGCACACTTGGCGAATGGGTAAAAAGATTCTTCTACCTTGCCCGATTTAGGTTTTCTTGTGGATGTGATAATCACTCCCAAAAAAGTGATGAAAACATAAGAGTTTGTCACATAAACTGCAACAAATGAATGCAACAGTTTCACAGTCGCACAGTTTTCCCTGTGCTCTGTCAAAACATATGTTTTTTACGTTTTCAAATGTTTCCGTGTGAAGACCGTCAAATCCTGCACATGTCCAAGCAAATCTGAAAATGTCCTGGAATTTTGGAGAGCGAAGTTGATCATGTGTGAGTGCCTGAACTTTGGTAATTGTCTGAAAATAAAAAAAATTCCACTCGAGAGAAGACTTGAACCAAGGATCTGTCGTTCAGCAGCTACTCACGCTAACCACGGGACCACGGCGCTCATAACTTCCCACTCTCCTTGATGTTGCCTACATTTCGCATGGACTACTCAGTTCGTATATTTTACTTATTTTTTTCGTAGTTCCACACAACTTCTTCCTGTTTTCTCGATTGATCTGTGTTCAGCTTTTCAAGGCCTATCCACTGTGCCAACTTATAACTAAATCTGAGGGGGGTGCGATGGGGAGGTTCCCTTGTAAGTGCCACACATTCATTTAAGCTGTGTTTGGTCCAGTGAAAGCAGAGGAAGCTTATATGATCCATATTGGTGTACTACCTTCAAATGAATGCACACTAATAGTCATTTGGTCCATATAGCCTGTAGTTTTAGGATACTTTGCTTTCAAATGTCACAAAGTCGTAACTGTTTCCATGCAGGCTGTTCAGCTGAAGTAAATGCCTTGTCCAGCACTACTGGCTAGTTTCAACCTCATCAGTATCAAATGTTATCAGATTGTGTACACATTCATCAGTGCACTTGATATTGGCCTAAGGTTGAAACTGGGCCAGTTTTTCCTAGTAAAGTCTTTATGTCTGCCAGCTATTCTGTGCACAAATATTTATATCTTCCTTTCAGTTTGTTGAATCTATGTTGCTCAACATGAAGAAATCTGTTAAAGTAATTCTGTATTAAACCTCATGTAGTTCATTGTAAATATGCAAGTAATTAGAGGTTGTTGTTATTTTGATATGCATACATATAAAACTCCCCCCATGAAACATGGGCCTTGCCATTGGTGTGGAGGCTCATGTGCCTCAACGATACAGATAGCCGTATCGTAGGTGCAACCACAACGGAGGGGTATCTGTTGAGAGGCCAGACAAACGTGTGGTTCCTGAAGAGGGGCAGCAGCCTTTTCAGTAGTTGCAGGGGCAACAGTCTGGATGATTGACTGATCTGGCCTTGTAACACTAACCAAAACGGCCTTGCTGTTGTGGTACTGCGAACGGCTGAAAGCAAGGGGAAACTACAGCCGTAATTTTTCCCGAGGGCATGCAGCTTTACTGTATGGTTAAATGATGATGGCGTCCTCTTGGGTAAAATATTCCGGAGGTAAAATAGTCCCCCATTTGGATCTCCGGGCGGGGACTACTCAAGAGGACGTCGTTATCAGCAGAAAGAAAACTAGCATTCTACGGATCGGAGCGTGGAATGTCAGATCCCTTAATCGGGCAGGTAGGTTAGAAAATTTAAGAAGGGAAATGGATAGGTTAAAGTTAGATATAGTGGGAATTAGTGAAGTTCGGTGGCAGGAGGAACAAGACTTATGGTCAGGTGAATACAGAGTTATAAATACAAAATCAAATAGGGATAATGCAGGAGTAGGTTTAATAATGAATAAAAAATAGGAGTGCGGGTAAGATACTACAAACAGCATAGTGAATGTATTATAGTGGCCAAGATAGACACGAAGCCCATGCCTACTACAGTAGTACAAGTTTATATGCCAACTAGCTCTGCAGATGACGAAGAAATTGAAGAAATGTGTGATGAGATAAAAGAAAATATTCAGGTAATGAAGGGAGACGAAAATTTAATAGTCATGGGTGACTGGAATTCGACAGTAGGAAAAGGGAGAGAAGGAAACATAGTAGGTGAATATGGATTGAGGCTAAGAAATGAAAGAGGAAGACGCCTGGTAGAATTTTGCACAGAGCATAACTTAATCATAGGTAACACTTGGTTCAAGAATTATAAAAGAAGGTTGTATACATGGAAGAATCCTGGAGATACTAAAAGGTACCAGATAGATTATATAATGGTAAGACAGAGATTTAGGAACCAGGTTTTAAATTGTAGGACATTTCCAGGGGCAGATGTGGACTCTGACCACAATCTATTGGTTATGAACTGTAGATTAAAACTGAAGAAATTGCAAAAAGGTGGGAATTTAAGGAGATGGGACCTGGATACACTGACTGAACCAGAGGTTGTACAGAGTTTCAGGGAGAGCATAAGGGAACAATTGACAGGAGTGGGGGAAATAAATAGAGTAGAAGAAGAATGGGTAGCTTTGAGGGATGAAGTAGTGAAGGCAGCAGAGGATCAAGCAGGTAAAAAGACGAGGGCTAGTAGAAATGCTTGGGTAACGGAAGAAATATTGAATTTAATTGATGAAAGAAGAAAATATAAAAATTGCAGTAAATGAAGCAGGCAAAAAGGAATACAAACGTGTCAAAAATGAGATTGACAGGAAGTGCAAAATGGCTAAGCAGGGATGGCTAGAGGATAAATGTAAGGATGTAGAGGCTTCTCTCACTAGGGGTAAGATAGATACTGCCTACAGGAAAATTAAAGAGACCTTTGGAGAAAAGAGAACCATTTGTATGAATATTAAGAGCTCAGATGGGAAACCAGTTCTAAGCAAAGAAGGGAAAGCAGAAAGGTGGAAGGAGTATATAGAGGGTCTATACAAGGGCAATGTACTTGAGGACAATATTATGGAAATGGAAGAGTATGTAGATGAAGATGAAATGGGAGATATGATACTGCATGAAGAGTTTGACAGAGCACTGAAAGACCTGAGTCGAAACAAGGCCCCGGGAGTAGACAACGTTCCATTAGAACTACTGACAGCCTTGGGAGAGCCAGTCCTGACAAAACTCTACTATATGGTGAGAAAAATGTATGTGACATGCGAAATTCCCTCAGACTTCAAGAAGAACATAATAATTCAAATCCCAAAGAAAGCAGGTGTTGACAGATGTGACAATTACTGAACTATCAGGTTAATAAGTCACAGCTTCAAAATATTAACGTGAATTATTTACAGACGAATGGAAAAACTGGTAGAAGCCGGCCGCGGGGAAGATCAGTTTGGATTCCGTGGAAATGTTGTAACATGTGAGGCGATACTGACATTAAGACTTATCTTAGGTGAAAGATTAAGGAAAGGCAAACCTACGTTTCTAGCATTTGTAGACTTAGATAAAGCTTTTGACAATGTTATCTGGAATACTCTCTTTCAAATTCTGAAGGTGGCAGGGGTAAAATACAGGAAGCGAAAGGCTATTTACAATTTGTATAGAAACCAGATGGCAGTTATAAGAGTCGAGGGGCATGAAAGTGTGCAGGGAGGAGACCCCCCAAGAGGGATCATTGCCGACAAAATTTTATTAAATTAAATTTTTCCACGCATAATGTTCGGCCGTAGCCGGCTTGGGCATACTGTGGTGGAAGGTGCTGGCCGTAAGACCATGGTCGGCACATTCCTGCCACGTGCTCCTCGGTCAGACTCAAGTCCCACGGGTTGGTTGCGCTGACGGGGGTACGCTACTAGCAAGGCGCGTTGGCGGAATCAATCCTCCAATCAGAGACTAATCGTGTTATCACGTGGGGACGCGGCCGGGAGCGGCGAGGGCGGCTTGGAAACAGCTCCGCGCTCGGTTAGCTTCTGACCTCGACCCCGAGTAGTCGCTCCTCTAGCCTCTGCCTCTCTGATGAGCAGACGGCAACCCCTCTTGGGGCTGCTCGGCCCTACGTAGGCACCACTGTACCATCATTACAAGAATAAACTGGGTCCATTCCACTCAATTAATTTTCATTTTACAACGCCCTCCGCTCCTGACTTCTATCCTGACGAACAAATGGTGTCAGAAGTGGGATGCGACCCACCTTACGGTTGTAAAATCAACCCATCAGTTGAGTATGAGTACTGCAAAGGGGCCGAGGCTGAGCAAGTAAAGGAAACTAGACCGAACGTGGCGAGGCTGCAGCGCGCCATGCACGTGTCGGCCGGTCGTCTGCGTTGCAGAATGTGCGTGGCCGCGCACTAGCGCGCCACAAGCGTGACGCAGTTCGCCGCTGGACGCGAGCCGAGCAGGGTCCGCGATGCAGTCACGCTCGCCGACGCCGCCGACGCTATCCGCAGCTGCCACGGGTCACCGCCTACGCCAGGGTCCGGGGTGCGGCCCTCGCGCCGCCCCGCCGTCGCAGCTGTCTGTGCTGTCGCCCGCCGCCTGCTGCGCCCGCGCGTGATCAACGCGCCTGCCGCCGCTCGTCGACACCGCCGCCGTCCGTCGTCTGCACGCCACCAAATAATGTAAGTCGCTCGCGACGCTACGGTGGTGTAGATGCCCATACTATTGCAACATGCCGATCACCAGGCAGCAATTGGAGGCAGGAGCAGCCGGAGCGGATGAAGATCCCCTCTTGGCGCTGCAGTCCCAGTTCAATCAATTAATTCTAACAAACGCGGAGCTTAAGCTACAGACAGATGATCTTAAAATGGCTTCTCCGCAGTCTAATGTTGCTAAGCCAGTGCTAGTGGAAGAACAGCCGAAGCAGGTGATTCCACCACTCACTAGTGCAGAATCACCTGTGGCAGTAGCCACCTCCACTTTGGTGCAGAGCTTCCCAGCAGTAGCGTTTATTCCGGCGTTCGCTGGAAATCCGCACGAGGATATTCAAACGCTTGTCCAGAATATCCAGGACATTGGAAAGCCTTGCGGTTGGCCAGATGAATTTCTCTTAAACGTGATGAAAATGAAACTCATCGGCGAAGCGCGGAACTACGTGCAGTCGGTCGAGAGCTTGAAAAATGCCCCTACCTTCCAGTCCCTTGCAACAGGGTTGATTGAAAGGTATACAGACTAACGTGGTACTAGTTACTATCGCGATTTGCTTTCCACCCTTAAGCAAAAAACGGGTGAAGATTTAGAAGCATTCGCGGACAGGATTAGAAGCGTCGCATGCCACATGTACGCACTAAGTGCCAGTTCTGCTCGTAACGAGGTTCTGTTGGAAGAATCAGAATGTCGTGCGATAGACGTGTTTATTCGCGGCATAAACCCTCAAATAGGGGGCGAAATCAAGGTAGCTTCCCCCCGCACCTTACACGAAGCCGTGCGATTAGCACTCTTGAGAGAGGAGGCGAGCCGATTTTTGGCCGTCTCCGCACGGCAAAGCGAGCCCCGACGTGTCTTTTCGAACGATACTAAGTGTGGGCGCTGTAATAGACAAGGAAATGTGGCAGAGCAATGTCGCGTGCCATATTGTCATCCGTGCAGGAACATGGGTCACCAAAGCGTGCATTGTCCAAATAGTAGGCCACAACCGCCTGCAAATTCCAGGCGAAATGCAAACCAACCACAGAATTCGGGAAACGGCCGCGGGGCAGGAAGTGCCACCCCTCCCGGCCCCCGTTAAAAATAGTGACCCCCTAGTTGATAAGGGAATCACGCAGGTGGCAAGCGTGGTTGTCGATGGTGTTAGAGGCCGCAAACCAATACGCGTGCTAATTGGCACAGGCGCACAGATCAGCTTGGCATTTTTATCGAAGAGAAATAAAAGAACATTGCAACCGCCGCGGTACCATATCGGTGGTATTGGTCCCGGCATAGTGAAACCTGATGGCAGCTGTTGCGTTGAGTTCATGTTGGACTCCACGGAATATGCTTTTACGATGGAGGTTGTACGAAACAGGCGCACGGATTACGACATCATCCTGGGAAGTGACTTTCTGCGTCATTTCCAGGGGGTTATTGACTATAGGTTAAATACCGTCCAATTCGGTGACAACGTGCATCGTTTTGGACGTGACTGCACGTTGCGGGCGAGCGGAGCTGGGAAAAAAGGATCCGTTTCCCAAGTTTCGGAATCTCCCGTAACGATGCTAAAAGCCGATAATCCCGTGGAGATACCAGAAGGCACAGGAAAGATCCTTTGGGTGCCTGTCGGGATACGTGAATCCGAAGAGGTTCATTTCTTGGTAGATCCACTCTGCCAGAATGAAACTCTTGACCAGATGCAGGTCCACGTAAAACGTAGCCTGTGCAAAGCGCAGCAAGTACAGAAAGAAAATTGCGTACCCGAGTGTTTAGACAATTTTAGTCACAAGCAAGCTTTAATACCGCGTGGTACAGTATTAGCCAGCTTGCAGGTTATCACAGAAGATGAGTTGCCAATGAGAACCCCTACTCTGAAAAAGAAAAAGACTGCTGCCGCCTCTCAACACCTTTTGACAATCACGTCACATCTGACAGATAAGTTTAAAGCTAAGCTTAGTCACCTCCCATTGCATGAACAAAAGCTAATAAATGAAGTATTGAATGAGTATTCATGGTTGTTTGAAGACAGGAAATATTTACCAGCAACAAATCTAATCCAACATGAGATTCCAACCAGAAATGCTAGGCCAATAGCTCAAAAAGGGTACCGAATTCCCTACCATCTTCAGTCAGTGGTAGAGGAAACTATACAACAGCAACTAGAAGCAGGAATAATACAACCCTCTTCTAGTGCGTGGTCTAGCCCAATTGTAGTCGTTCCAAAGAAATCTATAGGCGGAGAAAAATCCTATCGCCTCTGTGTAGACATGCGAGCAGTAAACAAAGTTACTACTCCAGATCATTATCCATTACCCCAGATCGATGAAACACTCGATGGTCTGGGCAATTGCCGGTACTTCACAACATTAGACATGCGCAGTGGGTATCATCAAATTCCAATTGCTCCTCAAGATCGAGCTAAGACAGCTTTTGTAGTTCCTGGTGGCTTATATGAATTCTTAAGGATGCCTTTCGGGCTTCGCAACGCACCAGCAACCTTTCAGCGATTTGCAGATCTGCTATTACGTGGGTTGAAACCTACTATGTGCCTTGTGTATCTTGATGATATAATTATATTTTCAAAATCCATTGCTGAACATGCTGAACATCTACGCAGTGTACTGTTGCGCTTGCAAAATGCTAATTTAAGCTTAAAATTAGAAAAATGTTCTTTTGCTCAATGACAAGTGCAGTATTTAGGTCATGTCATCAGTTCTAGCGGAGTCAAGCCAGATCCACGATTAACTGAAGCAGTAGACACTTTTCCTATTCCAACAAATTTAAAGGAATTACAATCCTTCCTTGGTCTTGCAAATTATTACCGCCGTTTTGTTAAAGATTATGCTACTATTACCAAACCACTTACTAAATTGTTGAAAAAGGATACTCCTTTTGTTTGGACAGATGAATGTTCGACTGCCTTTCAAACAGTGAAAACTACAGGGTGATTCAAAAAGAATACCACAACTTTAGGAATTTAAAACTCTGCAACGACAAAAGGCAGAGCTAAGCACTATCTGTCGGCGAATTAAGGGAGCTATAAAGTTTCATTTAGTTGTACATTTGTTCGCTTGAGGCGCTGTTGACTAGGCGTCAGCGTCAGTTGATGCTAAGATGGCGAACGCTCAACAGAAAGCTTTTTGTGTTATTGAGTACGGCAGAAGTGGGGCACTGAGAATCCGCGGGAAACAACTCAGTATGAACGTGACTCGCCTAAGGTGAACGTTTTCTGTGCCATTTCAGCCAATAAAGTTTTTGGTCCCTTTTTCTTCGAAGGTGCTACTGTAACTGGACTACAGTATCTGGAGATGTTAGAGAATTGGCTGTTCCCTCAGCTCGAACAAGAAGCACAACAATTCATATTTCAGCAGGATGGAGCGCCACCACATTGGCACTTATCTGTCCGTAACTACCTGAATGTCAACTACCCGAGGCGATGGATCGGCCGCCAGGCAGCCCGTGACAGAGCACTTCATCACTGGCCTCCACGAAGCCCTGATCTTACCCCCTGCGATTTTTTCCTATGGGGGTATGTTAAGGATATGGTGTTTCGGCCACCTCTCCCAGCCACCATTGATGATTTGAAACGAGAAATAACAGCAGCTATCCAATCTGTTACGCCTGATATGCTACAGAGAGTGTGGAACGAGTTGGAGTATCGGGCTGATATTGCTCGTATGTCTGGAGGGGGCCATATTGAACATCTCTGAACTTGTTTTTGAGTGAAAAAAAACCTTTTTAAATACTCTTTGTAATGATGTATAACAGAAGGTTATATTATGTTTCTTTCATTAAATACACATTTTTAAAGTTGTGGTATTCTTTTTGAATCACCCTGTATTTTAACTAGTTCACCTCTACTTGTTTACCCAGACTTCGCTGAACCTTTTATTTTATCTTGTGACGCATCTGATTTTGCTGTAGGATGTGTCCTAAGCCAAGTGCAAGATGGTGAGGAAAAACCCGTTGGGTATGCCTCTCGTCAACTGAATAAAGCAGAAACTAATTACAGTACTACAGAAAAGGAATTGCTTGCCCTTCTTTTTGGAATTAATTATTTTAGATGTTACCTTTATGGTCGCAAGTTTACAGTTCTTACCGATCACTCTGCTCTGCAGTGGTTATTGAATCTTAAAGACCCTACCAGCAAACTTATGCGCTGGGCCATGAAACTGTCAGAATATGATTTTGAAGTTTGGCACAAGCCTGGTCGGTTGCATCAAAATGCTGATACGTTAAGTAGAAAAGTGCGTGTCATTCAGTCAGATGAGGTATCAATTGAAGAGTTAAAAGAATCATAGCAGGTGGACGTTCAATGTCAAAGATACGCCACCTTGCCAGAATTTGAAGTAATAGACGACCTTTTGTATCGAAGAACTCCCCATGGAAATCGTTTGGTAATACCGGAATGCTTGCAGCAACGTATAATACGGCAATGCCATGATACGATCCAAGCTTGTCACAGCGGAAAACGCGCTACGAACGCTCGAATTGCGACACGTTATTGGTGGCAATACCGACAATGTGACGTGGACAGGTATGTAAGATCTTGCCTGCCGTGTGCACAACGAGCACTAAATAGGCATCCGAGAGTGCCGCTGCAAACACTTCCTCAGGCATATTCACCCTTCTAAATTCTTGCTTTAGATTTCCAAGGTCCTTTTCCACAGTCGCAACAAGGTAACAAATACATTTTGTCTGTTATTGATCACTTTTCACGTTATCTAATTTTGGTTCCCCTCACCGACATGACAGCTGAAACTGTGGCGAGAGAGTTTGTAAATCGTATGATACTACCTTTTGGAAGTCCTGATGCCATTTTAACGGATCAAGGAACCAATTTCATGTCTGCTTTATGTGTACAAGTTTGTAAATTGCTAAGAATCAAAAAATGGCGTACAACTCCCTTCCATCCTAAAGCCAACGGTCGCGTTGAACGCGTACACCGTACAATTTGTAAAATGTTATCCTATTATGTTGCAAAAACGCACGCTGATTGGGACAGATATGTACCGTATATTTCTTCTGCATACAACACCCGAATACATGACTCCACGGGGTGTACCCCTTACGAAGCTGTGTTTGGACGGCCGATGAATTCGCCGTTCGAAATAGACAAACTGCCTCAAGGTGTAGAAATAAAGGAAGTAAAAGGTTTAGCCCGCCGGCTAAAAGCGATCTGGTATAAGGTAAAGAGGAATAATATCAAAGCTACTAATAAACAGTTGCACAGGCAGAACAAAAATGCTGTTTTACCGACTTATCAAACACGTGATTTAGTGTTACTACGAAACCCGGCAATCAAAAAGGGACGAACTAAAAAGTTCTCTCCCCGCTTTGAAGGTCCGTATCGGATTGTACGGTTGACCTCACCAGTCAATGCAGAACTGCAATTAACCGATCGTACGGTGATAGTGCACTTTGACCACGTGCAACCTTACCACGGTAGGGCTGTGTCACCACAACAGGTCGCAGCCCCCGATCTGCCTGTGTCACCTCCACCTCAAGTGGAACAAAGACGAAAGAAAAAACGGAAGAGATTACCTCCACAGGGTTGTAGATACCCTTTGTGGAATCGACACCCTTATGGGTTGAGGTCGCGTGATTAATCACGCCTAATTAGAGTTTTATGTTATGTTTTATTGCAGCTTAGTTTAAGTCATTTTCTCCAGGGACTTGGAAGCAAGACGTGCCTGGCCCCCACGGAGTTCCCAGCCATTCTCAATTGTCAATTTCCGGTCCTGTCATGTATTTTTGCTCATTTTCATATGTATGATTATGTTTTATGTTTTGCAAGCAATGCCACGCATTAGACGTCACGCAACTGACTTGCTTCAAATGCAACCATTACACTTGGTGTTGGCAGAACCGCGGCTGCTAACTCCGAATAATATTCTTCAATCTCCTCTATTGCCATCTATTTGGCAAAAGCAGTACATGTGGAGTATTTTTACTCCGAGCTTTTCTTAATACTTGTTACGTTGACGTCTAGTGTATTGTACTATATGTCGTAGTTCTGTATTTGCTGCAGCTAATCGTAAGTAATCGGAACAGATAAAGCCAGGACTTGAAATGCATACGCCTCGTACGCTTTGTTTACGGGACCACCTGTTGGCGGGGCAACACATCAGCTGTCGCCTCCCCTCCTCTCTTCAGCGCTGTCCCTTCTCCTCGCCAAGAACTGGCCAGCGGCCATCATTTTTTCTCAGCCAGTAACAGCGCTCCGCGCGATGACTTATCTTATCACCACGTGCGCTGCTGCCGCCAGCGTCTCAACACGCGGCGCGTCCTAGTAGTTACAAAAACAAACCGCAAATTACTGCCCTATCCTCCGTGTATGACAGACTACAATGTATTTACCATCATTTTATATAACTAACAGCCTTTTTTAAAAAAAACTCTTATTCTAGATAATTAGCAATTTCTAATTCATCGTTATTTCTGGTACACACTAAGCGCGTGATATTTGTCGCTGCAGTAGCGGCCGGTCTCTCGCGGCTACACGCCGTCTCACATAACCGCTGACGTGCCGGTGCCTACTCCGCACCTACGCGTGCGCTGCGCGCTCGCTAACAGCTCCAGGCTGGTTTCTTTCATGCAGCCGGAAGACACGGCAAACAAAATTCATTCAAACATCCCAATAAATCTTAACATAAATATTAAGTAGATGTGATTCATTGTTTAAATCCTTTTCCTTGTTTTGTTTCACATTAGCTGGATAAATCACACGAAGTTCTTAACGATTTACATTATTCTGCATACCTTAGTCTGCCAGTCCTATAAGTGAAGTTTCACTACTGCTTTGATTCATTGTATAAGCTATAAACTACAGCCCTAACCCTCTTACACATCGAACTATGAGGACATTTAACGTTATCTTCCTTGGACAAGGCCAGATATGGGCAAACCAATGCAATGCCACGGGTTTTTCACGCTACTGACGAGGCACAAACGACCAATCGTCCGGGCTGCCATATATCGGTGGGCGATTGTTCCTTGGTTGCTACGCAGTTATTTTTGCCCTCCCCATTTATTTTACTCTACCGCCGTGGTCATTGTTCTATCCTGTTTTCCTTCTTCTGTCGCTGAGGAGGCCCCTACAACATGTTAGGTACCCTCTTCCGACAGTACCGGTCTTTTAATCTTACCACCCATTTACACCGAGATATTGCTCTCCTTTGTTGCAGTCTTGCCCCAAAATATCGGCCGATGATCCATTGTGAGATACGTACTTTGCCTCTAATTAGCCGGTGATGTAAGCGCTACGGAAACTGTGCCTAGTTGTCCTTTCAGTTCAATTTGTTATCGTCAGTTTTAAAACTAACACACACGCAGCCTAGCAGCCAGCCCCAGGTAGCCAGTGTTACATGTTAACGTTGAGCGTTCCGACTACTTACAGCGTTATTATTATACATCATTGTGTTTTTATTTTCCTGTCAATAATGTCATTGTGTTTAATTATGTCATTATGCTAGCGCTAGTGATTTATAGTTCATGATTTTCATTTATGTAGTGTTATGTACTGCGCGCACAAAAAGTGACGCTATTTATGCATGTATGCTATTCTAGCTTCAGAGCTATTTTTATTGCTTGAACAGTCGACATTTTCCTAGTACAGCAGGTTGCTAATAACGCCGCTGATACTTTTATTACATGTATCACAGGAAACCCATGTGCCTACACTAATTCTTATTAAGTCAGACGGACGCCCTTAGGCCCGCTGAACCACGGTATCGCAGATAGCTCCAAGGCACTGCCTACCCCTCAATTATTAGACAGGTTGCCTTAGCACTGTCCGCAGGTTGCTCCATTGTCCTGCAAATTATATAATCATCAATCCAAGTCTGCAGATTGCACTAATGCACTGCCGAACTTAATAGTCGAGTCACTCGCAGGTAGCTCATACGCACCGCGAACTTGTACTTACACGTCACCGAATCCTAGGCTCCTCGGTTGACCACAAAACAATTCATACATCAATTACCGTGAGACAATTTGCACTCACACTACGCCTTTGGCACTCAACCACAAATGAACTGAGCCCCAGACGCTCTTTTATTACTGTGGTGTCACCGCCAGACACCACACTTGCTAGGTGGTAGCTTTAAATCGGCCGCAGTCCATTAGTACATGTCGGACCCGCGTGTCGCCACTGTGTGATCGCAGACCGAGCGCCACCACAAGGCAGGTCTCGAGATACGGACTAGCACTCGTCCCAGTTGTACGGACGACTTTGCTAGCGACTACATGGACGAAGCATTGCTCATTAGCCGAGCCGATAGTTAGAATAGCCTTCAGCTGAGTCAATGGCTACGACCTAGCAAGGCGCCATTAGTAACATTGCATGTATCTAAAGAGTCTCACTTGTATCGCCACAATCTCCAGATGTACCAAAAGGATGGATTAAAGTTAAGTATTCCAGAAGCTTCGTATTTTTCTTTATAGCATTCATTACGTATCCTGTTTCAGACCTCACGCACCCTGCTTTGGCTTAGCGCGTGCCTTTCGGCTTCCTCTCATTGTGTCTAGGCTTTCTTGTCTAGACACAACAATTACATTTTATACAACGCCACTTTCTTCTAGATGGCAATTCCATTGCAAAATCATCGGATTCTGCCAAAGATTCAGATACCGTTCCCCAGATGGCAGCCTTTTCCGTTGCTGAACGGATTAGTTGCTTTTCACCATCTGACAGTGCAAACTCCACTTTTAAGAACAATGTTGTTATATATACACACACTGTCGGATTCTAATGACGTAGTCCCTTATGCACTTCGTCAACCGACTAAAAAAACAACATCTGCTGACGGATTTCGTATCCGATTCGGAAGTTTATGTTCGGGAAATATTCTCTTTATTTTATTTCTTGTCAATTATTATTACTTCAATGTCATGTTTTATTGTTATCAATTTATAGTTATGATTAATGTTGGTACACTTTATGGTTATACGCTATTTTTGTGTCATATTCGGTATTCCCTTTTAACTTTCATTGTTTCTGGACTGGAAGTATCTCTGATAGCACCTATTGGCCTTCAATTCGTATCCGCCATCAGCTACCATTAGTAACACATTTACACAACACTTCATTCGCCCAATAACAACTTTCAACACACTCACACTGTTCATATCCACACTACTTTGGTGTAACTTGTTGATGTTACCAGACCTCTATTGTCATATACTAAGTACATGAACAAGGCTTTTATCGTTTATGCCCTCCGCTCTTCGGAAGGGGAAAGGGAAGTACGTACGTACGTACGTACGTACGTACACTCTTTGACATAAAACTTGACCGGCGGCCGGCCGCTTCAGAGGCTAAGTCGGCGCCGATCGCGACATGGGACAATAAAACTGGCCACCTCGCTATTTCTCTAAGTCCGGTCATCTGCACAATCTGGCAACACTGCAGACTGCGGCACTTCCTGGAGGAAAACTTGTCCCATGATGGAGAAACTATAGGCTGATTGCACCTGTGGTCTAGCGGTAGCGTGCGTTGTTTCTGTTCATAATGTCAGTGGATCGAGAGCAGCTGGCATAAAATATTTTTATAGCCTCTTCTGCCTGAATACTGAACACGTGAATGTAATAGTAGCGCAGATTCAATCTATTTCGCTTTCTGACACACCGATATCAAAATTTTGTCCAGTAACCATTTTGCGGCAGATTTCCTGCAGACTGTCCTCCTCTGGACGCCGTAATCGGCAAAGCTCCGGGATCCATTTGCTGGCTACCGGCAGTGGCCGTGGCGACAGCTGCGGCGTTGCACTCCCCCGTTCTTTATCGAAAGCGCCTGCTACCGCTCATCGCTTCTGATGATTTAAAACGCTTTATTATTAAATGTTGCTCCACAGATAATTTCTACGATTTCCATTCACACTCAAAAGAACGGAGACAGACGCCGTGATTAGTAAACGGGTATTATATTACATTAATCGGTGAGAGCGGAGTATGGCCCGAAATTAAGTTTATAGACTGGGACGAAATTAAACCACGTCATTACATTCGATCAATTAATAACTGCTTCATACCTCGTTTCTTTTCCTTTCAAAGTCAATTATTTGTGCAACTTTTGGCCAATATTCGGATGTTTTCGTCAAGCCAGAGTGAGCGTCTGTGGTGTAAAGTGTATTACAGTCTTGTTTCATTCCTTATGGTAAGTCTATGATAAATTGTGTGAATACCTTGCAACGCATGCTCTGTAGCAGTGCAGAAACACTGCACATTTGGTGTTCCATATATGGTTTCATGAACTATTTAACGTTGATCGGAAGTGATATATGACGAACAAAGCTCAAATTCGTATCGTTGACAGTCAATTTGAATCTTTTCAGGAACCATTTTACAGTGAAGCATCTTGGCATTCGGAAAGCAGACATCCATGATATTAACATAATTTTCTAAGTTGAAATTGCACGAAGATTGATGTGTAAAGGCATTGTTCAGATTTCGTATAAGGAATTTTTACTAGCAGTTTGCAACTCCATTAATTAAAATTGAAAAGTTGTACTCAGCAGCTTTCATCGAGATTGGAACTGCAATCTCATATAGCCCAAGCATCGCAGCACACAAGGGAACCATTTTTTTTTTTTCCCACTGAGCTAACGACACACTGCCGGCAACAAGCCCACGATAGTCATTGCGATATTGCCTGAGCCTCAAAACGCAACCTTAAACCCACAAACAGGTGTTATGTATGTGAAGAACGCCGTTCTTGGAGTCCAGAAATTAAATACACTTTATAGGTGTCTCATCTTACAGTGAATTATATCGTATGAGTCTTCGATGTGGAAAACGAATGTCAAGTGAATTTAGCGAAGTAATGCCGGGCTACACCCGGAAGTAAATGCTCTATCACAGTGTTGACAAATACTTGCTACGACGGTGCCAATTCTCGCCTCTCTTACGAGGCAGCTCTTCAGCGAAATGCTTGCCGTGATTCTCCGATACGGTTCTTCAGAGGGGAGACGCGCGTGCACGTTCGGTTTTCCTGCGGCGTTCTCCCCTGACAGTTTCTGACGTCGCCTTATGGGCTATGTATACATTTGAGGCTTTCAATCATCATTAATCCAGAATGATACACGTTTCACCCTCCGGCGTGGAAGAAGGCTGTTGACGCTGACATATCATTTCAACGTTGGGAAAGCAAAACGGATGGTTCAGTGTTCCTCATTCAGCGTAAAGCATGTGAGATAATTTTCCGTAACGTTCGTAATCACCTCAAAATTCAATCGAAGTAAAAATACATCGGAAGCGTATTTGAACGGAATATAATGTAAGATATTAAACGCTTTGCTCCTCGATGTCGAATGTATCCACGTGCAATCTTTTGCAGCAACGTATAGAATGTCATGATTACCACGACAATGAAGAAATATGTTGGTAGGGATGGAAGCAAGAAGAGACTCAGTCAACAAATATTCGATTCCTCATGGCATTCATTTCATTTGACACGTAAGAAGAGGTAAAACGGGATATTACTTTCGTTAACGCGAAAGATATACCAGACATATGGATAACGAGAAAGTATGCGTCTTCATACGTTTCCTCCTTGAAATCTGTATGCTCTATTATATACTAAGTAGCTTGATTATTGTTTCCGTAATGTTACACTCTTGTTTGGCCCTTAAAGATGAACAGGTTCCAAATGCGTGTCTCTGCATGAAAGTAGTTGTTTGAACCCTTCCTGTATTGTTTGTGTTTTTGCTTGGAATTCATGAAGCAGACCACTGTGCCTTCTCCCCTCGAGGGTTAGGTCTCAAAACTAAACCGTTTTTTATCCAATGGCATAATTTATTCAGACAACATCAGCACAAGACTATCAAACAAAGTCATCCATTTACAGTTGCAACACTCTAACCAGCAGCTGACCGAAGGGTAATCCACGGTCATGGTCCGAAATTAGCAGCTCTCTGCTACTGTGGCAAAGTCCGTACTACATTTTCGATTCCGCAGCACCTGTTTATCTGGTAACGCTGTGTTAAAACAACAGGAATAGTTGCAGAGTTGTGCTCCATTGTCAACTTTATGTATCTCTTTTCTCCTGTAGCGTTGATCACGAGAAGTAGAAGTAAATGAGTGTATTCTGCATAACGTAACATTCAGTATTCCCTTCTTTCATAGCCACTCTTCATGTGCATCGATAGCAAATAGGGATGTGAAAACTCTTGAGAGTGAGAGAATGACAATAATAATCGTAACAAGAACAAGCAAATGATGAATGAAGTTTATTGCAATGCAGAAAGAGAATGGCTGTGAAAATAAAAATCTATAAAAATAGGTTGATCATTGAGCTGGCACAATGCAAAATCTTCTTAGCATTTTGTTACTGAATTTAGTTCTGGATGTTTGCAGAAAAAAAGGAAAAGTCGATACTTCTCGCTAGTGTAATATAATGTGAACCTTAGAACACGACTCAAGCAGGTCTCCAAGTAGCTACCAAGGCAGTGCTGCAGTCTGTTCCCTGACACTGCTCTGATGACGGTTAATGCAGATAGTTCCGATTATGAAATACAAAACGTATTGCAGGTTACTTGTTAGGATCGTAACATTAAATTTGCGATGTAGATGGCACATGAACGTGACGACTATCCAGATTACTTATCAATATAAAAAGACAATATTATTTGAATGGAGCAGGATTACTCAAAATGAATTTTGAAATTGGGTTACTGAACGCACAGGTGCTAAACGTCGTCAAGAGTATACCAAGTCCCAATCGCACTAACAGTATGAAGCTCGCGGCTTTCACATTGCTATCTGCACCCTACTCCAGAGAGCCCTCGGAGGAGCTGCACTAAGTTGCCGATGTAATGGAAGACCTTCAAACCGATAACAGATCACATATTGAAAAATACAAGCGAATTCTCTTGCAGCTTAAGCTTATTGTAACTAATCTAAAATGATTGGAGAGCAACATTGTCCTATTCAAAAAAAGTAAAATGTTACACACTGCTGACGTCAAACGGACATTATATACGTCCCGTCTTGTGTCCTACTCATCTATAATATCCGGTGTACTATCAAAATGATTATATATAATGGATGCTAATGTAATGCATCGATACCAGATGGTGGGTTCACAACACTATTGATGCGAAAATAAAAAAGCAGTTCGCAAAAGCGCAGCTGTACTTTTTCGTACGTTTTCACCTCCAGATCTACCACAGATAATGTATACTGACAAACTTAGTCATTGTCCCTGTAGTTTTTTCCCTCTTGTTTCAGACCAAGTTGATTAAAAAAAGTACAAATTCGTGACTCTTACAGATGCTTCGAATCTGTTCAGTAATTTTGTCAGTAATTTTGATGTGACTTAAGATCAGTTAGGTCTACGATCATGGCAACCTCTGCGAACTTGTTAGGACACACTTACATGTGACAGGTATCACCTGATTTAAAATTTACTGAAAGGAATTGATACATCGTTTGCAGCAAACCTGGAACAGCTTTCGGAGGCAACTACCATTTTATAAAGTCACTACAACTACGCTGCCAAGGAATTCCAGCATAAACACTCTCATTGCCACAATCGCGGCTGAAGTATATAACTGATAAACTCGCAAAATGAAAGATGAGACAAGGGGTAGCTTCTGCATGAAATGACCTTGTATTCACAAAATATTCAGAATATTTCATAGAGAAGACAAGAAAACGTCAGGCGAATTTAGCAGAATAAATCTGTCCCACAGCTGCAAATCATTGTTATGCCTACAGGATTGCCAAGTGATGCCTACAACGTTGCAGTCAGGACCACGCTGACAGCAAGAAGAACGTGTTTTCGTAGCCTGAATATTTCATGATAGGATCCAGACATCCAATCTGTCGCGAGAGATTCTGCTCTCCAAATTTTTGGCCATGTGCCTACAATTTAGTAATAACCCTCTGATGGCTATTCCCATTGATGTGATTCGGATGACGAGAAAGCCCTGCTATGGGTTATCTATATGTTTACTGAAAGCAAGCGACATTACATAATAGCAGGAAGCCTGTCATATACTTTCAGATAATGTTTCCTGAACCTCAGACATATATCATTTTAGCATCCTTACCCCATCAAAAAGGATTTCTTGTTATTGCATTTGACATACAAGTTACAACTGAAGGCCTCAGGTGTCTTGCTTCCCACATAGCAAACAATGGTTACCACTCTCACTGTCGCATGTCATACCCTAATTCCTTCAGCATCATCTGGTTTAGTTTCGACTACAGTTCGTTATCCTTAGAAATATGTCCATATTTCAAAAAGTATAAGTATCATCTCTATGTAATGTTCACTGCGGGGTTACTCAAGAAGCTTTTCGAATAGAAGCGAAAATCGCTTAGCGGATGAGAACTTTACTTCGTGGTACACCTCAGAACGAAAGAAACAAAATAACAGGAAGAGCAGCAGGCTCTTCATACTGAGCGTGGGCACTGTCAACGCAGCGCCCTTAATTTGGCCATATTCCTCCGAATTTACTTCGCGATAACCCAAAGGCGCTGTCACTACAAAAATATCAGCATATTCACACAGGAATTACTATCCACATGTAATTGCTAGAATACCTTGCTACGTCAGGTATCAGGTATGTGTTATCAGACGCTCGATCTGAGCTGTTAATTTTTATTGAATCAACCTGCTGTGTTAAGGAAATTGATCAGAGTAACTGCATGAGTTTATTATTTTGGTATAATGTATGAAAACCCACTTTTCCCACTTATCGTATCCTAAATATACGTCGACTGGGTTGAGAGGACGGCCGGCGAGGCCGTGCGGTTCTAGGCGCTTCAGTCTGGAACCGCGTGACCGCTACGGTCGCAGGTTCGAATCCTGCCTCGGGCATGGATGTGTGTGATGTCCTTAGGTTAGTTAGGTGTAAGTAGTTCTAGGTTCTAGGGGACTGGTGACCTGAGAGGTTACGTCCCATAGTGCTCAGAGCCATTTGAACCATATGTGAGTGCTCGGAACCATTAGTTTATAAGTAGGAATGTGTTGATTTACCATAATTTTTTAGTAATGGTCAATTTAAATTCATGATTTTGGTTAGTTTGTATCAAAATCTGATCTGGAAGTGCAGGAACATATTAACTCGTGGCTTCAACTAATCGAGCTGCTACGAGAAATTCATGGTAGAAAGTAATGTTCTTAATTTTGATCTGAAAAAATTAATTTTCAAAGAAGCCATTTGTAGCTTGCATGTGTTTCAATTTGTATTTTGACGGGTTTCTGAAATTCATGGATGAAGGAAAGGTTGCTAATTTAATATGAAAGAATAAGAAGTCACGTTTTGTGAAATGAGTCAGTAGAAATTTACGTGTGAAGCTGATTTTTAGAACAACAGGATTTGAAAGATACGTGGGAATCAGTGAGACCGGTTTCCTAAATTAAATAAAGGGGAACCAGCATAACAGTAATTCGTGTAGCCATGCTATGCAATCTATACACGAACTGTAAGTATTGTGAAAAGTTCTGTGTGTGTATTTATGTATCTTTTGGAAGGGAGGTTTTGGATGGTATATTATTTAATGGTCTCGAGATATTATTAGGAAATCAGTCTAAGTAACTTGTGGAGGTTTTTTTTCAGTTGGAATAACGTGCCGCGCACGAATATGAGCGGAACGTAAATTTCAGAATCGCGACCGCGCGAACTTTCCAACCACGCGAGACTTGGTTAACATCGAGGCACATCGATAAGTGAGAGGTGTTTTTGGGATGAGACAGTGATTGAAGAAGTTACAGAATTTTTCTAGAACTAGTCCGCGTTGAGATACGATCATTGCTTTGTCCAATGGTAATAAGAGTGATAGTGTGTAGCTGTGACATTATGAATCAAGCATTGTGGGCTATCCTTCGTTCCTTCCCGTAGGTGAGACAATGGTTATCTTCGTAAGAAACCATAGGAAGTAGAAATATCTTTATATGAGCTGTTACAAGATCATCTGTTAGGGAATTTAATCCTGTATGTTACTGGTAATACCGTTATTATGTTTTTAGAGATGAAAGTAAGACAGAATGAAACGAAATAGATTGTAGAACGGAGGAGGAGTTGTTATGCAGGTCCAGTTACGATTCCGGTTACTTACGCTTTTTCTTTAAACACCGTCAGGTGATTAACAGTGTACCAAATTTGGGGTTAATACTACAAAATCAAACATTTATCCGTTGTGCATACATTTGTTTATTTATTTCCTTGAGTAAAGAATTTAATTAGTAGTTGCTATGTGGAAGAATCACTCAGTGACACATTTAATGAGAATACACAGGGACCATTTAGCTTTAGTAGGTTTCCGGAACACTTTAGGACCACGCAACTGGTTTGACCTTTATTTTTCTTTCAGTACCCTACCCATCCTCCCTCGTTTTCTATAATTGCTCGAAGGCGTCTGGGAAGTGATAAGGCTAAATTCCTCGAGAGGTTGAGATGATCGTTGATCTCCCACCATGTATTCTCTATATTTTCCCACAGAGTTTCCGAATTCCTTGACCCAGGTGGTAACGACCTCGTAACCTCCGCCCACATATTTTCAATGGGGTTGAGGTCTGGTGATTTTGGCACGAAAGGAAGAAGTTTTATTCTCTGCTGATCTTGGAACCAGTTCTGGACTGCTAGGCTATTATGAATCGGGCTATGATCCTGTAAAGAAATTATCATCCATTAATTTCGAAATTCAGTACATCTAATACTATGAATACTTAATTTCCATACTGTGAAAAAATTCGACAACTGCAATGGCTGTGTAGTCTAAGCTACAGGTCTATAAATCATTCGGAGGATTCCACAGTCCAAAATACTTTGCTGATAGCTGTTGACAAAAACCTATGCTGACAAGGGGAGGGTGCTGGGACGGAGATCAGGATACAGAGCGAATGGTAATACAGTTTAAGGCGCCAGTTATAACACACAGGTAGGCCTTCTTTCGGAATATGGTTCAAATGGCTCTGAGCACTATGGGACTTAATATCTGAGGTCATCAGTCCCCTAGAACTTAGAACTACTTAAACCTAACGAACCTAAGGACACCACACACATCCATGCCCGAGGCAGGATTCGAACCTGCGACCGTAGCAGTCGCGCGGTTCCAGACTGAAGCGCCTAGAACCGCGAGACCACTCCTATGCTTTGGTAATGATGAGGTCGAGTGTAGGTTGTTCAATACAGTGCAGCAGTCTGTTGAACTGTTAGACTCGTTGCATGGTTGTAAAGCTAATCTGCTTCGCTTATTCAAAACGATTGATTGCCTTCACTATAGAATTCTTTCTTCTGTACATCCACTGTCAAAGATATATAGAAGAAAAAAATCTGTTTTATAGTGAGATATTCTCTACGGGCTTTACACGTGCTCGTTCGCTCAATGTGTTGCATTTACGGAAGGCGGCCGTGGCCGCTGACGTCACCTGTTCACACCTCGTGCCAACGCGGCCCCGCGCTCGGAGTAAACGCCTGCAGTTGAGGTAAATGGCTGATTTCAGGAATGTTAATAAAATAATCTTCCCTTCATATTAGTGAGAACTAAATATCACTACGAGTACGTATCTTTATGCTCAAGAACAATTCGTGTATGCAACGTTGCTGTTATGCCTAAGATCAAGAAATCTGCAAATCGTAACCCAATTCATATATTTGCATGCACCTACGGAATATTAAACATGAAAACAGTTTGTTTCTTTGTCATATAATTTTTAATCAAGGCAATGCGGGCAGTTGCCAGCTGATATCAAAACTGAATGTAAAGGATGAATAATGAAAAAGATATACAAGAAACAAATCTCGAACCCATGAACAACTGTGTACTATCCTGGAAACGTGCTGATCCGGCTATCACACAATTTCAAAGGATGAGAAAACCATCCTGTCCACTTTTCGGGGACGATATTTCCTGACAGAAAGCACACTAGGGTGAGCGGCTTTAGGTTGAGACACAAGGAACCTCAAACTACGTCACCAGTACGTTCACTCTCCGATTCCTAGCCCCGTCACCACGCACTTCCAATGTCAAAGTGGCTGGCAGAAACCAGCGCGAACGACCTGGGATTTGGTGATACAGGCCTCGTCTCTCCTGTTTGACAGATGTGTTATCATTCACCCATGCCAGGAGGTGAGGAAATGCACTTACGAAGACGTTGAACACATTTTAATTTTACATGTGGACTTTACTGCGCAGTTATATTCTAAGTTACGAGAAGTGACCTGGAGAAAAAGAGTGTATACCTTGGGGGAAATGTTATAGATCATGACTGTAATGTTAGTAAAGTACTGTAAAGTATATTTTATCTCATGCTTAACTTCAAGAGAAAAATCAGTCAAGGCAGTCAACAGTGAAAAGTACAGCATGCCTCCAAGAAACGTACGAATATCGTACTATTTTAATAAAAGGAAATATAGATCGGTTTATTGGGGCAGGCCAATTCGGGAACAAAGTAAGAACAACCAAATCAGTTACAGGTTCGTATGTGCTGCTAGTTAAAAGAGAAGAAATGAACCGATAAAGAAATAATGCCTTCATTGATTTAGGAATGGTTCGAAATGGAAGGTATAATTTTACTATTATAAAAAACTGGCCTGGATTGAGTTGATTAGCTCAATAATCAATACAAATGGAATAAAATGGGAATATGACGTCTGGAAATGAGTAAGCGAGGACGTCCTTTGTCTACATATCTGCTTCGAATATAGGGTATTAAAAACAAGAAATCCATATTTCGAGAGCTGATAGGATGGACAGAAATAAGACAAACATATTCAGTAAACAAGAGCAATGAGTCTGAAATGATTATCTTAAGAGCAATGAGCACTTCCTCACCTTTACCACGGTGAAAAACATCTGTCTTTCTACTTAAAACACTTTTCTTGTACAGAAGAAGTGCGTGTAGCTCTTACGATATGCAGTTTGTCTTGTTTTAGTCCATACTACCGACTCGCAAAGTATGGAAAACCACTTTCCTTAACACCGTGTATATATATTACAGAAGCAATACAAACAACGGAACAGTTAACATTAAAAGTTAAATTCAATTGTGAAAAAGATACGCTGCATCACATTTGTTAACAATTTCCTAATCATTCCAGATTTAGAAACAAAATGAACAACATTTTGCAGGTATTACCCGAAAATCGAGAAGATAATAACACTGGAATGTAAGAACAACCACCAATGGTGATGGCAATGAGAAAAAGTAATAAACATAGGAACACAGCAATAAAAACTGATGGCATTAAAAGTATAGCACTTCAGCCACGCCAGGACCAGAATGAGAGAGAAATAGATGCTTAACAAAAGTAAAGCGAATAAAAGTGCTAGCAAACCATTTATGTTTACGAATAATATTCTTTCAAGTAAACATACAAGTGATAGAAACATAGAAACACACTGCAAAATGGACGATGTGGAGTACTCTTTTCTTTGGAAGTGAAAGACTGAATCTGAAAAAATAAAGTATAATCCGCCTACAGGTAACAGGATACTGAATGTTGTGGAAAATGACCAAAACAAGGTAGACGGAGATAGAAACGAATCGCAGAGTCGTGTAAGACGTAACTGTGGAGAGAAGCCTAAGAAGAGAAAAGGTAAGTAGGAAAATTTATGTATATCAGTTTTTTATACACGGCGTCTTCCTTACACATACAATTATCGAACGAGGCACTAAGAAAGAGACTAAGATGATGCCCGGGAAAGCTATATTTCACGGCCATCAATATCAAAGCAAGGTGGAGATATCAAAATTATACGTCGGACAAAGTAGATTAGTCGCTTCGATAAGAAGTAGAGCCTATCAAAGTAATGAATAAATCGTAGGAGAAACCGGAAATACTCTTAATTGTTCCACACGTCCACTGTTCACACCTGCAGAAGATATATTTCACCGTCTGGGTACAGCATTTCAGCACTCGGCTTCATAATGGCATTCAGTATGTTAATGTAGGCCTCTCCGTTGAGAATTCCTTCTATTCTCCAGAGAGGACCTGCCCCATGAGCCGAAATATAGCCCCATACAGCTACAGAGAACCGTCCACTTCTTTGTCTTTCGTTAATATACATTGGCTGGAAGCGTTGTCCTCGTGGGCGGTATACCTAACGCAAAAAACATTTGCGTGTTAATGCAAATATTCACAAATTCAGGGGTTACAATTACTTATCAGATGAGGGATGAACTACTAAAATCATGATACAGGGAACTGTTTATATTTATTATTTTGTGCTTACTACAAATGTAATGTCACTAACAGCATAAACTAATAACTTTATAGAGAAAATTTCGTGTCTCACCTGAACAGGGGCGTCGCTACAGGAAGAAAATATTTTTTCATCCGAAAAGATGACTCTGCTCCAGTCAAAGTCGATATGTTGTGCGGCAAAAGCCATGCGGTCAATCCTCTGATAGTCGGTCAATGACTGCTTTACAGCAGCTCTCCGACAATATAATCCGGCGTCTTTCAGTCTCCTCGCAACAGTCTTTCCGCTGCCGGGAAACTGAGATAGCTCTTTCAGGCCACGGCAACTGAGGAATGGATTAGCACGTATATTCTCCAAAACACGATGATCATCTGCTGCAGTAGACACACGGCGCCGGCCACTTCCTCTTTTCCGCCCTATATAGCCCCTTTCCTGGTAGTCTTTCCACCAGCGTCTAGCTGTTCTTGCCGATACTCCACACTTTTCTCCAGCTTCTGATGCCGAGTAGTTGCCATGCTCAATCAGTGCAACCACGCGCACCCTACTCTCTCGATTCCACTGCGACTGCATTGCGACTGTCGCCCTTGTGTTTTTTTTTTTTTTTCATTTATTGAATTTCAATTCCCCCCGAAGGGGGCGGGCTGGCAGCAGCTTAGTACGCCGCTCTCCAGCCGACAGATTTTGTGACAAAGAGCAAGAGAACAAATAATAAAAAAACAGGCGATAAAATCGGAGACTTAGAGAGTAACAAGGCGAAAAGAAATCGTGGAACTTAAAACAACAACACAGGGATGATGACGCTAATAAAAATACATACGAAGTAGACAGGGAAAACAATAGACAATTAAAAAAACACGGCGACAGTCTGGATTCTGTTCGCAAAGGAAATAAAATTCACACCGAGCGACAGCATGGTTTCTGTTCGCAACACGAGAAAGACAAACAACACTGAATAGTCACTGGAACACCGCACTAAAAAGTTGGCAAATGTGACACCACAGTCGAGAGCAGGTGGGGGGAAACTGGACAGAAGATGGGAAAACGAAAAAGGGGGGGAAAGGAGAGCAAAAGCGAAGGGGGGAGCCGGGAAAGGAGCTGAAGGAGGATGAGGACCCATAAGAGGGGTGGGTCGCCCTTGTGACGTTACCATGCGTTTTATAGAGAGAACCATTTACAATTCAGTGGAGAAACAACGACTGACAAAATAAAAGAATATCTTTTTTCAGTTATCTGACACACAAAAATATAAACTTCGTTAAAATGCTTTGTCGTTTCTTTCTTAACAGTGATTCTTGACAATCATTAGGCAAAATATTAAACGATGCTGTTGTTCATTTAAGTCAGCCCACAAATAAGCAATGAAAGATAAATTAAGGTTTCTGTCCCACTTATAATATCCATGTAATCTATTTGACTTATTACTTGAGTAACATGTTGAGAAAACACTGCGCCCTCTTGACACTGCCACTCGCAGCATGTGACGTCATGAGCAGTGGGCCCAGACACGTGGTGTTTGTGTTGACGAAACAGGAACGCTGCTGCAGCCACCGTGGTGTGAAAATAGCAGTCGGTCTTGACCATGATCACATCACTCGACTACCCAGAAACTGACTCCCATTCTCAAATCCAACGAAACTAGTGAAATCTGCGTTACGCGACTTTTCATCATGACAAAAACACCCTTCCCATACGCTACCAGACTCGAAAGCATTCAGTAAATGAATTTTTCGAAATGTATATAAATCACTTCTGTATCTTGTGACGTAAAACATGGGCATTGATACTGCCCACAGTGCTGCTGCCAGCAGGCCCTTCTTCAGAAGTGGTCTTTTGTATTTTCGAATCGCTGCTCAATTTGATGCTCTAAAGCAAGCCAGAGCTTTATGGGTGTCTAACTTACGGTGTTACTAACACACGATATAACGCTTTAGGAATTATCTGAGGCCGGAAACAATGAAAAAATGTGCGTCATCAAGGAATGGGCTGAAATTAAAATCAGTGATGGTCGCAAGCGAAACGTTACCTAACGTGACCAGGTATTCTATCAATTACACGTCGGAAGGAGCTCCCATATGAGTACACTGATGCTTTTGTATCAAGATCACATTTTGTTCTATCAGGAACTAAATTCGATTGAAACTGGTCCAACTTCACGGCACTACATCAAACCCTCCGGACGCTCGCTATGGTCAACTTGCTCCTCTTAATATTATTTTGTTTCACTCGGTCTGGAGTGTGCTGCAAATTGAAAGGCTCGTTCAGCGGTTCTGAGCACTTTTATAAGCACAATTTTTTGATTGCATCACGGTAAACATTGCATGTAGATGTTATTTCTCTTTCCTTGATGTATAGCCTTTAATAAAAGGGTAATGAGCAGCATTAAAATTACGTAAGGCTATGCAGAATGTATTAGGTCAGGAAATGAGACGGTGGTAGTCGTAGGCGTGGTTTCCCATGTGGGCAGCAAAATAACTGCTGCGCAGAAGTAAGAAGGATATGAAATGTTGTCTGGAAATAGAAACAATAGCTTTATTGAAAAATAAAATCTGCTACATCCAAAAATGAATTCAAATATCAAGGCGTATACTCCGAAAGTATTTCTCTCCGTTTCTGCTGTTATTTGATGATGTAGGTAAGCACGAACAGTGGTAATGGGCTTTAACCATGATACGAGTCACAGACGTGGGAATATTACTCAAAGGGTTAACAATTAGGTTTTCTGCTCTTTTTAGACATGTAGGCATACCGCCATACCTGTCATTCGGACTGCAATGCATCCGCATCCGTTCGTGAAGAATTCCTGCTAAGGAAACGGAATCTTCTTGCCACTAACGTAGTCAAGGACTCACAACGTCGTACACCTTTGTTGGCAACTGTGTTAGTATGAGAATGATTTGCGGTTGTGGGGCTACATTGTATCTGCTACATCCATTTAATATTTTCTTGTCATCTCGATCAAATATTGTCAATAATTATCACAGAAGGAGTGGTTTTGAGTTAGGAAACGTATTTCAGTTCAAAATGGTCGCTTCATGCGAAAGGTGGTCGTACTCTTCATGTTTCACGTTGGGAGCTGTATACGTCAGCTACGATTATGGTAAGGGCAGTATTTACTACTGTGCGAACAAGGCACTGCTGCAGTAAAGTGCTCAAATTGTGTAACCATAGCCGCTTTTTTTTTTTTTCATTAGTTCCAGTTGTTCTGCAGAAGCTTGATCTTATCAATTCCTTCCGCTAGTGCTCTTTTTTAAGTTCTAATGACTAAAGGACCAAACTGCTAGGGTCAACAGTCCCTAGACGTAGAAACTACTTACACTAACTTTAACTTATTCGAAGGACAACACACACATTCATGCCCGGGGGAGGACCCGAACCTCCGGCAGAAGCGGCCGTGAAATCTGTGACACGTCGTAATCGACCGCGCGGCCACACCGCGCGGCAACTACTATTCTAAAGGTCAAAACTGAGAGACTATTCTTAGCCCTCCGTATCGTATGTGTTTCGAAAACCTCTCAGGAGTTGCGACAGTAGTATTCTTCGCGAATGCCAATCTACAACAACAACCAAACAAGCCTAAGTCCCTGAAGAGACTAGAATTATCTGTCAGGGACCCGAATTTGTGTTGTTTACATCATCTCGGTGTCAAACAAGACGGTAACAGTCACTGAAGCAATACACGAGGTTATTATTGATGTGCCCGCAGCTCGTGGTCGTGCGGTAGCGTTCTCGCAACCCGCGCCCGGGTTCCCGGGTTCGATTCCCGGCGGGGTCAGGGATTTTCTCTGCCTCGTGATGGCTGGGTGTTGTGTGATGTCCTTAGGTTAGTTAGGTTTAAGTAGTTCTAAGTTCTAGGGGACTGATGACCTTCGAAGTTAAGTCCCATAGTGCTCAGAGCCATTTGAACTATTTAACACAAAAAGACATTAAAAATTTAAGTTATTCACAAGCAGCTAGTTGAGAATATGTATTAACATTAAATGACACGACGAACCGTCTTGTTCTGCATTTGGATCCAAACCCAGCTCATGCAGACTAAGCAAAGATTTTGTGACTGACGGACACTAACAGTCATTCCTGATTAGGCATACAGAGAGTGATATACCTCGATTTTAGACAGTATCAGTTAGCAAATATCAACTTGAAATTGCATAACGCAAACATTTTTAACAGACACGAATTCCTACCCAGCATCTATTGTCCCTGTTAACGAACGACGAGAGATGTTAAATATTGCTTCTTCACAAGTAACTTACTTGAAATGCCGTGAGGTAAAGCTGTGTGTTGGACACGGATTCGAACCCGGAACCTAATCGGATTGCTATCGAAGCACAGTCAAATGTGACATATCGGAATTTTGCGGCAGTAGCTAGATGTTTTAACTGAAATGACGAGACGAAACATTAATTTTTTCCTTCCCAGGACTCCAACCCGGCACCTATCGCTGTTATATTCTAGAGATAACGAACGTTAAATATGGGTTTGTTGCACCAGCAGTGACATGTGAGCATGTTTGAACTGAAATAATATGACGAAGAGTTCAGCGCTCACTGGGAATAGAGCCCCACACATATCGTTGTTGACTACACACAAAGAGAAGTCAGCTACCGAATTTTTCTCCACCAGCTGCTCAGAATAGCATCTTGAACTTACAGTCATCTCGCAAATAGTTCTGTGTCTCACTGGGAGTTAAAAACGTCAGATATCGTTAGTGTTGACAGCGAATGAAAATACATTAAAAATCAAAATTATTATCCACCAGCAGATAGGTGTTCTCATGATAGAGCTTGATAATACATAATTAAATCTTTAGTGCAGGGCCAGGATTAGATCCCATTCACGCGTAATATGTGAAGGTGTTGAGGAATCTGCAGTTTTGGACAAACAACAAATTGTAGCCGAGCTGTATTGCCACGAAGGGCTCAAATTCCGCGTTAAGGGCGGTCTTAGTTGCATTCCCAGTTCAGAACCAATTTTATCGACATACAGAAGCTCAAATAAAAGATGGAATAAGTGTCCTGTGACCATACATAGCGTTTGTGTCGTCACTTGAAATAAATAACTAGTATAAGAAAGGTTACTGGTGATAGAGTTTCTACATGTCGCCACTCCAGACTTTATTGTGGTTCAACCTACCGTCTACTTGGTAAAGAAGGAATATCATCTTTAATGTGAATTTTCAGACCACGCAGCCATTATATCTCCTTCACTTGGTGTAGCCAGGAGAGAATGGAATCTGTCTCTCCCTATCTAAAATCATTGACAGAAGTGGGAATCGAACCCAGACCATAGGTATAACAACCTACCATCCGTCCAACAGACCACGAAATCCCCTTCTCTGCGAGTCATTTTTCTATCGTAACGCAGTTGCGCCACACTGGATGAGAATTCTGACACACAGGCTCCCTGTAGTAATTTGCAGCATGTTCAGTAAATTCATTTACCTGGTTGACCGAATCACCATGAACTAGCTGCCTCGGCTACCCAGTGCATACATTCGACTATTTTGTAATCACAGAAATAAAATCACGTAACTGCCACCTACACACAACTGCCAACAGTGTAGGATGCAGAAGTTTAAATAGGAAGTGTTCCTTTCCATTTGAGCTATTCTATTGCGCTATCTGTTACTAGAAAACGTCGCTCAGTCCAAAAGAAAAGCTGTAACTTTGTCTCTCAGAAGTCAAGACCTGGCCATATGCATAATCTCACAGTGCTGTGGAATCCAAAAGTTCTGGAGGAATAGTTGCCGAGCTCTGGAGCTGTTGTAGCTACGTGTCAGCTTGTAGCATAGATAAGATGTCGCGAGTTCTAATACATTCAGTGCCACATTTAATAAAACGCAATTCTGCTCTCTGCTGAAGTTATCAATCTAATGGAACTTTGAACTTAATTCCCTTCACTTCTCAACCCAAAGTAGTCGCATGTGGAAAAAGGACTAACTACTGTGACATTTTGTTCTGTTCAGGTTTAATAGACAGCAGGCAGCAGATGCATCTCGAAGATGTGTAGGGAGAGCGCATCGTGCCATAATATGTCAGAAAAGTATTTTCTACATTAGCTGTCGTGTGGTAGTGATATTTTATTCTTCTTCAAACTTTGACAGCTTTAACTCAGAACAAGTTTTCTACATGCATGTAATCAATAAACTGCATGTGCATTGTCAGACTGTCATAGGTAACATCAGAGAATTCGCATATATCGTTGATGATTAATTTCTCTCTCATGTTTACTATTGTTTTAACAACACTAAAGGAAACCTTACGAAAATTGTGCACTGTATTATAAGAAATGAAATAAAACTAACCATGATAACCTTACGACGAAAGTATCTGTACACAAGCATGCCTCTATCGACACGAATTAGTAAAATACTACTCACTTAGATTTTGATTGGGTCTGTGTTTAATTGGTATGCTGTGTCATACTCAAGAGGTATGCAAATGTGGCATTTCATAAATATAGTTACGTATTCCTAGAAACCCAAAATTCGCTTGTCAGCAGCGGAAAGAGGCGTTACCTGTTGTGCAGCATTGTAAGTTTTCCAACATTGCACTATGAGCTGAAAGCGTTTTCTTGCGATTTCCTTATTGATGTTTGATCTGACTGCTTGTAGCTCTTTCACAGAAGGGATAAAAACGTTACAGTCAGTGAGACTGGAACTGCGAACCGTAACAGACGCTGTTTCACAGGTCAGCACGTTACCACAGAGCTGGCGAGGAGGTACTGGTCACAGCTTCCTATTTCGAGGGCAATAGTAACTAGAACTCGTAAACCGCTATTTAAAGGTCGAGATCAGTTGCGATTTCCACCTGCAACGACTTTCCTGGGCTGAAAACCGTAAATTTTCAATCTTTTGTTACCCTTCAAGCGATAATAACTCAGATTATTCAATGGAAATGACAGGTAAAATCAAGTGAACTTTGAGGCTTAATTCCGTGCACACCAGGAAGTAACTCGTCGATCACAGAGTTGCCAAACATACGTTGCCTTGTTGCCAAATCTCAGTTACAGTACCAGCAGGAAGAAGACGAACCGATGTGATCCTACAGCGGTCTGGGAAGTGACCATAGCTGGTGTCTCCAAGTCGCGGCTGCTACGGCCTGGAATACGTAATGCGTCTGATTCGCTTTCTGTAACTAGGTTTAGGGACTGGAGCGTAGTTACTAATAATACTCAGAACTGACTGCAAACTGAGCATCATAAATCAGTAACTCTCATTGTTGTTTTTATATTTCTTTCGTAAGTGTACTCAAAACTAAGAAAGTCATTCACAGGCGTTTTCGTGCCTCGCCGATAGTCGAGCACAACAAACAAATAATAATAAAAAAAGAATGTGTGTGTGTGTGTGTGTGTGTGTGTGTGTTTGTGTGTGTGTGTGTGTGTGGGAGAGAGAGAGAGAGAGAGAGAGAGAGAGAGAGAGAGAGAGAGAGAGAGAGAGAGAGAGGGGGGGAAATAAAAAGCAATGAGAGAGAGTGTAAAAAATTGTTGTAAAGAAATTGAATCATGGTATTTAAAGAACTTTTTCATTAAAATGACACGTTCCACATCATTACGAAATGTCGTATTCATGATCTATTGAACAAGAGGTAATCTAATGTAATCTAATCTAATCTAATCACATCATATTGATGATTAGCCATGAAGAGTCATGAATTACCGAAAGTTTTGCCAATACCAGTAACCAAATCTAAACTTGAAAATAAAAGACGACAATTTTTGTAATAAACCGTGACTCCTATCAAGACCCTTTCGTCCCTGTTATCTAACCACGAAAGATGTCTGATATACCTCCATTCTGAAGTAACAAAGTGTGCATGCATTTAAAGATGAAGTGCATGATGTGAAGTTCTGTGACGGAGATACGAACCCAACACGTAATCCGATTGTTAACTAAGAAAAATCAAATGTTACGTATCGGTTTTTCTTACGAGCCGCTAGGTGTCTGAATCTAAAATAAGGATACAAACTTTTGTGCCTAAGCGACAATCGAACTGCACACCTACCGTGCATCCACGAATATAGCATAAGTATCAGTTGCTTACTCATGAACAGTAAGATGTGTGCGTGTTTGACCAGAAATAACGACACCTGTTGCGATTGTTGGCAACACATGAACAGACATTGAAATTGCGCGTTAATTTTCACTAGCAGGTCGGTGTGCACTTGATAAAGCTAGAAATGAAATTATGAATATTTTTGTACTGGATCAGGTTTCAGACCCACATACTTACCTTTGGAGACCTAGAGAAGATTGCAGTCTTGGGAAAAGGAACGAAATGACTGAACTATACTGTTCCGAGAGATTCAGATCCTCGAAAGAGGAGATACGAATTCGAATCACAGTCCAGCACCAAATTTTTAAACGTCTCTAGTTCAATCAAGTACAAGTAAAATAAGAGCCCTGTCCCTTTAAATGGCTATCGGTTCATCAAATACACTCCTGGAAATGGAAAAAAGAACACATTGACACCGGTGTGTCAGACCCACCATACTTGCTCCGGACACAGCGAGAGGGCTGTACAAGCAATGATCACACGCACGGCACAGCGGACACACCAGGAACCGCGGTGTTGGCCGTCGAATGGCGCTAGCTGCGCAGCATTTGTGCACCGCCGCCGTCAGTGTCAGCCAGTTTGCCGTGGCATACGGAGCTCCATCGCAGTCTTTAACACTGGTAGCATGCCGCGACAGCGTGGACGTGAACCGTATGTGCAGTTGACGGACTTTGAGCGAGGGCGTATAGTGGGCATGCGGGAGGCCGGGTGGACGTACCGCCGAATTGCTCAACACGTGGGGCGTGAGGTCTCCACAGTACATCGATGTTGTCGCCAGTGGTCGGCGGAAGGTGCACGTGCCCGTCGACCTGGGACCGGACCGCAGCGATTCACGGATGCACGCCAAGACCGTAGGATCCTACGCAGTGCCGTGGGGGACCGCACCGCCACTTCCCAGCAAATTAGGGACACTGTTGCTCCTGGGGTATCGGCGAGGACCATTCGCAACCGTCTCCATGAAGCTGGGCTACGGTCCCGCACACCGTTAGGCCGTCTTCCGCTCACGCCCCAACATCGTGCAGCCCGCCTCCAGCGGTGTCGCGACAGGCGTGAATGGAGGGACGAATGGAGACGTGTCGTCTTCAGCGATGAGAGTCGCTTCTGCCTTGGTGCCAATGATGGTCGTATGCGTGTTTGGCGCCGTGCAGGTGAGCGCCACAATCAGGACTGCATACGACCGAGGCTCACAGGGCCAACACCCGGCATCATGGTGTGGGGAGCGATCTCCTACACTGGCCGTACACCACTGGTGATCGTCGAGGGGACACTGAATAGTGCACGGTACATCCAAACCGTCATCGAACCCATCGTTCTACCATTCCTAGACCGGCAAGGGAACTTGCTGTTCCAACAGGACAATGCACGTCCGCATGTATCCCGTGCCACCCAACGTGCTCTAGAAGGTGTAAGTCAACTACCCTGGCCAGCAAAATCTCCGGATCTGTCCCCCATTGAGCATGTTTGGGACTGGATGAAGCGTCGTCTCACGCGGTCTGCACGTCCAGCACGAACGCTGGTCCAACTGAGGCGCCAGGTGGAAATGGCACGGCAAGCCGTTCCACAGGACTACATCCAGCATCTCTACGATCGTCTACATGGGAGAATAGCAGCCTGCATTGCTGCGAAAGGTGGATATACACTGTACTAGTGCCGACATTGTGCATGCTCTGTTGCCTGTGTCTATGTGCCTGTGGTTCTGTCAGTGTGATCATGTGATGTATCTGACCCCAGGAATGTGTCAATAAAGTTTCCCCTTCCTGGGACAATGAATTCACGGTGTTCTTATTTCAATTTCCAGGAGTGTAAAATAAAATTTGCTAATGTAAGTAAGCTTACTGGCGACTGTATTTCTGTTTACCATGATTTCCGCTGTGTCATTTCCCAACGTAAACCGGCTCTGCCCAGTCGGTAATGAAGGAACGTGATGTTTAAGGCGGATTCTGGATTATAACGTCTTTCTCTTGAGGTTACCAGAGGTAAAATAAATATGTTTGTGCCTCTTAAAAGTAAATGCCTGAACCCACGCATTGCACCTGTGATAGCTCGTTCCACCAGACCATTGTGGTCACATTACCCAGCCCCAGGAGTGTGCTGTAACGGATGATGTGCTTAGCTTACAAAATTAGTCACGGTGGCAAAAATGCGAGTCTATTAAATGGTCAAGTAGAAGCAAGCTTCTGACGCAGAGATTATGCTATTCTCATGTCAGCAGGATGTAAAGACTCTTCTAGGCATCATAGGCTGGGTGTGAAGCCATTTTGATTTTTCACAAATTCAGCAAATTCCGTAGTTATAGAAAATCCACTGTGAAGTGTGAAGTTGCCGGATAATTCGATTATTACTGTTATTATTAATATCATTTTATTCATACCGCTGCTGGAACACGACCGTAGTCTTGAGGTAAAACGCGAGACCAGCTAATATGACGTCTGGCGACCGAAAGCACATATCGACAAAATTTTTATCGTCCCTTTCCTCTCGGTGCTGAAGCTATGAGTGTAATACAAGCGAATCTACAATATCATATTAGCTGGTCTCGCGTTTTACCTCACGACTACGGTCGTAGTCAAGAGTAATGTACTAAGACTGGAGTCAAGACTTCCTCTGGGAAGTGCCGCAGTCTACATGTTGCCAGATCGAGCATATTGCCAGACATAGAATTCTGAGAGGAGCATGACTGTATTGTCCACCTTACGTGAACGACTCGGCGGTCAATTTTTTGGTCTGAGACTGTATCTACAACACATATTGTACGCTTAAGACCCAGAAGAATTTAAAACAAAATGTATTTTTTAAGAGAGCAACGTTAACCATACCGTTCGAAGTATTCATAGTATTGTATACGTCTGTGTAAACGCCTTCCAATGACCACTCAAGAAAGACAAGGATACACAGTCTAGCTTCAATATTATAAATACGCCTCAGTTTGTGGATGGACTCAGACTTAGGTTGATAATAATTTTGAAAATTTAGCAGCCCTGTACCCATTGGTGTTAAACTCGTTTTCAACCAATGATTTCCACAGCTACAGGGATACTACTTGTGATACCTCTTAGACAGAATACTTAAGCAGTGTTATCAGACGAAAAGATCAACCTGACACAAACTGTGGGAAGTTTGTTTTACAACTTTCGTACCTGGATATTCAGCTTTTTCCTATTTGAGATATCTGTGAACGTTGCTGCTTAAGACAATTTAAGCAGAAACTAAATTCCCTCAGCTTCGACAATGTTTAAAGAAATCGTCTTATCGGCACTAAATCGTGGTTTGTGAATTGTTTACCGGCCGTACTCTTCCGTATTTTGCCGGTTGGAAGGCGAAAGCTTACTGACAAATTTCACACAGAAATTACTGTTACAGTGTAGTTATGGAGCCAAATGAGTGAATTGCGTATTTTTCGGTGAGAAAGAGCACTGGCAAACAGTCTTCGCTACATTAGGTTATTTAAACTGGTGTCACTCTGAGCTAGACTTTATGGTCAGCAACTAAGTGTAAGGTCAACGTTTCGGATGCGAGTTTGCGACTGCGAAATACTTTCCTACATTATAGAAGCGAATATTAAATTTGAACTAATATTGCGAAAATTTTGTACTTGGACAGCTTAGAATGAAAATACTTCTGTTTATTGCAAAGGGAAACAATAGATTTTCTAAAACACTGTCTGTCATACACTACTTGAAACAGGTCATGTCGACCACATCATGTGGAAGAACTAACAGCAACGTATATCGGAAGGCAGTAAGATCACTTGCCTTTTGGTTTGTCAGTACTCGATAGCCATTTCTAGGCGAAAGTAAATGAAGAAAGGCAGTGCGATTTTGTTACCACGTAACGTCTTCGTCAATTACTTTAGTTTTAATGTAATCTACGACTAATTGCTGGTGTTTGATATTAACATGAAAAGGATTCCGTAGACAGGGAAAGAAACTGTTCATGGGAAACTACTTCTATAGTGACCAAAAGGCATTAAATGATGTTCAAGCACTTGAGTTCCAGCAGCGGTATAATTAAAATGATATTAATAATAACAGTAATAATCGAATTATCCGGCAACTTCACACTTCACAGTGGATTTTCGCGAACTAAGAAATTTGCTGAATTTATGAAAAATCAAAATGGCTTCACATCCTGCCTATGATGCCTAGAAGAGTCTTTACATCCTGCTGACATGAGAATAGCATATTCTCTGCGTCAGAGGCTTGCTTCTACTTGACCATTTAATAGACTCGCATTTTTTCCACCGTGACTAATTTTGTAAGCTAAGCACATCATCCGTTACAGCACACTCCTGGGGCTGGGTAATGTGACCACAATGGTCTGGTGGAACGAGCTATCACAGGTGCAATGCGTGGGTTCAGGCATTTACTTTTAAGAGGCACAAACATATTTATTTTACCTCTGGTAACCTCAAGAGAAAGACGTTATAATCCAGAATCCGCCTTAAACATCACGTTCCTTCATTACCGACTGGGCAGAGCCGGTTTACGTTGGGAAATGACACAGCGGAAATCATGGTAAACAGAAATACAGTCGCCAGTAAGCTTACTTACATTAGCAAATTTTATTTTATTTAATGAACCGATAGCCATTTAAAGGGACAGGGCTCTTATTTTACTTGTACTTGATTGAACTAGAGACGTTTAAAAATTTGGTGCTGGACTGTGATTCGAATTCGTATCTCCTCTTTCGAGGATCTGAATCTCTCGGAACAGTATAGTTCAGTCATTTCGTTCCTTTTCCCAAGACTGCAATCTTCTCTAGGTCTCCAAAGGTAAGTATGTGGGTCTGAAACCTGATCCAGTACAAAAATATTCATAATTTCATTTCTAGCTTTATCAAGTGCACACCGACCTGCTAGTGAAAATTAACGCGCAATTTCAATGTCTGTTCATGTGTTGCCAACAATCGCAACAGGTGTCGTTATTTCTGGTCAAACACGCACACATCTTACTGTTCATGAGTAAGCAACTGATACTTATGCTATATTCGTGGATGCACGGTAGGTGTGCAGTTCGATTGTCGCTTAGGCACAAAAGTTTGTATCCTTATTTTAGATTCAGACACCTAGCGGCTCGTAAGAAAAACCGATACGTAACATTTGATTTTTCTTAGTTAACAATCGGATTACGTGTTGGGTTCGTATCTCCGTCACAGAACTTCACATCATGCACTTCATCTTTAAATGCATGCACACTTTGTTACTTCAGAATGGAGGTATATCAGACATCTTTCGTGGTTAGATAACAGGGACGAAAGGGTCTTGATAGGAGTCACGGTTTATTACAAAAATTGTCGTCTTTTATTTTCAAGTTTAGATTTGGTTACTGGTATTGGCAAAACTTTCGGTAATTCATGACTCTTCATGGCTAATCATCAATATGATGTGATTAGATTAGATTAGATTACATTAGATTACCTCTTGTTCAATAGATCATGAATACGACATTTCGTAATGATGTGGAACGTGTCATTTTAATGAAAAAGTTCTTTAAATACCATGATTCAATTTCTTTACAACAATTTTTTACACTCTCTCTCATTGCTTTTTATTTCCCCCCCTCTCTCTCTCTCTCTCTCTCTCTCTCTCTCTCTCTCTCTCTCTCTCTCTCTCTCTCCACACACACACACACACACAAACACACACACACACACACACACACACACACACATTCTTTTTTTATTATTATTTGTTTGTTGTGCTCGACTATCGGCGAGGCACGAAAACGCCTGTGAATGACTTTCTTAGTTTTGAGTACACTTACGAAAGAAATATAAAAACAACAATGAGAGTTACTGATTTATGATGCTCAGTTTGCAGTCAGTTCTGAGTATTATTAGTAACTACGCTCCAGTCCCTAAACCTAGTTACAGAAAGCGAATCAGACGCATTACGTATTCCAGGCCGTAGCAGCCGCGACTTGGAGACACCAGCTATGGTCACTTCCCAGACCGCTGTAGGATCACATCGGTTCGTCTTCTTCCTGCTGGTACTGTAACTGAGATTTGGCAACAAGGCAACGTATGTTTGGCAACTCTGTGATCGACGAGTTACTTCCTGGTGTGCACGGAATTAAGCCTCAAAGTTCACTTGATTTTACCTGTCATTTCCATTGAATAATCTGAGTTATTATCGCTTGAAGGGTAACAAAAGATTGAAAATTTACGGTTTTCAGCCCAGGAAAGTCGTTGCAGGTGGAAATCGCAACTGATCTCGACCTTTAAATAGCGGTTTACGAGTTCTAGTTACTATTGCCCTCGAAATAGGAAGCTGAGACCAGTACCTCCTCGCCAGCTCTGTGGTAACGTGCTGACCTGTGAAACAGCGTCTGTTACGGTTCGCAGTTCCAGTCTCACTGACTGTAACGTTTTTATCCCTTCTGTGAAAGAGCTACAAGCAGTCAGATCAAACATCAATAAGGAAATCGCAAGAAAACGCTTTCAGCCCATAGTGCAATGTTGAAAAACTTACAATGCTGCACAACAGGTAACGCCTCTTTCCGCTGCTGACAAGCGAATTTTGGGTTTCTAGGAATACGTAACTATATTTATGAAATGCCACATTTGCATACCTCTTGAGTATGACACAGCATACCAATTAAACACAGACCCAATCAAAATCTAAGTGAGTAGTATTTTACTAATTCGTGTCGATAGAGGCGTGCTTGTGTACAGATACTTTCGTCGTAAGGTTATCATGGTTAGTTTTATTTCATTTCTTATAATACAGTGCACAATTTTCGTAAGGTTTCCTTTAGTGTTGTTAAAACAATAGTAAACATGAGAGAGAAATTAATCATCAACGATATATGCGAATTCTCTGATGTTACCTATGACAGTCTGACAATGCACATGCAGTTTATTGATTACATGCATGTAGAAAACTTGTTCTGAGTTAAAGCTGTCAAAGTTTGAAGAAGAATAAAATATCACTACCACACGACAGCTAATGTAGAAAATACTTTTCTGACATATTATGGCACGATGCGCTCTCCCTACACATCTTCGAGATGCATCTGCTGCCTGCTGTCTATTAAACCTGAACAGAACAAAATGTCACAGTAGTTAGTCCTTTTTCCACATGCGACTACTTTGGGTTGAGAAGTGAAGGGAATTAAGTTCAAAGTTCCATTAGATTGATAACTTCAGCAGAGAGCAGAATTGCGTTTTATTAAATGTGGCACTGAATGTATTAGAACTCGCGACATCTTATCTATGCTACAAGCTGACACGTAGCTACAACAGCTCCAGAGCTCGGCAACTATTCCTCCAGAACTTTTGGATTCCACAGCACTGTGAGATTATGCATATGGCCAGGTCTTGACTTCTGAGAGACAAAGTTACAGCTTTTCTTTTGGACTGAGCGACGTTTTCTAGTAACAGATAGCGCAATAGAATAGCTCAAATGGAAAGGAACACTTCCTATTTAAACTTCTGCATCCTACACTGTTGGCAGTTGTGTGTAGGTGGCAGTTACGTGATTTTATTTCTGTGATTACAAAATAGTCGAATGTATGCACTGGGTAGCCGAGGCAGCTAGTTCATGGTGATTCGGTCAACCAGGTAAATGAATTTACTGAACATGCTGCAAATTACTACAGGGAGCCTGTGTGTCAGAATTCTCATCCAGTGTGGCGCAACTGCGTTACGATAGAAAAATGACTCGCAGAGAAGGGGATTTCGTGGTCTGTTGGACGGATGGTAGGTTGTTATACCTATGGTCTGGGTTCGATTCCCACTTCTGTCAATGATTTTAGATAGGGAGAGACAGATTCCATTCTCTCCTGGCTACACCAAGTGAAGGAGATATAATGGCTGCGTGGTCTGAAAATTCACATTAAAGATGATATTCCTTCTTTACCAAGTAGACGGTAGGTTGAACCACAATAAAGTCTGGAGTGGCGACATGTAGAAACTCTATCACCAGTAACCTTTCTTATACTAGTTATTTATTTCAAGTGACGACACAAACGCTATGTATGGTCACAGGACACTTATTCCATCTTTTATTTGAGCTTCTGTATGTCGATAAAATTGGTTCTGAACTGGGAATGCAACTAAGACCGCCCTTAACGCGGAATTTGAGCCCTTCGTGGCAATACAGCTCGGCTACAATTTGTTGTTTGTCCAAAACTGCAGATTCCTCAACACCTTCACATATTACGCGTGAATGGGATCTAATCCTGGCCCTGCACTAAAGATTTAATTATGTATTATCAAGCTCTATCATGAGAACACCTATCTGCTGGTGGATAATAATTTTGATTTTTAATGTATTTTCATTCGCTGTCAACACTAACGATATCTGAGTTTTTAACTCCCAGTGAGACACAGAACTATTTGCGAGATGACTGTAAGTTCAAGATGCTATTCTGAGCAGCTGGTGGAGAAAAATTCGGTAGCTGACTTCTCTTTGTGTGTAGTCAACAACGATATGTGTGGGGCTCTATTCCCAGTGAGCGCTGAACTCTTCGTCATATTATTTCAGTTCAAACATGCTCACATGTCACTGCTGGTGCAACAAACCCATATTTAACGTTCGTTATCTCTAGAATATAACAGCGATAGGTGCCGGGTTGGAGTCCTGGGAAGGAAAAAATTAATGTTTCGTCTCGTCATTTCAGTTAAAACATCTAGCTACTGCCGCAAAATTCCGATATGTCACATTTGACTGTGCTTCGATAGCAATCCGATTAGGTTCCGGGTTCGAATCCGTGTCCAACACACAGCTTTACCTCACGGCATTTCAAGTAAGTTACTTGTGAAGAAGCAATATTTAACATCTCTCGTCGTTCGTTAACAGGGACAATAGATGCTGGGTAGGAATTCGTGTCTGTTAAAAATGTTTGCGTTATGCAATTTAAAGTTGATATTTGCTAAGGAAACGTATGAAGACGCAGACTTCCTCGTTATCAATATGTGCGGCATGTCTTTCGTGTTAACGAAAGTAAATTCCCGCTTTACCTCTTCTTACGTGTCAAATGAAATGTATGCCATGAGGAATAGAATATTTGTTGACTGCGTCCTTTCTTGCTTCCATCCTTACCAACATATTTCTTCATTCTCGTGGTAATCATGACATTCTATGTCTATGCTGCAAAAGATTGCAAGTGGACAAATTCGACATCGAGGTGCAAAACGTTTGGTATCTTACATTATATTCAATTCGAATAAGCTTCCGGTGTATTTTTACTTCGTTTGTATTTTTAGATGATTATGAACGTTACGGAAATTTATCTCACATGCTTTATGTTGAATGAGAAACATTGAATGATCCGTTTTGCTTTCCCTACGTTGAAATGATATAATGTCGGCGTCAACAGCCTTCTTCCACGCCGGAAGCTGAAACTTGTATCATTCTGGATTAATGATAATTGAGTGTCTCATATGTATCCATAGCCCACAAGGCGACGTCAGAAACCATCAGGGGAGAACGCCGCATAAAAACCAAACGTGCGCGCGCGTCTCCACTCTGAAGAACCGTATCGGAGAATCACGGCAAGCATTTCGCTGAAGAGCTGCCTCGTCAGAGAGCTGAGAAATGGCAGCACCGTAGCAAGTATTTGTCAACACTCTGATAGTGCATTTACTTCCGGGTGTAGGTCGGCGTTACCTCGCTAAATTCACTTGACATTCGTTTCCCACATCGAAGACTCGTACGATATAATCCACTGCAAGATGACACAATTAGAAAGTATATTTAATTTCTGGACTCCAAGAACGGCGTTCTTCACATAAGTAACACCTGTTTGTGTGTGCATTCGGGAGGACGACGGTGCAATCCCGCACCCGGCCATCCTGATTTAGGTTTTCCATGATTTCCCTAAATCGCTTCAGGCAAATGCCGGGATGGTTCCTTAGGAAGGGCACGGCCGATTTCCTTCCCCATCCTTCCCTAATCCGAGCTTGTGCTCCGTCTCTAACGACATCGTTGTCGACGGGACGTTAAAACAGTAATCTCCACTTCCTCTGTGTGTTTAAGGTTGCGTTTTGAGGCTCAGGCAACATCGCAGTGACTATAGTCCGCCTCTGGCCGCCAGTGTGTCGTTAGTTCAGAGGTTCCCTTGTGCTTTGCAGTGCTTGTACTATAAGACATAGCAGTTCGAATCACGGTAGAAGCCGCTGACTACAACCTTTTACTTTCCATTTTAATTAATGGAGTTGCAAACTGCTAGTAAAAATTTCTTATGCGAAATCTGAAGAATGCCTTTAAACATGAACCTTCGTCCGATTTCGACTTAGTAAATTAAGTTAATATCATGGACTTCTGCTTTGCAAATTCCAAGGTGCTTCACTGTAAAATAGGTCCTGAAAAGATTCAAACCGACTTTCAACGATATAAATTTGAGCTTTGATCGTCATATAGGTCTAACATGTCAGAAGGTTGTTTATGAAGTGCACATGTTCATTAATATAGTTCCCTTCTTCTAAATTTTTTCAATAGCATTTAACTGTAGACGTTTTCTAACACCGGCGTTAGCAATTCCTTTCCGTTCTCTGAAACCTTCAAAACGACAAATTTTTCTGGTTTAAATCTGATGACCTTAACTATCACTTCCGATCAACAATAAATACTTCATGAACCCATACATGGAACTCCAAATGTGCAGTGTTCCTGCACTGCTACAGAGCATGCATTGCAAGGTATTCACACAGTTTATCGCATAGACTTACCATAAGAAATGAAACAAGAACTGTAATACACTTTACACCAGAGACGCTCACTCTGGCTTGACGAAAACATCCAAACATTGACCAAAAGTTGCACAAATAATTGAGTTTGAAAGGAAAAGAAACGAGGTATGAAGCATTTATAAATTCATCGAATGTAGTGAGGTGGTTTAATTTCGTCCCAGTCTATAAAATTAGTTTCGGGCCATACTCAGCTCTTGCCGATTAATGTAATATAATACCCGCCTACTAATCAGGGCGTCTGTCTCCGTTGCTTTTGAGCGTGAATGGAAATCGTAGAAATTTTCTGTGGAGCAACATTTAATAATAAAGCGTTTTAAATCATCAAAAGCGATGAGCGGTAGCAGGCGCTTTCGATAAAGAACGGGGGAGTGCAGCGCCGCTGCTGTCGCCACGGCCGCTGCCAGTAGCCAGCAAATGGATCCCGGAGCTTTGCCGATTACGGCGTCCAGAGGAGGACAGTCTGCAGGAAATCTGCCGCAAAATGGTTACTGGACAAAATTTTGATATCGGTGTGTCAGAAAGCGAAATAGATTGAATCTGCGCTACTATTACATTCACGTGTTCAGTATTCAGGCAGAAGAGGCTATAAAAATATTTTATGCCAGCTGCTCTCGATCCACTGACATTATGAACAGAAACAACGCACGCTACCGCTAGACCACAGGTGCAATCAGCCTATAGTTTCTCCATCATGGGACAAGTTTTCCTCCAGGAAGTGCCGCAGTCTGCAGTGTTGCCAGATTGTGCAGATGACCGGACTTAGAGAATTAGCGAGTTGGCCAGTTTTATTGTCCCATGTCGCGATCGGCGCGGACTTAGCCTCTGAAGCGGCCGGCCGCCGGTCAAGTTTTATGTCAAAGAGTACGTACGTTAGGTTCAGTAGCAGTTTCTTTTAATCAACGACGTAATCAATTTACCTGTTGAACACTTAAGTTGCTGTGTTAAAATGGAATCAAACGTCTTTGTGACATCAATTATTCGTTTATTATTGCTTTTCAATAAACTGTTACTTTTAAGTTGCACTTACAATGTCTTAGTCTCGGACGCAGAGCCACTAGCGCTCTCCGACGCTGTTATCTGAGCTCAGCCCTCTGCCGGCTCAGCGCTGATAAAGCTGCGCTGCGCCGCCTCCACTGCTTCACGCCCAGCCTCTGTATTTACGAGCAACAGACTCGCTCTCGCTAACATTCATTTCCGACTTCAGTACAGTTAATCACTCTATTGACCACTTCTGTAAGTAAAGATCCTATGATTATTGAGTTAACTTGAGTTGTCCTACCCTCATTCGGGTTTTCTACAGCTAAAAAACCACTCAGTATTATTTCTGAAATTTATGAAGTACTTCACCTGTCTCGCCGTGTCGAGCCTTAGCGGGGTGGCTGCCCCTGCGTAGTGGCCAATGCGTGGGAGGTGCCTAGGCTGTGCAGGTTTGCACCGCGATCACAGGATTCCTTCTCATTTTATTCATTAAAAATATAAAAAAAATATAAAAAACTTTTTTCGTACAAAATCTCAAATTAATTAACGACACTTGGCCTTCGTCCCATAGCAGGTTGAAAAATTTTTCCAGCGAGTTACGCTTGGTCTGCGCTGCGTAGTACTGCCTCCGCGTTCAGCGTCTTTTTTTGCTGACGCGTGATTGATCAGCGGATACTCAGTGTTGAATTACACCATTGTCTGCCGCCTTGCTACCCCCACGGCTGCCAAACTGTTGGTTGCCTGCCGTGATTCTACTTCGTGGCCTTCTTCATCAGTAAGCGTGACTGAACGGGTCCATCGTCGCTACTTGCCAGGTAATTATTGCTACAACGTTGTACCCCCTCTGTCATCTCTGAATTATTCATCAAGTAAGCCAGGAAAATTTTACTTCTAGGGTCACTAATACTTTCTCTCGCAGTCGACCGTTGTCAACATTGGAAGCTGAAAGCAACCTCCGTTCAAATGGCTGTCAATTTATCATCCGCAATGGGAAGCATGTTAATCTCAATGGTTGTCGTCGTCGCCGTTAAGGTGCCTCCATTTCACGTCTACCCTTCCACATCTGGCGTGCTTTTTGGACGTCGTCACAATCTGGTGCATACTCCACATTATGCTATTGTGTTAGCTGATGTCAACTTAACATTATTAGAAGAGGAAGACCGTGCTTTATATGATACAGCTCAGCAATTGTCAAAATATGAAACCTTCTTGACGCAGACGAAGGAACATGAGTTTCTCCGATCTTTGTGGGAAGTGACTAGAATTATTTCAACCCTTCGAAGTCAATTGAACAGTATTAGGGATGCAGTACCACTGCCTCGTTTCAAACGAGCCTGGTTGCCCGTTGGAGGTACATTATTAAAATCTGTCTTTGGGACTCCTGACGAAACAGACGCAAAACGCTGGGATTTGGACACACATCAAGCGCTTTCGGAAACACAAGTTAATCACGAAGTGTTGGTACATCAACAGGTGCGCCTGACACATCTTGAGAATAACCTGTTAGCCACAACTAGACTAATACAAGTTGTAGCCGACAGACTAACACGACACTATGGTGCACTTGAACAATCCTTTAACCAAGAGTGGACTCATCTTCGCTCGGGATTACGTAATCTGACAATCACATTGGACATTATGAAGACCACGCAGATTCTTTTATTTAATATACACACAGCACAGTTACACGTGCACATGTTACACTCGGCCATTCAACTCGGACTGCAAGGAAAGCTCAGTCCACATCTGTTACTCTCAGAGCCCTTCTTGCACATCCTACACAATGTGTCGTCGCAAATTTTGGCCCCTAAACAAATGCTTTATGCCGTGCGGGAAAGCAACCTCCCCTTTTACTATGCTGCGTTGGAGGTCCGACTTACCCGTAATTCGGACGGTATTCGGATGCGAATGAGGTTGCCAATCACGTGCGCAAATTACGAATACGAGTCCTATCAAATATACACTTTTCCAGTCTCTTGGGCTACCCTTCACCACCATGTTGTTTGGCAGACTCAAGAATTTCTAATAGTTAGTCGGGATCGACAAACTCACGCCACTCTCTCTCGCGCTGAACTATCCAGTTGCTTCCATACAACACATTACTTATGCTCCACGCTAATTTTACACACTAACACTACTGAGTGCGAGATGTCACTGTTTTTAGCTGAAACTACTACACCTCCATGTCCTCGTGTTCTAGTCTCACTTCGTCAACCAATAATTCAGCCTGTTGGCAACAGTTTTCTGTTCGCTGTTCCACAGACCGTACCGCCACCCTGGTGTGCCACCGTTCAATGTCAGAGACTGAATCATACCGGGTAACACAAAATAATAGTGGCCTAGTGTATAATAGTTCAAGATGTGACGTATGAGGATATCAGCTCAATTGCACTCCACCTTTCATGTCACCATTCCCACATTTACCTTATACCTTCCTGAACTCTCTTTTAAACTCCATCGCCATGATAAGCTAAAGAATTTACCGAATACCAATGATTCAGATCTACTCCAATCGATCAATCATCTCCTTACCCAGGAACACAACCAAGTTGCTCTTGACCGAGTGGCCTCACATATTGCTGATTGGCACCAAACCAAGCGATTAACCACCGTTGTATTACCCAGCGCTGGTTCGGTATTAATCATTGTAATGATTCTGATTATAGTATCCTGGATACTCTGTAAAAGAGGGTTTTGCAAATGTTTCACTTCCTTCCGAGAAGTAGTACCACCTCCACAACCTGAAGGTGAATATCACACCTGAAACTACCTGCCAACCTTGGTGCATGTGATGAGGCATGACACCACCCCCCCCCCCCCCCTTAGAATTAAGTTGTAGTCTAGGTGTCAGGTCAATGAACTAATTTTGTAATGGATTTGTATTTCTATGTAAAGTCTATGGAATCATAATTTAACTGTCGAGTTTTAACCCTCATGTAAGTGATTTTGTTTTCTCTTTAAATTTTTGTCATTTTGTAATGTTCTCATTCACCCACTTGGGCAATTACGATTGTAATCCTAGATTTAAGAACTCAAAGTAATATTACGGGGAAAAACCCCCTTGTGACTGTTAGGCCTGGGAGCATTCTCTCACCCCCACGAGGGTGGAGTGTTTCAGTGTGCTGTGCTCCGGTGCCCCTCATCATCACCTGGGTACCCACCACCACTGATACCGCCGACACACACTCACAGCATGGTGCCGCCCCCACTGCCGTCGCACCAACTTCACAAGTTTGTTATTCAAGAGCCTTCCTTCAGGCCCTTCAGGCCCTTCAGGCCACTTTGTAACTTTTGCACATATTGATATCACTATGTTATTTCTGGGACCCTTCATAATGATCATATATTTTTTAAATGGAATAATGAATTAGAATAAGCTCATTCATTTTCATCCAGAGAGCCTTCTTTGGAAGGGGAAAGGATGTGCAGGGAGGAGACCCCCCAAGAGGGATCATTGCCGACAAAATTTTATTAAATTAAATTTTTCCACGCATAATGTTCGGCCGTAGCCGGCTTGGGCATACTGTGGTGGAAGGTCCTGGCCAGAAGACCATGGTCGGCACATTCCTGCCACGTGCTCCTCGGTCAGACTCAAGTCCCACGGGTTGGTTGCGCTGACGGGGGTACGCTACTAGCAAGGCGCATTGGCGGAATCAATCCTCCAATCAGAGACTAATCGTGTGATCACGTGGGGACGCGGCCGGGAGCGGCGAGGGCAGCTTGGAAACAGCTCCGCGCTCTCTTAGCTTCTGACCTCGGCCCCGAGTAGTCGCTCCTCTAGCCTCTGCCTCTCTGATGAGCAGACGGCAACCCCTCTTGGGGCTGCTCGGCCCTACGTAGGCACCACTGTACCATCATTACAAGAATAAACTGGGTCCATTCCACTCAATTTTCTTTTTACAACGCCCTCCGCTCCTGACTTCTATCCTGACGAACAAAAGGGAAGCAGTGGTTGGGAAGGGAGTGAGACAGGGTCGTAACCTCTCCCCGATGTTAGTCAATCTGTATATTGAGCAAGCAGTAAAGGTAAAAAAAGAAAAGTTCGGAGTAGGTATTAAAATCCAGGGAGAAGAAATAAGAACTTTGATGTTCGCCGATGACATTGTAATTCTGTCAGAGACAGCAAAGGACTTGGAAGAGTTGTTGAACAGAATGGACAGTGTCTTGAAAGGAGGATATAAGATGAACATCAACAAAAGCAAAACGAGGATAATGGAATGTAGTCGAATTAAGTCGGGTGATGCTAAGGGAATTAGATTAGGAAATCAGACACTTAAAGTAGTAAAGTAGTTTTGCTATTTGGGGAGCAAAATAACTGATGATGGTCGAAGTAGAGAGGATATCAAATGTAGACTGGCAATTGCAAGGAAAGCGTTTCTGAAGAAGAGAAATTTTTTATCATCGAGTATTGATTTAAGTGTCAGGAAGTCGTTTCTGAATGTATTTGTATGGAGTGTAGCCATGTATGGAAGTGAAACATGGACGATAAATAGTTTGGACAAGAAGAGAATAGAAGCTTTCGAAATGTGGTGCTACAGAAGAATGCTGAAGATTAGATGGGTAGATCACATAACTAGTGAGGAGGTATTGAATAGAATTGGGGAGGAGTTCGTGGCACAACTTGACTAGAAGAAGGGATCGGTTGGTAGGACATGTTCTGAGGCATCAAGGGATCACCAATTTAGTACTGGAGGGCAGCATGGAGGGTAAAAATCGTAGAGGGAGACCAAGACATCAATACACTAAGCAGATTCAGAAGGATGTAGGGTGCAGTAGGTACTGGGAGATGAAGAAGCTTGCACAGGATAGATTAGCATGGAGAGCTGCATCAAACCAGTCTCAGGACTGAAGACCACCACAACAACAACAACAACATATAAAACTTACAGTATTGTATTACAATACTACACAGGGAATGCCAAAAGATGGATTGCTACCATTTTCCTAAATCAGAATGACACCAGGATGTTTCCTAATGTAGTTACTTATCACGACAGCTGTCCATCTAAATTTTGATACAGGCTGTCAATATTGTATATGTGTAACAATTAGTTATTGCTTTGCCTATGTTATTTTACTGAGACACAGTTAAATTCTAGCAGTTTCTTATTCCACTCACATTTTATTTATTTATTTATTTCGTGTTCCAGTGGTCCATGTGGTGGCAATACTGCAGGATACTTGTTAGAAATCTATGGTAGCCCATAAAAACAAACAAAATGATTTCATAATACAATAACCAGTAACTTAGGTTCTACTACAGAAAATCAGTTTTGAGAGATAAATACATATTATAAAAAAAATAGTGTTACAGAAAATAAATATTGTGAAGCATGTGTTTACAATAAAGAATAGTCAAGATTGCAAATGTAGAGTTGGGCATATATTTTCAGTTAACAATACAAAAAATGCTAAACAGTGTAGTTCAGGTACTCTCCTATTGTATAAAATCATCCTTGTAATAGGAACTGCCTTAAGGTTGGTTTTTTTTTAACAAGACCTCATCTTCTACCAAACTCTTAATTCTTGAAGGAAGGGTGTTAAAAATCTTATATCCAGTGAAATGTACTCCTTTCTGTACCATACTTAGATTTGCCTGTTCATAATGGATATCATGATTTCTTCTCATCTTATTACTTTGATACTATTCAGCTTAAAAATGGATTTTTTTCCCTTCTCTTTGGAAAATATATATTACACAGTGGATGTAAGGATTCCAAGTTTCTTAAAAAGATTCCTGCATGTGGCTCTAGCATGGACTTCGCACATGCTCCTTATGGCTCTTTCTTGAGCGCACACTACTTTTTCAGCCAGTGACTGATTTCCCCAAAATATAATTCCATATGCCATAATGGCATGAAAAAAACAATAGTACGCTGACTTCATGATTTCGATACCTCTATAAGGAGAAACAGTGCATAATACGTACGTTGTTGAACTCAGTCTTTCGCATAGGTCCAGGATGTGGTTTGAACAGTTCATTTTGCTGTCAATATGCTCACGTATTTTTACTGCTGTAAATGTTGTGAGAACTGAAAATAGTTTTTTTAGGGTAATTTAAAGACAGGCCATTAATGTTATACTAGTTCACTGTTTCACTTAAAACTGTATTTGCTGTTTCTTCGAGTTTATCTACTGAATTATCAATAAGTAGTGTAGTGTCGTCAGCAAACATGGTGAATCTACATTATTCTGTACAGAGAGGCAGATCATTTATAAAGATAACAAAAAATAGGAGGCGCAGAACTGAGCCTTGAGGCACTCCACATGTGGTGGTACCCCTTTCAGAAGATAATGGGACCCCATTTTGACTATTCACTAGAACTTTTTTCCTGTTTGACAGGTACAAGTCAAGCCTTTCCCTGATGAAACGCTTATACCGAGATGTACAGCTTTTTGTAAAAGAACCTGGTGACTGACGCGAACACTTTTGTTGGCTCACAAAAAGTCACAACCACCTTCAGCTTTTTATTGATAGATTCCAAGATTTTGTCAGCAAATACAAATACTGCATCTTCTGCTGACAAACCTTTCTGAAATCCAAACTGACTTTCACTGGGGATATTTTGATCCATGAGATACTTAATGCAGTAGCCACCAGAAAAATCACGTGAGGCACAACATTGGCACGGCATGGCGTGTCACGGACAGTAGTTGCCGCAAGTAAAGTCTCGTCCACCAGAGAGCACGCGAGAATTTGGCCGCGCCCTCTGCCGGCGGAACAACAACAACAACAACTCAGGCAGCACGGGCCGTGCCCAGTCAGTTTTACATCGGGCATGCCTAGCAGACAGTTCCTGGTCTACACTATGTGAAGTGCGACGGACAACGTGAATTGTGTTAATACACAATTGGCGACGAGTAGGATCGTTCTTTCGCATGTTGCGTCGTCGCTCCGGTTTAGCAGCTTATTCACGGCATGGAGGATTTAGTGCGGGTTTTGGTTGAGCAGCAGACGGAGCTCATGGCAACAATGAAACAAACGCTTCTGGAGTTCCTCTCCACGCGGTCTGCTCCAGCGCCATTCCCTCCTCCCTTTCCCCCGTATGACAAGACAGCGGAGGGTTGGGATGCATATGAACATAGCCTTCGGCTGGGATGCATACGAACATAGCCTTCGGCAGCATTTCCAGGCGTTTCATGCTGCCGATGCGGAGGTATGTCGTGCTCTTTTCTTGTCTTGGATATCTCCCTCGCTGTATCAAGTTTTGCGGCAGCTAGCGGTGTTGTAGGAACCCTCGTTCTTGTCTTTTGACGCATTGTGTTCATTGCTGTCTTCATATTATCGCTGCCGCACGCATGTTGTGGCGGCTAGGGTGGAGTTCAATCAATGGAAGAAACAGCCCCATCAGTCTTACCGGGCAAGGGCCGCTACCCTGCACGGTCTTTAGTCGCAAGTGTCATTTTGTCACGGAGCAGTCACGAGAGTCGTATGCCCACGTTATGGTGCGAGACGTCATTGTTCATTCGGCCCCCGATAGGGAGGTCCAGACCCTTCCCTTGAGGAAGTCCTGTCCATTGCTCAATCGTATGAAGTCTCTCACGCCGCAGGTCAACAGTTGGAAGCGTCGTGCGATGTCACAGCGGTTCAGGATAGTGCGGCCGCAACCACTGCGTCCGGGGTGGACAATGTGCGAGCGGTACAATCCGGCCGTTACGGCCGCTCCCGCACGGCGTGTAAACAGAGTTCCGGCTGCCGGTCCCTGTTACCGTCCTGTGCATCGTGCTATATACATCTTAATCGGTCAGAGTGCCCTCAGCATTGGGCCGTTTGCCGCAAATGTAATAATAAAGGACACATTGCTAAAGTTTGCCACTCAGCCTCAAAAGAATCGAAGGAAGCAGGTACAGAGGACATGAACATTGACATTCAAGAAGATTAATCGGGCCAGGCTCCCGATGCATCAGCACATAAACTCTTTATCAAGGTGTTGGTTCGGTCATGCTGATTACAACTGCAAGTAGATATGGGTGCAGCAGTTTCCTTGGTGAATGCACAAACTTACTCCGACCTTCGCTCGCCCCCGTTGGCACCCGTTTACTGGTGTCTCCGCGGTTATCGTACACAGTTCATTCCCCTACTGGGTCAATTCACTACCAACGTTACTTACAAATCAGTCACTCGGCCTCTTACTTTTATCGTTGTCAGTGATGCGAGCTCCGCTAACCTTTTGGGATTGGATGCCTTTCAAGCTTTCGGTTTTTCTACCGCAGACACCATAGAGTTGGTCTCCGAAGACGTTCCCTATCAATCATCGGAATCTTTGAGTCCTGACTCTAAGGATATCTTTGAGGAGGGCCTGTGGCGTGTTTCAGACATTGAAGCTCACTTAACGTTGAAGGCGTCGGCTTGCCCGCGTTTTCTACGCACAAGGCAGATCCCCTTGGCTCTCCGCCCTCAGGTAAAAGCAGAGCTAGACTGGCTGACAGCCCTCACGGTCGTTCTTCCCATTTCTTCTAGTGAGTGGGCTTCACCCCTTGTTATTGTCAAGAAACCCTCAGGAAAATTACGTCTTTGTGGCGATTTCAAGGCTACCATTAATTCCCAATTGGTGGTGGACACCTATCCCTCGCCTCGTTCTGATGAATTGTTCTCCGATGTGGCGGGAGGCCAATATTTTTCGAAAATCGATCTTTCGGAGGCTTATCAGATACCACTTGATTACGACTCCAAACGGCTGGCGGTTGTCAACACCCCGTTTGGCCTTTACTAATACCAGCGGTTGGCCTTCGGAATATCCAGTGCCCCGGCGATATTTCAGCATTATCTTGAGCATGTCACGTCGACAATCCCTCATTGTATTAATTACCTGGACGACGTAATTGTCACAGGCCACAGTACGGAGGAACACTTGCACAACCTTCAAACCCTCTTTCTCAAATTCAGGTCTGTGGGCCTCCGTAAGTCAAACTTCTTCCAACCGTCCATTGAGTATGTGGGCTCACCATCTCTCGGCACGGCGTCCAGCCGCTAGGAAGTTTGGTCCAAGGTATCGTCGACCTTCCGCGGCCCGCTTCACTGAAGGAGTTACAAGCTTTTTTAGGTAAGATTGCCTATTACCACCAGTTCATTCCCAGGGCTTCCGCCATAGCCCGCCCCCTGTACTGCCTTCTGCGCAAGGGTGTTCCTTTTGATTGGTCGCCTGCATGTGAGCGAGCGTTCACCTCGTTGAAGGGCCTCCTCACGTCAGCGCCTTGTTTGGCTACTTTTGACCCCAATAAGCCGTTGGTCCTGGCTACAGATGCTTCACAGTATGGAGTGGTGGTGGTCCTGGCCCATCGCAACGCGGATGGCTCCGAGCAGCCACTGGCATTTGCGTCTAAAACTCTTAGTCCTGCGCACACCCATTACTCCCAGGTGGAAAAAGAGGCTTTGCCCATTGTCTACGCTGTTACCAAGTTTCGCCCTTTTGTGTACGGCACGAAGTTTCAGTTAATCACTGACCATAAGCCATTAATATCGTTATTTGGCCCCGCCTCTCAGATTCCGGATAGGGTGGCCCACAGACTGCAGCACTGAGCCTTGTTCCTCTCCAAGTACCATTATGACATTCATTTTCACCCTACCGGACAGCATGCCAACGCCGACGCTCTTTACTGTCTTCCGGTGGGCCCAGATCCTAAGTTCGATCGGGAGGAGATTATGTGTTTTCATTTGGATGTGGCGTCCTGCCAAGCGGTTGATGGCTTCCCGATCACTAGTTCTAGAGTCGCCAGGGAAACGGCAGCTGACCCGGTTCTCCGGCAAGTAGTTCGCCTCGTTCAGCAGGGGTGGTCGTCCCGACCTCCAGGCCGGGCCTCGGACCCTCTTCGTAATTATTTTGTTCTACGAGACGGCCTCTCAGTCTTGGAAGGAGTTCTCCTTCTGGCTACCGATAATACAGCTCCTCGCGTGGTTGTTCCTGCAAGTTTGCGAAGGGAGGCCCTCACGTTATTACATGGGGGGCACTGGGGTGTTTCCCGTACTAAAACTTTGGCTTGCAGACATGTGTACTGGCCCGGTATTGACAGAGAAATTGAGCACTTGGTGGCTGCTTTTTCCCAGTGTGCGAGCCAACAGGCGTCTCCCAAGTCAGCGTTCTCTTCATGGCCGCCTGCAACCGAGGCATGGGAACGTGCCCTCACAGGCCCGGTTTCTCAGGAGGCTGGTTCACCTGTGGTCGTGCCTTCCCCATCGTCCCCGCCACTGGGTCTTGCCCCTCCCGAGGTGGAACAGTGTCCGGAGTTCGATAGCTTGTCGCCCGTTCTGTCCCGGGCTCCGGTGTGGGACGACGGGGGCCTCTTTGTGTGGGTCACTTCTAACCGTATTCGAAGGTTCCGGCTCGAGGGTTGGCAGATGCCCCCCGACTCCAGCATTCCAATGGACATGGAGGTAATCGCTACTGCACGACGTTCCACCTCCCGACGCAGTGGCTCACAGTGGCAAAGGACTTTACTTACATGACTGCAGCAGTATTTTAATAATTTGTTAGAAATATTGTCAATTCCAGTACAGTTTTTACTTTTCAGGGATTTAATAACTGAATTTCTTGAATGGTCATTGTTGTTACCTTCATGTGCTACACTGAGCTAGGTACTCTGGCTTTCAAAAGATTGATGGCTTGGTTCATGGAACCTTGTAAACCAATTTTTTCTGTTACTGTTAAATGTTTAATGTGTCTGCAAACTATTTGTGGATTGCTACCAAGATGGCTCTCACTTTTTATTTGGTTATTTTCACTACAAACTGCATCTTTCCTTGTTTCCTTTTCTATAAAATTCCAAATAGTTTTTACTTTAGTGCTCAAGTAATCAATTTCTGCCTTCAAGCAAATGTTCTTTGCTGCTTGTATGGTCTTATTCAGAATTTTATTGTTGAGTTTATAGTGCTTACTCCTACTGGGATCATTTGATATCTTCACTGCTGCATATAGGTCTCTTGTTTTACAGGAAATTTTAACGTATGTAGTAATCCAGGGCTTGTTTCCAGATTTTAACAGGTTTTCCCTCATTGAGGTTTTTGGAATGCTTTCTTCGAAAAGACTTGTAACTTCATTGATAAATATATTAAATTTTGAATTAACATCACTTGCAGCATACACAGGAGACCAGTCCACTAGCTGTAATTGCTAGGACTAAAGCTGTCAATGGTGTATTTGTTTATAATACTAAAGTTTTTCCAAATGAAATTTTGTTTCCTTTGTAGATTTATTTGGTTTTGAGTGAGGAATTGCCCTTCATGATCAAAGAGACCATTTATAATATTTTCCACGGTTAAATTATTGTAAATATACTTATCTACAAATACATTATCTATGCTACCTGTGCTGTTACTGTAAAGTCCACATTGAAGTCACCCATAACAATTGTTGATTTAGTTTTCCTACATAGGTGGTACAGAAGTGATTCTGTTTGTCTCAGAGAAACATTCAGATTTCCAACATATGCCCTGTAAACAGCCAGTACAGCAACTGTTGCATTGTCTGTTGTTAACTCAATGCCACACACCTCAAAATGTGTCCATCACAGTATTTGCTTAAATCAAGAGATTTATACACTAAGTTTTTTTATTATTATTATTATTATTTTATATATAAATATTGCAACTCCATCTTTTCTCATAGTAGATCTACAGTAATGTGCAGCTAAACTAAAGTTCTCAATTTGTAGCATGTGGATTCCACCCATAACGTGATGTTCAGAGAAACACAGTACATCAGGCTCACTTTCACACTCGTTTCTATTTTTATTAGCAACTGGTCTATTTTATTCTTGAGACTACATATATTTTGGTGGAATAATGACTAAGTTTGATTTTTTCTCACCCCTGCATTTGCATGGTTCGTACACTGCCCAAAAGGTGGGAGGAAGTAGTGGCCAGCAATGGAAAATACTTTGAATGCTACATGTGTAACCAATTTGTTTCATTAAAGCCTCAAATGTTGGGGAAGAAACGGCAGAAGCAAAGTTGTACACCTTGTAATATGTTTTCCATTAAAGCCAAATAAATACTTTAAGAATCCTAGCAGTTCTTCTTCCATATGTTTGTAATTAGTACACAATTTATATTTGTTTATAAGTCAACAATAGAATCTAAGACACGAAACAATTACTGATTTCACCCTATAACAAGGGTATTAACCAGAAATAGTCAAAATAAATTACAAAATTAATTACATACACAAAACTAAGAACAAAATTAGACCTGGTGCTATATTCCTTAAGACTGAGAATCAACCTTTATTTTATGGAAATACAGATTATACTCATGCATGTTAATGGTAATTAGGCAAAAATGAATAATTTTAATTTAAGGAGGCAGATGGCAAAAGAAGATCGGAAGTAAAGAGATCCCAGCTTGCTTCGTCACTAAGTGTTAAGTCCAGAAGGGCAGGTAAAATGTGATGTGGAGGTATAACAAGGTTTTGGTGACAGGTGAATCTTTTTGTAATTGGATTACTGAAGTGTTTGGTCCTTCAGTGAAAAAATATTTGCTTAAAATGAATCTGCCACTTCATGTCTTAATTATTGTGAACAGTGCTCCTGTCCATTCTCCAGGCCTATAAAACCACCTCCTTGAAGAATTTCAGTTCATCAAGATCCAATTTATGCCTCCCAACACCACTCTGCCACTCCAGCCTATGGATTAGCAGGTTATTTCTAACTTTAAAAAGTTCTACACTAAAGCACTCTTTGAGCATTGCTTTCTTTGAGTTGATTGAAGCTACCAATCTCATACTCCTAGCGTTTTGGAAATACCACTTCAACATCATTGCCTGCATGAAGATGATCGAAAAGGCATGGGAGAGGGTTACTAAGACAACTCTCACTTCTGCTTGAGTGCGTTGTCGAACGCGACTGAGGCATTTGTGTCCGTACTTCTGGAGAGGGTAGTCAACAAGACTGTGTCTTGGGCAAGAGAAAGGGACTTGAAGTGGATAACAGTGATATTGATGAGCTTATGGAAGATCACAGCCATGAAACTACCACCGAAGAGCTTATTGAGTTGCAGTGTGTTTTACTGAAGTTGTGGAGAGTAGTTTCTTGGAGGAAGAGGCAGCGACGGTAACAGCATAGTAGCAATCCTCTGCTGCAGTAACGCAAATGCTGGAAGCATGGGAATCAGTCGCATCCTGTATTGAAAATAATCACCCCAAATGAAGCAGTGGCTATGCATGCTACAAATTTGACAATGCAGTGTCGCATTTTCGCAAAGTGTTGAAGCATCGGCAGAAACAAATTACTACAGATAGCTTCTTAACAAAACAGAATTAGTTATGTATCATGTATAATAAAGTACATAACACTGTATAATTTTCTTTGAATAAATGGCCTGAAGAGGATACAACTTTCGGTACTCTTCCTGCATGGAACGCTTCATCATATTTTACATTACTTTATATGGGATAAATGGTTTCAATTAACTAGTGTTTTGCACTCTGAGTAAGATTCTGGAATCAATTATGTCGTTATCTGAGGTTCCACTGAATTTATGTCACAGCAAACTAAAAGTGGGAAAATAAACCAAAGAACTACAACTACGGTACGAGCACTGCTTTTGGCCAATAGCTGGTCAAAATAACTTACTTTCACTCAATTCCTGGTCTGCGTATAAAAATCTTAATCTTCAGAGCAAACTATTCCTTCTGATAAGTGTGTAACATTGAAATTCAAACGGGTTCAAATGGCTTTGAGCACTATGGGACTTAACTTCTAAGGTCATTAGTCCCTAGAACTTGGAATTACTTAAACCTAACTAACCTAAGGACAGCATACACATCCATGCCCGAGGCAGGATTCGAACCTGCGACCGTATCGGTCGCGCGGTTCCAGACGGTAGTGCCTTGAACCATTGGCCACCCTGGCCGGCTAATGTTTAAATTCATACCACCTGGAACCACTGGACAAATTCATCCTCTGCACGTTTTTTTTCTGTGTCTATAGATATATTGTTGCACTATTTGCAGCTACGCCTTAAAGGATAGCCGGTACCACGATAAGCTCCACAACAGACTCACATTAGGTTGCATGCCATCACATTCCAGCAGTTCTTGTCACGATGTTACTCCAATATGATTCTACACGCTTTCTTTAAGAGTGGATACCTAGCTGAACATCCTGCACAGTTTGTAACTCTCAAGGTCTTCACCTTCGATCTTGACAGTGTAGACCTTTGTGATCACTGGAGGACCATTTTTCATTCAGTGTTCATGGCGCAAGTTAATGGTTTGTTCTGAACATTTCTTGAATGTCAACAGTAGCGGTTTTGTGAAACAAATAGCTTCTGTTTTTCTGAAGGTCTCTCCAGTTTCCTTATGGGCTGCATCTATCTTTCTCCTAGTCATGCATGCTATTACAGCATTGCAATTTTTCTCTGACCATTCCTGCTTAACATTTTGCACTCTCCATCAATCCCCATTCGAGATCTGTATTCCCTTTTGCCTACTTAATTTGCTTTATTTTAGTTTTTCCAATTCAGAATCTTCAGTACTATCAAAGGATATTTTTAGGAGTACATAAAAAGGTAGGCCAGAATCAGAAACCTGTATTTCACTGAAGAAAAAAAAAATGGCCAACATGATATACAGATGTACTGAAGGCAACTCTGCATGATGGCCAAAAACTTTCTTTGGGTTTGATACTGTGATATACACTTGCAGAGTACAGATTTCGGTGAAAATTCTATCTTCCAAAACGACAGTGGTACTAATCATAACTGCTAAGAAAACAATGCGATTCTTGCATAGCACTTTAAATAGCTGAAACTATCCTCATCCCCTGATTTATATCTGTTGAAAATTTGTGAAACATCCTTGAATCCTATACTAAAAGCAGTGATGTTGCAAACAAAAGCACTATCATCAAGCCACTTCTGTAAGCATAGCAGAAAAATAGAGGCAATGGAGAAATCAAAACTGACAGAATCAAGTAATATAGGCTTCTAAAATATTCTTATGCAAATGAAACAATTTTATGCTCATACTTCAGATGCAGTGTATGCTGTGTGTTTCTGTTTACTGTCCCAGCCTTGTAAAGATAAATCACAGTTTTGAATTTTTACTCTTCCCTATAAATTGATTCTTTAGAGTTATCACTACTTTTTTGAGCATTAAAACAGTTAAATAAGCCATAAGCAGCCAGGGGGCACCAAGGCACTGGCCTGCATTTGCAGTAAGAGGGCTGTTTATGCATTTCAAGGTGGGACAAGCCAAGCACTGCAGTCCTACCAATGCAGCAGGAGACAGGCCTCTCGCAAGATGGACCAAGCAGTTTCTACACCATCAAGTCACAGATTACTTATTTGTACATGGGTGGAAGCATCACATCAAAAATAACAGAGCTTCAAACCAGTATAAATTATTGTTATGTCTAGACAAGACAGCCTAGACACAATGAGAGGAAGCCGAAAGGCACGCGCTAAGCTAAAGCCGGATGGCGTGAGGTCTGAAACAGGATACGTAATGAATGCTATAAAGAAAAGTACGTAGCTTCTGGAATACTTAACTTTAATCCACCCTTTTGGTACATCTGGAGATTGTGGCGATACAAGTGAGACTCTTTAGATACATGCAATGTTACTAATGGCGCCTTGCTAGGTCGTAGCCATTGACTTAGCTGAAGGCTAGTCTAACTATCTGCTCTGCAAATGAGCGAGGCTTCGTCAGTGTGCATCCCTAGCTACGTCGTCCGTGCAACTGGGGCGAGTGCTAGTCCGTATCTCGAGACCTGCCTTGTGGTGGCGCTTGGTCTGCGATCACACAGTGGCGACACGCGGGTCCGACATGTACTAATGGACTGCGGCCAATTTAAAACTACCACCTAGCAAGTGTGGTGTCTGGCGGTGACACCACAATTATCACCAATTCTAGCAGAGGTATTCACAGTACAGCAACACCTATCACAGCAAAGGACTCAGACTGGTGCCAGAACACTATAGGTCAGCAAGCAGGCACAGGCACCACAAGACTGGGCCTCTGCCATCAGCATACCACCTTTTAGCACAGAGTTGTCTTCCCTGGACTTGGCATTTCTACTGGCAGGATGGCTTGAGACTCACTTCAGCAGAAGTGGTGTAATGTCTTCTCAGTCTCCTGCCTTGAGGCAGCAGACTGTAAATGGGGCGGTACAGCTGCCACCCTCCTGGCTGGCTGGTGTGTGCGTGTGGGCGTGTGCGTGCATGTGTGTGCGGGCACGTGTGTGCGTGTGCGGGCACGTGTGTGCGTGTGCGGGCACGTGTGTGCGTGTGCGGGCACGTGTGTGCGTGTGCGGGCACGTGTGTGCGTGTGCGGGCACGTGTGTGCGTGTGCGGGCACGTGTGTGCGTGTGCGGGCACGTGTGTGCGTGTGCGGGCACGTGTGTGCGTGTGCGGGCACGTGTGTGCGTGTGCGGGCACGTGTGTGCGTGTGCGGGCACGTGTGTGCGTGTGCGGGCACGTGTGTGCGTGTGCGGGCACGTGTGTGCGTGTGCGGGCACGTGCGTGCGTGTGCGGGCACGTGCGTGCGTGTGCGGGCACGTGCGTGCGTGTGCGGGCACGTGCGTGCGTGTGCGGGCACGTGCGTGCGTGTGCGGGCGCGTGCGTGCGTGTGCGGGCGCGTGCGGGCGCGTGCGGGCGCGTGCGGGCGCGTGCGGGCGCGTGCGGGCGCGTGCGTGCGCGTGCGTGCGCGTGCGTGCGGGCGCGTGTGTGTGTGTGTGTGTGTGTGTGTGTGTGTGTGTGTGTGTGTGTGTGGAGGGAGTGACCTGGTGCCTTGCATCTGTCACACGGACGAGTTCCACTCCCGAAGGCTGTCATCTCCTAACAGAGTTCCGAAATCTGCTGCAATGAGCTAGCTATATACGAAGGGCATCCACAAAGTAAGTTCCATTTCTATTTCTATCTGTGGCAGCACTACGATCGAAGTTCCAAGCACGCGCTGCACTTACTCTGACTCAAGGAGAAGACGTGTACGCCATTTTCAGATCTCTGCTGGTGATGTGTGCTTTGTAGTGCTTCTTTTTAATATCAGCTGTAATTTAAAATGCCACTGCGTGTGAAATAAGATTTGTGATTAGTTTTCTAAATGCTAAGAAAGTTAAACCAAAGGAAATTCATCGGCAAATCTGTGAGGTTTATGGACAAAATGCTATGAATGATTCAATGGTTAGAGGATGGTCAGACTGTTCAATGAAGAACGTGATCAAGTGCATGATTAAGAACGAAGTGGACGCCCATCTGTGGGTAATTTCACTGGGACGCATTTGATCATCCTCCGTATAGCCTGGACCTCGCTGCTAGTGACTCATCTCTTCTTACACCTAAAATCTCTCTTTGGTGGTCAACACTTCCACGATGACGATGAGCTGAAAGAACATTTTACCACATGGTCGAATACACAGGTGGCAACCTTCTATGAAGAAGGCATACAAAAACTTGTGCCACACTGTGACAAGTGCCTCCAAAATTTCAGAAGCTATGTAGAAAAGTAGTTTAACAGTTTTAGATTTTTGTACAATAAATATTTTTCTGTATCTGTACAAGTTTGTTTTATATAACTAAACGGAACTTACTTTGTTGACATACGTCGTATATTAAACAACATGTGGAGAGTACCATGGTGGCACGACTAGTGAGAGGTGGAAGATGCTAGCCATCTTGCACTGTATTTTATGAGGAACAGTTAATTGGTAGTGGAAGTTTTCACATGTTGGTTGTAAGTTAAGGTTTCAGGGAAGTTATTGAGTAAATGTGAACAATGAACCAGAGGGCTAATGCTGCAGGACAAATTTATAGTGTTTGAACCTTGTAGTTCAAGCACATAGCACTGAGGAAGGAAACTAAATATAGTACATTGTTGTACAAGTATGGCGAGTTTTGTTCATGTCCAGGGAGCCATGTCTCCTGGAGGAGGGAAATATTTACCACTACACCACTACTTTTTTGTAATTACTGTGGAAAATGCCAGCTCAGCCACAGCAGTTAAGGCCTTGAGAAGCTAGCAGGCACCAAGGCATCAGTATGGCAGTTGCAGCAACAGGAGTGTTTATGCATTCTGAGGTGAGCCAACCTGAGTACCACACTTGTCCATGCAGCAGAAAGATGGGGCTCTTGCAGCATGAGCCACAGATTTGTTACTCTGTATATAGCTGGAACCAGTAAACTAGTACAACTAATGAGGTAGTAACCAGCAATAATAACCATCACTTCTAGCAAATGTATTTTCTGTCCCACAGCATGTACTAAGAAGAGAGGACTACAATGGATGCCAGAATGCTATGAGTCAGCGAGTAACTGCCATGGAGTTGGGAATTCACCACCACTGTGCCATCTTCTAGTACCAAGTCATCCTCCCTGTATTTGGTGCCTTTTAACTGGAGGGCCACCTTCAGGTCTACTTCAGCAGCAGCCATACTTCTGCCCAGGGAAGCACCAGATTGTGACCCAGGTGGTACAGCTACCGCCCTCCTATGCTGGTGGGAGTGTCCAGGCCCTCACAGCTTCATTCATGGTACAAGTTCCACTCCTAGGGGCTTTCATCCCCTAAAGGAGTTCTGGTAGGCTTCCGTAGCACTAGTGCCACACCACACCCAACTGGAATATGTGCTGCTAAGTGGCCCTCCTGGGTGTCAGCATTCCCAGACAATGTGATGGCAGACTTCTTGACAAAGCTGGTCACAGCCGTGCACCCCAAGTCAACTGTGCCATGTGCTACAGGGGATGTGGCACAGCACTACAAGTGTAGTAGTAGTAGTAGTAGTAGTAATCTCAATAAAACTAACTTTCTGATATTTTTCTGAGATACCAATGTCTTCCACACTCTACGATTCACTGCTGCAAACCACCCTTGCACCGAAGTGGCTCGTTACCCCAGGCCACTTCCATTGTATCGCAATATAATTTATCCTCATACGACCTTCAACATCAAATTACATTTGTGGCTGAATACTAAGTTTCACACACAGCCAACAGACTGTAGAATCAGAATTTGTGTATCTAAAATAGCTGACCGTTTAAAGTTTCTAATCACCCAAACAAGTTCAGGTTTGTATCATTTCATTAAATCATATTAGGAAATAACATGTTTGTTCCTTAGGAAGGACCATATCTGATCTCATCCACTGTCCAATCTGAGCTTTTACTCTAATGACATCAATAGGAAGTTTAACCTCAATGTTGTTTTCCTTCTTAGAAATGTACCTGGAATACAAATATTATTTTGGCATCCTTCGGCATGTATATACTGGATTATGGAAGGTTATTGGAAAGCATTTTTCTTCCAGTTTCGTGATCCAGTAGCAATGCTTTTGCTACTGTTACCTCAAATCTTTCATTTAAAGACTGGTCCACTAATTTTATTTGTAGTACTTGCAGGTTTTACTTCTGAAGCAAACCATGTTCCTATGCCTATATTTTTAGGCCACTGACTTAAAATGTGGGAAGCCTGATCCACCAATGCAACATCCATTTGTTAAGTACATTTGGATAAACATCTACATTAAATCTCAGAATTCTTCTTGGTGTTATTAATTGATGGTATATTAACAGTACTCAGAATTCTCACAGTTAATATTTCACTGGACCTGGTTACAATCATCAGGTTGAAACAGCACAAGCTAGAAACTTTCCATCTGCACTTTTTGCACTAATATCTATTTTTTCCACCTAAATTTAGTTACCCATGTCCTGTATGTCTAGTATGTTGTGTCCAAAAATTATTCAGATCATAACACCATGCAAATTTAGTATTCATAGGAAAACTTTCAACATGTCTATTACAAGAAAGAATTTAGTTTTACTGTAAACCTTGTTAATTGAAAGTAGTGAGTAACAACCTTTTATAATGACATTAAATGATAGATTTTGAGTGAGCTAATGAGTAGTTTTGGCTGTACTGACACTACTATTAGAAAGCCAAGACTTCAGAATTTACAATAACACGTTTTAATTTTTTGGACACTAAAAGGTAATTGGTATTTATGTCTGGATTGTCAGCTTTTATGCTGTATACTTTTGTTGCCTGAATTTTTCTGGTCAAATGAACTACTTTGGTTCTTGCAAATAGTAACTGTTTACTCCATCTACAAGTAGTGGATGTGGACTGAGAAGCAGTGCCACACAAAATGTTTGTGACAACTTTAATAATGAATTGTGGGCAACTGCGTTTTTATAAAGTGTGATTTATGAGATGAGGAGATTCATAAGAAGTATTGCCACTGAAGCTGACTGGGTGGTGTAGCCTGGTTGTTATGACATGTGAATAGAAGTGTTAGACTTAATCATCCAACAAGTGAATTATTTATAATTCAGCATTAAAAATAACATTTAGCATATACTGCTCACAGAAATTCTTCTTCAACAAAAAATATTGTAAAATCTTTTGGAAATCCTCAAGCAATACAAGGATGATTACACGTAACCCATACCTATTATGCAACAGTAGAACTGCTGTCTGAAAAGAAAACACATCCATTTCCTGAATAAATGCACCAGATCCACAAAAAATTTGATGAATGTTGAAAGTCTCAATATATTTATTTTTAAATAAATTTTTAAAAAGTGTTACTACAAATGGAGAAAATTAATGAACACATGTAACAAATAAATAGCCTTAAAAACACAAGAAAGAATAATACCTACATAATAATATGTATATTCCTTACAAGCTAAATTTAGATCTATATTCACATACTAAGGTATTTCGGAACACATGTGATAAAGTGTTTGTATAATTAACAATTCCTTTAGTAGATTTACTTCGTTGAGCAAAGAAATGCTTACTTTTAAGAAAAATATTATCAAAAATATCAACATACAAAATAAGTTGCATAATTCCATTTTTTCACAATTAAATCCTTTTCATTAAGAACATGAGAGTTACTATTCCAACAACACATGTTGTTAAAGTAATAATGTAGGACGATTTTTTCGGAGAAACCGCAACCTGCAAAAAAAAAAATATATATATAAATAAAAAATAAAAAAAAATAAAGATGGTTGTAAATTTGAGGGAAGAAAACCATCACTGCCAGCACTTTTACACAGATCTGCTCATGGGTCACAAGAAACCCAGTTCTCATTTGCCATTTCTAAATAATACTACACTAAATGCCGAGCCCAATGCCAAAATTAGGATCTATAATTTAGGTGAGAGATTCATTCTAGATAGCACAGAGTTTAATTGAATCTTAAATGGATTAACACACACTTCCACCACCACAAAGCCAGTGAATGACCAAACAGCTCATTAAACAAAGCTCTGAAAATACAACAGTTCAAAAAACTTATCAACTGATCAATAAATTAATGCAGTGATGTCAGGTCAACAGGGGCTGTGGCACAGTTTTTGGTGTACTTACAAAAATGTAACATATTAAATGGTTTAGCATTTCCATACACACAGACAAAACATGACAACCTTGAGAATCTTTTTTCAGAACTGAAATAAAATAACATCCAAGCAACTACCTTTCGCCCCGTGCAGTGCAGCAACTACCTTTCGCCCCGTGCAGTGCAGCAACTACCTTTCGCCCCGTGCAGTGCAGCAACTACCTTTCGCCCCGTGCAGTGCAGCAACTACCTTTCGCCCCGTGCAGTGCAGCAACTACCTTTCGCCCCGTGCAGTGCAGCAACTACCTTTCGCCCCGTGCAGTGCAGCAACTACCTTTCGCCCCGTGCAGTGCAGCAACTACCTTTCGCCCCGTGCAGTGCAGCAACTACCTTTCGCCACGTGCAGTGCAGCAACTACCTTTCGCCACGTGCAGTGCAGCAACTACCTTTCGCCACGTGCAGTGCAGCAACTACCTTTCGCCACGTGCAGTGCAGCAACTACCTTTCGCCACGTGCAGTGCAGCAACTACCTTTCGCCACGTGCAGTGCAGCAACTACCTTTCGCCACGTGCAGTGCAGCAACTACCTTTCGCCACGTGCAGTGCAGCAACTACCTTTCGCCACGTGCAGTGCAGCAACTACCTTTCGCCACGTGCAGTGCAGCAACTACCTTTCGCCACGTGCAGTGCAGCAACTACCTTTCGCCACGTGCAGTGCAGCAACTACCTTTCGCCACGTGCAGTGCAGCAACTACCTTTCGCCACGTGCAGTGCAGCAACTACCTTTCGCCACGTGCAGTGCAGCAACTACCTTTCGCCACGTGCAGTGCAGCAACTACCTTTCGCCACGTGCAGTGCAGCAACTACCTTTCGCCACGTGCAGTGCAGCAACTACCTTTCGCCACGTGCAGTGCAGCAACTACCTTTCGCCACGTGCAGTGCAGCAACTACCTTTCGCCACGTGCAGTGCAGCAACTACCTTTCGCCACGTGCAGTGCAGCAATTATGTGGCATGGATTCATTAAGTTCCTGCGATTACCCTGCAGAAATACTGATGCAGGATTTGTGCACAAACTGAACTTTCAATTATGTTCCCTATATGTTTGATGAGATTCGTGTCAGACAATCTGAGTGGCCAAATTATTTCCTACTATCGTCCACAATGTTTCTCAATGTAACTGAACAATTGTGGCCCGAGACATAGTGCACTGTTATCCATAAAAATTTCTTTTTTTGGGAATGTGAAGCCCATGACTGGCTGCAAAGAGTCTCCAAGTAACTGAACATAACCATTTCCAGTCAAAAATCTGCTTCACTTGGAGCAGAGGACCCTGTCCACTCCAGGTAAACACAGCCCATGACAGCACCACCACCTTGCACATTGCCTTGAGAACTTGGACCCATGGCTTCGTGGGGGGCTGTGCCCAACACTTCCTCTACCATCTGCTCTTACCAACTGAAATCTGGACTCATCTGACCAGGCCACAGTCGTCTACAATCCAACCAATATAGTCAATGACACAGAACAGGCGCTGCAGGTGACACTGTACGTTACCAAAGGCAGTGGCAGTGGTAATCTGCTGCCATAGCGTATTATGCCAAATTTTGCCACACGGTCCTGATAAGATACGTTCATTGTACATCCTACATTGGTTTCTGTTATTTCATGCAGTATTGCTGGTCTGTTAGAACTGAACTCTACACATTAGCCACTGCTCTTGGTCGTGAAGTGAAGTCCAAAGGCCACTGTTGTCCATGGTGAAAGGTACTGCCTGAAATTTGATTTTCTCAGCACACTCTTGACAATGTGGATCCCTGAACACAATTCCATAATGATTTCTGAAATGGAACTGCCATGCATCTAACTCCAACTAGCACTCCACACTGAAAGTCTTAATTCCTGTCGTGTGGCCACAATCACGTCTGAATCCTTTCCACATGAATCACTTTAGCTCAAATGACAGCTCCACAACTGCACTGACCTTTTATACCTTGTGTACACAATACTACCACTATCTTTGTATGTGCACATCACTATCCCATGAATTTATTACCTCAGTGTATTTAAAATGTAACTGGCATAACAGTTAATACACTTACCACTGTGAGAAATACCTACATGGATAAATGTTATCAAGTTATCCATTAAACCACGACCGTACCTAGGAATGCGCCTCTGCCTGAAGAAGACAGGAGAAATCATGACTGCATGGAGAATTTGTAAGGGCTCCCCATCAAAACTTCTGCAGCATAGCTGAAAACCTAGGCAACATGTGGGGCCACCCATTGTTTCGAGTAGATAGCAGAAATTTTACTGGGAAGCCCTTGCACATCTTTCATATGGTAATGTCTCTCACCATGTGATTTCCATATTTTTGGAGCCCTGAAGAAAAACATCTGTGGCTGTCGATTTGCTCTGGAAGAAGTGCACACTTTGTCACTATCTTCATGCAAAATTGTTTATAGTTGCTTACAGAACCATCTTGTCTAACAAGGATGTCAGTGTATTAACATTTATGGGTTTCCTTTTGAAATATATGGTTTCATTTGACTGCCCCTTATAGCTATCGTAACTAAGAATCTGAGTTACTTCCATAACCCTTCACACAGTCCATAAGTACCCTTCACTAAGCCGCAACTGAAACATCTGTTTTGTTTGTCAGGTCTGATGCTAATGGTGAGAGGCATGCAGTTTTACAGGCAATGTCTGATTTATCAGTGGAATTGTGGAAAGGAGTAGCAGAACTCCAAGTATATTTTAGATCAAAGTTATTCCACCTTTTCTCTCAGTTGCTCGTCACAAAGAGTGAATTTACTCCAATGCTTCACAAACCTTGTTTTCCTCTAACCTCTACCACAACACAAGTTCCACAGTGTCAGCAGAAGAACGCAACATTTTTTATTGTATTGGACATTTGAGTCATTGTGTGTTAGTGAAATTTTGGTGCAGCTTGAAAGATGAATATCCTCTATTGCTGCAAAATGTCTATTTGGTGCTTTCACCATTTTCAAGTACATAATATATATGTACAACAGATTTCCCAGCATGTGTGTCAACAGCAGTAAGTACTACAACCTGAAGAACTTGTCATGAGAATTCATTATTCATCTTTAAACCTAGTATTGAGTACATCTGCGAAAGTAAGAACCAGTGCCACTCTAATTAAACTTTCAATCCCCGTTTGTGCTATTTTATATACAAATTTTAACAACTTACAAGTTAATTTTGAAATTACTTTTTGAAACTCATATGTATAAATTATTTGTGTTGCAAATAATCTATTTACAGAAAGTTGCATTTGTAACACTACCGAAACGAACTAGAGGTTCCAAAACGAAATGAGCTTTAAAAACGGTTCCTCATATAAAAAAGAAGTAACTCTGCCCTACAGTGATCTCTAGTATAACCAAAGAATCGAGCTATAATTTTCTTGGAAGAGCTTTGCAAATGAACCAGTTTTAGTGGTTTTGGCTCCTCTTTGAATACCCACACAGTGTAGTGCTGCCGGGTTTGTAGCTCGTACAAATATGCCTAATAGTTAAGTTTCATCTCTTAATATGGTAGATATACAATTTGCATTTTCTCAGACAAATTTTTTTTAGCATTTTCTTGCGCCAACTAACATGAGCATGCTTTTGAGTTTCAGTGAAATTGGGCAGAATCCACTGGAAAAATACTATATTCATAGCTAAATGTTCAAGGAAAATCAAATGTACTGCAATCAACAATATGGCTATCTCGCCCACAAGGCAGAAACCTATCACTTCAGTCAAGTTGTGCAAAGAATCAGTATTATTTGGAACAACAACCTACTTTGGAGCTACACAAAACTTGTCACTGACAGTTGCTCAACCATGACTGAATTCGGCAAACCAGATGTAAACAACTTGCAGTTCTCTCACGATATCGTATTCCTAGATTTCTGAAAAAGCATTTGACACAGTGCCCCACTGTGTACATAATGAAAGTGAGCATATGGGATAGGTTCCCACATATGTGAGTGGCACACAGACTTCTTAAGTAAGAGATCCCTTTATGTTGTCTTCCACGTTGATTGTTCAATGGAGACAAAGGTGCTATCAGTAGTGGTCCAGGGAAGTGTGATAGTGCCACTATTATTTTCTATATACAGAACATAAATTATGTAGCAGATACAGTGAGCAGCACTCTTCAGTCGTTTACTGATGATGCTGTTGTGTACGGCAATGTGTCATTGTAGTCACTGCAGGAGGATACATGACGACTGACAAAATTTCTTGTTTGTCACGAATGGCACCTGGCTCTAAAAGCAGAAAAAGGTAAGCTAATGCAAATGAGTATATAAAATAATCCTGTAATCCAATAATATTCAAATACAGCATTAGTAGGGTGCTAGCCAACACAGTCACATTGATTAAATATCTAGGCTTGACGCAGGGTGGTCCATTGATAGTGACCCGACCAAATACCTCGCGAAATAAGCATCAAACGAAGAAACTACAAAGAACGAAACTCTTCTAGCTTGAAGGGGGAAACCAGATGGCGCTATGGTTGGCCTGCTACATGGCACTGCCATACGTCAAACGGATATCAACTGCATTTTTTAAAATAGGAACCCCCATTTTTTAATACATATTCGTGTAGTACGTTAAAAAATATGAATGTTTTAGTTGGACCACTTTTTCGCTTTGTGATAGATGGCACTGTAATAGAAAGTATAAGTACGTGGTATCACCTAACATTCCACCAATGCGGACGGTATTTGCTTCGTGATACATTACCCGTGTTAAAATGGACCATTTACCAATTGCAGAAAGGGTCGATACCGTGTTGATGTATGGCTATTGTGATCAAAATTTTCAACGGGCCTGTGCTATGTATGCTGCTCGGTGTTCTCGACGATACCATTCAAATGTCCGGACCATTCGCCGGATAGTTACTTTATTTAAGGAAACAGGAAGTGCTCAGCCACATGTGAAACGTCAACCACGACCTGCAACTAATGATGATGCCGAAGTAGGTGTTCTAGCTGCTGTCGCGGCTAATCCGCACATCAGCAGCAGACAAAATGCGCGAGAATCGGGAATCTCAGAAACGTCCGTGTTGAGAATGATACATCAACATCGACTGCACCTGTACCATATTTCTATGCACCAGGAATTGCATGGCGACGACTTTGAATGTCGTCTACAGTCCTGCCACTGGGCAGAAAAGAAATTATGGGACGATGACAGACTTTTACAGGTGTTCTATTTAGCGACGAAGCATCATTCACCAACAGCAGCATAATATGCACATTTGGGCAATGGAAAGTCCACAATGGCTGCAACAAGTGGAACATCAGCGACCTTAGTGGCAATCTAAATGGTGCAATGTATGCCGATTTCCTACGTAATGTCCTACCAACAAGATATTTCACTGCATGACAGAATAGCGATGTACTTCCAACATGATGGATGTCTGGCACATAGCTCACGTGTGGTTGAAGCGGTACTGAATAGCGTATTTCATGACAGGTTGGTTGTCTAAGCAACCTACCGTGGCCCACACGTTCACCGTATCTGACGTCCCTGAATTTCTTTCTGTGGGGAAAGTTGAAGGATATATGCTATCGTGATCCACCGACAATGCCAGACAACATGCATCAGCACATTGTCAATGCATGTGCGAACATTATGGAAGGCGAACTACTCACTGTTGAGAGGAATGTCGTTACACGTATTGACAAACGTGTTGAGGTTGGTGGACAACATTTTGAGAATTTATTGCATTAATGTGGCATTTCCAGGTGATCACACTGTAACAACATGCGTTCTCAGAAATGATAAGTTCACAAAGGTACATGTATCACATTGGAACAACCGAAATAAAATGTTCAAAATGTTCAAACATACCTACGCTCTGTATTTTAATTTAAAAATCCTATCTGTTACCAACTGTTAGTCTAAAATTGTGAGCCATATGTTTGTCACTATTACAGCACTATCACAAAGCGAAAAAAGTGGTCCAATTAAAACATATTTCTTTATGTACTACTCTAATATGTAATAAAACATAGATTGGCACCTGACCATTTTACAGTTGCAAAAGCAGAACTTGAGGAAATGATACATACATGTATAACGTGCAGATCCGACAGCCTCCGACCATCACCATTATATCTAGTGAGAAAGAAGGATTGCACGTAGAGGCCGTGCAGATAATATTGTGCTTCATATATCATCCCCAATTGCTACCCACTCCCTGGTATAAGGGATTTCGCAAAATTGTTAGCCAGAGCTACAATTTTAGCACACCTGACCGACAGTAATAAAGCTTATACCAGATTCCTAAAGCAAAAGGATTTTCCCCATGACCGTAGTGGTAACACCTTTTGGTCTTTTAGAGTATCTATGGATGATATTTGGGATAAAAAATCCTGTCCAGCCATGGTACATTTTGTAAATGAAGTGCTATGAAGATTCAATTCCTATGATTTGAGTGAACCAGGTCCTGCAACTGCTGGAATTCTTTACTGGAGAATACGACCTGTTTCGCAAATTAAATTTGCATCTTCAGGTGCTTCATGTCAAAAAATTAAAGGCTGTATTTGAACCGTATAAAGCCATTGCCTATTCCAGGTTTTTAAATCTGACTCACGAATGTGCAAGCATCTTTGATAAAATGTATCGGGGGCTAGGACCAACCCCAACCTCTTGTAGACAGCCTGAGGAGAAAGCGTTGCTGTTGCCACCATAAAGTAGTGTGACAATTTGTTTTATCTCTTTACAATATTTTTGTATTTCCTCAAACAGTAGTATTACATGGCAAACATATCAGTGTGGTGTTCAACAGGATGTGGAAATAGTGTGATAGTAAATTAAATAGAATGTGTTCTGTGCAAGAAACAAGTAACAATCCCCAGCCACACAGTTTCTGCAGCTAATACTTGTCCATTCAAAGAGTAGATAGAGGTTCTTAAAAACATCCTGCACTGAAAGGATTTACGCAGCTAAGAAGATTCCTAGGAATTGTTAACATCAACCACCAACACCTGCCAGGAGCAGCAGATAAACACACGCCACTGATAGCGGCACTGGCAACTTAACACCACCATGGACCGATGCCCCTTGCATGGATGGTAAGAGATTCAACACCTTTGAAAAGGTGAGCAGTTCTCTTTTCTCACCTGGTCTGTAATGTGCCATTAGCATTAGTGGTAGATGTTAGTGTTCATGCTATCACCACAGCTCTCCATTAATACATGGAGAAGTGTTGGAAACTAAGATTTTTTTTTCTGCCCAGAAATTGACAGGAGCACAAACCAATTGAGTGCATACAACCACAAGCTGCTGGCCATCTATGAAGCAGTACGGGATGTACTCCCTCATGCTAGACCATTTGTAATCTATACGGACCACAAACCAATCACGTACACTTTCAAGAAACTCAAAGAGGGGTGGTTCTCCCCAACAATTTCACTAAATACAGTTCATTAGTCAATTTACAATGTACATAAAACATTTGCTGACTTTTCTTCTAGTTGCCGATTTTTCTGCAGGCTTGGTGTCCCATCTTGTATGACAAATTAGTCAGCTCAGTGCAGCACAAGCCACAGACAGACATCTAGAGGAGTAGTTACCAAGCAATTGAACTGTTCTCTAGTTCAAACAAACACCAATACACGATTTGTCTCTAATCACCATTTGTGCCTGAAATGCTATGTAAAACTATTTGACCGTATTCAAAACCTCTTCCACCCCAGCACAAAAGCCACCATTAAGCTGATGACACAAACTTGTGTGGCCCAGCATTAAAAAAGAATGTCATTTGAGAACGAGTTGCATGTCAGAAGTGCAATGTGATGCTAAGGACAGATGCAGTGTACCCACAGTTACAACCAGGAAACCATCATCATCTGCTTCTTTCCAAATACTCTAACACAATAAACGTATGGTGAAAATAATGGAACAGCAAACCACTACTAGAATCACTGGAACTGGTCAAACCATCATATTTGCTGACACCAAATGCCCCTTTCCACAAGCAGGAAACTTGGGACTTAACATCAGCTACTTCAAACCAACCAAGCAGTTGGCATAATCACAACCTCAGGGTTACCCTCACCTATGTAAACAAGTCCACAGAAATAACTCGACACACCAGTAGTTTCCACTATAGTAGGCTAAGGGATGCATAACAAATACCCACACATTCCTGGAGTTGCACTCTACCATGGTGCGCAGCAGGGGCTGTGCGGAAAGCGACGTCTGGACAATGATTAAAAGTGTAAACACTGTTCTTTGGGCTAGCAACTAAACTTTGCCAACATTATGTTCTCTCTGTTTTCCTTTTTGATGGTTGGTTTGTTTTCTGTTGCCAAGGTGTATTTTTGTAATCATCTGACTAAAATCATTTTACTTTATTACATGCATATTACAGGATTATTGCCCCTTGTATTATGGAAGGCTCCTGTAAGATCACCAGTACAATTAACTCTATTCTCTCAGTCATATCAAGAGTCCATGCAGAGGAGAAAAACTGATTTATGTACACAATGAACACTGGGTAACATTCAGCTTGATGTTGCAATTGCATTAGGTACTATGCTGTGCCCTATCAGCCAAAATCAGATGTAGTCCAAGGAAGTCAACCTGCTGATTTTTAATAAGATTTAGATGTAATATCACAGTCAAGGCCCGTGTAAGAGTAGCAATTATGTTTTGAACCCATAAGCCAGTGAAGGCTTAACTGAGCAGAGAACCGATCTTAAATGTTCAAGTTCACCACAAAAATGGTAGGGATCCTAGAATCTATAAATGTTGTTAGTAGTTTCTGATGTGCGTTTAGAATTATGATGTACTCCCACAGCAAGAGCGCATACTTCAATCATTCATACATCATTAACCTGAGATTTATTAGCTCTCTAGAGAGCATATTATATTACTTTAAGATAAAACAGTACTAATAATTGACAATATTATTGTTTTAACTTTTTACTTTCCCATACTGTCAACACAGTTATAGTGAGGAATACACTTGCAGATACCTCTAACCCAGAGAATGATATTGGTGTTTACAAAATTACTTTGTTCAGAGTTCAACAGCTTATTTTACACAGTGAGGTATCCTTGACAATGCAACTATCATTGGGGTCAGAAATGTGGATTTACTTCAGCTTACCGTCTCCAGTTTAAACTACTGTGAAATAAAGTAATGTGACTTCACTTCCTTCCCTCTTTCACAGTTAAGGTTACTTCCACTACAATCGAAACCTCTATGTTGCTTGTAATGACAACAGTCACATACAACTTGGGTTGTATGTAACAGGACTGTGTACAAAGTTCATTTCATTGCTAATAGAAACCGTTCTTGTTTTATTACACCCACTAACTACTGTAATTACTGAATGTTGCAATTTTTAAGTCTTTTTCTAATGCTAATGCAAATCTTTTTTACTATGCAACTGCGTTCAGTATTTCTAGGTTTTCAGTTCTACAGTACTTTTCAATGAGGAGGAACAACAGATAGCGGATCTGAAGTTTGGAAGTAGCAGAAGTTTTGGAATAATCTGATGATAAAAGTAACATAGCAGAACTTGATGCATCAGAATACAAACACTATCTTGTTCATCTACAGCTGCAGCAAGTGTAGAAATGTGTTTCCTATATAGGAACCAACCAGCCATTGACTTTTGCCACTTTACAGTTGCCATATTTACCCGATTATAAGACAAGATTTTATCCCAAATTTGCAATTAAAAAAAATTGCAGGGTCATCATATTCACATATGAAACTATTGTTGCTGAGGTCAACATTTTTACATTGTTTAGTTGAATATATCAGTCTAACATTTATAGCAGTTATCTTACATTTAGAGATGAAGCTTTGGTTGTTGTGGCTATTAGAAGAATTCAGAACGGCAGGGCTCAGCAAACAATATTCGCATTCCAACAGGCTCGAGATTTCCTGATACAAAGAAGTGCTGATACAATATCTAAGTTACTCGAATTCTCATGTGCCAAAACACTAGCACAAGAGATACACGAGGAACTATAAACGAGCCACTACAACAATGTATTATAATTTGACAACTTCGTGAAACACAGGAGGAAATAGCTTTCAAAAACAGAAATGAGTTGCCAGCATTTAATCAGCTTTAGAACATAACAGTGACATTCAGTTGAAACAATGAACGAAAAAAATCCAGAATGAAATGTTTAACAGAGGAAGTAAATCGTATTAAAGTAACTTTTATCATGAGAATACGTTAAAGCAGCAAGACCCGTCATGGAGATAGTACCAAGAGATGTCACTAGATCACAGAACAAGGAACATGTAGATACTGGGACTGAATTTGGAATTGTGAGCTTTCACTTGTTGGTGTTGTTACAAATGACCTGCACACTAGAAGATATTGTGATCCGTTTTTCAGTTGCTCAAGCTCAGCACTACAAAAGGATTGGAAGGGGAACAGTGACACCAGCTTGGCTGAGAGCCATGGAGATTGCAGGGAGGGGATCGGTAATCAAGCAGTAAATTTCATTGTGTTACCAACCATGAGAATCTATACCACATATCTTTGCCTTTTTATGAATTTCTACCACCTTTTAACTGCAGTTTGTCTGAATCTTTTTGTAGTCAGAATCAAACAAATGAAAATTTAGCTAATACTATGATTGAGTATTCATTTCTGCAGGAGATGGTCCATGTCCAGATAGGGTCCAGTGGCATACATGTGTGTCTTCTGCTACAATCTTGTCAACACTCACCAAGATTTATGATGAGAATGGAAGGGCTTGGGCCAGCTGGTTCTACACAGCCAATGAGAGACAGGCAGGTGGACGATACGATCGGGATCAATGTAGATTGTAATATTCTCATATCAGTACAGAAGTAAAATCAGATATGTATTTAAAAGAAACATGTGTGCTCTCAGGTCCCAACACAACAACCTCAGAAATTCCAACATATTTGGAAGGAACAGCCAAATATTTATTACAAAGATAAATATCACATTTGTTCTAGCAGGATGATAATGATTAAGAACAGTGATACCACTGGCAACACTGCTATTAAGCAAAAATGGCAGAAAAGAAAACAGTCCAAAACTTAATGTAAACCATTTCTTTTGTTTATTTTATTTCTTAGTATTATCAAAAGGTAGACAATTAAGCCATAAGTTTGTTAACTATTTAGCAGATACTTTTTGTCAGTGAAACAGTTTATAATTTTCATTAGTCACAACATGGTAAAAAATTTTGCTCGTGGGGCCTCTTAAAAAAAAAAAAAAAAAGGGTAATTTTATATTCAGGGTTGTCTTACATTTGTGTAGATACAATAATTATAGTAAGTCTGACACTAATTACATTACAGTCTCTCTTCAAAACTTTAGTATTAATAGATCGTTTTATAAAATATATAAGCCAAAGAGTGTAATACCTGCACAAAGTAGCAAAACTTATGGTAAATAATCTGTAAATGAGCAAAAATGCTAAAAATGAGAGTTTTAAAAAATTAAATGCTTGCCATACTAATAACAAATTCTTCAGTAAGGTTGTGAAGTTTCCATCTATTGCAGACAAAATATTGCCAAGCACATATCACCCCCATCTAAAAATTCAGTCCCTATTCTTTGACATGATACCACGAACTGACCTTTACAATTAGCTGAATGAACCTTGAAGGTTAAGTAGAATTGTTCAGAACACTTCACAGCTGGAAGCCTAAAGAATATGTAGAGTAAACAATAAATATAACAAATTGACTATAATAATGGTGATGTCAATGGCAGCAGCTGTAGCAGCACCACAAATGAAGGATAAAAAAATGCACAAAACTGTATGGTTGCTTGCCTGCATTAAAAATAACTTACCAGAGAATCACTCCTTCGCAAATAAAATATGGTCCACGACACTATTTCATGAAAGAGAGCAACATTGCCCTCACAAAGGGCTCTTATAGCCAAATCAGCACAAAAAAAGAACAATGTCACTATTCTTTCGAGACCTGGAGTTCCCTGTAAATAAGAAGTTCAATATGTCACCTAAAATCTTTTACGTGATGTTCACATTGAGAAAATCAAAATTTCAGTCAACTAGAAGTAAAAAGTAGTAACAGGTATTTAAAATTTAACAATTTACTGATATCTATCTGTGCATTTTTAAGCAAAATAAAGCCAGGGAAACCTTCTCTTACATATCACTTATTGCCAAAAAAAATTTACAAATGTTGTGACAGTATCATTTGCAATTAAAGGACTATTAGACAATGATTATTAATATTAGGGTATTAACAACTTTGAAAATATGAATGTAACAGCAGGAACTCACGAAAGGGTGATAAAGTGGTAGCAAAAGGAAAAGGGTAGTGTCAAAGATTTGCAGATGCTTTATTTTAATAGCAATAATAACAAGAAAGTTTAGTTTATCTAAATGGGAGTTTGCTAATGGATATTAATTGCATTCTGGATAGTAAAGCAGTGCCCAAAATGCTACCAAGGAAATATTTGTCTACAATGCAATTGCGTGTGACAGTACTCACATCCAGGAAAACTGTGACTGCACACAACAACACTGTTCAACACAAAATGTTATGGAAATTAAATGAGCTCAAGTTCTTTTTTTTTGCGCAGTTTAAATCAAAACTGATGTTGACATTCTCACACACACATTACCTCCATATGAATTTTAACCGTTAATTGACTGACTGACTGGTTGAGGTGGAGTATGGGACTAAATGGTGAGGTCATCAGCCGCCAGATTCAAAAATTACTTGCATAAGACAGTGGTATCTGATGAAAGTGGGCAAATCCAGTCTGAGGGATCATACCATAAAGAGAGGAAGCTAAAGAACACACAGTAGAGGGCATAACAGGGTAGGCCAAATCTAAAAAAACAGAGGGCTAAAAGCAGTCTTTGCAAGGGGAGTGGTCATGGGTCCTAGACACAGGAAACTAAGAGACCCCAACCACAACCACCCTGCTGCTCCAAGACAAACAAAATCTCTTAACTGAAAATAAAATCCACTTTCACATAGGAAACTCAGGACCAGGGCAACCATCTGTGAACCGTCTGTCAATATTAAAGGCAAGGAATCTGGAAGGCTATACTTAGTATGAAGGACAAAAAGACTGGGGGCGTTCTACCAATATATGGGATACTGTCAGTCTGTCTCCACAGCCACACTGTGGGGGTGGCTTGTTACACAAGAGAAAACAGTGTATGAGCCTAGTACGACCATTATGCAGCGGTATAAGACAGTGGACTTCTTCCCAAAAGAGTGGAAGGAAGAGTTTATTACTGAGAGCAGTAGAGCACCAGAGGGTATTCCACTATTGAGCAAAGAGAAGTTTGATGTGTATCCATATATTTGCACCTGGAATCATGAAAGGAAACAGCAGGTAAGTGTCTGCCTCTCTAACCAAACTGTCAGTCAGTCCATTCCCTGGGATGCCCACATGACTCAAGACCCAGAAAAAGACAACTGAGCAGGCAGTGTAGAGAGAAGTTCATGGATAGCAGAGATCAAAGTGAGGAGAGTAGCATCAATCTATAACCTACAGGCTGCTCCCCGAGTCTATACACATTAAAACACTGGAGGCAGGCCTGAGTAACAAAATGGAGGATCCTGCTAATGGCTAGCAGCTCTACTGTGAACACACTACATGATCCCAGCAGGAAATTGCGTACCATGCCAGTAGGAGACAAAATAATATCCCATTTTATCCATCATTTTAGAACCATCTGTGTAAAAAATGGTAGCACCCCAGAACTCTTCAAGGATGGAGCATAGCAGATGCTGGAATACTGTAGGAGCGACAGAAACCTTAGGATCCTGGGATAGGTCGGTCCTAATCAATGGAGCATACACCACCTGAGGAGAAGAGGTGTGTGTGTGTGTGTGTGTGTGTGTGTGTGTGTGTGTGTGTGTGTGTGTGTGTGTGGGAGGGGGGGGGGGGAGGGAGGGAGTGAGACGTATTCCAACCGGCAATCCCACCCTAGGACGGTATCAGCAGAGACACCCATCATTTGCAATAAGGACGGGGTACAGGGTATCATCGCACGGCGATTGCATAAGAAACCAGGAGTGGGCTCCACCATATTTGTAGAAAAACTGTCGATATGTAATGCCAGGGTACCCAGAGGCCCATTGATGGTGACGAGGAACAGTATTACACCTAACAGAACCATGTGGGATACCGTTCTCCTGGACTCTAGAGGTGCTGAGAGAAGTGCCAACTCTTTTGGGTTAGAGCTGGTGGGGTAAAAAATCATGGATAAAAACCTGAAGAGGGCAGCAAAAGACAGTCACGGGAGGGGGGGCTGTAACTAAAATGTGACGGTACCAAGCCGTGTCGTATGCCTTGGTCAAAGAAGAGTTGAGTAACCAACATAATTTGAAGCTAACCATCCTCTCAAGCAGTTTATAAAGTAAGTTGGTCAGGCTAATCGGTTGGTAGCTGTCTAGAGACATTGGGTTCTTCTCGGGCTTAAGTATGGGCATAACTATGCTGTCTCACCATTGCAAGTGGAAGAAACCTATGAGCCAAATGTGGTTGAAAACCCTGAGTCAATGTTTTGTTTTGTTATGTTATGTTATGCTTTAAGGCAAAAAAGCAACTGGGTCATACATGCCCAAGTCAAAACTATAGAACACGAAGACAGAGAGGAGTTTAAAGATGACTACACATCAGTCTCAACTGATGTAATAGAAAACAGCTAAAAACAGACTTGTGGAAAAAAGGCTAAGAAAGACACCATACAGAAATCGAGGTCCAAAAATAAAAATTAAATGGCCATCACCATATTGCTTTGGCAGATAAAAAGTAAAATGCGGTCAATAGCCTGTGCTTTATTTGCTAAAACAGGCGATAACTCTGAAGGCAAACCCAAACAGGAATGTAAGAGGTTAAAAAATGGATGTTCCATCAGGAAGTGGCAGACAGTTAAAACTTGGGTGCAATGTGTACAAAGTGGTGGGGCAGCTCCACTTAGCAAATGACAATGGCTAAAAAGGCAGTGCCCAATACATACAGTTAAAATAACCTCCACCTGCCAGGAGGGCCGAGAGGAGGTCGTCCAAGCTACTGGGAGAGGCTTGATAAGCTGGAGCTTATTCTGGTGAAGGGAGGACCATTGGTGATGCCAAAAGGACACCACCACCTGACAGACGGGACACAGATCATCTGAGTGAACATAGGTACTCGTGGGCTGAGGTACTAGTACTGCAGCTTTGGAAGCAGCATCAGCAGCCTCATTTCCTGGCAGACCAACATGACCAGGAACCCACACAAACATCACACTGGCTCAACCAAAAGTGAGCAATTGACAGTTTTCCTAGACCTACTCCACTAAGGGATGGGCCGTGTACAGCACCCATACTTTGAAGGGCACTCAGGGAGTCGGAGAAGAGGACAATTGAAATGGCTATGTCACAGGATGTACTCCGTGGCCTGATACAAGGGAAGAGCTCGGCTGTGAATACTAAGGAGTGTGCCGGAAGCCGGTATCTAAAGACACAGGCGCCAATGAAAGGCACACCTGACCACACAGTCAGTCCGAGAGTCATCAGTGTATACAAAGATACTATCGTGAAGTACCATGCGAAGATCATGAAACTGCAGGTGATAGACCAAGGCTGGGAGTAGGGTCCTTAGGAAGTGAATGAAGGCCAAGGTTAACATGGGCCACTTTATGATGCCAAGGTGGTGAAGGGTTCACACCCACAGAGGGAGTTCCAGGTAGCGTGAAGTTAAATCACCATAGTAAGCACTGAAAGCGAACTCCAGGAGGTAACAGAACAAGGCCAACCCCCATACTGATGATCAAAGGGATCATCGAAGGAGGAGGCATAGGATGGGTGGCCACACATGGCAAATGGCATGCATACCTGTTGAGGAGAAAGTCACAGCAGTAGGACAAGGGTAGTTCAGCAGCTTCAGCATGCAGACACTCAACCAGGCTGGTGTAAAATGCACACACGGCCAAATGAATGGCCAATGGTAGATAGTGTTGAGATGGCATAAGAGGGAAGGGCACGCAGATGCATAAACAAAGCATCCATAGCTGAGTTTCAGACAGACATGGGACTGGTACAAACTGAGGAGGGTGGTTCGATCGGCACCCCAGGAAGTGCAATAGAGGACACATAGGACACTGAGGAACCACATACAGCGGGCTGCCAGTTAAGATACATGGGAGGACTAAGGGAGTTTCCTATTGAGCATGAGCCAAGAAATTTTGTAGTTTCAACAAACGAAAGAGCAGCAGGCCCAAGATTTAAAGATTGTGGGAGAAACCACTTGTGTCACCAGAAATTCATACAGATGCTTTTGTCAGTGGAAAAGCAAAAGCCATTGCTGATGCTCCAGGGGTAAAGACACCACTGAAGAAGCAACTCACTGAGACAGGTCCGTGGAGAACTGCAGTAGATGGCAAACTTTTCAACAAAAAGGGAGCTGGAGACACCCAGTGGGAGACAAGCCATTATAGGGTTAATGGCAATAGCAAAGAGGACGACACTCAGGACAGAACCCTGAGGCATACCGTTTTCCTGGATAAAGGGGTCCAACAAGGCAGAACCCACATGCACCCTGAAAACTATCTTTTAAAAATGCCTGAAGGAAACAGGGCAGGAGACCACAGAAGCCCCACACGTAAAGAGTACGGAGGATACCAGTTCTCCAGCATGTGTCGTAGGCTTTCTCCAAATTTAAAAAACAGTGCTACAGTCTGGGATTTCAACAGAAAACCGTTCATAACATGGGTGGACAAAGTAACGAGATGGTCAACTGAAGAACTCCGCACACTCAATCCACAAGGGACGATTTCACAACCTCAGATCTGCATGTAGGTAGCCTGTCTGCATGGCCATGTCCTTCACGGAGCGAGGGGTAACAAGAACAGAACTATAGGTACCAGACAGAAGAACACAGGGTATGCGACTAGCCAGTAACTTGCAAGTGACTGGGTAAGGCGCCTTTTCCTTTACCCAGATCTCTTTAACAGTCTGCTCATCAACATACATGGGACAACCCCAAGAGGAGGTGGCATAGCTGCCATTGCAGTTGATACAGCAGTGAGGAAGTGGACACACACTCGTGTGCATCCCTACCACAGGTGACATTTGGCTGGGTGTCGACAAGACGTCTTAGTGTGGTTGAAATGATGACACTGTTGGCAGCGCATCAGGTTTGGACTGTACAGCCAGACAATGATTATTTCATAGCCTGCTTTGAGCTTGAACGGAAGCACCAACATCAAAGGTGAGGAAAAGAGTGCGGGTGAGCACAATGTAGGAATCAACCTTTTTCATTACACGATGGATGCCAATGACACCCTGATCAGAGAGGTAAGATCAGATTTCGGCCTCAGACCGTCTAGCAGCCTGGTGTAAATTACACCACAGAAAGAATTCCAAGTTCTATGGGCCTCGACACAAGCGGGTAGCCATGGAGAAGCGAGGCAGCAAGCAATTGTGCTTAAGAATCAGAAGTGGTCTCCAAAAGAAAAAGTGCCATTTCATAAACGAGAGCACGATCTCACAGGGCCAGCAATTGCTTCAACACCTTTCTGAATAATAAACAGATTTACTGTGTGGAAGGACTGACCATCTTCAGTATGTGAGACCATGAGGAACCGTGGTGCAGTGGGGTCTGTGACTCATCAGCCTCATTACATTACGTTTAGTAGCTGTTGAGTGGGAAGATGATTGACTCACCGTGAGGAAATCCCCATGATTGCCAGCGTCTCCAATGGTGCGCTCCTTCCATCTGGATACCCCTTTCACAAGAGTGCACACCCGCCTTAGGTGATTGTTCACACCTCAGGTCACACCCCCCGAACACCTGACAGGGACCAATCGGCAATTTGGGAAGGTTGCAGCTCAGGCAGTCATCCTCCTTGGGCCTGGCCTGTACCAGGGGGTATGTGCGAACCCTACCTGTCGACGCAGGGCTGGGAATTACGCATTAGCCAGTCACCCGTTACGCGTCACACACATGGGCCAGCCTTCAGGAGCACACTGGGAGGAAGAAGAAAAAAAAGAGGATCCTCAAATGCCGAAGCAGAGGAACGAGAGAAGAGAAACAAAGAAAGGAAAAGGGAGTGAAAAACCAAAGGTGAGATTGTTCACACATCAGTGAAAGAACGCAGAACATTCCTAATAATACCCCTGACATGTTCCCCAAGGGAGAGGGAAAAGAATAGCAAGAGGATAGACATTCAGCATGCAAGGGAAAAATGCTGCAAAGTCTTGGCGGTGGTAGCCAAGCACAAACCCACCAACGAGTGGCATGCCCCATGGGGGGCTGAGTAGATGTCTCTGGGTAATGTCCAAAGTGTGGATCGTCTGGTTGCAGATGTAAATAGGGTCTGGGGCCAAGACACGTGAGAGGTAAGAGCCTCCAAGAATTCCTGTTCACTTAAGTGTTCATTATAGGCTTCATCTTGGCAGGGGTTTAAACAGAGGGTGGTTTCTTCAACTCATTGTTGGTTGGTTTAGAAGAGGGAGAGGGGGGAGGGGGGAACAAACTGTGTGGTCATCTGTCCCTTGTACCAATAAAATAATTACATAAGGGGGTGGGGAGAGAAAAGAAGAGACACAGCAAAACATGAGAAAGGGAGAACCAGAAGAATAACGGAATGACAACCAACACTACTATGGACAAAACGGGGAAAGAAAACCACACAGAGAAGCAAGAAACAAGTAGAAGAGGTAAAAACAAGAGCGCAGATGACTGTGGCTGGCCGACCACGAGAATAAAAGGCAAAGCCAGCAATTCTGCAACAACACATTAAAAACATCCAAAAAGCATTAAGAGTGGAGAACACAAAGGGACAGAGGACATGCGCTACAACTTACATAGAATGATAAAACCCACCGTCACATATAAAACGTAAAACTAAATTAGCTGATGAGGTGTTGTCAGCTAAAATAAATGGCAACAAGTCCAGTAACTGAAGAGTGTCTCAGGGCAGCCAAAGGAGGGCAGATCACCAAGATACGGGCCACTGTCAGCCGGGCACCGCACCGACACTGAAGCAGGTCATTCGAGCACAGGAGGTAGCCTAAGTCACAAAAAGCAGAGAACCCACAGACTCCAGGCGAGAGGTCTGCATGGAGGTCTTCCACACATTCGTTGTCTCCTTACTGGCATGCAGTCTGTTGTGTGTACTGAGATTATGCCATTCCGTCTCCCAAAACCACAAAACCTTGCAGTGTAGTACTGAAGACAGGTCAGTTGCAAACAAGCCAGTCTCCATAAGCGGTTTCCGCGTAGCCTGTTGCTAAGTTTGTTGCCTGGGGTTCCAACATAACCTAGGGTCCAGACAACCACTACTGAACGACTGGACTGTTTGAAAATACAGGATGACTCCTGGATGGTTGTTACCAAAGAATGACAAGGGTAGCACTGGTTGATAGCTTGTAGGCTGCTCAAGGAGTCAGTACACAGAAGAAATGACGCCCCAGGGCATGAACAGATGTGCTGAAGAGCACGAGTGTAACCCCCAGCTCAGCAGTGAAAGCACTGCAGCCAATGGGCAAGGAATGCTGTTCAATATGTCCTCCACGGACATACATGAAGCCGAAGTGATCATCAGCCATTGAGCTGTCTGTGTAAACTACTTCGTGGCCTCGATACACGTCAAGAATCTAGAGGAAGTGGCAGCAGAGAGCTGCGGGGTTAACAGACCTTAGGTTCACGTGACAGGTCCAGGCGAAGCCATGGCCTAGGTGCACACTATTGAGGTGTATGTGAATGGACCTCAAGTATAGGTGATAAAGGCAAGGACTCCAGTTAGGAAAGAAGGGATCGGACACAAACTGGAATTGGAAGCCCACACCTGGGCCACCGATGCAGGAGATGAACTGCCGTGGGTGGGAACAGAAGACTGATTCGGATATGCAGAACTACATACACGTGCAACATAACTCGCCAGCAGTTGTGCACTTCTAACCTGCAATAGAGGGACTCCAGCCTCCACAAGGACACTGGTCACCGGACTCGTCCTAGAAGCTCCTGTCGCTAGGCGAATGCCACAGTGGTGCACTGGATCGAATAAACACAATGCAGAGGGCACCTTTGAACCATAAACCAGACTTCCATAGTAAAGGTGGGATTGAACAAGGGCTCTGTAGAGCTGCAACAGATAGAGAGATCTGCACCCCAGTTGGTGTTGCTCCGGCAGTGGAGGGCATTGAGGTGCTGCCAGCACTTCCACTTCTGATGAAGGTGAGGTAGCCATGTCAACCGGGCACTGAAATCCAGTTCTAAGAATCAATATGTCTCCACTACAAGGAGTGGATGGTCATGAAGGCAAAGTACTGGTTCCGGATTAACAGTACAATGCCGACAGAAGTGTGTAACACACGACTTTGCAGCCGAAAACTGGAATCCGTGGGCTACAGCCAATGACTGCACCATGTGGATGGCTTCCTGTAGGCGGTGCTCAGCAACACCAGTACTGGTGAAGCAGTACGAGAAGCTGAAGTCATCTGCATACAGGGATGGTGAGACGAATGGCCTTACGGCTGCTGCTAGACCATTAATGGTCACTAGAAATAGAGAGAGACTCAATACAGAGTCCTGCGGGACCCCATTCTCCTGGATATGGGGGAACTATGGGAGGCACCAACTTTGACACAAAGTATGAGAGACGAAATTTTGGATAAAAATCAGGAGCAGGCCTCTGAGACTCCACTCCTATAATGTGACAAGGACATTATGTCGCAAGGTGGTGTCACACGCTTTTCGTAAATCAAAAAGACAGTAACCATGCGGTGGCATCTGGAAAATGCTGTTCAGATGGCAGACTCGAGGGACTAAATTGATCCCCAGCCACACAGTTTCTGCAGCTAATACTTGTCCATTCAAAAAGATAGAGGTTCTTAAAAACAAAATTAGCAGTGGTACAGCAACCCTGGCAGAAGTGGCCGTGACATGGAGCCAGTAGGCCACCTGACTCCAGGACCCAGCCCAACTGCCAACACACCATACGTTCCAGCAGCTTACAAAGGACATTGGTGACGCTGAGGGGCCAATAACTATCCACATCAAGCAGGTTTTGACTAGGTTTGAGCACCGAAATGATGATACTCTCCCACCATTGCGATGGAAAGAAGCCATCCCACTAGATCCGGTTGAAGATGACAAGGTGTTGCTTGTAGTCAGATGAGAGATGTTTAATCATCTGACGGTGGATCCGATCTGGCCCAGGAGCTGTATTGGGGCAATGTGCAAGGGCACTGAGGAGCTCCCACTCTGTAAATGGGGCTTTATAGGATTCAGTGTGGAGTCTAGTGAATGAGAGGACATTCCAAGGCCAAGATGAAGGCACCGGTGGCAACCTGATTATCCCTCATATCCTGATGGACATGCCGGATAAAATTAACACCTCGCCACTCTAAATTGGCACGCAGCTCATCGTCAGACTGCAAAAGAAGATCCCTGTGGAATACAATACCCTGTACCATATTTAATCTCTTCTGGGACATGATGGTAACAGAAAAATCCCCCAACTTGTCACAAGTGAGTAATGTCTGACTGGGCAGAGGATGCTGTCTTTATCAAAACCGATCCAGAGCACATTTTGGACAAGCCCTCCAGCTCCCCAAACTTGTCCTCCAAACGCTCCGCAAAAAACTGAGGTTTCGTGGACATTAAAGATTCTCCATCAACTCTCGTACATACGAGGTACCAGGGCGAGTAAGCTTCACTGCCATCCTTAGCCTGACATTCCTCCCATGGTGTGGCCAGAGGGGGAACGAATTGGGGTCATTTTTTGGCATTGAAGTTAGACTTTGCCCATTTAGAGACTGCTGGCAGTGGACCATCAGCAAGAGATGATGTACTACGCTTCATGGTCTGTCATCCACCCTGATGCCACCCACTACGACCAGGAGCCCTTCCCACAGACACCACCCAGCCTCAGCAAGGGCCACCTGGCAGGATGGCCATTACCCAGGGCGATGGGCATCTACTCCATGGCATATATGGGGAGTTAACAGTGGAGACATCAGCAGAGTGATCCCTGTGTTGTCAGGGGGCTACAACCAACAGGGTACATGGTGGCACCACCACAACGGACTGGCTACCGTTTGGGTATAAAGTGCTAAGAACTCCATGGTCATCGGTGGTGCAGAAAGTAATAGTGCATGGTGGCAAACACACCCAGGAAGATGTCCTCGCCCAACAGATGGAGAATTAGCAGGACTGCAATGCAACGATGACAAAGTGGACTAAAGATCTCAATGCACAATGGACACAATGCACCATGTAAGGCACCCTTACCCAATTGGCCCTCTCTGGGAAAATTTAGAAAGATGGAGGTCAAACCCAACACAGGACCATCACAAAGGCCGAAACGTGTGTAACTCCTTTTAGTTGCCTCTTATTACAGACAGGAATACCTTAGGCCTATTCTAACTCCAGACCTGCAGGGGGACAACTCCATGTTTCTGCCAGAGAAATGATGTAGGATAGGAAGAGGACACCGACTGTCACAAAGCATGTTGCGAGGCTTTGTTGCAAAGACCAATGGATTAGTACGCAGAGCACCCTGTAGGCTAATATCCTGAACAGTTGATTGTTGCTGGTGGCCCGGAAGGCTACAGAGCTTTGACAAAACCTGCAATGAGATGGCATACATCCCCCAGGGAGTAAACATAGTGCCCCAGCATTCATTTTTACTCTACTTAGCAAGGTTGCAACCCTTAGCATGGAGACAAGCGGTAAGGTTAGTCCGTGAAGGCTGTCTTTTACATCGTTGCAACACTCATCAGTTGTCCTGGATAGCAACTGCTATGTCCTTGGTCCATCACAGCACCAGTCAATGGTGAGTGGGACCTGTGAATTGTAGCATAGCAGTGCCAGTAGCATTAAGAATAGTGTGACATCTCACAAGACCACATCAATGCAATCCAAGAGAGATGTTGAGGTACACAGCAGACCTATATAATAGCCAACTGGTTCTGCAGAATACCCAATGTGAGAGCCTATCTGCCTGGCGGTGGCAGGCAAATGATACAATCACCGGAAAGTGGTCACTGTCACAAAGACCATCATGGGGTGACCAGTGTAGTGGATTCATGAGAGCAGGGGAGAAGATCATGAGATTGATGGCAGAGAATGTGCCATGAGCGGCATTGAAGTGTGTAGGAGAACCGTCATTGAACGGACACAAAACATATGTAGTAAGTTGGAAGCCCCCCTACCTGACTAAGTGGCACTCCCCTCACCAACAGAGGGTGGTGTGCATTGCAGTCCCCAAAGGGAAGGTACAGGGCAAGAGTTTCCATTTTAGGTTGGCAGTTCAGTATAAGATGAACATCAACAAAAGCGAAACGAAGATAATGGAATGTAGTCTAATTAAGTCGGGTGATGTTGAGGGAATTAGATTAGGAAATGAGAGACTTAAAGCAGTAAAGGAGTTTTGCTATTTGGGGAGCAAAATAACTGATGATGGTCGAAGTAGAGAGGATATAAAATGTAGACTGGCAAGGAAAGAGTCTCTGAAGAAGAGAAATTTGTTAACATCGAGTATAGATTTAAGTGCCAGGAAGTCGTTTCTGAAAGTATTTGTATGGAATGTAGCCATGTATGGACGTGAAAGATGGACGATAAATAGTTCGGACAAGAAGAGAGTAGAAGCTTTCGAAATGTGGTGCTACAGAAGAATGCTGAAGATTAGATGGGTAGATCACATAACTAATGCGGAGGTATTGAATAGGATTGGGGAGAAGAGGAGTTTGTGGCACAACTTGACTAGAAGAAGCGATCGGTTGGTAGGACATGTTCTGAGGCATCAAGGGATCACCAGTTTAGTATTGGAGGGCAGCGTGGAGGGTAATAATCGTAGAGGGAGACCAAGAGGTGAATACACTAAGCAGATTCAGAGGGATGTAGGCTGCAGTAGGTACTGGGAGGTGAAGAAGCTTGCACAGGATAGAGTAGCATGGAGAGCTGCATCAAACCAGTCTCAGGACTGAAGACCACAACAACAACAACAACAACAACAACACAGTTCAAAATAAGGATGTGGCCTACCTGGATGGAGGTAGACATAGCAAATGGTTATGGCTGGGGTCATTCACACTCTTACTGCTGTTGCTTACTGGTTGGTATAAAGAGGGATCCTGTCACTAACGGCGTCAGTGCGAATCAAAGCGCAGACCCCTCCAGATGCTATCTCTGGGCAGGCACAATTCTGACAGACACCCAATAACCACAAAACATTAGGGAGTGGTCATCACAGAAGTGAGTTTCTTGATGAGAAAGTCAAAATGCAGAACAAGAGAAAACAAGTTTATTTCCACTGCAATTCCACTGGATTATCATGTGATGAGAGTCCAGGATGGACATAAAGCAGCCACGAGGTGGTCATATCATCAGGTCAGTAGTCGTCGTCAATAAGGATGGGGCGATTTATGAGATAGGTCATGTTTGTGACGTGACTGGAGTAGGTGTTGCTGGTAGGATGTATGTGACATGTCTTCCGTCTACGTCTATTACAGGGGTATGAGCCATGAGGTAAGGGGTTGGGAGCAGGGTTGTGTCGAGATGGACGAGTATATTGTGTAGGTTCAGTGGATTTGTCATGCTGAGTTACGAGGGGAATGCTACTCTGTGGCTGGACGGTGGTACTTTTGGGGTTGGTTGATGACTCTGAAGGTAAGGCACTAGAGATTTGTTTTTGTACAAGGTTGGGAGGATAATTACCGTCTGTGAAGGCTTTCGTGAGATCCTCTGTATATTACAAGGAGGACCACTCATCACTGCAGATGTGACAACCACAGGTGGATAGGCTGTATGGAAGGAACTTCTTGGTACAGAATGGGTGGCAGCTGTCACAGTGGAGGTATTGCTGGTGGTTACTATATGTTTGATATGGACAGAGGTGGTGATGTAGGCATCTTTGAGGTGGAGGTCAACATATAGAATGGCGGCTCGTTGGGCTGAATAGGACCAGGTCAAGCAAATGGGGGGAGAAGTAGTTGAGGTTCTGGAGGGATGTGGATAGGGTATCCTCACCATTGATCCACAGATCCACATTGTGAGTAAGTCATCAGTGAATCTGAACCACCAGGTAAGGGGTTTAGCATTCTGGGTGTATAAGAAGGCCTCTAGATGGCCCATGAATAGGTTGGCATAGGATGGTGCCATGAAAGTGCAAACAGCTATACCTCTGATTTGTTTGTGGGTAATGTCTTCAAAGGAGAAGTACGCAGTGTGTATGCGTACAAGGAAAAAAAATTCTGATTTCCCAAGTGAAAATACATTTTTTTGGTGTTAAGTGACTGTATACTTTCCCTTGGGACTGGGAAACTTATCAATCCTTTGAATGGTTAGGGTTTTATACAGCAATGTAAAACTCTTAACATTTTACAAAATGAAAAATGGCAAAAAAAATAAAGTTTTGAAAGATGTTTATGTGCAGCAACATGTACCCTGCATATTTTCGTATTATGAACATATAAACTCAATTCCACCAAAAACAGCATGTTAGTTTCCGAAGCATTGAAACCAAGATTGCGATGTGCTTTTGTAAGTCCACCACAGCTGATGTCATGTCATTTCGCCAGGCGATGACAGCAGATATTCGGAGCATACAACATATGACGTAGTAAGCCAGTAGCAACACCACTGTTTAGTAGTGGAAATGCAAAAATAGGAAAAGTTAATGATTTAAATTAATAAACATAGTGTCGCTACAAGCAAAGTTATTCTTTCACATTTTTTTTTTTTTTTTTTTTTTTTTTTTTTTTTTTTTTTTTTCGCATCTGTTACACTTAAAGATAGATCACACAAAAGTGGCAGTAAAATTTAAATAAGGACATAAATGTATGGTCTTCTGGGCTCAGAATTCTTTTAAGTGGCTGGTTCTGTAAGTACTAAATTGTAAATGAAAATCAAATGCTCTGATTTAAGAAATTCATCACTCATGCTCACACATAACTTAATTCATCTTGCATGAAAGGAAGTTTACCTTCAAAATAATGCCTTTCAAACCACCATTCACAAAATTTTCCTGCAACATGTCAGAAATAATTTTGTTTCAACCGTTGCCAGTGCATGCCAGGAAACGAGCGTTACTGCGCGTGCACAGCTACAATCACATAGGAAACACTTATGTTTGAATATATAAAGCATTAAAATTGTACATTATGCCATAAAAGAAACAGGACATTAGAGGATACTGCAGGAGCATCGCAATTTTGTGATGCATACTTAAATGCATAATTCAGCTTAAAGTGTACATTCATATGTTAAGATTCACAATCAAGTAGGACCCAACATGATAAGCTTTTCAGTGTGGTTTTCGGGACTTACATTTTCTTGGAGTCCAGTACTGTATTAGCTCATGTTTGGTTCTTTATCTTGGCATAATGCCATACATGCCAGAATATCAAAACGTGTATTTGAAATTCAGCAAACAGTTGAAACTAGCCAATACTGTGCAATGAAACACTTTCAAATAAATTTGACTGCCTCAACAAAAGAGATTAGTAAAAGCCAATTTTCTTTAGCAAACCAACAAAGTAACTTCCATGTCCTGCAAGGCAATTCATGCTCTACTGCCAAAAACATGGAAATAACAAAATCAGAAAACTGATTAACATATTTTAGCCTTCCCTAATTATGTGAATATTTTAATTCACGTGATAGTTCCCGGCCTTAGAAATCTGTTTTGTTTTCATTTGATGTTAGAGCTGTAAACAAAGCGGGCAACAAAATCACAAACATGGATCACATGGAGACTACCCCCCTCCCTCCCTCTCCCCACTACAACACAGATGGCTCTGCCTAAGCGTGAATATGATAGCTAGAGCATGCCAGGAAAAATTTTCCTGAGTATCATCTGGCTTGCATGAGCCCACTGGCAAATGCTAGTGTGAAGTTGTGACATCACACTCATCGCAAACAGCTGGTTGTTATGAAGTATTGCATAGTCTTTGTCCTAAAGCCTTTGACATATTTTATGTTGGCAGACGTCTGTGTGTGCACTGTGTTTTGTTGTTGTAAATGGCACATTTCCTTCGCAATTTAAGTTTTTTTCTCTTGTTTTACTGCTGCAGTATCACTCTGCAGTAGCAGGATACAGTTACATTCTTTCTTGCAGTATCAGTTCTTACCAGTCAAAATTACAAAAATTTATATGAAAACTAAAACAATGAAAAATTATAGGAATTTAATAAATTCCCAGGTTTTTCCCAGATTTCCCAGGGCGTATACACCCTGAAGTAATTGTGGGTGAAGATATAGTTGGTCATAGCGACTAAGAAGGAGGTGGTTGGTTTGGAATCCGTTGGGCATTAGGAAGGCTAGTGTTCAGTATCAGCAATGCCATGGGCATTAAGGACATTAGTGTAAAGGGAGATGGCATCAACAGCAACAAGCAAGGCACTGTGTGGTAAAGGGACAGGAACTGTGGGGAGTCAGTGGAGGAAATGGTTGTTGCCCTTTATATAGGAGGGTAGGATCTGGGTAGTAGCTTGAAGCTGTTTGTCTAAGAATGCAGAGATTTTCTCGGTGGGGGCACAGTAATGCCACAATGGGGTATCTTGCATGATGGGTTTATGGAATTTAGGAAGCATGTAGAAGGTAGGAGTGTGGGAAGTGGTAGGGGTGAGCAGAGACTGACTCTGGGGAGAGGCGAGGATTTGAGAGTGAGCGGAGATCCTGCCGGATTTCTGGAATGGGGTCACTGTGCCAAGGTTTGCAGGTGGATGTTTGACAGCTGGTGGAGTTGTCCTACCAGGTAATCCTTGTGGTTCAAAAGAACAGTGGTGGAGCCTTTGTCTGCAGGTAGGATTGCAAGGTTGGGATCAGTTTTTAGATGGTGGACTGCGTTTTTCTCTGGATGGAAGGTTAGTTTGCATGTTGAAGGATTTGGAGAATGATGGTGACAAGGTTTGAGGCTAAGAAATTCTGGGAAGTTAATGGAGTGATTCGTAGGCAGTGGGGGTGGACCACGGTTGGATGCAGGAGCGAATTGAGTTAGACATGGTTCAACATTGGTCTTTGGTTGAGTCTGACTGGTAGGACTGGTGGTGAAAAAAATTGTCCATTGTAGGGACTTGGAGGAGGATAGAAGGTTTCTAACAAAATCCTGCATGATTGAATTTGGGAGTGGGATAGAAGGTGAGGTCTTTGAGAAAGACTGATATTTCTGTGGGGCTAAGGCTACTGGAAGAAAGGTACACGACTGTGTATCAGGTTTGTTTAGGTTCTGGATTCTGGGTGGTGGTGGGAGAAAGTTTTGGTGGGTTGGATAAATGTAGTAGGTCTGAGAGACAGGGTTTGTCAGCTACGTGGGGACAAGGTGGACAGTGGTACTTCAAGGTGAGAGTAGGAAGTGAGCAGGGTAAAGAGCTTTTTGAGGTGGCATTGTGAATGTTGCTCTAGTTCTTGGAGAGCAAGAAATGCAATGTATGTTATGGGTTCCAGCAATTTGGGATTGCATAGCAAGAGAATTTTGGGGATGGAGAGAAGCTACTGCAGCAGCTGGCACCCATTGCCACATTTTCGGTCAAGGGTTACCTATTGGCTAATAATAATAATAATAATAATAATAACAAGACAAAACAAGACAAAAGCTATAAATACCTATGCCATACCAATATTGACCTACTCATTTGGAGTAGTGAAATGGAGTAACACAGACCTAGAAGCACTCAATACACTAACACGATCACAATGCCACAAATATAGAATACATCACATACATTCAGCAACAGAAAGATTCACATTAAGCAGAAAGGAAGGAGGAAGGGGATTTATCGACATAAAAAACCTACATTATGGACAGGTAGACAATTTAACAAAATTCTTTCTAGAACGAGCAGAAACTAGCAAAATACATAAGGCAATCACTCATATAAATACATCGGCTACACCACTGCAATTTCATAACCACTTCTACAACCCTTTGGATCACATAACATCAACGGCTACGAAGAAAATAAATTGGAAGGGGAAGGCACTACATGGCAAGCACCCGTATCATCTAACACAGCCACACATCGATCAAGACGCATCCAACACATGGCTAAGAAAAGCCAATATATACAGTGAGACAGAAGGATTCCTGATTGCAATACAGGATCAAACAATAAACACCAGGTATTACAGCAAGCATATTATTAAAGATCCCAATACCACAACGGATAAATGCAGACTTTGCAAACAACAAATAGAAACAGTAGATCACATCACAAGCGGATGTACAATACTAGCAAATACAGAATACCCCAGAAGACATGACAATGTAGCAAAAATAATACATCAACAGCTTGCGTAACAACATAAACTTATAATACAACACGTTCCCACATACAAGTATGCACCACAAAGTGTACTGGAGAATGATGAATTCAAATTATACTGGAACAGAACCATTATAACAGATAAAACAACACCACAAAACAAACCTGGCATCATACTCACCAATAAAAGAAGAAATTAACACAACTAATTGAAATATCCATACCCAATACAACAAATATACAGAAGAAAACAGGAGAAAAAATTGAAACATACATCCAACTGGCTGAGGAAGTCAAGGACATGTGGCATCAGGATAAAGTTGACATTATACCAATTATACTATCAACTACAGGAGTCATACCACACAATATCCACCAGTACATCAATGCAATACAGCTACATCCAAACTTATATATACAACTACAGAAATCTGTAATTGACACTTGTTCAATTACTCGAAAGTTCCTAAATGCAATGTAACATATACCGTACAGTTAAAAGGAAGTCACGCTTGATCAAGGTCCGCATCACCTTCCATTTTTAACCTGACATAATGTCTGAGACAAGAAAGAAATAATAATAATAAACCAACAACAACAGCAACAGCAACCTCCTATGAAGTCGATATTTTACATTTCATTAACAAACCTAGCATTTTACGTTAATGCATCATCATCATCATCATCATCATCATCATCATCATCGAACTGGAAAACAGAGGCCCTGAAATTTACAAAGTATCAGACAATAATTAGGGATTGTATCGAAAGGTTTATTCCCTTGAGAAAACTAAAATTACGAAGACGCAATGTGGTTGACATGTACTTACTTATAGGAGTTGGAAAGTTTCCCCTCACCCTTAAAGTAAGTTGGTTCCACACATCCTGGAGTCTGAATAACCTGACCCTCCTTTCTGACCTTCCCAACTGACCCTTCTTTCCTCCCTGGACAAGAAAATAAGATTTCTTCTTTATTTTTAGGGTTTCATATCTCTCTCAGTAAAAACTGAACACTTATAGGGTCATTTTGTTGCTCATCTGTATGTGTTTCCCATACAGATTTCGGGGAAAGGCAAAAACCATAAAGATTCTAGATTCCCAGAATGGATGAACTATCTATAAACACAATTAAATTTGAAATAAATGTTGTAGCCCCGTCTTAAGTTCTACTGAAAAGAATCCTTTTTTCACAGTGGTGCCTAGTTTCGGAAACCTGTGTGTATTTTTAAACCATCCATATTGTAAGTGTAATAAATACAGGTGACAGTCTACAATCGAAAACTGTCCCATAGTGCCACTTTCATCATTACTGCAGGGGCAGTTTTTGTACATAGGCTGTCTCCTATTATCTCATGTACAATACAGATGGTTTGAAAATGAACACATGTCCAAAAGTAGTCGCCATCAGAAACTAAGAAAGTGCACTTTTCAGTGCAACTTATGACAGAGCTACAGCCATGTATTTCAATTATAAGATAAGTTGCAGACTTTTTCCACCTGCAGCACACAATAAGTTAATAATATGAATGGTGAAGTCCATATCAATTCAGGCAGGTTAGGAGAAAACCTTACCTTCATAGTCTCTTATGTTACTGAATGTAGCATATGTTAAAATGAAGGACTAAGTAAGGAACATGTATTTTAAAAAAAATTGCGCTCCGAGATACAGCTCTCCAAAGATGACACTGCGCATACAATTTTGAAGATGCGAATTTTGGAAAAATTTTAAAATGCTGTATCTCTGGAACAGTGTTAGATATTTTGTTCGGATTTTTTTTTATTTGCAAGATAATTGCTTTATGATTACAAAGACATCCTCCATTTGGATTTATCTGTCAAAATTCTTTTACTATAGTGTTCTGAACTTCGATTTGTACTATTGATTAGTACCCTATAGGTCCACATTCCCTAAAAACTAGAGCTTCCACTTTTAGGTTGAACAAGTTTTATAAACAATTGACATTTTTGCATACATAAAACCTGTTTTATTACTACATTATCACATAACAGGCTCATAAAAATCAAACCCTAGCACTATTTAACATAATTTTATGTTTTGAAAGACAAGAGACTCATTTTTGACGTATTTTAAATGGTTACAAAATGAATGTGAAAGGTCCAAAGACTTTAAGGTTTCAATTTACACAACTTCTGTGCACACTGTTTTGTACTGAAATTAGCCAGTCAATGAACTAAAAATGTGTTACACTGCTTCAGTTTCTTCCTTTGACATAGATTGATGCCTTTGTGTTGAACCAATACGCACTGGAGCACTTACAATTTTCAGAACATTATGATCAGGAAGTGAGCACTGATGGCATTGTTGCTGTCCTTCAGCTGGAAACCTATACCCACCAGCTGCTCCATGTAGTAGCATAAAGTTCATTAGAATTTTGTTTAACTCTTAACTGGTGTCACTTCAGCAGGCCTCCTGCACCATCACGAGGTCCCTTCCCGTGACCAGTAGCACTGTACATCCAGTCAACTGGTGCAAGCGACTTAATTCAAACAGCTGCTAATGATTTTTAAAATGATTAGGAGCACCATCTGAAATATTGATCTACTCTGTCCCTGTTTGCAGTTGAATTTTGCGCACTGTTAGCAAATCATGTGCCAAGTCATGTCCTGTGTCATCATTTATAACTGCAACACTTGTGGTCTTATTTTGAAAATATGTCACTCCTGTAAAAACAAACCTGGTCATTACTCCAATAATAACCTTGTATCTCTTGTGGGAGAATTACAGACCAGTTCTCAATAAAATCACAGTGCAGACCCAAATAGTTCTTCAGCCTGTACACACCCTTTCACTTCTGAAATGTGGCGGTGCTGCAATTTCTTCAGAGGCTGGTGTGTCACTGCTTTCACTGACCACTTCCGAAGTCCATCAATGGAACTGTCAAAGGCAACAGTTTTCTTTACCAGTTTATTTGCCTCCCTTGTCGCTTATGTAATTTCTGCAGTTATCTGCTTCATCTTCCAGGCCAAGACAGTCCTCACTTTCCAGGGCAGTCACCACATTCTTAAAACAAACAAGTCTCACTTTACATAACAGACTACTAATGACTCCACACACCCAACAAAGGTGCCATGTGTCACATGCTCCAGTAAGTTCTTCAAAGTTACCATACAAAGTCAAAATTCGCACAGTACACACAGACATCTCTAGGTGGGTGTGGAACTACCCACTTAGGTCGTAGTGCATAAAATTTTGAGCTTCCAATATTTAAAGTTGTATAGTTGCTCTTATTAATGCAACAGTTTCTTTAATACTGCGAGCTATGTGCCTCTTCACTTTCACAACTTTTTGACCTTAAATTGTTACAGTTATAGTGTATTTTTTGTTGGCACTCTGGTGGCAACAGTCCCACTTATCTTCCAGATAAAATGACTGCTCTATTTGAACTTTAGCTGCTTCTACAGGATGACCATAAGAGGGCTCTGGTCTACCAAAGACTCCATTTACAGACCTCACATTTCTTGATTTGTCTACCATGTACTTCAATACTGGAGAGAATGTGGTTCAAAATTGTTTTCTTTGAAAATGTCTCTGGAATAATAGTTAAAACTTGCACCTTTTCACTGTAGGATGCACAATATTCAACAGCTGAATTGATATTTCTGATAAATTTCTGTCAAGAGGCACTTTAGTTCATTTTCTTCTGAAGGTGGAATTTCTACATTCAAGAGTGTGGTCAGTTTTGCTGTAGTGTATTTATCCATAGCTTTAGTAATTTCTCTGCACTTTCTTGATGCATAGAGCTTATAACTCTACTTCACTGACCACGGTTTCGTAACAGGACTAACACCTACCTCTGTAGGTGACTGATTCAGGGTATTTAATTCTTCCTCTATCGATGCAAAATCTGCACTATGGAAGGCTTCACCTTGTCCAGATACTATCTGTTGTTATTCTGTCAAAACATTTAGAACACAAAACGTCATCACTGGAAACATCTTAACTTTGAAACAGTCTTCAAATGAGATCACTTATTCCCAACTGAACAAGTCTTTTGTTTGTCTTATATATCACTGTTATGGATTTGCAAATAGTCAGCCACTTCACACTTCTTTGGCCTCAGTCAGAAGACATTTCAAACAATCCTTTTCACAAAACACACTGCAACTGTGTAATTAGCAAATTCCTCAAGAACACAGAACTCACTGAAAGGTCTCAGATTTCATAGAAGTCTCTTCAGTAAACAAATTAGCACTGAACAACTACAATACAGAAACCTGCAATCAACCACAACAAAGAAACTGACAAGAAACAACAAAGTTTATAAAATATCTGCAATAATGAAAGTGGAAAGAAAACTGCAACAAAGAGAATAGAAATAAACACTGTAACAAAGGAATTAGAAAGAAACAGCTTCATTTAAGACATACATTACCCCTGAAAGTTAAAAAATAATTTAAAATAAAACCTGTCGAACTTCAAAGTGGAAGCTCTCCTTAACAGAGGATATAGTACATGGTACTAATCAACAGATAAAAAGTCTTAACATTTCTGGATTGGCATCTTTGAAACAAAAAAAAAATCAGTAAATTATAAAAAATTTACAAGGCAGCAGTAAAAGAAGTGACATGTCCAAACAGAGAATAGCATTCTAATCATAAAGCAATTATCTTTCAAATCACAAAACTAGCAAAATATCTACAACTTTTACAGAAATACAGCATTTTAAAAAACTTTCCGTAATTCCGATCTTCAAAATGGTGTTCGCTGTGTCATGTTTGGAGGCCTGTATCTCTAGGCACGAATTTTTTTGGAGAGAAAAAAAAAAAAGACGTCTCTTCCTTACTCCTGGATTTTAACATATGCTAAATTCAATAACATCTGATACGAAGAAGGTTACCCCCCTGCCCAAAGTTATACAGACTATGCTGAATGAAGTGTGCACGAGACCCTTGATGTGCAGCTCCCTCTTGCACTTATCTGGATTTTAAATGCACATGACAGTATTGGAATTTTACCTCCTGAAGATACGTACTATCCACACATTATGTCTCTGAAAATAAGAAACCAATTAGAATAGTCTATTTCTTTCTTACTGGCAATCTGGACGTCTAATTTCTTCTCCCTTTATTTTTGACTAAACAGAGGTTCCTTACATCTGTCTGCATTTTATTTCCTTCACCTTTTATCTTTTTTATGTTTCCTCTTTGTTCTGCCTCTTGCCTTTATCTCCCATTCTAATTTGAATCACATGATTTTGTATCATATTTTGTTGGTATCACTGAAGTATAATGCAAGTTAGGAAAGCTAAAAATTCAATGTGTTTTCCATTGAAAACTGTGCAGTTCATTTGAATTATGTTCCAGATGTCCTGTTATCTAATTTGTTAAAAGGTAATCTTTCTATTTAGTCACTAGAACTTATAATTATGAAGAATTTTCATAGAAAATCAAATATAGACATAACGGACACAATATGAAATAAAAGTTACGGATCTAGACTAGCATACAAAGATCACAAAATGCTGCCCTCTAACTGCTGCTCTGATGAAGGCTACAGTTCAATACCAATGTGAGACACACATTGGTAACGTGTGTAACCCGATTTTGGTGACTAACTTTTTACTATAATTGAAGTTCTGAAACTTACTTTATTCCATCCATCAACAATTGCGAAAAAAGACCTCCAATCAAGAGGAAACTGAACCCTCAGCACTAGATACGAAATCATGTCTCGCTCCAGCGATGATGAAAACCGTTCAATTAAGTATATGAGTGATGGCGGCATGTCACCACTTTGGTCTATGTCCCTGTACCTGTGAAGTATAAAAATGGATCATTAATGCATATATTCTGCGTAATTGCTATGTTAACTGATCATGGTAGGTGGGAATTTGTATGAAGTAAAAGGAGGAAGGAGGCAGAGCTGAATTTATTGTATTCTGAAATTCACGCGAATATATGTGCATTGTGTATTTTTTTATTTATCATCTGCTTCACAAAAAAACTTATCACAGAATGCCTCACATAGTACAATGTCGCCAATAAAGTTCACAATATTGAATGTATCAATTTTTCAGTTATCATTTATTTTATGGAATGGGTTCTTTACAAAAAAATTTAATTTTCTTTCATATGCAATTTTCCTACCTCAAATACCTTTTTTTCTTAAATAAATGAAGACATAGGAGCACACTTGATTAACATTTGTGAAACTGGTATAATATGCACCTGTCTACAACAACATCTATAATGAACAGACATCATGCAGGGCCTGTTACCTTTGGTAAACACATGTAGAGATTTCCTTATCCAACAAGACTTGCATAAAACTGTGACGATGTGTACAGCTGGTTTGTTACACTCTCAGTCACTAAACATTTTACAACAGCCAACAGTAGTCTACGGTATTCTTTACCTGGATAACAAATGACTGGTGGCTACTGTTTTGGAGTACAGATGCTACTTTGATTAATGAAATGCACCTGAAGGGTACAGGAAAAACTTCAGGAAGGCACTAATCAGGAAAAATTGCAAAACAAAAGTACTATAGAATGTTTGAGGTTGGAGGTTAGAGGTTCAGTGATAATGTATGTTTATTCCTAAATTAAGCCACTCAAGAAGCTATGACAAAGTCATTAATTCATGTTGTGCTAAACAGTAAAGTAGGCATGAATAAATGAGAAATGGAAAGCTTGGCCAAAGAAGTTGATACAACACAACCTGATGCATCAAGGAACTGTCACTTTGGAAATGAAGGGAAGCCCGAGAGGTAAAACGTGTAGAGACGGTCCAAGTTCTGACTATTGGAAGCAGATTCAATTGGATGTACTCTGCCAACAGTAATGCATAGCTGAAGAGGTTTGTTTGTTGGTTTAAAAGAGCGAGTGTGTGTGTGTGTGTGTGTGTGTGTGTGTGTGTGTGTGTGTGTGTGTGTGTGTGTGTGTGTGTGTGTGTGTGGAGGGAGGGGGAAATGCGAGGTCATCGGTCCCTTGTTCCCGGTAACATTACACAAGAGAAAGAAGGAAAGAAAGGACATGTACAGCACAATAACAGAGGAAAGGAAGAACCAGAAGAATGACAGAAGGGCAACCAACACCACTATAGACAAAACAGGAAAAGAGAACCACAGGGAGAAGCAAGAAACAGGTAGTAGGGATAAAAACAAAAGAGCAGATGACCATGGCTGGCTGACCACAAGAATAAAAGGAAAAGCCAGCCACTCTGCAACACATTAAATCATCCACCCTAAAAGCATTAAGAGTGGAGAACACAAAGGGACAAAGGACACATGCTAAAACTGATATAGAATGATAAAACCCACTCTCAAGTACAAAACATAAAACTAAATTAACCGATGAGGTGTTGTCAGCTAAAATAAATGGCAACAAGTCCACTAACTGAGAAGTACATCCCTGGGCAGCCAAAGAAGTACAGATCACCAAGATACGAGCCATTGTCAGCCGGGCACTGCACCAACACTGAGGAGAGTCATCCGAGCACAGGAGGTAGCTCTGTGTCACCCAAACATGGCCAATGCGAAGCCGACACAGAACCCACAGATTCCTGGCGAGGCACCTGCATGGAGGTCTTCCATACATTCGTTGTCTCCTTAATGACATGCAGTTTGTTGTGTGTACTGAGATTATGCCATTTCGTCTCCCAAAACCACAAAACCTTGCAGCGTAGTACTGAACACAGGTCAGTTGCAGAGAAGCCAATCTCCATCAGCAGTTTCCGTGTAGCCTGTTGGCAAGTTCATTTCCTGGGATGCCAACATGACCTGGGTCTCACAAACACCACTCAACAACTGGACTGTTCCAGGGCATAGATGGACTCCTGGATGGTCGCTACTAAAGGATGACGAGATTAGCACTGGCCAATAGCCTGCAGGCTGCTCAAGGAGTCCGTCCACAGAAGAAACGACTCCCCAGTGCATGAACAGATGTGCCCAAGAGCACGGGATTTAGCCACCAGCCAACTTGGACACGGGAAGTACGAAGCAACAAGAAATGTTGGACAAAAATCTGGAGTGGGCCTCGGAGACCCCACTCGTATAATGTGGCAAGGATATGATGTCACCAGGTCTTGTCATACGCTTTTAGTGAATCTAAGAAGACGGCAACCAGATGTTAGCATCTGGAAATTGCTGTTTGGATGGCAGACTCCATGGACATAAGATTATCAGTGGCAGAGCAACCATGGCGGAAGCCACACCGACTTGGAACCAATGGGCCATGTCATTCCAGAACCCAACCCAATCGCAGACACACTATGTTCCAGCAGCTTACAAAGAAAGTTCGTGAGGCTGATGGGCCAGTAGCTGTCCACATCAAGCGGGTTGTGAGCGAGTTTGAGCACTGGAATGATGGCGCCCTCCCACCATTACGATGGAAAGACGTCATCACACCAGACCCAGTTGAAGATGGCGAGGAGATGACGCTTTTAGTCAGATGAGAGGTGTTTAATCATCTGATTATGGATCTGATCTGGCCCAGGAGCTGTGTCGGGGCAACGTGCTAGGGCACTGAGGAAGTCCCACTCTGTAAATGGGGCATTATAGGATTCACTGTGGTGTATAGTGAATGATAGCTGAAGAGGCTTGTACAAGACAGTGTCAGAGCTGCACAAAATTAGTCCTCATGCTGAAAATAATTACGCAGATTCAAATCACAAATTTTTGACTGTCCTTAATGGATAACATTTACTGATAACTATATGGACTACTAAGAGAACATAGATATCCAATAGGTCTACGTGAGTATGGGACGAGTGATTTCATCCTTGTTCACAGATTGTGGTAATAGGATCATGTCTTTCCAAAAAATGTTCCATTTTAAATGGATCGCACATTTAGATTGGGTAGTTTGGGGGAGGAGACCACACAGAGGTCATCCGTCTCATCGGATTAGGGGAGGACAGGGAAGGAAATCGACCGTGCCCTTTCAAAGGAACCATCCCGGCATTTGCCTGGAGCGATTTAGGGAAATCATGGAAAATCTAAATCAGGATGGCCAGACATGGGTTTGAACCATCATCCTCCCGAATGAGAGTCCAGTGTGCTAACCACTGCGCCACCTCTCGGTCATACATTTAGACTTCTATATTGCAATCTGCAGACTGCAGTCATGATACAATTGCACCACAGGTTCACAACATTAGCAGGAAGTCTGGTTTTTCAGAAAGCCAATAAATAATTTTTCTGCCTATTCAAGAAAAAGATAAAAAGTACTTTGTACAACCTATGTTACCAATATCTGACATTTCGGTATGTCCTCCACAAAAATAAAAATACTTAAGTTAGGTGCCATAAAACATTTTGGACATTTCACAGAAATAAAAGGGTTCATATTATTTGTTAGGTAGTGCAGTATGCATTAAGTCTCATGCACAAATAGTACTCAGCTTTCCAGTTATCAAAAATCAACTGTCTCTTAATATATCAAATGAGCAACTTACATGTCATCAGGAAATTGCAGGCCTTGGCGATCGATCTCAGATGCCAAAAATCTCATGAAAAATTCAGGTCCCGCAGCAGACACAGCTTGTTGCAAGTACCTATCTGCCCGGAAATTTTCATTCCAAAACAGAAACAAATGGCTAAAACTTAAGGACGTTGGACGAGCATTGGTGTAACCAAATGTGCCGCTCTCTGGGTTATGATAGTCACGAATATAGTTCTGAGGAAACGAATTTCTTCTGTTTATATTCAAATTTTGGAGTGAAAGGCGTCTATTAAGATGGAAGCAACAACTATGCCTCACATTAGGATTAATGTGACAGCATGGCACAGAATGCCTTTGAGCAATGTTGTTATTGTTAATTCCAGATGATTGTTGAGCGTTACTTGGATTACAGTCACTTATTGAATGCCTACGACCATTCCTTATCCTGTTGATATATGGATTTGAAATCCTTAGGTCCCTCATATCAACCTGGCTTAGTCTTCTTTCATTTGAGGGCACAAAGCCTACAGCGCCTCGTGCATAATTTTGTAAGCCATATGGTAGTTCATTTAAGTGACCTGTGCTGCTAGTCACATTTCCATCTAGAGACTCTGGTGAGTCTGTTTCTGCACCTGACTCAACAGGCCATGCCATTTTTCTGTAGATTAAGAATTTCCTTTCACCTGAAAACAAAAAAGGAAAAGTTCAGAAAGAATCTTTTATAATGTTAGCAATGGGAAACATGTTTCTACATTACACACAATATATTTCACAACTCTTCACTGAACTTTCTATCTTTAATCACTCTTATTTCTAATTTATCTAGAAACTGTCATACATAGATAAATATTAGTGATGAAGGTGTTAATGCAGTTTTGTAAGGAACGTTCCTTGTAGGCGTCCCTCATGCTGCTGTGGGTGGTAACTCCCTAGACAAACCTTTACTGACAACAAGAACTCTGACAGGCAGATAATCTAGTACCATGCCATATAGTCTGCTAATGATATGCTTCCCCCAGCAAGACTGAACTCATTATCAGTCCACATAGAACAGTTCGCTGGTACAACTATTTTGTTATGTCTTATGTATCCTTAATTCTTATTTGTTTATCCTCTTACATATTTTATATTACAACCCTTTATTCAAGAAACTTTTACACAAACTGTCAGCCACATTTTATGGCCTACTGAAATCTGTTGAGCTAAACATTTTAAACTAATGCTTTAACTTTATCTACATATTTAGTCTCAAAGGTGTGACGAAATCTGGAACGAAACACCAAATTACAGAAACAAAAATCTGGAAACTGCTTCTCCAGGAGTCATGCACGATGTCTGCACTAAATCCAAAGTACTTTCGTATCTAACATAACATTCAACTATTTGAAAACTGTTTTGTGAACCAACACATTATCTATGACAGGATCTTTCATCGCTCCTACAATGTAACTTGGTTAACCATCATCCACAAGGACAGTAGCTAGCTTTCCATCAGGACTGGTAAACCAAAATTTAGTTCGTACGTACATTCTGAAGGATGCAATCCCTCTACATCTGGGGAACCAGTTTGAGATTGTTGTGCGATCTGTCAAAATAGGTTCGATGCCATCTGGATAACTTCCTGCAGGGATGAATACAAAGACACCTTGAAGGTAACACAGACACCAGTCTCCTCTGCATGTAATGTGCTACCAAGTGTTATTTAACTATTTATTTATTTATTTTACTCACACCCATTCACAACTAACTGGAAACTTTGCCAATTTAATAACCGGCATTCCACATAATGTGCCCTACCATATGAGAACTCCAGTACATTATTCAGTGTAAACAGAAAAATCTTATTTCATTGCAACAAATTATTAATCACCCCAACGTTCACTGAAAAGGATCAATTATAAAATTCTACAAATTATCATTTCCTTTATTCACTAGCATATATGTTCCTGTGCGAAACTACCTTTGAATGCGATTTCAAGAGGGGAATGTGGTATCAAAAGTAGGTATCTTACTATTTGAATAACGTATTTTGGTGCTTAGTGAAGAGTGTCACTGGGGAGTGACTTACTGTAAGCTTTTTTTTTTTTTAATCAAAGTTTTGTAGAGTACAAAATTATTAGGAGTCTCAATAACATTTTATCATGTCTCTTAGAGCTTATCCATGTCTCGTGTTCATAAGCACTTTACACTATGAATCACATATTTCTGAATCTTTCAAATTCTTACAACGAACAGTCTATTACAAACGTTATGTCATGAAAAGAAGCTAAGCCGAAAAACTCGTTTACTAGTCAGTCCAATCAGAGACCTATTGGTGACAGCAAAACTCTCGAAAGGTGAATGCTGGCTTGGGCACAGTCTAGTCAAATGTTTTTAGGTAAAATTAGCATATATCGGACGTACTCACTAGCAAGGGCCTACGGTAACAAATACTAAGTGGATCTTTTAGAGAACTGTTTACATAGGAACCACGCAGATACACGGGCCATCCAGACATTAGGCCAAAGAAAACTAATTTTGCAGGATTTTGGAATCCACGTAAATGTAGCGACGGGTGGTCTTAGAACAGTCACACTATTTAAGTATATTAGAAGCACACAGCGGTGGCGAAATGATTTCTCCGTTACTGACGCCAATTCGTAACCTTACCAAACCAACAGCTTAGATTCGACGACCATGTCAAATACGGATTCGCCTAACAAATAAGGTCAGTTCATTTTACAACTAACGTCATCGTAAAATTGATAATTACAGCAAAATATGAAAAGTTTTATACACAGCTTAAAGGGAGTTTGAAGTTCACGACTAACAACAGATAATATGTCTTTAACGACACCCGTGCCAGCACACGAATGCAACGTCTGGGTAAAACAGTCACCTCCCCCTTTTGGCAAACAACTCCAAACTTTCATCACAAAAATATTCGAAATGTTGTACCGTAATAATTTACAATACTGTACCCCTATCCACTTACTGTTTTCAAGTGATGTTGCTCTCCACACACGAGAGATTTCGTATACTATTTCTATAAACCTGTTGCGCGCTGTGACATACGACCAAACACACTACACAGACAACTGCGTCCCACCGAACTAAATGTATCATTCCTAATGATTCTTGTCACAACCCGCCAATCCAAAATCCGCACTTTGGATGTTCGAAGATTTACCAAATATCGATGTTGGGAATCTAAATATCGATGTTTCATTTATCGATACCGAAGTATGAAACATCGTAAAGCCGCCTCCCCCACCCCCCCTTCCCACCTCCGCCCCCAGGAAACGAATATTTTTGTCAAATATTTGACCGTGTGCGGCTTTGTTTGACACATTTGTCCAGCATACAGTATATTAGACACTTTTTACAGAAGTTTTGATTGACGGCAGACTTGATAAAATAGCGGATGTTGTCCCATCCTTCACATAAAGTATGAAAATGCCTGTATGTATGAATTACATTATTTTGTTGTTATTAAAAGAATAATACCTAGACATGCATAGCATCCATGCAAAAATGATGTTCCGCTGAATAAAGCTACTATAGTGCATTTAAAATTAGTTGCTACAGCAGACGTTTGGTTCACCGGCGGAGAGCGACGCCGTTGCCGAGGTAACATCAATGGCGAACTGGCTTTTCCTACTGCGCCGCTAGCTGTTCGGTTGGTAAAGCGCTACTATTGCCACTCCGTGGATAAACAGTACAACGTGGTGTCACCCAACAGATGCGTCGACTTTCAGCTCTCGTTGTAAAATAGTATTTTCTGGCGTTGATGTAAGCTGCTGTTATCAGGTATTGTGAACAAATATTTTGTGTTGGCGCTGCATTAACCCTAGGATGCAGATACAGGGCCTCCGAGGCCCTTGTATGTCTTTATTTTTAAAAACATTTTGTAATTTTTTTATTTCAAACTGCTTTCCAGTACTCTTTCACTAACACTGTGACATTCCTCCTATAAAGTCTGATCGAGATACCTTTTTAAGTTTTTTGTATAATTCAATACGCTTACCCGTACACCATGAATGCATAAGCAGGGCTTCAGAAGCCCTCACTCATTTATAAATGTTCTGTAGCCTATATTGTCTTCAACATTTGTTTGGGAGCACTTATTAATTCAACTATAACTGTAGTGGTATTTCCAGCAACAGGAGTGCCAACAGCAGCAGTAGCTGTAGTAGTAATAGTATAACTAAAAGATAATACACACTACTTTCGGTGTATTATTGATGTTTTTGCTATCAAATGTTTTATTATTGCATAGTATTGTTATCCTGTGCTGCTCTTGTCAGCCTCATTGTTAGTGTAGTTTGTTTGTTGCTGCAAGGCCCATATTGTTACGAGTATGACTCGTTTAGTGCTGCACAAGCTGCTGTTCGAGAGACACGCCTTTTGCTATGGCTTCGAGACGCAAATCAGTACGTGCAAATGCAGCTAATTTTGAAAGTTTTGTGCCTCAGTGGTTTGAAGAAGATGATTCTTGCGAGGAAGGAAATATTTTTGAAGATGCAAGTAGTGAAGAATCAGCCAATGAACCCGCAGATGTGAATATTGAGGCAGATGACAGTCTTTCCGATAATATTACTTCATCAGAGTCTGAAAATGAAGAACTACCACAAAAAGGTATAGAAGACCACACATACATTAATCGGAATGGAACGATTTGGAAATTAGATCCTCCTGCAACTTTTCGTTCTCCTGTCCATAATATCGTAAAGAAGGCACCTGGTCCAGCCCGTGGTTTGAAAACCTGTAAACCTAAGGATGCCTGCGACTATTTCATCTCCAAGGAAATACTAGAGGAAATCATCAACTGCACAAATATTGAAGGCAGAAGCGTGGCTGCTTTACATGGTAAAACGTGGAAAAACGTTTCACTTGCTGAAATGGAGGGTTTCCTTGGTCTTTACTGCTTTCTGGTGTTGAGAAGAGTTGGGATGTCCCAATTAGAGGATTATTCTTGGATGAAAAGGCAAATCCTACATATAAGCCACCATGTCAGTAAATAGATTCGAGGATATAAGGAGAATGATTAGATTTTATGACAGGCGTACCCGTGAGGCTCGATCTGCAGATGACAAACTTGCAGCTGTTCACTATGTATGGGAACTATTTATTGACAAGTGTAGAAACAGAATGATTCCCTCACAGTTGACGAACAGCTAGTCCCATTCCGTGGAAGATGCAGCTTCACCCAGTATATGCCCTGTAAACCAGCCAAGTAGGGCATAAAAATATTTTGGTTATGTGATGCTACATCTGCACATGCTTTAGACGGAATTTTTTACACGGGAAGGAAGCCCCATGAACCTATTCAGAAAAATCTTGGATTGAATGTTGTGAAAGATCTTGCTAAAAGCATTGAAGGATCATCAAAAAATATTACTGTTGACAACTTCTTTACTAGTGTGCAGCTGGCAGAAGAGATGCTTCAGAAGCAAATTACAGTGGTGGGAACAATCAAACAAAATAAACCAGAAATTCCTAATGAGATGAAACCATCTGCCTCAAGAGCTATTCATTCCTCTTTGTTTGCATTTGGAGGTGACATTACAATGGTGAGTTATGTTCCCAAAAAGAAAAAGTCTGTAGTTCTCATTAGCACAATGCATCACAACAAACATTGATGAAACTCATGCAAAAAAGAAACCAGATATAATAAAGTTCTATAACTCCATGAAGGGTGGAGTAGATGAAATGGGCCAGAAAATACGTTATTACACCTGCAAGAGACAAACAAGAAGATGGCCATTTGCATTATGGATGAATATGATAGACGTCGCAGCAATGCACAGTGAAATTCTATTTTCCACCCAACATCTAACATACCATAGTTGAAGAAGTGATAAAAGGCGTTTGTTCCTAAGAGATTTAGCGGAGGAAATGGTAAGACCACTAATGGAACTTTGTATTCAGATCCCTAATCTTCCAAAGAAAATCGTTGATGGCATGCAAAGATGTGGTGTTCAAAAAGATGTCATATTGCCAAACCAACTACTTGTTCCAGGAAAAAGAAGAAGATGCTATTATTGTCCATATAATAAACACAGGGAAAGTGCTATGACATCCATTAAGTGTAAAACCAACATTTGTAAGGAACATAGTGGCGTTCTTTGTGCTTTTTGTTTGTCACATGTTAAAAACTAAGAAAAATGCAATTTTATGTGAACAATGAATAATAATTTTTTGTCAAAATATTGCCTATATACATAATACTGTGAATAATAAGTATGTTTTAATTGAAGAAATTGGTTGTAATAAATGTTATAAAATGTGAACTGCAACTTATAAGTGAATTAATAAAATTATTTGTATACGTTGTATGTAAATGGGTGTAACTAATAAAAATTCACTCTTAGAGTTTTTCTAAAAAAAAATCATAAAATGTTAATCAGGCCCACCAGATCCTCTTACTGTATCTTAGGAATCTTTCAATATGACAATAAATTTGACAGATATAAATTTAACTCCAAAGAATGATTAAATGAGAGGAGGAAAATTTTAAATTAGGGCAGGGCCTTGGAGGCCCTGCATATGCATTCATCTGTGTTTTCGGCACCATGCATCCTAGGGTTAATAACAACAGTGCAGCACACCTGTACACGAGATTCGAATATTTTTTTATGGCTGCAAGGAGATGTTCCACTGAATAATGTTCAACCTAGTACAGCGATGTTAATCGAACTTGTAGTGCTCTACAACCCAAAAACTCCAAGCTAAGAGGTCGACAAACTGTCTGACGCTAAAGAGCATAATTTTAAATCAGGATTCCTCCATACCACACTCATTTAAATCCGACTGAAATATAAGGGGCCTAGGCGAAAACTAATGTGGCAAAAACTAGTAGTAGTTTTCGCTCAGTGAGGTTGAAATGCTGACAATAGAAAATTTGCAAGTGTTACACCATAAGTCAGGTCTCGAGATGTCAACCATACCAAGAAGGTAGCTGAGGAGACGTGGATTCAAGGACTGTGGCGAGTTTTGAGTAATATGTAACTTCTCTTGTAGGTATGTTAAAGGTTACAATTTTGGTAAACATTTTTGGAAAACAGTGATCAATTAATTATTATATTTTGACTAAAGTTCAGTCTTGATCACACCATTTATGTTTTAATGATATAGGTAACCGGTTTCGGTTCTTTTTACGAAACCATCATCAGATGATGGTTTTGTAAAAAGAACCGAAACCGGTTACCTATATCATTAAAACATAAATGGTGTGATCAAAACTGAACTTTAGTCAAAATATAATGTTAAAGGTTGTTTCTTTCGCCAAAATACAGCATGCTTTACAATCATCTCACTAATATTCTAATGCAATTCAAATGCAGTATAGTATTACTAGGTCGACAACGATGCTTCCGCTGTTTTTCCTCGAAGTTCGAGACTTTATTGCGAAAAACTAGCAAAAAATTTAAGATTCAAAGTATTGGCCATCGTTAACCACTGCTTTCTTCTAGCTTCAGGGCAGCATATGAATGCCATAGTGTATAAACTGGGCACCTTTTGAGGAGAGCCATGAATCGGTTTAATTTTGCCCTTGTTCTTACGACTGCAAGCGCTAGTCAGCAGATCGTGTGTCACAGATCGAGGAAAGTGGTTGTTAGAGGGAGGAATATCTGGAGAACATAGCAGGTGCGGAAGGAATTACCATTTCAACGTTTCCAAGTATGTTTTGACGGGATTTTCGACATGGGGTCGTACACGATCATGCTGCAAAATCATTTTTTTACCTCTGTCGCTGTAGTGTGGCCGTTTATCTTTCGGTGCTTGGCTCACACACATCAATTGCTTTCGATAACGATCTCCTGCGATTGTTCCCGTCTGTTGCAGTATCATCGAAGGCTTTCTCTCTTTCACAATCATGCCAGACTTCAACGTCAAAATCACCATTCTTGAAGCATGGAAACCATTTTCTGCGAAGTTCTGTCACTAACAGGCGTCTCACCATTGGTCTTACCCAGCTTTTTATGAGCCTCAGCCGCAGATTTCTTCATATCAAAGCAGAAAATGAAAACATCCCGCAGATGACAAGAATTGGGCTCATAAGTTGACGTATTCAGTCGGGAATTCCTTTGATTCAATCAAAAATCGACTGATATTTTGATGGTGTTATGTTCTCAAATGCCTAAGCTTACTGTATGACACGACAAACGACTTGCCTCACTGCTTTCCACTACTGCCGTTCATTGCAAAACGGCGGAAGCAAAGTTTTAGACCTAATGTATTAGCAACTGAGGCCAAAAAGCTCAACAGTTTGTGAAAAACTCCATTCTCAGAATAAAAATAACCATGCAACTTCGGTTATGTTGTTGCAAAACCCACAGCATTTATCGTTTCACCAGCTATCGATGGTCCTTGAAAATTACATTATTTCTCTGAAAAGAATATTTAGTTGCCTGACTATTGCAGTAGATATGGAAGTTTCGCTTATTAATCATATGCCAAAACAGCTTCCCTTTGTGTGCTGTCATTTGGCAAAATTTTGTTTAAATATCTCAAACCATTTGTGAGATATGAGGGATTTGTGAATATTTCATTCTGGCTGTTTTCGCTGGCGCATCAGTTTGTGGTGGAACAGTTCACATACTTTCTGAAGTGAGACATCGATATCGTTCCAAGTTTAGTCATTTAATATGTTGCGTACATTTTACACACAGCAACATATGACCTAACATGCACCAAACGTTATTCATAGCGACTCCTATTTTTTACTGCAAACTTTAAGAATATATTGCAGTAGTTTGCCGAATACCGAAGTATTACAATAACTATGAGCGTTAACGAAATGATGGGCAGTTCATCAGTAATCTAATGAATTAAGCTATAATACGTTCAAGAATCACTATTTATTAGTAATTTCTTTAAAATCGTTTGAAAATGATTGGAGATCGGCCAGCTTGCGCAACTTGCATTACACAGCCAAGATAGCCTGACAGATGGGCCTGGTACTATCTTCTGCTGACACGCTCAGCACGCACTGGCAACTACGCTTCCTTCCACTCACTCCATACTGAACCGCCAAAAGTGGCAACTAATTTTAAACGCACTATAACACCAACACTTCAGTTGATATCGGAGAAGCTACCATACTTTAAATCACGTTCTTATGCTGAACATGTTTAGCAGAAAATAGCTGCATTACAATTTATCTTACTGTATCGCGAGTTTGCACAGGTGGAGCTTCGATGTTAGTAAATAATACAGACTACTTGTAGTTATGGACAATAATTCTTTCGGTATATCAATGAATCCTCCCTCTAAAATATCTCATAAGATTCGTTTGAGCATTTGTCAGCAGGCTCACATGCATATTCAGAGCTTAAGTCATGCATGAGCAGTGCTTTCTCCTGCATCAGACAGCTTTAATTGTGAGCTGTAACAGCAAGCAGACAGATGTCTGGGGCGTCCCAGGTGCTATATTTACACATACGCAGAGTATGACGTCCTATGGCCCACATTAGGCAAACTATTAATCCTTTACTTTTTCACGATATTAAGCAATTACATTTGTCATATGCAAAAAAAACTATACTGAAAATCAAGGAATAATGCTATTGCAAAGAAAAACTATTATCTGTAATACAAGTATTATTATTATCTTTGTTCTTATTGGTAACGACGTGAAACAAAAAACTCCACTCACTCTTCCTTGTTCTTGTTCGTCTAGGACGCCATTGTGCTCAAGCTTAATAAGGTGTGTACATGTTTTATTTGAGCAGTGATCTCCAATACACGTATAAAATATCTCCGTTGTAAATTTTAACTGTAACCTGCGCCACATATCCTGTTTGCTTGTGCCATCATTTCTAAAAGAATTTCGGACGCTGCGCTGGCAGCAAGCTGAACATCGCTGGACTGCGACAATTGACCGCCATTAAGCGGCAATTTCAAATTATCGTAATTATTAGCCAGTTCTTTCCACAGGCGACGCTAGAGATCGGCGATTTTATTTATTTCATTCATCATATATAGGAAACTGACATTTTCAAAGTACTTATCGAATAAGTCAGACGATTTATGTTACGTGCAATAGGATACAGATTTGGCCTGCACTAAGACGTAATTAAATCACATGTAGGTTCTTACATAAGTGGCAATTTCAAATTATCATAATTATTAGCCAGTTCTTTCCACAGTCGACGCTGGAGATCGGTGATTTTATTTATTTCATTCCTCATATATAGGAAACTGACATTTTCAAAGTACTTATCGAATAAGTGAGACGATTTATGTTATGTGCAATAGGATACAGATTTGGCCTGCACTAAGACGTAATTAAATCACATGTAGGTCCTTACGTATTGAAAATGATGAAATACTTTTTTGCATGTGTATATAGCTAATAATGATGAACTGTTTTTGAGCACGGATTTCAGTAATTATACGGCATCCCAAGCTACATTTTTGTCAGTAAAATCTAAAAACGATTCTTGCCTTGCATATCTTTGCAGTGGAACCAACATCATCATCATCATTTAAGACTGATTATGCCTTTCAGCGTTCAGTCTGGAGCATAGTCCCCCTTATAAAATTCCTCCATGATCCCCTATTCAGTGCTAACATTGGTGCCTCTTCTGATGTTAAGCCTATTATTTCAAAATCATTCTTAACCGAATCCAGGTACCTTCTCCTTGGTCTGCCCCGACTCCTCCTACCCTCTGCTGCTGAACCCATGAGTCTCTTGGGTAACCTTGCTTCTCCCATGCGTGTAACATGACCCCACCATCTAAGCCTGTTCACCCTGACTACTACATCTTTAGAGTTCATTCCCAGTTTTTCTTTGATTTCCTCATTGTGGACACCCTCCTGCCATTGTTCCCATCTACTAGTACCTGCAATCATCCTAGCTACTTTCATATCCGTAACCTCAACCTTGTTGATAAGGTAACCTGAATCCACCCAGCTTTCGCTCCCATACAACAAAGTTGGTCGAAAGATTGAACGGTGCACAGATAACTTAGTTTTGGTACTGACTTCCTTCTTGCAGAAGAGAGTAGATTGTAGCTGAGCACTCACTGCATTAGCTTTGCTACACCTCGCTTCCAGTTCTTTCACTATGTTGCCATCCTGTGAGAATATGCATCCTATGTATTTGAAACCGTCCACCTGTTCTAACTTTGTTCCTCACATTTGGCACTCAATCTGTTTATATCTCTTTCCCACTGACATTACTTTTGTTTTGAAGATGCTAATCTTCATGCCATAGTCCTTACATTTCTGATCTAGCTCTGAAATATTACTTTGCAAATTTTCAATCTAATCTGCCATCACAATTAAGTCATCCGCATATGCAAGACTGCTTATTTTGTGTACACATATCTTAATCACACCCAGCCAGTCTATTGTTTTCAACATATGATCCATAAATAATATGAACAACAGTGGAGACAGGTTGCAGCCTTGTCTTACCCCTGAAACTACTTTGAACCATGAACTCAATTTACCGTCAACTCTAACTGCTGCCTGACTATCCATGTAAAGACCTTTAATTGCTTGCAAAAGTTTGCCTCCTATTCCATAATCTTGTAGAACAGACAATAACTTCCTCCTAGGAACCCGGTCATATGCCTTTTCTAGATCTATAAAGCATAGATACAATTCCCTGTTCCATTCATAACTCTTCTCCATTATTTGCCATACCATAAGCTAAAGATCTGGTCCTGACATCCTCTAAGAGGCCTAAACCCACACTGATTTTCATCCAATTGGTTCTCAACTAATACTCGCACTTTCCTTTCAACAATACCTGAGAAGATTTTACCCACAACGCTGATAAAAGAGATACCTCTGTAGTTGTTACACTCTTTTATATTTCCATGTTTAAAGATTGGTGTGATTACTGTTTTTGTCCAGTTTGATGGAACCTGTCCCGACTCCCAGGCCATTTCAATTATCCTGTGTAGCCATTTAAGACCTGACATTCCACTGTATTTGATGAGTTCCGACTTAATTTCATCCACCCCAACTGCTTTATTGCACTGCAATCTATTGACCATTTTCTCCACTTCCCCAAATGTGATCCTATTTCCATCATCATTCCTATCCCATTGTGCCTCGAAATCTGAAACATTACTGATCGTATTTTCACCTACATTGAGCAACTCTTCAAAATATTCCCTCCATCTGCCCAAGGAATCCACAGGATTCACCAACAGTTTTCCTGACCTGTCCAAAATACTTGTCATTTCCTTCTTACCTCCCTTTCGAAGACTGCTAATTACACTTCAGAATGGTTTTCCAGCAGCTTGACCCAAAGTCTCCAACCTGTTTCCAAAGTCTTCCCAAGATTTCTTCTTGGATGCTGCAGTTATCTATTTGGCTTTGTTTCTTCTTCAACATAACTTTCTCTGTCTACCTGAGTTCTAGTATGTAGCCATTTTTGATACGCCTTCTTTTTCCTTTTACAGGCTGCCTTGACTGTGTCATTCCACCGAGCTGTTTGCTTCATCCTACCTTTACACACTACTATACCAAGACATTCTTTAGCCACTTCTAGTACTGTATCCCTGTACCTTGTCCATTCCTTTTCCAATGACTGTAATTGACTACATTCAAGTAACTGGTACCTTTCTGAGATCACTGTTATGTACTTGTGCCTGATTTCCTCATCCTGAAGTTAGTCCACTCTTATCCTCCTACATATGAACCAAAGTCAAATTAATAATATAAAATATATATTAAATTAAAATAACACCACTCACATTAGTAGGTTATATAGATAAGCTACAAGAGCTCTCTGATTTGGAGTGGGAAGAAGCATAGCCCACTTTACACAACACTGGGGTGAACTCGTATAAGGACTTCTGGTAATACGACCTTGATTCGCTGCCAGGCCACTTGGCAATTAATAGTAAAATATGAAATATAAAGTAAATTAAATAAAATAATAAAACATGCACATTAGGCAGATACACAACTACTAGCGTCCTTTGTCTGTGGGGCCAGAATAATAGAAAATAGACATAATTTCAAATAAAATTTCTTAGTGATATTTGTATTTTTTGGATTTTATGTGTGTATTTGTGTACATAATTTGCATACTAACCAGAGCCCAGATTTCTTTCACGTGAAAATTACGAGTATCTAATGAATGTTTTATGGAGGTGAAGAAAACCGATCCTGAGGTGAGAGAGAGAGAGAGAGAGAGAGAGAGAGAGAGAGAGAGAGAGAGAGAGCTGCCAAGCTGAAAATGCAGACAAAATAAACCAATACCGAATACACTAATAAAGATAAGGACTACCATAAATACTATCCTGTTGTTGCGCTGAAGTTTAACATGCACTGTTAAACTGTGACTCATGGTAAGGCAGAAATTCATTTCAAGTTACAATTTTCGAACAATTACTGATATAAAGACCATGTAATACTATTGAGTTTAACTTTCACTTAGCCACAACAATGAAGGTTAACATTGTGCATTTATAATACTACTTGCTTTTAACTTGAGTGATAGTAAGTGTATATGTACTGCGTCTAAGTGTGTGCAGACGTGTTACAATTGCAAAATCAAACTAAGATTTTCTTCAGCATGATAACGTGCTGGGCATGAGTAGATTTGTTTCCAGAATGAGATTTTCACTCTGCAGCGGAGTGTGCGCTGATATGAAACTTCCTGGCAGATTAAAACTGTGTGCCCGACCGAGACTCGAACTCGGGACCTTTGCCTTTCGCGGGCAAGTGCTCTACCAACTGAGCTACCGAAGCACGACTCACGCCCGGTACTCACAGCTTTACTTCTGCCAGTACCTCGTCTCCTACCTTCCAAACTTTACAGAAGCTCTCCTGCGAACCTTGCAGAACTAGCACTCCTGAAAGAAAGGATATTGCGGAGACATGGCTTAGCCACAGCCTTGGGGATGTTTCCAGAATGAGATTTTCACTCTGCAGCGGAGTGTGCGCTGATATGAAACTTCCTGGCAGATTAAAACTGTGTGCCCGACCGAGACTCGAACTCGGGACCTTTGCCTTTCGCGGGCAAGTGCTCTACCAACTGAGCTACCGAAGCACGACTCACGCCCGGTACTCACAGCTTTACTTCTGCCAGTACCTCGTCTCCTACCTTCCAAACTTTACAGAAGCTCTCCTGCGAACCTTGCAGAACTAGCACTCCTGAAAGAAAGGATATTGCGGAGACATGGCTTAGCCACAGCCTTGGGGATGTTTCCAGAATGAGATTTTCACTCTGCAGCGGAGTGTGCGCTGATATGAAACTTCCTGGCAGATTAAAACTGTGTGCCCGACCGAGACTCGAACTCGGGACCTTTGCCTTTCGCGGGCAAGTGCTCTACCAACTGAGCTACCGAAGCACGACTCACGCCCGGTACTCACAGCTTTACTTCTGCCAGTACCTCGTCTCCTACCTTCCAGGCTTTACAGAAGCTCTCCTGCGAACCTTGCAGAACTAGCACTCCTGAAAGAAAGGATATTGCGGAGACATGGCTTAGCCACAGCCTTGGGGATGTTTCCAGAATGAGATTTTCACTCTGCAGCGGAGTGTGCGCTGATATGAAACTTCCTGGCAGATTAAAACTGTGTGCCCGACCGAGACTCGAACTCGGGACCTTTGCCTTTCGCGGGCAAGTGCTCTACCAACTGAGCTACCGAAGCACGACTCACGCCCGGTACTCACAGCTTTACTTCTGCCAGTACCTCGTCTCCTACCTTCCAAACTTTACAGAAGCTCTCCTGCGAACCTTGCAGAACTAGCACTCCTGAAAGAAAGGATATTGCGGAGACATGGCTTAGCCACAGCCTTGGGGATGTTTCCAGAATGAGATTTTCACTCTGCAGCGGAGGTGCGCTGATATGAAACTTCCTGGCAGATTAAAACTGTGTGCCCGACCGAGACTCGAACTCGGGACCTTTGCCTTTCGCGGGCAAGTGCTCTACCAACTGAGCTACCGAAGCACGACTCACGCCCGGTACTCACAGCTTTACTTCTGCCAGTACCTCGTCTCCTACCTTCCAAACTTTACAGAAGCTCTCCTGCGAACCTTGCAGAACTAGCACTCCTGAAAGAAAGGATATTGCGGAGACATGGCTTAGCCACAGCCTTGGGGATGTTTCCAGAATGAGATTTTCACTCTGCAGCGGAGGGTGCGCTGATATGAAACTTCCTGGCAGATTAAAACTGTGTGCCCTTTCTTTCAGGAGTGCTAGTTCTGCAAGGTTCGCAGGAGAGCTTCTGTAAAGTTTGGAAGGTAGGAGACGAGGTACTGGCAGAAGTAAAGCTGTGAGTACCGGGCGTGAGTCGTGCTTCGGTAGCTCAGTTGGTAGAGCACTTGTCCGCGAAAGGCAAAGGTCCCGAGTTCGAGTCTCGGTCGGGCACACAGTTTTAATCTGCCAGGAAGTTTCAGTAGATTTGTTGATGATAATACAGCCACTGCCTCAGTAGGTGAGATGCTGGGGGCAGCTGGCAGTAGTCAGGTGGAACACCTGACACCAACATAAATGTTGGATGTAGCGGATGTCAGAACATTTAATAGAAAATGTTTTGACACTGAACAGGTTAGTGGAGAGAATTTCTATGTCACCTGTGTGCTCTCCACTGCCCCATCCATTTGCTGCTCCACTACCCAAATTGGAAGAACGTGATAAGGAACGGGGTTGGTTACAAGCGGAGAGAGATTGTTGGAAAGAGGTGAGAAGTTAAAACGAAAATTAGAACGTGATCGAGTAAAAGCTGAGAGGGATAGGCAACTGTTATCACAGTTACCTGAGCGAGATGACGAGGTCTCATACTCCAAGGAGTGTAAGGGACGATGCGGGAGACCTGCACCTCTGTACTAGGCGAGGTCCTAGTGGAGGTGGTGTGCCATTGCCTTCCCCCGACCGTAATGGGGATGAAAGTTGATGATCCAGACGACGCAACACCCAGTCATCTCGAGGCAGGAAAATCCCTGACCTCGCCGGGAACTGAACCAGGAATCCCCTGTGCGGGAAGTGAGAATGCTACCACAAGACCACGAGCTGCGGACAACTGAGCGAGAACAGACTAATGAAAACATTTTATCAGATAACCTTGAGAAAATTTCCTCGGAGGTAAATGAATTAAAGAATTCCTATCAGGGGCTGCCTGATTTAGTCAGCAACTTAGCTTTGGAGTTAGAGGAGGTAGTTTGCCACCACTCGCATGGAGCAACTAAAAGTTTCATAGCGAGAGTTTATTGAAAATAACATAGCCGATCAGACTGACAAATCCAGAAAGAATTCCAGGAATGAGTGGAATCGAAAGAACAAACAATAGTACAACAGGTAGGCGAAAAAGTAAACAGTACGATACAGCGTGTGACTAGGGGCATTGACCTTGCTAACAACAGAGTAACGGAAGCGCCGCTAACGGAAGTCGCACAGGCGCAAATTGAGACTCGTATAGCGCGTGTGATGTGACACGACTCTAGAGCGCGACACGCACGTGCCGCACGAGTCGCGCGGGTGCAGCGCATATTGCGACGCGTACACCATACTTCGCACGCGCCGTCTGGCGACGCTCTGCGCTGACAGAACCGAAGCCCGTGAAACCTGTTATCTTCCTCAAACGATTTTACAGAAACTATTCACTGAAAACATATGATTTTTGCCTTACTTGCAGCGTTGTATGTCAGCTTCGTGGCGAAGTGCCCATCACCTCGCTAATGACCATTATTATTGTGATGTACACATTTCAGTAAGACACTACTCAAAACTCAAAAAGTTTGCAACGAAAATTAGGGGTCGCTATGATTTTGCGTTTGGTGCGTATTACACCATATGCTGCCGCGTATGAAATTCAGCTAACATGCTGAATTTTTTATTAGACTTGGGAGGAGGTCTCTGTCTGCCTCCGCTCTCGAGAAAATGGATCCCATGTAGCGCGCTCACTTCCGATCTCACGCCTGCAAGAATGAATACTCGCAACATCTCTTATATCTCCTAAACCACTCGAGACATCGAAACGAAAGTTTGGCGAATGATAGTACACAAGGAGGAGAGTGTTTTGCCAATTCTTAAACATACGGAACTTTCTTATATATGGCGATATATCAGTACTTACACTTCAAAACGTTCAAATGTGTGTGAAATCTAATGGGACTTAACTGCTAAGGTCATCAGACCCTAAGCTTACACACTACTTAACCTAAATTATTCTAAGGACAAACACACACACCCATGCCCGAGGGAGGATTTGAACCTCCGCCGCGACCAGCCGCAACTTACACTTCCCTTTTTATTTATTTCACTCCAGTGACTACAATTTTTTAAGAGTTATCGACAGCTAGCAAAACAAGAGCTTCCTAGTATGAAAATAAACATGAAATTTCTTCTTTTATGATACTGCAAACCGACACTACGAGGTTTTTCGTAAGCTATTGAGCTCTGTGATTGCCAATTACTTGTTTAATGTCCGCAGCTCATGGTCTTGCGGTAGTGTTGTTGCTTCCCGCGCACGGGGTCCTGGGTTCGTCTCCCGGCGGGTCAGGGATTTTTCTCTGGCTCGTGATGACTGGGTGTTGTGTGTTCTTCATCAATATTGACTCGCAAGTCGCCGAAGTGGCGTTAACTAAAAGGGACTTGCAATACGGCTGCCGAACTTCCCCGCATGGGGCCTCCCGGCCAACAATGCCATTCAATCATATCATTTCACTTGTTTAATGAGGCTCTCCGTTTCGGAATTCTGTCTCAATAGCTGCTGTGAGATGAGTTTGAAAATTACACTGTGACAAAGGAAGTACAATTAAAGAGAATGTGGCCGTTACTGAAAAACGGTGATGTTTCTTCGAATGACAAAAGGTTAATAACTCGCACAAAAATAGATTGCCAATTCTGTTGAAATTTTGGTGGAATCCCCATAAACCATCGTATTTTTAACACTGAGCGACTGGAACGGAAACTTACCAAATGATTTCATTCCTTCTTTTTATTTGAGCAGTATTAAAATAATGACAAGCGTTCCTTCAGGCGGAATGATAGGCACATACCAGATACTGGTTACTCACCTACGGCTTGCCAAACAGGCAATGTGTGATCACGAATAAAATAGTTGTTATTGAGAAAAATAAACAATTGCTCTGTCGCACAACACAATGGTCATTGTATTTTCAGCAGCGGAGGATAATGCGCGTGACAGGAATGCACAAGCTAGCCATGTGTGCCTTGTGAGGTGGAGTTCGAGAAACATTGTCATGAAAGTAGATCGGCCTTTGTCAGCAGTACATTTCATCAAATTAAATATAGCTAATCATAACACTCTTTTAGGATATTCCTACTTTCGTAATAATACCGACCATTTTCTTCATTTGTGTAGCCTGTTGTATAATTAGTTTATTAATGCTGATAATATGCATGCAACAATTGAAATGCTTTTTCTCATCACAGCGAACCAATTAAAACATTGTTATATGTGACTGCTTTTCGAATGTTTCTAGCTTGCAGTGGAAATGTGATGTTCACATGCATGTAGTTCAGTGTGTAGTATTACATTATTACATCCATATCAGAGTATCACAGTGAGACTTCTATACTTCAGACTCAGACTCTTTTTACCAGGAGCACAAAGAGATCACACCTGTGATTATCCCTTTCTAAATTTTTGTAACAGGTCGTACTAGGCAGCGAGAAGATAACCTTGTTTTACTTTCCTACCTTGATTCTTAATTACATGATTTTGTAATATTCCTTGCTTCCTTATTCACTACCGTCTGTCAGTTCTTGTGATCTGAAAACATCGCGGAGGCATATGACGCAATTCCAGCGGCCAATGCATCATCAATTACTGAAGCATGCATTTTTCTTGGCAGAAGAAAAACAAAACAAAACTATACAGACATTAATAACAGAAAAGTATAATGTACTAACGAAGAAAGCTGGAACGTTTAAATGGCAATAACGAAACACTACCCAAAGGCAATAAAATTTAGTACACAGTAAGGCAAAAGTTATCGCTTGGGCAATACTACCACTGCTCATATGCGTCGTTCCGATGTGAGCATATGACCGGGCTACTTTTCCGACCCCCGCCTCAAATTTCCCACGGTGCTAGCGAGGCACGAGCGACGCGCGGTGCGAGAAACTGTGCCTCAACCACAACGCCGCGCGACCTGGCGCAGGCGCGTTCGCGTCCCAGTCGCAATTTGCGCGGTCTCATTTGAAACTGTGATGTTACAAAAACGCGCGCTGCGCTGCGTCGCGCCGCACGCGCTATACGCGTCTCAATTTGCGCCTAGCCTAGGCTAGGGCAGGTCGCGCGGCGCGGCGTTGTGGTTGAGGCACAGTTTCTCGCGCCGCGCGTCGCGCGTGCCTCGCTAGCACCGTGGGAAATTTGAGGCGGGGGGCGGAAAAGTAGCCCGGCCATATTCTCACATCGGAACGGCGCATGTGAGCAATGGTAGTATTGCCCAAACGATAAATTTTGCCTTACTGTGTACTAAATGTTATTGCCTTTGGGTAGTGTTTCGTGTTTCGCCATTTAAGCGCTCCAGCTCTCTTCGTTAGTACATTATACTTTTCTGTTATTAATATCTGTATAGTTTTGTTTTGTTTTTTCTTCTGCCAAGAAAAATGCATACTTCAGTAACTGATGATCCATTGGCCGCTGGAATTGCATCATATGCCTCCACGATGTTTTCAGATCGCAAGAACTGACAGACAGTAGTGATAAGGAAGCAAGAAACATTATAAAATCATGTGATTAAGAATCAAGGTAGGAAAGTAAAACAAGGTTATCTTCTCGCTGCCTAGTACGACCTGTTACAAAAATTTAGAAAGGGATAATCACAGGTGTGATCTCTTTGTACTCCTGGTAAAAAGAGTCAGAGTCTGAAGTATAGAAGTCTCACTGTGATTACTCTGATATGGATGTAATAATGTAATACGACACACTGTACTACATGCATGTGAACATCACATTTCCACTGCAAGCTAGAAACAGTCGAAAAGCAGTCACAAATAACAATGTTTTAATTGGTTCGCTGTGATGAGAAAAAGCATTTCAATTGTTGTATGCAGATTATCAGCATTAATAAACTAATTATACAACAGGCTACACAAATGAAGAAAATGGTCGGTATTATTACGAAAGTAGGAATATCTTAAAAGAGTGTTATGATTAGATATATTTAATTTGTTGAAATGTACTGCGGATCTACTTTCATGACAATGTTTTTCGAACTGCACCTCAGAGGGTACACATGGTTAGCTTGTGCATTGCTGTCGCGTGCATTATCCTCCACTACTGTTAATACACTGACCATTGTGTTGTGCGACAGATCAATTGTTTATTTTTCTCAATAACAACTATTTTATTCGTGATCACACATTGTCAGTTTGGCAAGCTGTAGGTGAGTAACCAGTATCTGGCATGTGCCTATCATTCCACCTGAAGGAACGCTTGTCATTATTTTAATACTGCTCAGATCAAGAGAAGGAATAAAATCCTTTGGTAAGTTTCCATTCCAGTCGCTCAGTGTTAAAAATACGATGGGTTACAGGGATTCCACCAAAATTCCAACAGAATTGGCAATCTATTTTTGTGTGAGTTGTTAACCTTTTCTCATTCGAAGAACCATCACCGTTTGTGAGTAACGGCCACATTTCTCTTGGTGACTGGTTTAGTTGTACTTTCTTTCTCACAGTGTAATTTGCCAAACTCATATCACAGCAGCTATTGAGACAGGATTCCGAAACAGAGTGCCTTATTAAACAAGTTATTGGCAATCACCGAGCTCGACAGCTTATGACAAACCTCATAGTGTCGGTTTGCAGTAACATAAAATAAGAAATTTCATGTTTATTTTCATACGCGGAAGCTCTTGTTTCGCTAGCTGTCGATAACTCTTAAAAAATTAGTCACTGGAGTGAAATAAATAAAAAGCGAAGTATAAGTACTGATATATCGCCATAGAAAAGAAAGTTCCGTGTGATTAATAATTGGCAAAAGACTCTCCTCCTTGTGTACTATCATTCGACAAACTTTCGTTTCGATGTCTCGAGCGGTTTAGGATATACAGGTATGAGATAAGTTACGAGTATTACATTCTCGCGGGCGTGAGATCGGAAGTGAGCGCGCTACGTGGGATCCATTTTCTCGATATCGGACGCAGAGACCTCCTCCCAAGTCTAAACAAAAATTCAGCATGTTAGCTAAATTTCACACGCAGCAACATATGGAGTAATACGCACCAAACGCAAAATCATAGTGACCCCTAATTTTCGTTGCCAACTTTTTGAGTTTTGCGTAGTGTCTTACTAAAATGTGTACATCACAATAAGAATGGTCATTATCGAGGTATGAGCACTTCGCCACGAAGCTGACATACGCTACAAGTAAGGCAAAAATCGTATATTTTCAGTGAATAGTTTCTGTAAAATCGTTTGAGAAAGATAACAGGTTGCGCGCGCTTCGGTTCTGTCAGCGCAGAGCGTCGCCTGTCGGTGCGTGCGAAGTAAAGTTTACACCCAGATCTGCCACACTGGCAGCGCGAAGTGAGAGCGTATTGCCAAGTAGAGCGCGAGGCGTTTGGCTGTCAAAACATTGGAGAAAGTATTATGCCTACTCGTAAAGTGTATGCTAATGCACCGAGTATGGTTACTAATTTTGATGAGCCATATGATAATGGCCGTAACAGCCACAGTCCTAGTAGTGTACCGACATTGCTACATTTCGGGGCGGCGGTATTGGCAATGAACCTGATGGTAGAAGATAGCCAACTTAAACATAGGCAATTCCAAATTTTTAATAATGAAATGAAATCGGTTCACCCAATCATTTTCATTAAAAATTTTAGGAATATCTTGCCCAGCATGTGGACAGAAAAGCAAAAAGTTCAGTTTATTATATATCATATACTGGACTTTGGGCAAATGAGACAATGGATAGGTGTCACAATACTGAGCAATTTGAAAAAGCTTTCTTAGGCAAGTACTGGTCACCGAATGTTCAGAAGAGATTAAGAAATGAAGTCTACTGCCCAGAAATGTACAATCCCAGACACGGTAGTCTAAGGAAATATTTTGAGACGTACATTAATAAGACCAGTATAACGATATGTTTACGTAATGTGTATACATAAACATACAGTTATAAATGTCCCCGTTCGTTGCCGCTAGTTATAACAATATGTTTACTTTTGTGCTGTAACATATAGCTATAATCAGCGGTGGAAACATATTTGCGAACGCCGACCGTGTGCGGCTGTTTCTTGTTGGATCGTCTGATCAGTCGGAAGTTGCATTGCGGAAGAGAGTAAATGCCTATTCAAAATATAATTATTTTTTGATAGCTCAACATGAATTTCCTAAGGGACCGTAGTTTATCATGCATTTACCAATAGAACATGGCGCGGAGAAAATATTTCGCCGCGTACAACTTCCGTCCGATTTCGACGAAAGAATTCGTGACTGTGAACTCTCTATTTGGCAGAAACATAAAGAAAATTAAATAACTTCATGAAGGAGTGAGACAGAGATTCTATATTAAATAAATAGTCCATACACCAGTTCCATTTAAATCTGAATTTATGGCAATTAATAGACGAACTTACACTGCAATGAAGGATTTAACATGGATGCCGTTTTGACTGGCACTTCTCGTAATGAAAACAATTCCTTCGACGTTTTCACATACACGTCGCACAATAAATCTACTGCTAGGCGCTTTTAGTATTACACATTTACTTTACACTAGAACAATATTATTTTTAACAGTAATAATACGGCGGCAAGACGCGCGTCCGACACACGTAACAGGAGACAAGAGAAGAATGAGTAGCTGTTCATCGAGAATATCTCGTACATCAAAAAAAAAAAAAAAAAAATGTGTAAAAAAGTGTTCTTCTTCTGTCCGTTTTTCGCGCCGCGGTTTTCAAAGTCAATAACTCACAGCATCTCTGACGGCGCTTCGACAATAAACAAGTTACGTCACAGGTCGTTCACCTTTTACATTCTCGCAACATTATTTGCTAACTGTAGCTGTTGCCGAGCGACTGCTCGATTAGTGAATGATTTAAAATGATAAGGCAATCACATAATGTTACACCAGGTACTGGGATGAGCCAATGGCTAGTAAAGATGTGATCTGGCTATTTAAGTTATGGCTGCCCAGACATATCAAAGAGAAGTTAATTAATGTTGATGAGGAAGATTTAGACAAATACCTATCAGTATTAGACAAGAATGATTTGGCATTAGAGGAGACGAAGGCAGAAAAAAGTGATACAAATCATTCGCCTTCTCAGAAAATGACAATAGAAGAAACAAACAAGACCACAATAATAACAATGGTAAAGGGTATGATCAGCCAGCCAGTAATGGAAGGCAAGCGAATGGCGAAGATTATCCGCAACTGAATAGAAAAAGAAAGTGGGATAACAAACGCACCACTGGATACCTAAGCAATTCGAAGCGGCGAATAGCAACAGTCACAACCAACATCAGTGGTAGGGTAATTTCTCGTCACAGTGGAATCAAAACAGAGGTCCCCCACCAGGACCGAACAGTCAACAAAGAAATGAAATTCGTGGAGAAAACGTGAATCAACAACATTGGGCAGCACAGCAATCCAATGTTAGGATAGTAGAGGTGTCAGACCTCTCAGAGACAGCAAATTAGTTCCGACCGCAATAAGCTCCCCATTGTTGGTCGACGGGCGAAGTGGGGCACACCAAAACAGACTCGAGCAAACGTTGACCTGCTGCGGTATAATGTCGATATCGCAGTGCAGGATGAATTATTAAATGAACCTAGTAAGTGCAAAAGTAACAATCTAGAACAGATACAAGCTGTGATTAAAACACAGGTAGAAGACATTCCAGTCGATGCGTACATTGATACTGGCACGACTAATAGTGCTCAGAGTTTGGAACTGTATAATGCATTATGTAAGACAAATAAAATACCGACTTATCCAGTACAAAACTGTCAGATGTCTGAAGCTATTGGGGCACAGGCACAAATAGTTAAAATCCATGTACAGGTTGTCCTGAAATTTAGGGAAGGAGAGATCAAATGCACTTTCCTAGTAGTAAAAGTTTTGTCAGTAGCTTGTATCAAATGGTTCAAATGGCTCTGAGCACTACGGCACTCAACTGCCGTGGTCATCAGTCCCCTAGAACTTAGAATTAATTAAAACTAACCAACCTAAGGACATCACACACATCCATGCCCGAGGCAGGATTCGAACCTGCGACCGTAGCAGCAGCGCGGCTCCGGACTGGAGCGCCTAGAACTGCACGACCACCGCAGCCGGCTACCTTGTATCCTGGGTTGTGAGTTCCTGAGGAGCAGGAAGGTAAATACTGACCTTTCCACCAGGGAAATTAATTTACTGTATGGTGGGAGGAGAATTGTACTGGATATGGTCAGAAAGAAGTAAGTACATGGCAAGTATTGCCAGAGTTTTCAAATCACATGCTGCAGTTTAAAGATTGTAGAAGTTAACTGTGATTTAAAAGGGAAGGAATACCATTATCCTGAACAGGGAATAGAGAACACTACGGAAACACAGGAAATGGTTTACAACAAGGTTAAGGAATATGACTGTTTGAACAGTAGCCAGCAACATAAGCTCACTTGTTTGCTGTCAAATCATTTAAATGTTTTTTCGGAGAAACCTGGAGTAATAAAGGGTTACAAACACAACATAGTGTTGCCCCATGAAACCTTCTGTCACACCAGATCATCAAACTATATAAAATGATTCATAATGACAATGTAGATATAAGAATTTCTTTAGGTTTTTGATGTATTTTTCATGTGTATAGTGGTGTAGAAATGTTTTCCATACTATATTTTTCTGTATTTAGGAAATAGAAAATTTCATCCATGTCAGTGTACTTGACAAAAGAACAATATTACCTGCTTTTCAAAGAGTCATAGGAAAGACATTAGTTACAGAACAGTGTTATGAAGGAACACAAGTTTCTGAAATTGAAGTAGAGTAGTGGATATAAAGTGATACCTGTTTTAATGAACATTTGATTTAATCCCACACTGTAATGTAAAGGTAAGAGTATCATATCATTGGAAGATTCAGCTTGTGAAAGATTTAGTAGAGATGTAAGTTTAATTTTCTCAAATGTATAATACCCATTTATTTGGTAACATTTAAACTACTAGAGTAAGAAGAAAGATGACCATAAATAAAACCCATGTCAAAGAGAAACATCATTGGTTATCAGCAAAGCAGATTTCGAAGAAACAATTTTAGAATCAGTTGAGCAAGAATGTCATGCAATTTTACCGCATGACTTTGCTAGATTTCTGGATCCATAGCTAAGCTTAGATGCGGCTTGAGAAACGCTTAGTAGACACCATGTAACACAGGAACATGCACGGCAGTCCTGCGGAAATATAAAAATATAACCAGTTTGTTGAGTATAATATGGTAAAGCCATTATTATTGTAAAGTCAGGCCAGAGTCCGAGTACAAGCCTTGATGATCTACTGGTCAGACAAACGTGACATGGGGTGCAGGTATATAAGGAATGAATTGTGTAATTCACAAATTGTAATAACTGCCTCAAAACGAAAGAATAGATAATGTGACAGTATCTGTGATTAAGTTATTCTGTGGAGAAAATTAGTGTAGTCACAGAGACGATGAAAACCGTAACTTGAACTATATGAAACTGTGTAAGACGCAATCTGTATTATGTGAAAGTGTTAAGTGAACGATCGCCGTACTTTGTACAGACTTTGGCGGACGTCCATAATGAACAAATGTTATTACGTGCACACAGTGTGATGAGTATGGAAAAACTGTAATTTCATCTCGTACGAACGATGTATTTGGAATAGACAGCGTTTCACGCACGACAACGATCAACATTCCAAAGCGAAACGGACACTTGGTCGGCGAGTGACATGCTGCGCTTGGAGTGATGTTTTTAGAACAGGCTATAAACAGTGAACAGTCATCGTTTCTAACACACGGTGAACTGTAGAACCAAGACCACCTACAATAAATCAGACCTTAAGGCAGGTGTGTGTGTGTGTGTGTGTGTGTGTGCGTGTGTGTGTGTGTGTGTGTGTGTAAAATTGTGTATGTGACGTTCAAGAGAAGCGAAAGCATTTATTACTAGCTGTTATTTATGCTATATGCTGTGAATGTGCTATCTAGTATTTATTTTGTAGATTCTGTAGGAAGTTCGGCATAATTTAAAGTGTCAACTGTTCTTGCGATGTCGTAGCTGTTGTGTACCAGGATGTAAATCCAATTACAGCAAAACATACGATACCTCAACGTTTAAGTTTCCCAAAGAAACAGCATTGAGGAACAAATGGATTAAACTAATTCATAGAGATAATTTTGAAGTGAACGATAAAGCTGTGGTATGCATTAAGTATTTTGAACCTAAGTTTGTGGTTAGGGGAGACACTTTTCCTGTGGAAAATAGTGAACGAATACGTATGCCACGAAAAATACCGTAACTAACAAATGATGCAATTCCGACTATCTTTCCTAATCAACCTTCTTATCACACAGTACCAGTTCCTAAGGAAAGGAAGAATCCTGAAGATGGTGTTCAACAGCTACTGGAACGTGATGAATGTAGTTTCAGTAAGTGTTGCGAAATTGACAATATACCCGACTTTTAGCATTTTAAAAGCGAAGTGCAGAAAAGGAATGTTTGTCTGTATACACTTTTAGCAAAGGATGATTACGTATCTTTCATTACATTAAAGGATAATTCAGTCAGTGATGTGCCATTAGTTTCAGTGTGCTTCAAGATATCAAGTTCCTTGGAAGTAAAAGTGTTTCACAAGAATGTGTGTTTGCCTACAGAAACCTTGAAGTGGATATTACGGTCTGGGCTGGAAGAGAACTTGAAATGTGACAAGTGAACGAAATATGACACTCTAGTGAGTCACCTAAATGGTTTCACCCGATAACTCTATTGGCGCCATTGAAAAGATTGTAATTTTAGTCAATATTCTCAAACAAGCACTGAAAGCTGGTAGTGATTTTGACGCTGAAATAACACATAAAATAGAATTTGTTTTGGAGCAAAGTAGATACTCTCCTGAGCTTTTGATATGGGCAGCAACCATTTGCTATTAATTTCCTGGTGCCTACCATCACTTGAGAAAAACAAATGTGTTAACATTACCTCATCCTGTCTATTTAAGGCAGTTTATATGGAAAATGGGTCCAAATAAACCTTGTATTCGCCCATCACAGGTAGCTTTTTTGAGGGAAAAAAATAAATCTCTTCAGGAAAGTGACAAAGTAATTTCAGTGTTGCTAGATGAAGCTCATGTTAACTCAAAATTCTCGTATAAGGCAGGAAAGATACTTGGTGTTGCTGAGAATACTTCAGGTACAACAACAGCAGGTACAATGCAGGTTTTCATGGCATCATCCTTACATTCTGATTATAAAGAAGTAATAGCTCTCTTTCCTGTAAAAAATGTTAATTCTGATACACTGCTGAAAATGGCAATTGATCTATTAAAGTTAATGCATGAGCTTGGATTTGATGTTATATGCCCGGTAACAGATAACCATGGCACTAATAGGAAAATGTATCAGCTTATGTGTGGTGGAACTTCACAGCCGTGTAATACATATCCAGTCACCCCATCCAAATTTCTCTTTTTCTGTTTGACAGTGTGTGCTTGCTTAAGTGTATCAGAAATATCTGGTTGAATGGAAAAAACGAATCCTTCATAATGCAAAATATTGAGGATACATTTGCTTTCATCAATACCTTTCTACGCAATGATAAGGGAATGCTGCATGTGAATATACTGTCAGTGAAGCAAAGTTTTCAGATTTGAGGAACCTGTTTCATTCTGAGAAAAATAAACTGTTTAAACTTGCCCCAAAGTTAGTCAGAAAGGCAGTATATCCAACTTCTATTGAGAGACAGAATGTTACTCTTTGCCTCAGTGTTTTTGATTCTAAAAATGTGGCAGCACTAGAAATTTTGAAAAGTCAGGGGATTAAGATTTCTTATGGCACTATTCAGTTTTTAAAATTAATCAGTAAATGGTGGACAGTTTCTAATGTGCAGCATCCCGTGAAAGGCAAATACACATCAGATACTTCCTGGCAGAGTAAAACATCTGTAAAGTTTGGAAGGTAGGAGACGAGGTACTGACAGAAGTAAAGCTGCGAGTACGGGGCGTGAGTCGTGCTTCAGTAGCTCAGTTGGTAGAGCACTTGCCCGTGAAAGGCAAAGGTCCCGAGTTCGAGTCTCGGTCGGGCACACAGTTTTAATCTGCCAGGAAGTTTCATATCAGCGCACACTCCGCTGCAGAGTGAAAATCTCATTCTGGAAACATCCCCCGGGCTGTGGCTAAGCCATGTCTCCGCAATATCCTTTCTTTCAGGAGTGCTAGTTCTGCATGGTTCGCAGGAGAGCTTCTGTAAAGTTTGGAAGGTAGGAGACGAGGTACTGGCAGAAGTAAAGCTGTGAGTACCGGGCGTGAGTCGTGCTTCAGTAGCTCACTTGGTAGAGCACTTACCCGCGAAAGGCAAAGGTCCCGAGTTCGAACCTTGGTCGGGCACACAGTTTTATTCTGCCGTGAAGTTTAATATCAGTGCACACTCGCTGCAGAGTGAAAATCTCATTCTGGACACATCAGATGATAATTCCAGCCTTATCACTGGACCTACTGACTCCAAACTTCTGTTTCTTGAAAATTTGAAAATATGTCTTGATATGTGCATTGCCTACTCATGGAAAATTGACCAATGAAACATATACTGCTTTCTCTCACACAATTGCAACAACAGTTCAGTTATGCAGACACATTTTTAACACTTACAACTGGTCCTACATTCTTATAGCAAAATTACACACTGATGCTTTAGAAGCAAGATTTGGAGCTTATACAAGGCTAAGTGGCTGCACATATAATGTTTCAGTCGAGCAAATCTGGGAATCTGAGAGGAAACTCAAAGTAATAAGTCTACTAAGGGTAAGATCTACTAAACATGGTGAATTTACATTAAATGATTTTGCAGCAAAAGTAAATTACAGCATAAAACACCAAACGTATGAAAATTTAGATAAATTAGAACCTGCTTAGAGGAACTAGCAAACACTCCAATGATGGATGAAGATTTGAAAGTCTTGGTTTGTATTGCTAGCTTCACCAGCAAAACAGTGCTTGAAAAGCTGAGAAAAGGTGGAAAATGTTCAGGCTGTGAAGAAATGTTACAGACAGAGGATGAAATGTTGTTGCAGTTGAAACCAAAGAACTCCTTTCCTATTTCAACCAACTTAATCTTGGGGGATTGGTGTCTTTCTTCTATAATTTCCTTGTGTTGTAATATGTATAAAACTTCCTGGCAGACTAAAACTGCGTGCCCGACCGAGACTCGAACTCGGGACCTTTGCCTTTCGCGGGCAAGTGCTCTACCAACTGAGCTACCGAAGCACGACTCACGCCCGGTACTCACAGCTTTACTTCTGCCAGTACCTCGTCTCCTACCTTCCAAACTTTACAGAAGCTCTCCTGCGAAACTTGCAGAACTAGCACTCCTGAAAGAAAGGATATTGCGGAGACATGGCTTAGCCACAGCCTGGGGGATGTTTCCAGAATGAGATTTTCACTCTGCAGCGGAGTGTGCGCTGATATGAAACTTCCTGGCAGACTAAAACTGCGTGCCCGACCGAGACTCGAACTCGGGACCTTTGCCTTTCGCGGGCAAGTGCTCTACCAACTGAGCTACCGAAGCACGACTCACGCCCGGTACTCACAGCTTTACTTCTGCCAGTACCTCGTCTCCTACCTTCCAAACTTTACAGAAGCTCTCCTGCGAAACTTGCAGAACTAGCACTCCTGAAAGAAAGGATATTGCGGAGACATGGCTTAGCCACAGCCTGGGGGATGTTTCCAGAATGAGATTTTCACTCTGCAGCGGAGTGTGCGCTGATATGAAACTTCCTGGCAGACTAAAACTGCGTGCCCGACCGAGACTCGAACTCGGGACCTTTGCCTTTCGCGGGCAAGTGCTCTACCAACTGAGCTACCGAAGCACGACTCACGCCCGGTACTCACAGCTTTACTTCTGCCAGTACCTCGTCTCCTACCTTCCAAACTTTACAGAAGCTCTCCTGCGAAACTTGCAGAACTAGCACTCCTGAAAGAAAGGATATTGCGGAGACATGGCTTAGCCACAGCCTGGGGGATGTTTCCAGAATGAGATTTTCACTCTGCAGCGGAGTGTGCGCTGATATGAAACTTCCTGGCAGACTAAAACTGCGTGCCCGACCGAGACTCGAACTCGGGACCTTTGCCTTTCGCGGGCAAGTGCTCTACCAACTGAGCTACCGAAGCACGACTCACGCCCGGTACTCACAGCTTTACTTCTGCCAGTACCTCGTCTCCTACCTTCCAAACTTTACAGAAGCTCTCCTGCGAAACATGCAGAACTAGCACTCCTGAAAGAAAGGATATTGCGGAGACATGGCTTAGCCACAGCCTGGGGGATGTTTCCAGAATGAGATTTTCACTCTGCAGCGGAGTGTGCGCTGATATGAAACTTCCTGGCAGACTAAAACTGCGTGCCCAACCGAGACTCGAAATCGGGACTTTTGCCTTTCGCGGGCAAGTGCTCTACCAACTGAGCTACCGAAGCACGACTCACGCCCGGTACTCACAGCTTTACTTCTGCCAGTACCTCGTCTCCTACCTTCCAAACTTTACAGAAGCTCTCCTGCGAAACTTGCAGAACTAGCACTCCTGAAAGAAAGGATATTGCGGAGACATTGCTTAGCCACAGCCTGGGGGATGTTTCCAGAATGAGATTTTCACTCTGCAGCGGAGTGTGCGCTGATATGAAACTTCCTGGCAGACTAAAACTGCGTGCCCGACCGAGACTCGAACTCGGGACCTTTGCCTTTCGCGGGCAAGTGCTCTACCAACTGAGCTACCGAAGCACGACTCACGCCCGGTACTCACAGCTTTACTTCTGCCAGTACCTCGTCTCCTACCTTCCAAACTTTACAGAAGCTCTCCTGCGAAACTTGCAGAACTAGCACTCCTGAAAGAAAGGATATTGCGGAGACATGGCTTAGCCACAGCCTGGGGGATGTTTCCAGAATGAGATTTTCACTCTGCGGCGGAGTGTGCGCTGATATGAAACTTCCTGGCAGACTAAAACTGCGTGCCCGACCGAGACTCGAACTCGGGACCTTTGCCTTTCGCGGGCAAGTGCTCTACCAACTGAGCTACCGAAGCACGACTCACGCCCGGTACTCACAGCTTTACTTCTGCCAGTACCTCGTCTCCTACCTTCCAAACTTTACAGAAGCTCTCCTGCGAAACTTGCAGAACTAGCACTCCTGAAAGAAAGGATATTGCGGAGACATGGCTTAGCCACAGCCTGGGGGATGTTTCCAGAATGAGATTTTCACTCTGCAGCGGAGTGTGCGCTGATATGAAACTTCCTGGCAGACTAAAACTGCGTGCCCGACCGAGACTCGAACTCGGGACCTTTGCCTTTCGCGGGCAAGTGCTCTACCAACTGAGCTACCGAAGCACGACTCACGCCCGGTACTCACAGCTTTACTTCTGCCAGTACCTCGTCTCCTACCTTCCAAACTTTACAGAAGCTCTCCTGCGAAACTTGCAGAACTAGCACTCCTGAAAGAAAGGATATTGCGGAGACATGGCTTAGCCACAGCCTGGGGGATGTTTCCAGAATGAGATTTTCACTCTGCAGCGGAGTGTGCGCTGATATGAAACTTCCTGGCAGACTAAAACTGCGTGCCCGACCGAGACTCGAACTCGGGACCTTTGCCTTTCGCGGGCAAGTGCTCTACCAACTGAGCTACCGAAGCACGACTCACGCCCGGTACTCACAGCTTTACTTCTGCCAGTACCTCGTCCCCTACCTTCCAAACTTTACAGAAGCTCTCCTGCGAAACTTGCAGAACTAGCACTCCTGAAAGAAAGGATATTGCGGAGACATTGCTTAGCCACAGCCTGGGGGATGTTTCCAGAATGAGATTTTCACTCTGCAGCGGAGTGTGCGCTGATATGAAACTTCCTGGCAGACTAAAACTGCGTGCCCGACCGAGACTCGAACTCGGGACCTTTGCCTTTCGCGGGCAAGTGCTCTACCAACTGAGCTACAGAAGCACGACTCACGCCCGGTACTCACAGCTTTACTTCTGCCAGTACCTCGTCTCCTACCTTCCAAACTTTACAGAAGCTCTCCTGCGAAACTTGCAGAACTAGCACTCCTGAAAGAAAGGATATTGCGGAGACATGGCTTAGCCACAGCCTGGGGGATGTTTCCAGAATGAGATTTTCACTCTGCAGCGGAGTGTGCGCTGATATGAAACTTCCTGGCAGACTAAAACTGCGTGCCCGACCGAGACTCGAACTCGGGACCTTTGCCTTTCGTGGGCAAGTGCTCTACCAACTGAGCTACCGAAGCACGACTCACGCCCGGTACTCACAGCTTTACTTCTGCCAGTACCTCGTCTCCTACCTTCCAAACTTTACAGAAGCTCTCCTGCGAAACTTGCAGAACTAGCACTCCTGAAAGAAAGGATATTGCGGAGACATGGCTTAGCCACAGCCTGGGGGATGTTTCCAGAATGAGATTTTCACTCTGCAGCGGAGTGTGCGCTGATATGAAACTTCCTGGCAGACTAAAACTGCGTGCCCGACCGAGACTCGAACTCGGGACCTTTGCCTTTCGCGGGCAAGTGCTCTACCAACTGAGCTACCGAAGCACGACTCACGCCCGGTACTCACAGCTTTACTTCTGCCAGTACCTCGTCTCCTACCTTCCAAACTTTACAGAAGCTCTCCTGCGAAACTTGCAGAACTAGCACTCCTGAAAGAAAGGATATTGCGGAGACATGGCTTAGCCACAGCCTGGGGGATGTTTCCAGAATGAGATTTTCACTCTGCAGCGGAGTGTGCGCTGATATGAAACTTCCTGGCAGACTAAAACTGCGTGCCCGACCGAGACTCGAACTCGGGACCTTTGCCTTTCGCGGGCAAGTGCTCTACCAACTGAGCTACCGAAGCACGACTCACGCCCGGTACTCACAGCTTTACTTCTGCCAGTACCTCGTCTCCTACCTTCCAAACTTTACAGAAGCTCTCCTGCGAAACTTGCAGAACTAGCACTCCTGAAAGAAAGGATATTGCGGAGACATGGCTTAGCCACAGCCTGGCGGATGTTTCCAGAATGAGATTTTCACTCTGCAGCGGAGTGTGCGCTGATATGAAACTTCCTGGCAGACTAAAACTGCGTGCCCGACCGAGACTCGAACTCGGGACCTTTGCCTTTCGCGGGCAAGTGCTCTACCAACTGAGCTACCGAAGCACGACTCACGCCCGGTACTCACAGCTTTACTTCTGCCAGTACCTCGTCTCCTACCTTCCAAACTTTACAGAAGCTCTCCTGCGAAACTTGCAGAACTAGCACTCCTGAAAGAAAGGATATTGCGGAGACATGGCTTAGCCACAGCCTGGGGGATGTTTCCAGAATGAGATTTTCACTCTGCAGCGGAGTGTGCGCTGATATGAAACTTCCTGGCAGACTAAAACTGCGTGCCCGACCGAGACTCGAACTCGGGACCTTTGCCTTTCGCGGGCAAGTGCTCTACCAACTGAGCTACCGAAGCACGACTCACGCCCAGTACTCACAGCTTTACTTCTGCCAGTACCTCGTCTCCTACCTTCCAAACTTTACAGAAGCTCTCCTGCGAAACTTGCAGAACTAGCACTCCTGAAAGAAAGGATATTGCGGAGACATGGCTTAGCCACAGCCTGGGGGATGTTTCCAGAATGAGATTTTCACTCTGCAGCGGAGTGTGCGCTGATATGAAACTTCCTGGCAGACTAAAACTGCGTGCCCGACCGAGACTCGAACTCGGGACCTTTGCCTTTCGCGGGCAAGTGCTCTACCAACTGAGCTACCGAAGCACGACTCACGCCCGGTACTCACAGCTTTACTTCTGCCAGTACCTCGTCTCCTACCTTCCAAACTTTACAGAAGCTCTCCTGCGAAACTTGCAGAACTAGCACTCCTGAAAGAAAGGATATTGCGGAGACATGGCTTAGCCACAGCCTGGGGGATGTTTCCAGAATGAGATTTTCACTCTGCAGCGGAGTGTGCGCTGATATGAAACTTCCTGGCAGACTAAAACTGCGTGCCCGACCGAGACTCGAACTCGGGACCTTTGCCTTTCGCGGGCAAGTGCTCTACCAACTGAGCTACCGAAGCACGACTCGCGCCCGGTACTCACAGCTTTACTTCTGCCAGTACCTCGTCTCCTACCTTCCAAACTTTACAGAAGCTCTCCTGCGAAACTTGCAGAACTAGCACTCCTGAAAGAAAGGATATTGCGGAGACATGGCTTAGCCACAGCCTGGGGGATGTTTCCAGAATGAGATTTTCACTCTGCAGCGGAGTGTGCGCTGATATGAAACTTCCTGGCAGACTAAAACTGCGTGCCCGACCGAGACTCGAACTCGGGACCCTTGCCTTTCGCGGGCAAGTGCTCTACCAACTGAGCTACCGAAGCACGACTCACGCCCGGTACTCACAGCTTTACTTCTGCCAGTACCTCGTCTCCTACCTTCCAAACTTTACAGAAGCTCTCCTGCGAAACTTGCAGAACTAGCACTCCTGAAAGAAAGGATATTGCGGAGACATGGCTTAGCCACAGCCTGGGGGATGTTTCCAGAATGAGATTTTCACTCTGCAGCGGAGTGTGCGCTGATATGAAACTTCCTGGCAGACTAAAACTGCGTGCCCGACCGAGACTCGAACTCGGGACCTTTGCCTTTCGCGGGCAAGTGCTCTACCAACTGAGCTACCGAAGCACGACTCACGCCCGGTACTCACAGCTTTACTTCTGCCAGTACCTCGTCTCCTACCTTCCAAACTTTACAGAAGCTCTCCTGCGAAACTTGCAGAACTAGCACTCCTGAAAGAAAGGATATTGCGGAGATATGGCTTAGCCACAGCCTGGGGGATGTTTCCAGAATGAGATTTTCACTCTGCAGCGGAGTGTGCGCTGATATGAAACTTCCTGGCAGACTAAAACTGCGTGCCCGACCGAGACTCGAACTCGGGACCAGGAAGTTTCATATCAGCGCACACTCCGCTGCAGAGTGAAAATCTCATTCTGGAAACATCCCCCAGGCTGTGGCTAAGCCATGTCTCCGCAATATCCTTTCTTTCAGGAGTGCTAGTTCTGCAAGTTTCGCAGGAGAGCTTCTGTAAAGTTTGGAAGGTAGGAGACGAGGTACTGGCAGAAGTAAAGCTGTGAGTACCGGGCGTGAGTCGTGCTTCGGTAGCTCAGTTGGTAGAGCACTTGCCCGCGAAAGGCAAAGGTCCCGAGTTCGAGTCTCGGTCGGGCACGCAGTTTTAGTCTGCCAGGAAGTTTCATATCAGCGCACACTCCGCTGCAGAGTGAAAATCTCATTCTGGAAACATCCCCCAGGCTGTGGCTAAGCCATGTCTCCGCAATATCCTTTCTTTCAGGAGTGCTAGTTCTGCAAGTTTCGCAGGAGAGCTTCTGTAAAGTTTGGAAGGTAGGAGACGAGGTACTGGCAGAAGTAAAGCTGTGAGTACCGGGCGTGAGTCGTGCTTCGGTAGCTCAGTTGGTAGAGCACTTGCCCGCGAAAGGCAAAGGTCCCGAGTTCGAGTCTCGGTCGGGCACGCAGTTTTAGTCTGCCAGGAAGTTTCATATCAGCGCACACTCCGCTGCAGAGTGAAAATCTCATTCTGGAAACATCCCCCAGGCTGTGGCTAAGCCATGTCTCCGCAATATCCTTTCTTTCAGGAGTGCTAGTTCTGCAAGTTTCGCAGGAGAGCTTCTGTAAAGTTTGGAAGGTAGGAGACGAGGTACTGGCAGAAGTAAAGCTGTGAGTACCGGGCGTGAGTCGTGCTTCGGTAGCTCAGTTGGTAGAGCACTTGCCCTGAAAGGCAAAGGTCCCGAGTTCGAGTCTCGGTCGGGCACGCAGTTTTAGTCTGCCAGGAAGTTTCATATCAGCGCACACTCCGCTGCAGAGTGAAAATCTCATTCTGGAAACATCCCCCAGGCTGTGGCTAAGCCATGTCTCCGCAATATCCTTTCTTTCAGGAGTGCTAGTTCTGCAAGTTTCGCAGGAGAGCTTCTGTAAAGTTTGGAAGGTAGGAGACGAGGTACTGGCAGAAGTAAAGCTGTGAGTACCGGGCGTGAGTCGTGCTTCTGTAGCTCAGTTGGTAGAGCACTTGCCCGCGAAAGGCAAAGGTCCCGAGTTCGAGTCTCGGTCGGGCACGCAGTTTTAGTCTGCCAGGAAGTTTCATATCAGCGCACACTCCGCTGCAGAGTGAAAATCTCATTCTGGAAACATCCCCCAGGCTGTGGCTAAGCCATGTCTCCGCAATATCCTTTCTTTCAGGAGTGCTAGTTCTGCAAGTTTCGCAGGAGAGCTTCTGTAAAGTTTGGAAGGTAGGAGACGAGGTACTGGCAGAAGTAAAGCTGTGAGTACCGGGCGTGAGTCGTGCTTCGGTAGCTCAGTTGGTAGAGCACTTGCCCGCGAAAGGCAAAGGTCCCGAGTTCGAGTCTCGGTCGGGCACGCAGTTTTAGTCTGCCAGGAAGTTTCATATCAGCGCACACTCCGCTGCAGAGTGAAAATCTCATTCTGGAAACATCCCCCAGGCTGTGGCTAAGCCATGTCTCCGCAATATCCTTTCTTTCAGGAGTGCTAGTTCTGCAAGTTTCGCAGGAGAGCTTCTGTAAAGTTTGGAAGGTAGGAGACGAGGTACTGGCAGAAGTAAAGCTGTGAGTACCGGGCGTGAGTCGTGCTTCTGTAGCTCAGTTGGTAGAGCACTTGCCCGCGAAAGGCAAAGGTCCCGAGTTCGAGTCTCGGTCGGGCACGCAGTTTTAGTCTGCCAGGAAGTTTCATATCAGCGCACACTCCGCTGCAGAGTGAAAATCTCATTCTGGAAACATCCCCCAGGCTGTGGCTAAGCCATGTCTCCGCAATATCCTTTCTTTCAGGAGTGCTAGTTCTGCAAGTTTCGCAGGAGAGCTTCTGTAAAGTTTGGAAGGTAGGAGACGAGGTACTGGCAGAAGTAAAGCTGTGAGTACCGGGCGTGAGTCGTGCTTCGGTAGCTCAGTTGGTAGAGCACTTGCCCTGAAAGGCAAAGGTCCCGAGTTCGAGTCTCGGTCGGGCACGCAGTTTTAGTCTGCCAGGAAGTTTCATATCAGCGCACACTCCGCTGCAGAGTGAAAATCTCATTCTGGAAACATCCCCCAGGCTGTGGCTAAGCCATGTCTCCGCAATATCCTTTCTTTCAGGAGTGCTAGTTCTGCAAGTTTCGCAGGAGAGCTTCTGTAAAGTTTGGAAGGTAGGAGACGAGGTACTGGCAGAAGTAAAGCTGTGAGTACCGGGCGTGAGTCGTGCTTCGGTAGCTCAGTTGGTAGAGCACTTGCCCGCGAAAGGCAAAGGTCCCGAGTTCGAGTCTCGGTCGGGCACGCAGTTTTAGTCTGCCAGGAAGTTTCATATCAGCGCACACTCCGCTGCAGAGTGAAAATCTCATTCTGGAAACATCCCCCAGGCTGTGGCTAAGCCATGTCTCCGCAATATCCTTTCTTTCAGGAGTGCTAGTTCTGCAAGTTTCGCAGGAGAGCTTCTGTAAAGTTTGGAAGGTAGGAGACGAGGTACTGGCAGAAGTAAAGCTGTGAGTACCGGGCGTGAGTCGTGCTTCGGTAGCTCAGTTGGTAGAGCACTTGCCCGCGAAAGGCAAAGGTCCCGAGTTCGAGTCTCGGTCGGGCACGCAGTTTTAGTCTGCCAGGAAGTTTCATATCAGCGCACACTCCGCTGCAGAGTGAAAATCTCATTCTGGAAACATCCCCCAGGCTGTGGCTAAGCCATGTCTCCGCAATATCCTTTCTTTCAGGAGTGCTAGTTCTGCAAGTTTCGCAGGAGAGCTTCTGTAAAGTTTGGAAGGTAGGAGACGAGGTACTGGCAGAAGTAAAGCTGTGAGTACCGGGAGTGAGTCGTGCTTCGGTAGCTCAGTTGGTAGAGCACTTGCCCGCGAAAGGCAAAGGTCCCGAGTTCGAGTCTCGGTCGGGCACGCAGTTTTAGTCTGCCAGGAAGTTTCATATCAGCGCACACTCCGCTGCAGAGTGAAAATCTCATTCTGGAAACATCCCCCAGGCTGTGGCTAAGCCATGTCTCCGCAATATCCTTTCTTTCAGGAGTGCTAGTTCTGCAAGTTTCGCAGGAGAGCTTCTGTAAAGTTTGGAAGGTAGGAGACGAGGTACTGGCAGAAGTAAAGCTGTGAGTACCGGGCGTGAGTCGTGCTTCGGTAGCTCAGTTGGTAGAGCACTTGCCCGCGAAAGGCAAAGGTCCCGAGTTCGAGTCTCGGTCGGGCACGCAGTTTTAGTCTGCCAGGAAGTTTCATATCAGCGCACACTCCGCTGCAGAGTGAAAATCTCATTCTGGAAACATCCCCCAGGCTGTGGCTAAGCCATGTCTCCGCAATATCCTTTCTTTCAGGAGTGCTAGTTCTGCAAGTTTCGCAGGAGAGCTTCTGTAAAGTTTGGAAGGTAGGAGACGAGGTACTGGCAGAAGTAAAGCTGTGAGTACCGGGCGTGAGTCGTGCTTCGGTAGCTCAGTTGGTAGAGCACTTGCCCGCGAAAGGCAAAGGTCCCGAGTTCGAGTCTCGGTCGGGCACGCAGTTTTAGTCTGCCAGGAAGTTTCATATCAGCGCACACTCCGCTGCAGAGTGAAAATCTCATTCTGGGAATATGTATAAACTTTTTCAAGTTCCAATTAGCAGCACATATGAACCAGAACTTCTCAAACTTGAAAATCAAAGAGATGCAGTACTTGCCTCATGAACTGAATTGTGTAAAAATGCCGTTAGTAACCTCAGTGATGTGTGCAAATGTGGCATTCCTTTAAAGACAATAATCAAGAAAAGTATTAAAGTGCTTTCAAATATTTTTATTAATAATTACATAAAACTGCCGAATGAAAAGTGTGTTTCAAAGGATATTGTTCGAACATGAGTCAAACAAAAAAGAGGAACACTCATGAAGACATTGCAGCAAAAATAACAAAACGAAAAGTGGCCAAACTGAGCAGCAAATAAATCCAATAGGTACTCAAAATCAAACCACTTCTAGCATATTACATAATGACAGTGACTAGAATCAACTGCGTATTGTTTAATACAATTTTGAGCTTTAGTTACACGCTTCACTTATTATTGCTATGTAGCTTCTATTTTGCAAATTATTATTAGTGTCCAAATATGACATTTACATGTGTTGTGTAGTAGTTGTTTGGATTTGATTTTGAGTTGCATCTCCAAATTTTACTTCGTCATAGTACTTATTACGTAGTTTGTGACTTTAGTGACAACTTTTTATTTAAGTTTGAATATAGAAAAATACATAACAATACGATATTACTTACGCAATTTAGAATCTAGTTTCCATGTATGAAGGTTGTAAATAATTCGTATTACGGAACCACTGAAATACTTGGCCTAAAACTGCCGCCATCTTGGTTTCTGTATTGTGGTTTGATGTATTGTAGGTGGTCTTGGTAGAGGGTGTGACGACTTTAGGACGCTTATATACCGCGAAACATTAAGAATATCATAAAGTGAAAAAGGCAGCCATGTTTGCTGGACTATGCAATTACTGGAATTATGCACGTGAGGTGTAATAGATAGTTACAGAGCTGGCCCTGACATATACAATAGCAGTGACTAATAATATGTGCATTTTTTCCCATAGCGAATTCCCATCTGCGTGTTAAACAAATAATCCTGCATAATCGAACTTGTTTCATGGTCACCCCTTGACATTATGAGCGGTTTGGTGAGACAACGCAGGAGGCGACGCCGATGCAGCCTTTGTGGACGGTAGCGTGATTAAATGTCAACGTGGGGAGTAGTGCCTGCCTCCACGCTGGCGCTACGTACGTTCCCACTGGGTGTATCCATGCTGACTCAGCATCGAGTACGCAACGCCGTACCTGCAACGTCCCACGAACATCGGACGGCCGACGAAGGCTCCTACCAGCTGGCGACACCGCCGACCAGCGGCATCGTCATACAACTGTCAAATTATCTAAACAGAGAAAGATGGATAGTCTGTTTCGCTCCACCCAGGTTTTCTCTGGCTTCCCTTAGGGCCCTCGGCCGAATGGAGAGCGATAAGTAAATGTCCTCAGCTTCAGTTAATAAGACTCTTTCTGATAAAATATATTGCTTAAATACCTGAATATGAACCAAAGATGTTGAAATTTTGTAACCTTATTGAACGATGTAAAGTGTATTGATGTGATAAAGGTCTCAGTCATAGAAATCTGGCTGGAATTATGTTAAATATTGCGATGCGACGTGAAAACTTTAGTGAAAGTGCTTCATGTGATGTAATGTGGAATGCCATGCCCGGACATCAGAACATGCGACCATGGCATTCCAAGGGGCCTTATGACGTCCCTTGCCCCAGATTAGGCAAACTATAAATCATTAAATATTTTTTAATGATATTGAGCAATTATATTTGTCATGCGTAAAAGAAACTATACTGAAATTCAAGGAATAATGCGATTACAAACATAAACTATTATCTGTAACGTAAGTATTATCTTTCTTGTTAGTATCGGCGTGAAACAAAAAGCGCCACACACTCTTGCTTGTTCTTGTTCGTATAGGACGCCCTTGTGCGCAATCTCAATAAGGTGTGTACATGTTTTATTATTTGAGCAGTGAGCTCCAATATACGCATAAAATATCGCACCACATATTCCGTTTGCTCGTGCCATCATTTTTAAAAGAATATCAGAGGTCGCGCTGGCAGCAAATTGAACATCGCTGGACGGCGACAATTGGCCGCCATTAATAGGCAGTTTCAATTTATCGTAATTATTATTCCATTCTTTCCACAGCTGACGCTAGAGATCGGCGATTTTATTTCGTTCATGATATATAGGAAACTGACATATCAGAGTACTTATTGAATAATTCAGACGATTTTTGTTACGTGCAATAGGACACAGATTGGCCTGCACTAAGACTTAGATAAATCACATGTAGGTCCTTACGTATTGAAAATGGTGAAACGCACACAAAAAAGTATATAGCCTATAATTAACTGTTTTTGGACATGGATTCGTCCAAGTAATTTCAATAATTGTGCAGGATCCAACGTTACATTTTTGTCAGTAAAATCTAAGAACAATCCGTGCCTTGCATATCTCTGCAGTGGAACCAAAATCAAAATAATAATAAAATATAAATTAAATCAAAATAATAAAACACACATTAATAGGTTATATAGATACGCTACAAGAGCTCTCTGATTTGGAGTGGGAAGTAGCATAGCCCACTACACAGTGTGGGGTGAAACTCATATAAGGACTTCCGGTAACACAACGTTGATTTGCTGCCAGGCCACTTGGCAGTGCAAGTTTAGCAATCAATCATCTCGCTTTCTTATTGGCTGTGTTTTCAGCCTTGAATGCTTGTTTTCTCTCGTAGTTAACGTTGGTGCTACCACATTGTGCTTCCGATTACCTCTCGTGTATATTTCACCCTTTAAATTGTGTTGTATAGGCGTTGCTCGTATTCTGGTTGTGCTCTGCTCAAATATGTAATATTGGGTGGGGTAAATAATTCCATATTTGCTTTTTCCCCCCATATAAAACAGAAGCTGCTTTCATTGTGTGGTGTTCTATGGACTTACGTATATTTGTTGTTGCTTACGAATATGTCTCTCACCTGCTCAGTGTAAACCCATTGTTAGTATATTGCCTTTATTCTGCTTTATTTTTGTATGCATCTGTTTTCCATAGTTCGTCGCATTTAAGGGAGAATTGCACATTAGCAGGTTTTGTCAGTATTGCTATTCAACTTGATTACATCTTTTCACGGAATGAGTATGTAATTCTGCTTTGAATAGTATTGCGTTTTCCTACAGGCTGGGAGTGCCATGCATTTGACAGTGGCTTGCAGAGTATGGATGTATATCAGGAAGCGAGCATCAAGATCTAAATGAGTACGCTTTGTAATTTTGGTGACTAGAGCATTCTTCCTTGCAATCCCCCTGCGGGTCCGGGGTAAGAATAGGCCCGAGGTATTCCTGCCTGTCGTAAGATGCGACTAAAAGGAGTTTCAACCATTTCGGCCTCCAATGTGATGGTGCCCATTTGGGTTTGACCTACATTTTTCAAAATTTTACAGAAGTAAGAGACTTTTGGGGAAGGACACCTTATGTGGTGTATCACCGGTCCTCAGTGCACTAAGTCCTTGGTACTCATCATCGTAACAGCGTCGTAACTGCACCCACTGTTCATCAATTTGGGCCTAAACACCTGATTTGTTGCACAAGTTCCGCCCATAGTGCGTCCCCATCTGCACCTACGATCATGATGGACTGTCCATGGCACCCGAAATCCAGCACGGTAGCCAGCCCGTTGTGGTGGGGTTGTCATGTACCCTCTAGGTTGTAGGCCCCTGACAACACAGGGAGCGTACTGATGATACCTGAGCTGCACCCTCCCCACGTCAGCCAAGGAGTAGATACCCATCTACCTGGGGCATTAAGACTCCTGGCAACGGTCATCCTGCCAGGTGGCCCTTGCTGAGACTGGATGGCGCCCGTGGGGAGAGCCTTGGTTGGAAAGGGTGGTATCGGGGTGGACGTTTGGCAGATGAAACATCAACATGCATCAGGTCGCTCTGCGGCCGCATCTTCTAAGAGGAAAGGTCCTGTCTCTGTCTCTGGTACTTCTGCCTTCTCACCCTTGGCCACTCCCTGGGAGGACGGACAGGCCCGCTGGCTTTGGGCGAGATACTTCCCCCATTATTTAGTCTGTTCTCAGACCGATGGGGGGACGTTCGCCACCTCCAAGCCCATGTTTTTTATACAGCATTTCGAGGATATCTTCAGAGAAATTGAGGCTCTTAGTAAAATGGGATCAGGGTCGATTCTCATAAAGACCACCTCCGCTAGACAGTTGGCGACGCTCCAGGCATGCAACCGGCTAGGGGACATCCCAGTGTCCATTGTCCCACATCTGGCGCTCAATAGGATGCAGGTGATTATTTTCCATCTGGACCTCCTGCTGCAATCTGATGAGGAGCTCAGGGCCAACCTGGAGCGCCGTGGCGTGCATTTCGTCCGGCGAGTCCAGCGCAGCCCCAAAGACTGTCGCGTCGACACTGGGGCCTTTATCCTCGCCTTCGAGGGGGATGTTCTCCCAGAGAAGGTAAAGGTGATGTGCTACTGTTGCGACGTGCGACCTTACGTCCCGCCTCCTATGCGATGCTTTCGATGTTTGCACTTCGGGCACATGTTGTCACAGTGTGAAGCTGAGCCCCTTTGTGGCGATTGTGGACGTCCTCTTTGTGAGGGACATACATGCACCCCACCACCTCAGTGTGTCAATTGTCCTGGCCTCCACTCGCCTAGATCTTTCGACTACCTTGCATACCAGGAGGAGAAGAAGATACAACAAATGAAAACCTTGGACCGTCTGTCTTATTCTGAGGCTAGGAAGAAATATGACCGCCTCCATTCCGTGATGTTGACAATGTCGTTTGCTTCGGTCGTGTCCACTGCTTCTGCAGTATCCTCAACCCTATCCTGTCCCCTCTCCACCTCCTCACCCCATCCGGGATCTATGCCTCCGCATCCCAAACCCCTCCCTTCCAAATTCTCCTCCCTCGCGGCCCATGCCCCCTCTGCCCCAGGGGCCACCCTTGCTCCTCCTCCGCTGCCACCTGAGAAGCGATCCTCTTCTCAGGCGTCCATCGGGGAAACGTTATGGACCCCGGCTTCAGAGGTCCGGCGTTCCAAAATGAACCCCGAGCGTGAGGACTTTTTTCGGGTCCAGCCCCCACAGCCCACCATCCCTGTGACTCATCGGTCTTCCAAGAAGGCCTCAAAGAAGGAATCTTTATTCCCCTCTCCACCTCGGCGCGTTTTGTCTGATGCTCCATCTGACAGTCGCTGCTCCCGGCCATCCTCAGTTTTACCAGGACGCTCTGCTGCCAGGCGCTCAGCTGACCTCTCGTCGGCGGACGATGCCGCCCCTCCTGGGCAACCCAGGAATGTGGCCACAGCTGGCGACGACTCGATGGAACAGAATCCGCCTCCCGACGGTTGTAGCGATGTTCCCTCAAAACCTGGCCCTCTGCGGCCATCGAGGTGACCAGCTCTTCACCTGTTTCGTTCCCCCTTTCTCTGATTCGCGATGGCTCTGTTACATTGGAACATAAGAGGTATTCGATCTCATTGGGAGGAATTAAAACTGCTCCTCCGCCTGCACTGTCAACTTGTCATTGGTCTCCAGGAAATGAAGTTACGCCCAACTGACTGTATTGCTTTTACCCACTATACCTCCGAGCGATCTGACCTAACCCCTGCGGACGGTATTCCAGCACATGGTGGGGTCATGTTGCTCGTTCAGGACGATGTCTATTACCATCCCATCCCATTGCTCGCCCCACTCCAAGCGAGAGCTGTCCGTATTAGTCTTTCTGCCTTTACTTTTTCTGTTTGTACTGTCTACACTCCGTCATCCACAGTTAGTTGAGCTGACATGATGCACCTCATTGCTCAGCTTCCTCCGCCGTTTTTATTGTTTGGCGCCCATCATCCCCTTTGGGGTTCTCCTGCATCCTGTCAGAGAGGCTCCCTCTTGGTGGATGTTTTCAACCATCTCAATCTTATCTGACTCAATACTGGCGCCCTGACTTTCCTCTCAGACTCTACTCGTATCATACCTACTCCCACTTGGACCTCTCGATCTTTTCTACCACTCTTGCCCGTCGGTTCGAGTGGTATGTCCTTTTTGACACCTATTCGAGCGACTATTTCCCCTGTGTCGTTCGTCTCCTGCACCACACCCCATCCCCACGTCCCTCGAGCTGGAACATACCGAAAGCTGACTAGGGACTTTACTCCTCCCTGGCGACGTTTCCGGACCAAGATTTTCTCAGCTGTGACAGTCAGGTCGGATAACCCACGGCTGTTATCATCAATGCTGCCAAACGTTCCATTCCTCATACTACCTCTTCTTCACATCGCGTTTCAGTCCCCTGGTGGGATGAGGTTTGCAGAGACGCTATCAGTGCTCGACGACGCGCTTTACACACCTTTCGCCGCCATCCTACACTGGCGAATCGTATTGATTACAAACGACTCCGAACGCAATGTCGTCGAGTCATCAAAGACAGCAAAAAAGCTTGTTGGGCCTCTTTCACAAGCTCCTTTAACAGTTTTACTCCCTCTTCTGTCGTGGGGTGGCCTGCGCTGGCTGTTGGGCATTAAGGCCCACTCCTTGATACCTGGCCTGACTTTAGGTAATGAGGTACTTGTGGATCCTGTGGATGTCTCCAACGCCTTCGGCCGCTTTTTCGCGGAGGTTTCAAGCTCCGCCCATTACCACCCTGCCTTCCTTCCCAGAAAAGAGGCAGAAGAGGCTCGGCGACCTTCCTTCCACTCGCTGAATCTGGAAGATTATAATGCCCCCTTTACCACGCAGGAACTGGAACGTGCACTTGCACTGTCCCGGTCCTCTGCTCCGGGGCCAGATGTCATTCACGTTCAGATGCTGACACACCTTTCTCCGGCAGGCAAATGCTTTCTTCTTCGTACCTATAATCATGCCTGGACCGAAGGTCAGGTCCCCATGCGTTGGCGTGAGGCCGTCGTTGTTCTCATACCCAAACCCAGGAAGGATAGACACCTTCCTTCTAGTTAATGCCCAATTTCTCTTACAATCTGTGTCTGTAAGGTGATGGAACGCATGGTTAACACTTGGTTGGTTTGGATTCTTGACTCTCGGCAGTTACTTACCAATGTTCAATGCGGCTTTCGTCGACGCCGCTCCGCTGTTGACCACCTTGTGACCTTCTCGACATTCATCATGAACAACTTTTTGCGAAAGCGCCAAACGGTAGCTGTGTTCTTTGATTTGGAGAAGGCTTAAGATACCTGTTGGAGAGGAGGTATCCTCCGCTCTATGCATAGGTGGGGCCTACGTGGTCGCCTGCCCCTTTTTACTGATTTATTTTTAAGAGATCGAATGTTCAGGGTAGGTGTGGGTTCCATATTGTCAGACGTCTTCCTCCAGGAGAACGGAGTGCCTCAGGGCTCCATTTTGAGCGTAGCCCTTTTTGCCATAGCGATCAATCCAATTATGGATTGCATTCCACCTAACGTCTCAGTTCTCTCTTTTCGTCGATGACTTCGCAATCTACTGCAGTGCCCAGAGAATACGCCTCCTGGAGCGGTGCCTTCAGCGTTGTCTTGACAGCCTACACTCATGGAGTGTGGCTAATGGCTTCCGGTTCTCTGAAGAGAAGACGGTTTGCATCAAATTTTGGTGATTAAAGCATTCCTTCCACCATCTTTACATCTCGGTCCCGTTGTTCTCCCATTCATGGAGACAACGAAGTTTCTAGGGCTCACACTGGACAGGAAACTTTGTGGGTCTTCACATGTCTCTTATTTGGTGGCCCGTTGTATACGTTCCCTTAATGTCCTCCGTGTTCTTAGCGGTTAATCTTGGGGAGTGGATCGCACTGTCCTGCTTCGCTTATATCGGTCCATAGTCCAATCAAAGCTGGATTATGGGAGCCTCGTGTGCTCGGCCGTCCCTCTTACGCCGTCTCAACTCCATCCATCATCGGGGGTTACGTCTTGCGACTGGAGCATTCTATACTAGTCCCGTCGAGACTGAAGCTTCCGAATTACCATTGACCTACCGGCGCGATGTACTGCTTTGTTGGTATGCCTGCCGGCTGTTGTAAATGTCTGACCACCCCTCTTACCAGTCCTTCTTCGCCGATTCTCTCGACCATCAGTATGGGTTGTGTGTGTCTGCCCTGCTGCCCCCTGGAGTCCGCTTTCGTCGCCTGCTTCTACAATTGGATTTTTCCCTCCCTACCACCTTCAGAGATGGTGAGATCCCGACACCACCTTGGCTCCAGGCTCTGGTTCACATTCATCTTTACCTCAGCTCGCTCCTGTAGGAGGGCACTCCGGATGCAGTGTATTGCTCACGATTTGTCGAACTTCGTGCGCGACTTGCCAGTAACACCTTTATTCACACTGATGGCTCCAAAACTGACGATGGTGTCGGCTGTGCCTTTGTCGTTGGGGATGTCACCTTTAAATACTGGCTCCTCGACCAGTGTTCATCTTTACCTCAGCTCGCTCCCGTAGGAGGCTACTCCGGATGCAGTGTATTGCTCACGATTTGTCGAACTTTGTGCGCGACTTGCCAGTAACACCTTTATTTACACTGATGGCTCCAAAACTGACGATGGTGTCGGCTGTGCCTTTGTCGTTGGGGATGTCACCTTTAAATACTGGTTCCTCGACCAGTGTTCCAGCTTTATGGCCGAGCTTTTTCCTCTCAATCAGGCCGTTCAGTATGTCCGCCGCCACCGCCATTCTCTGTATGTACTCTGCTCTGATTCACTCAGTGCTCTCCAGAGCCTTGGAGCTCCATATCCGGTCCATCCCTTGGTGTAACGGATCCAGCAATCCCCCCATTCTTTTGCTGATGATGGCTCTCCTGTTAGCTTTATGTGGGTTCCAGGCCATGTAGGAGTGCCTGGGAATGATGCTGCTGATGCTGTGGCCAAGGCTGCAGTCCTCCTGCCTCAGCCAGCCTCCCTTTGTGTCCCATCATCTGACATTAGTGGGGTTCTTTGTAAGAGGCTTGTGTCATTATGGTGGGTCACTTCAAGAAAATGAGCTCCAGGCCATAAAACCGTTCCCAACAGCTTAGACAACCTCCTCCCGACCATCTCGGTGAGAGGAGGTCCTTTTGGCCAGGTTGCGGATTGGGCATTGCCAGTTTAGCCACTGCTACCTGCTATCCGGTGACCCCACACCGCAGTTCCCTTGTGGTCAGTGTTGACAGTGCGCCATGTTTTATTGCCGTTGTTGTTGTTGTTGTGGTCTTCAGTCCTGAGACTGGTTTGATGCAGCTCTCCATGCTACTCTATCCTGTGCAAGCTTCTTCATCTGCCAGTACCTACTGCAACCTACATCCTTCTGAATCTGCTTAGTGTATTGATCTCTTGATCTCCCTCTACGATTTTTACCCTCCACGCTGCCCTCCAATGCCAAATTTGTGATCCCTTGATGCCTCAAAACATGTCCTACCAACCGATCCCTTCTTCTAGTCAAGTTGTGCCACAAACCTCTCTTCTCCCCAATCCTATTCAATACCTCCTCATTAGTTACGTGATCTACCCACCTTATCTTCACCATTCTTCTGTAGCACCACATTTCGAAAGCTTTATTGTCGTGTCCCCGTTTTAATCAATCTCGTGTTGTCCTGTCTCTGCCATCTGTTTTCCAGGAAATTTTAGCTGATGACGCTCGAGCAGCTGCTCGTGTTCTTCGTTTTATTACTTTGACAGACTTGTCCAAAGACATCTAACTCTTTTAATTATTTTATCTGCGTCTTTGTAAGAACTTTCTGGTGTTCCCGCCCCCCTTGAGTTTTACCAGATTCTATGTGCACTTACATTTGTGACTGGGCGCTAATGACCTCAGTAGTTAAGCGCTCTCAAACCCCACAAAAAAAATCTTCCTTGCAAATGCTAAAAAGACAGGAGTAGTTATGCAAATGTTTTGCCACTTTATTAATAGGTACTACAAACAGTACGTTTTAGCAGAATTCAATGAAACGTTTGGTTGCCTCCATTAAACGTGAGAGTAAGAAAAATGGATGGGAACAAATGTAATGAAGAATATGAGCAATATACTTACAATGCAATGAAACAAAGCATCTTGCACACGGATTGGTAAGCAGTAACAGACATGAATCCACTGAATACCATGTGATGAAACCAGCTTCTGTTTCATAAGAAACAAAAACAAATATGGAATCATCTACCCCACCCAATATTATGAATGAGAGCGAAAATTCAGCAGAATATGAGCAATATATTTGCAAAAAAAATCAGAGTGTGATATACACAATAAGGTGGTAACAGCCATATGGCTGAAATCGAAATATTGGGTTTCACAAATAAATAAACTTCATCAGACCACCCATAAACAATAAATGAAAATATTATCCTCTAGTGCCCATATTGCACCATATTTTTTCCAAATTTGAAGTTCACTGCCATGCCACTTGAAGCACCACTGTTGCTCTGTTTTCATAGCATAACATGAGACTTGCACTTGTATTATTTTGGTATTCTGTGTTACACACGCTGGAGTCATGAGATCTGGTACTTTTGTTAAACTACTCTTGAATCCAAAGGTCACTAGCCTGTCTATAAATGTGAGTTTTCTGACTGCTATGTTTTTATAGAAATGAAATGTAAATATTATGTAGAGCGTGAAGCCCTATGGTCAGCATGGTAGTGAAGAGTATTAAAATTAATTTAGTGACTTTTTTTCTCAAATGCCAGACAAGTTTTGCGTCCCAGGATGCTCAGGCAGTTACCTTTCCAGTGGTGGTAAAAGCTACATCATAGTGTTCTAGTTCCCAGCAGATAGTGATACACACCATGAATCATGAATGGTTGAGAGCCACGCCAAGAAAAGACTGGTCACCTTCCAAGAAAATACGTCGTCAGTGCTAATCCTTTCAAAGAAGAGGATGTAGAGGCCTTGAATGATGCTACATGTAGCAAATTAATCAATTACATTACTACACTACAGTAACTTTATTATCTCTCTCAATAATTTACAATTGTCAGAGCTGAACAAACAACGAATAACCTCAGTTCCAAGGAGCTAACGTAATGTAAAAACAGTCTCGGTTCCAAAACAGAAAAAATCACTTCGCAGGTTACTTTCTGGTGGCGATTCCAACACAGCCACCCGTGGTAGAACAGAGCTCCCAGAATGCCTAGGCATTTGAAACACACTCGTTGCCATGCTCTGAAATGAGTTAGCAGAGTCTTTGATGTTATCCGTTGGCTTGTCCGGAGCAGTGGTAGCTGTGTTACCACTGTTTGCTACTCTTCTTCTTCAGCCTGTGGGCATAGTAGTGCTGGTTCTGTCCGGTCCTCTTGAACTATTTCATTGTCTCGTGTTGGGATAAAAACAGGTTTTATTCATTCGATGGATACCATCTGCTGCTTGCCATTACATTGTATGCACATGGTTTTTTCATTCTGTTGTAACACTTTGTATGGTCCAATGTACAGTGCTTGCAAAGGGGGACGTATCACTTTGGCCCTTGACATTGTGTGTGAGCATGTTCACAAGTTCTTGCATATGAAAATATTGTGATCCCCATACCATCATGCTGGAGTTGGTCATAGCTTCACAACTCCCAATTGCTGAATCAGTCTGGGTCATGTCAAATAGCTCTGATGGTAGGCATAAATTGTGTCCATATACCACTTGTGCTATGAAAACCCTGATGTTTGGTTTGTAGATGGTTCAGAGGCCCAGTAAAAGCAACAGCACACTTCCAGGTCCAACTGTTTAAATGGCACGTGAACATGGCCTCTAATGTTCTGTCCCAACACTTCACATGATGGGTGGTAGCTAGTGGTATGCTTGGGTCGAAACCTGCACAGATTGGCAACTCAGGGAATGAGACTGAGACAAAATGCCAGCCTTGATCTGTGGCGCTGAACGATGGGCAGTGGAACTGTGCTATCAAAGTTGACAAAAAGGTTATTGCTGCTATTTCCGCTGATATGTCTGCAATCAGAGAGCGGGTATGTCTGTTGGTGGCAGTTATTACAATATAAAAACTAAACAGTAACTCATATGACTCCATTAAAAAGCAACAGAACATAACATGCATAAAAACAAAGAGAAAACGTAAGTCACTGACTGTACCAAAGATAATAATTAAAAATGGTTCTAACTTTCAACTAGCATTACACAACACGTGACACTGCACTTCACCGCTACCCCCTTATTGTCACATTATTTTCTGTTGAATCGGACTTGTCATGTGGACCAGGTAACAATGGACTGTGCACAGGCTGCTGATGACACATTATAGGTTGCCTCCGATTTCGATTGTGGGCTGATCCGTAATCGGCAGCAGAGTGGCTGGAGTATTTTTCGAGTTCTTTGTGTATGAAGGTGAGTCATACTAATATAGGGTGTGCAGAAAGCTGGTTTAAGCTAGTCAACAGTGAAGGTGATTAGCATATCCATCACATCAACTTTGAATGTCTCATCTTCCCTATTGATGGCACAGTGAGGTCAATCGTTGGATGGCTGCAGTGGCTTGCATATTGTGTCATGCCATATGAAGACATGATGGTACTTCCATAGCTCATAAAAAATAAAACGGCAATGACTCTGCTGCTCATTTGGAGCAATGGCGCAGAGTTACCAGATTTGTGACCATAACGTCTGCACAAAATCTAATGGATCTGGCACAATGGCAAAGAACTTGTCAGGTAATCATATTGGCGGGCCATAAACAAGTTCTGCAGCCATGGCTTTCAGGTCTTCTGTCAGTGACACACAGAGACTCATGATGCCGATGGGCAATGTCTCTGTCCACTGCTCTGAGTCGTGACATCAAAGCAACACTTCCAGTTGGCAGTGCATGCGTTCAACTAAATCATTCGCTGTCAGGTGGTAAGCTGTAGTTCTAATCCGCCTTGTGCCTATTAAGATGGTGAGTGCTTTGAACAAATACGACTCAAATTGTCTTTGCAGGTTCCTGGAAGAACGCAGTCACAACAGTTTCGGAGGTAATGTCTCCAATCGGGAACACCTCGTGCCAGCGTGTAAAATAAGATGGCTATAAGGCGGTTGGTGTACCCTTCTGTCGGTGAGAGGTCGTACGAGGTCAAGGTGGACATGTTTAAATAGATGGTTCAGAGGAAGAAACATGCCAAGAGTGACCTAATGTGCCAGCTGCATTTATTTCGGTGACAGGCCACACAGTGTCGCACGTATTGCTTGCAATCTTTGCCCATGTGTAGCCGAACAAAAGCTCACTTCACCGTATTGGTAGTGGTTCACACTCCTTGATGCGACATGTTGGCGAAAGTCACATTGTCGAAGTTTGTTAGTGGCAATGTCACAATGCATGCAGCGTGGTTGACGTTGGCAGCGTAATAGAACGGAGTTGTAGGCTTTATGGGCTAACAAATCTCGTCAACTCACTATCTGATTGTTGCTCTGCGTCGAGAACTTCAAACTCGACTACACCAGTGATCGCTTCAATCCAAGAGAGAGCGTCAGTTGGCACATTTAGTTATCTAATAACGTGAATATCATGGGTAGTGAACTGTCTGGTATAGTCGAGATGTCACATCTGACCAAGTGACGCTTTCTTAGGATGCTGGCAGAAAGCATATGGTAGTGGCTTGTGATCTGTGGTGAGTGAATTGCTGTCCCTCCAACATGTGACGAAATTTCTTGATAGCAACATAGGCAGCATGTAGTTCACAATCGTATGTGGACTACCTCTGTTGAGATGGCAATAACATTTCACTGGAAAAGGCTAAGGGATGCCAGTGCTCATCTATTTGCTGTTGCAGTGCAGCACCAATTGCAGTGACACACACATCATCCATCTGGGCGAGATGTGCCTGTGGAACTGCGTGTGCTAACAGTGTAGCTGTTGCGATGGCAGTTTATAGCTTGGTAAATGCCATCTCGGTCTCATTATTCCACTGGAGTTTGTCCTTTGGCTTTGGTGAACGATACAAGAATTTATTCATTGGTGCATCTAGGAGGGCGCGAACAAACCGACGGTAAAAATTAGTTACACCAAGAAATCGTCGTAATTCTTTAACTGTCATAAGCTGTGGAAATTAGTTATAGCTTCTATTTTCCATTGCGGTGTTTGTATTCCTTGCATGTTTATAGTGTAGCCTAGGAAATGTACTTCAGCTGTCCCACAGACACACTTCCATATGATGAGTAGGTCAAATGCACATAGACGAGTGAATATCTGTTGTAAGTCTGACATGTTTTGCCTCTGAGTTTGACATGATCAGGACGTCGATATATACATAACAAATATCTAAGATACGTCTGACTTCATCCATGAACGTTGAAATGTTTGGGCAACATTACTAAGTCCGAAAGGTATCCAAGTAAACTCAAATAGTCTGAGCAGAGTGCAGATGGCGATCTTACCAACGTCGTCCGGTGCCATAGGTATCTGGTAGTATGCACGAACTAAGTCCAACATAGAAAAGATATGCTTGCCATGGTCATTGGACACAAAATCTTCGATATGTGGTACTGGATATTGATCTGGAATGGTTCTAGCATTCAGCTGTCTATAAGCGCCACATGCACCCAATCCACTGTTCTTTTATGTGACCACGTGAAGTGAAGATGACCAATTACTGCTTGATGGCCAACAGATTCCTTGTGTAAGTATTGACGAGAATTCCTGTTAGACTGTCTTCAGTTTCTGGGTGTCAAGCGGCGCGCTCGAGCATAAGGTGGTGGTCCAGGTGTAGTCAACATATAGTGCACCGTCTGCCACACAGGTTCCAGTATGGGAGTCTGGCATGTGATCACCAGTTCCTGTCTGAGGGCATCTATTAATGGAGAATCACCAGTAATCATCCGTACAGCTGTGTGTTCCACACGACACACTCTACCTTGGCTAAATAGGTTGGTAGTAGTGCCAAGGAGAAGTCAGTGACTGAGGTGTAGCAGGAGTCCATTGAATGATAAAAAGTCCACTCCAAGTATGGTGTGCGTCACATCTGCTGCAACTAACTGTCGTTCAAATTTGCTCCATGGGCCTAAGTTCAACACTAATCTGACACAACCCTGTGTTGCGATTGTAGAACCATTGACGGTGAAAAGGTGGCAGTCATCACAGCTGCGACGTGTTAGACAGGCAGATGGATAGACTAACCTGACCTGTGTCTACCAAAACCATACCTTTGTGCCATGTTCCATTGCAAACAGCTGCCATCAGGAGAGCCAATGATCATCTTCACTGACTTCCTGCTGAGATTCCCTATTTGCAGAGTGGGCTACACTTCTGTGCCTCACAACTATACCATCAGTGGTTCCAACAAACTCTTTCTGACGAAGATGAGTGGCTGCACTTTCCCGGTGAGTGGTGGTCATGAGATCGGCGAATGGCTGCAGAAACTTGCATGGTGAACTTGGCAACCTGTGCTTGTAGCACAGCGTTTGTGTTACCTACCTGAGGCTGTGGGCAAACAGTTGCTACACATGTGGATGAATTCATTTCTGCTCCAAACCGAGGTTTGTGCAAATGCATCTAAAGTCTATTCACAGAGAGCTGGGACGAAACATAGTGTCACATGAGCGACTACGCTCGTTTCCAGAGAAAGCATTCGGTGTTCACGTGATACGTAGGGGTGTGGAAAAACCTTGGCGCACGCTTTGCAACTGGGGGTGTTCGGCTGGCTACCGAGCTGTCACAGGGGACCGTGAGAAAACTGGGCAACAATGTACGAAATAAATTTAACAATGTTAATCTGAGTGGATTCTGTAGAAGCAGATTTATTTTCATTCCGGCTGCTAACAAAACGCTCCATTCAAACACAATTGTTAATTTTAATAACAATACCAGTAATAATAATGATAAAGGACGAAACAAGGTTCACTCTGTTGAACTTGAACTGTTTTCATTGAGGTTTATAACAAGCCGCTCCTCTCTCTCCTCTATAATGCAGTCTAATTTCCACATTTGAATTTCCACTTTTTCTTCGACATGGAAGACGCAGTCACTGTTGTTACTGCTTCTTCTAGCAGTACTTAAAGTTCCGGTATTTTGTATGTTTTGTTTTTCGCTGTAACATAGCCTTTGATTCTGGCCCACACTAACTCTATGGCGTTTAATTCAGTGGTACGGAGGAATTCTGAGAACAGTTTTCTCTGCATTCTTCGCCATTTCGTCTATTGCGTATTGGTTATGCGCTTTTCTGTGATTTTTAACTATATCTAAAAGTTCTTTCTTCAATATACTGTCTTCGAAATCGATGTTTTTAGATTTTAGCCACTCTGATATTTCGTGCTTATTGGAATTCGCATTGCGAACTTTTCTTTTCTCCGAGAATGGTGCGGCTCGTTATCAAGAACAATAACCGCATTTTCCTGAAGCCGAGGAAGAACATCTTGAAACCACTTCTCGAAGGTTTTGGCGTACATCTCACGATAATCTCCACTTGTCTTGGATTCGAAAGTCCATAAGCATCCTTCAATGAACCCTGCTTTGCTGCCAATGTGTGCGATAATCAGACGTTTCCCTTTACCCGATGGGCCCTTGCTTCCGGTGGATAATCCGGACAGAAACGCTTGTTTTGAGGAATTTAGAGTGTCATCTACCCAGACGTAACTTCAGGTATGTCCTGCGTTCACCCACGTCTCGTCGAAATAGTAAATGGGTCTGCCTTCATCTCTCAACCATTTAATGGTTCGAAGATAACGCTGCCTCCATAAAATGTCATCCCTGTCTATTAGCATGCTATCGCGCCCACGCCGGACATATTTGAAATTCATTTCCCTCAATAACTTATAAAATGTAGTTCTCCGAAAACTGCCCAGATCTGCATCTTTGTTCACGACTGTAAGCACTTTGTCAATCGTTGGCAATTCGTTACGAAAAAAAAAATCGTGTACTTTCCTTCGTATCGCATTTCTATCGAAGTCATCAACACTTTCAGAAAGTTTCTGTCGTAATTTTCCTTTCTTGGGAGACTTCAAAGAGTGTGTGGCCTTGTACTCACTTATCACACAATACCATGAAGAACGTCTAACACCTGTAGCTGCAGCTGTTTTCGAAACAATGTCACTCATCGACTGCTCTGGATGTAACAGTTCCGTTTTATACACATTAAGCACCATGTGCTTCTCAGAAGAACTTAATGATTTCTTCTTTGCTCACTTCTTTGGTGGACTCAGAACTGACACGTTGACTTCGCTTGCTGAATCTGTGGATGACATAATGAGGACAGCCGTATGTGATGCTAATGAAATAAGTGAATATATAAAATAAGGAACCATGCGATGCTATTGGATGTGCACATAAAAAGTGAATGCTCATCGTGACTACAAACACATATACTTACTATATAAATCAACAACGAGTCTTTCAAGCGTCTTTACAGACGAACTTAAGATATCCTGAAATCGCCGCTGTACAACACCCACTAACGAGCTCACACCTGCAACTGAGAAGGCCACACTGACTGAGAGCCACGCCTGCGAACCACACAATGCATCGCTCATAAAGGACAAACGGTTGCACTCATCGCATTCGAACAAACTACAAAATTAAATTCAAACCTTTCTGAAACGTTTCTCGCTTACACTCCCACAAAAAAATTTAAAGGGGAAAAGTTTGTCTCTTACTATATTTCGGACGATGATTTGGTAAAAGTTCTGCATCAGACGTGAGATTTTAATTTATTACTCACTATTATGACTCTATTGGGCAGAAAATTTGCAGACGTCATCAACATATAGTACTGAAGGCAATTATAAAATTATTTTGCTGTGTGACACACAGTTTAGGAGATATGGCGTGATAAACATAGAGTAACGCGAAAAAACAACTTTTCCTGAAAGCTTACATATTTCTCTTTTTCACTGACAATAAATTTTAATGTAATGTAAATAAAGGTGTCGGAATGTAGTTCTCGGATCACTTTATCATGTTCAGGTGCCAAATTATAAAAAGCATGACTTTCATTTTCAATTTCTGACGCCCCTGCCTTGTACACCCCTCGACGGCAGCGCTGTGGTCACGCGCCTTGCCGTGTTTACAGTACGCCTCTTGTTCCGGTGAATGGCTTATAGATCCATGGAGGAGTTGTCATGACGTCTCAAACTTGAAGCTGATCCAAGTGAAGATCCGCCATGTTAGCTACCCCAAAACATTCGCTTCTGGTCGTTTGATTCCGTGTAGTCGTGAAGTGTTTTGATAAAAAGTGCTGGCTTCCATCGCTTACGGGTGCACTAATCATTCTGATTGTAGTCTAAAGTTTAAAAAAATCACATTTCATTCGTAAGTGGACTTATTTAAGCGCTATTTTCTTATATATAATTGAAATTCTGATGCACTGTAAAGTTTTACAGTATGGTTTTATTTCTGTGATTTGACGTTAGATTTCCTATCAATCCAATGCGAAGAGCTATCTGGAGGTGAGCAATACACTTGGTTTTCCTTGTTTGGTTATTCACAAGTAACTGAAACGTCCTGGCAAGAAATATCCTGGAAATGGGGACTAATGTTCTAAGATGCAATAATTTAGTATAAAAGTAAGGTAACTACTTGTAGTTAATTAAATCTTCAATAAAATGTGTGGAACACTTCTTATAGTGGCTAAATTATAAGTACTTAAAGGGTTACATATTTGTTAAAGCAAAGTTCTGTATCTAAGTAAAGGCTATTTAGATCATTACATTAATCACTGTGTTCTCGTGTTACCCTGTAAATTGCTGTTATCTCCCACACTGAATGTCACTTGGTAGGTACAATTTAAAAACAAAGCAGATGTGTAAACTACAATGGGTCTGACAATCTTAAATTCACTTCTTTTCCTTCGTAATTTAAAGAATCTTTCACTTTGTTGACGTGACAGTTGACTTGTTTATATCATCCCTGCATACATCTATGGGACACCAAAGGAAATCAGGTAAGTTTCTTGCAAACTTGAACATTTAAAATTTACATTTGACTTGAAAATGCAACGAATACAAATCAGTGCCTCTAAACTATGTATCATTGCTCTTGGAGTTCTGGCTTTATCAATTATCGACACAAACACAGTGAAAGTGAATAGAAATGGATTACGAAAGCACGCTTTTCATAGCACATACTTCTGTTCTCGATTATTCGAAGTGTATAAAGAAAAAAGCGTTACAGTACTGAGGCCAGAAGCGTCATATTTTCGTGTCGTATTACTGTATCGAATATGCATTTAAGACCAGAAAAACGTTTGAAGTTGCGTTCCTTATGCTGTGTTTTTCACTAAAACAGTGTAACATTTACTATATAAAACAAATATCGCATGCACGCGACAGAAGTAACGAACAAGAAGCAATTTTTAACACTTGTCTCCTAATGTTTTCGGGAATCCAAGATGGCGGCAGGCCCCGCCCACTAGCTTCAAAACGACGTACAGCGGAAGTCTGTAGCTCCATCTCCCCTTATTCTACCTCCATGTATAGATCGCAGGCCCACACTGTCAATATCTTCTGGACATCGGGTGGCAGGCGGAGTAACCAAATATTCCGCACAATGTCGTCATTGATTGTCTTACTCGATAACGTTCAGTCAGCGTAAAGGCTGTGATGGATGCAATCGCGTAGCTCTTTGGTGCGAAGTAGTTTCTCCAATCTCTTCGCCCTAGACTGCGAGAGCTGGATAATCAGGACGTTCTCGATGTTTAAGTAACGATCACTATTCGGTGGTGGCGGCAGAAGGTCTTGCACATCTGTGACCACATTGTCACTGAGCTCAGCAACTACACAACTGTACTTTGTGTCGTCTGCAGTTACATGTGCTAGCACAAACTGACGTTCTAGTTCCGCAAACTGCAGCAAGGGATTCTTTTGCCAAAACAGTGGTGGATTTACTGTCACGTGATTGATTTCTGCACCAGTAGACATGTGTACAGTTGGTAGTGGGTCTGACATAGTGGAGTTACAGTGAACTAGGCGGCAGAAGTTGAGCGACGTGGGTGACGCAGATGATCGTACTTAGCACGGTGTGGCAGGATGCGAAGCATTAGTGATTATCGAATTTCGCGTCAGTGACCGTCAGAGAACGGGTCACCAACTATTGCAGAACTGGGTAATTAGCTTTATTGCAACATAAAAACTAAGCCATAACTCATGTGACTAGTTAAAAAGCACATGCAACAACAGAATAGAACACATACCAAACCAAGAGAAAATGTTAATCAATGACCACATCAAAAATAATCATTAAAAACGATTACTACTCGTGCAACGCATTACACAGAACATAGCGATGCCCTTAAGATCCAAACGAAAGCAAAGTCAATATCTTGGTAAAAGAAATGAAGAGTGGCTTACAGAAGGTTTTATTAAAAGTTTTACAGACTTGTGAGAAAACGAAATGTGTGAAGTGACATGTAGCGCTATACTGTAATCAACAATTTTCTGTGTTTCTATAGAATATCAGTGGAAGGCATTCTGAAAATTCAAAGTAGTGTAAAGATTGACAGTTGTATGTGTGTTGAAGTATGTGTTGGCAATAATATTGTTAAGTACTCATGATATGCAACGGATAGAGCCTCTAAACTTGAAAATAACTATGTCACATCTAGAGAACATTCTGCAATAGAAGTTGTGCATTATTGTGTCACAAAACTAAAAATCTGTGTTGCATATTTGGAGGAAACTTTTACTGAAGACAATGGAAATAGCACTTGTGTCAGTCTCTTGTATGAACAGATTGTGTTATGTAGAATGAAAAAGAAAAGGTATTTCATCAATATGTTGCTATATTTTTTTCTTAATATTTCAACAGTATGGTGCAGTATACACTGCTCTTCGTTCAAAGTGTCTTCGATATGTACCACAACCAAAGGAAATACGAAAACTTATTGCTTCCTTAAACATTTCAGTACAAAATAAGTCAAGTAAATGTCATTTTATTATTACTGTGGTAGTCATATTGTCTTAAGAGGAAATAATATGTATTTTACAGTAGGATGAGATTTGTATTAATTCAAAATATCAGTTCAAAGGAAGTGTTGGTGAGAATTCATTAAGAACTTAAGTCACAGCAGTACAGCTTTTTTATATCATCTGCATTTTCCAGCCATGAAGGGAACTGTTTCATTACATCCAATGAAAAACATCCTATTGCAGGAATCACATGAAAAAACACTAAGTTTTACAACTTACAATGTCTTGTGGACTTAAAGTCAAAACTATAATTTGTGACAATCGTACAGTAAATAGAAACTTGTTTATAAAATTGACAGAAAACTGTGAAAGCAGTGATTACTTCTATTTTTCATGTAAAGGTAACAAGACATTTACATTCCCTTCATTTGACAGGAATTGTGATAAGGTTTTAAAAACTATGTTTTGTGATGTGGTGAAATTATACAGGGCAGAATGTAGATACACCCCTATTATAAAAGGAGCTCACAAACTCAATTACAAAAGTGTATATCCCATTGTCATTCAGCATCAAAATGTAAACTTGTCAAACAATGTTCTTCATAACAGCTGTTCCTGATCTGATATGTTTCAAAGTGCACAGTGAGATACATCTCAGCTTGTACAAATAATTATAGGTTGGAGGAAGACGGTGAATTCGAGAAAACCAGTTCACACATCTGTTTGTAATGATTCTAGGCTACAGTTTCTGGAAAGTTCTAAATATTTGTTAAACAGGTCGCAGTTGTTAAATGTAAAGAGTATTATCCCTTTCAAAAGAAATACACAAAGTTTTGTGCAAACAGACCCCTCATGCAGCACATGAGGCATGCCAGCACACCAGCTGACACAGCTACAATAATGCAATACACATACTCGATATTGTAAAGTACACCTTAGCTCTAGCAGATTAGGGACTCTTGATGTCTACTTCATGTTCAGCCCTGGTCACGATTCATTTGATCCGTAGACTTATATGACAATTTTAATTTCATAAAGCAGATTTATTGTTGATTAGGAAGAGTAAACTCTATCATGAATGAACAGTAAGAAAACTGTTAGGTCACTCCATTCCTTTTCCCTTGCTTTAAAAACATTTGTCAACCAATTAAATTCATTTTTGTTCTTTAATAATTCTTCCATATATTTATCATCAGTCAGCAGTGCCACTGAAACGTGTTCAATGCACCCCTTTTTGGTTTGTTCAAAATAAATGAAATTCATTAAATATAGTACCTTTCCTTCAAGTAACTATTGCCAGCCATCATTTATATCTGTATGTGATTCTTAAGGGTGAGAGAGTCATTAATTCAATTTCATGTAATTATTTTGGTCAGTTGCATAATTTTTTAGTAAGTATGAAGGAAGAGATTATTCATATTTCAAAATTCCCAACCGTCAGGGGTAATTTATTTCCCTTGTTATCCAGTATCCTTTGTATAATTTTGTTAGGCATTTAACTTGTTGTAGTGTGGTATTTCACATACACTCATAGAATCCGAAAAAAACTCGAATAAAGTACACTCATGGGATCATGCATAAAAATGACGACCCAGTCAGGATTCGAAATCTCATAGATCTCCTGAAAAACCGTCTCCAAAATTAGCTTTGAATATGCATTCAGATTTGAAATATAAATCTTCAAAATTAACTTCAGTTTCACAACCTTAGTAATGGAGTTATTGCGCATTTGCTTATCATTTGTGTTCTTTTCAGCTTGGTTTTGTAGATTCTGTCCTAGATCCTCTTGTATGTAATTCTTCATTGTAAACTGTTGGTGACAAATATTTGTATAACATGTAAGATAGAAGGGATTTCGGTACAATATGAAATAGTCATAACAGTTTTTGTGTCAATGCAGAGTGAAATACTGAACAGCTATTTTTACATTTTTAAGTTTGTCATAAATTGATTGTTAACTCGAAGTAAGACAAGGCTCCAGAAAGCTAAATGAGTTGATAGTTCAGAAAACGTCTTGGAACAATCTCTAGACAATGCAGAAATTTAAATGAGAGAGCAGAAATTACTTGTCCCAGCAGACCAGCCAAATTCTAGGGCTTTAGAAATGGGAACATCTCATGTCAAAATGTTGGAAGTAGAAAATGCGAATTGTGTGGACAGTTCTAAATCCATGAATACAATTCCACCACTTGATGATGCGATAGTAACAATCCAAAATTTCAGGGGTGATGAAGCTAAAAGGGTAGCCACATAAATGTTCATAAAGGGTGACAATTATTGAACTATATGAGAACAACATAAATTAGTTACAAACTATGGCGTGCACACACTTCATTCAACATATAAACAAATGCCACTACAGATATTCAGATTTATGTTATGAGATGTTCGATATGCCTGCCATCATTGGCGATTATGTAGCGCAGACGAATAGTGAAATTCTGCATGACCCGGTAAAGTGTCGGGATGTCGATGACTTCCTGAATTGCTGTTTTCAGCTCGTCAATGGTTTTGGGCTTATTGTTGTACACCTTGTCTTTAATATATCCTCACCAAAAAGGAGTCGCATGTGTTCAGATCGGGAGAATATGGCGGCCAATCAAGGCTCATGTCAAACCTGCACGCACCGTTTGGTACTCACTCTGCCATCAAGGAATATTCCGTGACTGAACATTGCACACCGCCCAGTCACCCGTTAAGAGACTTCTCGATCGCGAAACACGGATTCTCAGTCCCCCAAAGGGCACCAATTTTTGTTTATTGAGGAACCCATCCAAATGAAAGTGGACTTCGTCACTAAACCAAACCATAAATGTGCATACTAATTCCAATCGTGCTTTGCGGCCCAGCATGCAGTTTGAACGTCCTAACGCAAACCGTTCGGAAGTTATGACGATTTTATTTCATATACGAGTAGTTCAATAATTGTCACCCTGTATGACCTCATATGGCTTTTCACCAGTCAAGAGGACTGGTAGTGCACTAAATGAGAACAATATATTCCAAACGTTTTTTGATTTCATGAAACACTCCATTAAGGACCTCAGTGAACAGAACAAATATGTAACCAGTCAAATCGAATGCATAAACACGAAAATAGTAAAGGATCTAGGAGAGCAGATAAAAGATGTAAAGGAGATACGCAGGAATGGGTGAAAAGTATTTCGATGAACAAAAAAGAAAAGCAGTAATAAATGTGGTACAAATAGTAAGAACATCAGACATTTAACCAACACGATGTCTGCAGTGGAATTACAGACAGATTGGATTCCAGCGGTCAAGAAGGCCGGTAGTCAGTTACAGGAAGGGCAGCCATGTCACGAACAACACATTAACGCAAAGGAAAATAAAATTTACCAGACTGAAGAACACACTGAAACCAGAATATGTGGGGCAACAGAACAGTCAACATTAAACAATCGTTGTATTTTGGAGCGAGGGTTTTGCAAAGTGCCAGAAGGCTCAGATATCACTAATCCACTACCGGTAGGCGAAACAGAAGAAGACCAAGATCTGAGGGCATTTAAAATATTAGGGAAAGTGCATAGTAAATGACAAGAAGAATTTATAAAATGTTTCGAGGAACGCATAGCAAACTTGCAGGCCAGGAGTCCTCAAGTGAGGGGCAAGAGTGTAGAAGAATGCATGGCAAACAACTGTACGCCATTGCAAAGGTCTGCTGGCGGAATACAAACAGCTTTTGAATTAAATGAGTCATGGAGTTCTGATTCTGTAGTACGACTAGGCGCAAATAATTAAAGACGCAGCGCTGCAACGAAACAAACAGGGGACTTCGACTTAAGACATTTCGTGCCAGTGCAAAACATCCAAAATTACAAAGGCTGTGGAAATGCACTGCATCCGAAGGTTTGTTCTATAATGAACATACCAAGCTCAACGAATATCATTGTTTATGCCTTATTCAGATCCCCTGTTGGATTGATAGGTACAATGCGTGAAGATGTGGAAGAAAACAACTTCTTCTACCCGCGAGAGGTGGCATTTGAAAACTTTATAACAGGCTCTATCCGAGCCGTAGCAAAGGAAGACCGAGATCCAGTCTTATGCTCACACAAGCAAAAGTGGAATGACGGAAGTGAAGTGATGACTCAGCAATTTTTATCCTGTACGAAGAAAAATTTTATTTTACAACAGGAATGCAGAAGACTCTGTATGGGTCTTCTACATCCATGAAGATCTGATAAACTCATATGATACATTAATTTGAGTTAGGCACATTTTGACCCACGAAAGCGTTTCTTAAAATAAAAACGTTATACCAGTTTAAAAATATGTAAAGGAGCATCACGAACGTCCTTTCCATCTGTACGACTTGCCAAAAGACGAAACACAACAATCAAAACTATCACGGGCCTCTTTTCTGAGCATCCCACTTAAATTGAAACAGCTAGGAGATCCCATTTCCAGGACAAGGAGAGGGTACAGCAATGTTCTCAAAGCTATCGAACAAACACCTAAATTTGTGACATCAACAACGTTGTGGAAAGATATAGCACTGTCAGTATCCATGCACCCTGCAAGGACTTTTTGGTGCAAGTAGAGCGCGTTGAGAGTATATTTACTGACAATGGTCTGCACTTCCTCTCTCAGAGATTGGTAGCTACTTCGAAGAGACCTAAGGTTAAACCTATCTTCGTTTCTTCAGTTAATCTTGCGTCGAATCCCGCAGCATGGGCTATGAAGGATCTAGGCAACTTAAGCAGAGTGTATTGTGCAAACCAGCACTTGAACTGGGACATCTTTCTGTCTGATTACCAGCAATCAATGAATGAGTTGTCATATGGCGCAACCAAGCTTCCACCAATTACAGTGTTAAGAAATAGACCACATAAGGATGAGATCAGGGGTGAATCACCATTCTTGACCAGAAATTCTTTAGGTATCATCTCTGCTCTTTTGCTTATATAGTCTTAATGAAATAATGTTCCTAAGCCCAAGAACTTCCCTTGATTTTGGATTGAGTAAGTGATATGCATTAGGATATTCCACAGTCTTGAAAGGGCCGGAGAATATATCAAAGAACTTTTTTAGTTTACTAGATAATAGTTCTGACTTTTCATGTGATTTGATCAGAGTGTACTCTCTGATTTTAAATTTTGTTGTTTTGAACATAGTATTATGCCTCATCTTCCTCAGTCCCCCTGTTGCTTCATCGTATCTTTGACACTTGTTTCACATTCTTGTGCTAGCTTTCCATAGTGGAAATTCTGCTAGTTCAGATATTAAATTTTCTGGTCTTTGGTGAAAACCAATCTCGAAAGGTGAAAACCCTGTAGGGCTGTGTTGCAGACTGTTCATCATGTCTTCAAAATTCTGTATCCTGACATGCCATGTAAGATGCTTATGACTAGAATATATGTGACATAAACGACGAATTTCACGCAGTATCTTTGTGCCAGATTTGATAATGGATTGTATACAGATATTTCTGTGAATAATTTCCAGTTTTTAGACAGAAACTGTGAGCCATTGCCTGATAAAGATAGCTTTTGGTTTCCCAACATGCTTCAAATAATCCTTTTAAATTTTTGAAATAATTTCTTTACTTGTGGCTTTCCTGAGTGGATACAATTTAATCAATTAAGAGAAAACGTCAATCATGAGAAAAATAAAGCAGTGTCCACCTCTACTTTTCGGCAAAGAACCACAAAAATCAACAGTGACCAAGTCCATAGGTTGCTCAAGAATAATGTTTTGCATTTCATCTTGATATGATCTGTTATTTAGCTTGACTTTCTGACATTTATCATAGGCTGACAACTTTTTCTTACTTCCTTGGTCATATCGCAAAGACAGACATATTCCTGTAATTTAGAATGCTTTTTTGGATACAACAATTACCATAACTCTTGTGTATGTACGTAAAACGGAGCAAGTCATTTAGACTTGATTTTGTTTCACTTTAAGATCATAATCAGGTTATCGCACGCTATTATGGGATAAGTTAATACAGTAATTAATTGTGCTACACCATTAAGTGCATATCTTCAACGTTAATGACGATGGTTGATTTGTGGATTTGATTGTGAATGAAGATGAAATCGTTTGCTGGGATTAGCAGTGGGACAAATATAGGTATTTTGCCTCAACAGGGCGAGAAAAGCATTTACAACCCCTAATGGCGCTACTGTAGCCAGGTACCAGAACGCCACCGGCTGCACACATTCTAAAAGCAACAGGGGTTCACTGGACGGAGGGGTGCGAGCAGGCGTTGCGTCTAGCACATTATGAGGTTTGCAATAATGTGGCGCCTTTCAGGCAGGTACTGCAATGCGAAGTTATTCTGTTGTGTTGGGCGGATTTTATCAAACGTAGCCTGGGACACCGGTAGAGAGCCGCCAGCAAAATTTTAAGCGGTTAATACAGGGCTATTACAAATGATTGAAGCGATTTCATAAATTCACTGTAGCTCCATTCATTGACATATGGTCACGACACACTACAGATACGTAGAAAAACTCATAAAGTTTTGTTCGGCTGAAGCCGCACTTCAGGTTTCTGCCCCCAGAGCGCTCGAGAGTGCAGTGAGACAAAATGGCGACAGGAGCCGAGAAAGCGTATGTCGTGCTTGAAATGCACTCACATCAGTCAGTCATAACAGTGCAACGACACTTCAGGACGAAGTTCAACAAAGATCCACCAACTGCTAACTCCATTCGGCGATGGTATGCGCAGTTTAAAGCTTCTGGATGCCTCTGTAAGGGGAAATCAACAGGTCGGCCTGCAGTGAGCGAAGAAACGGTTGAATGCGTGCGGGCAAGTTTCACGCGTAGCTCGCGGAAGTCGACGAATAAAGCAAGCAGGGAGCTAAACATACCACAGGATGGTGCTCCACCGCACTTCCATTATGATGTTTGGCATTTCTTAAACAGGAGATTGGAAAACCGATGGATCGGTCGTGGTGGAGATCATGATCAGCAATTCATGTCATGGCCTCCACGCTCTCCCGACTTAACCCCATGCGATTTCTTTCTGTGGGGTTATGTGAAAGATTCAGTGTTTAAACCTCCTCTACCAAGAAACGTGCCAGAACTGCGAGCTCGCATCAACGATGCGGGATGGGGACATGCTGCGCCGAGTGTGGGAGGAACTTGATTATCGGCTTGATGTCTGCCGAATCACTAAAGGGGCACATATCGAACATTTGTGAATGCCTAAAAAAACTTTTTGAGTTTTTGTATGTGTGTGCAAAGCATTGTGAAAATATCTCAAATAATAAAGTTATTGCAGAGCTGTGAAATCGCTTCAATCATTTGTAATAACCCTGTACATGACGATCCGCTGCAGCAGTAGAACGGGTGAAACTATGAAAATTGGCAGAATAGAGCGGTTCTAAACTGTCGTCAATCCACGCTTGCGCAATAGGCAGCGATAACTTGCGCATGCGTAGAAGGGTGTACTACAGTGCTTTTTGCTTGTTGTTTGGGTGGGTATTGTTAGACGTTTAACCTAACCTAACCAGTGGCTAATTTCATATTTTCGTGTTGAGGATTTTTCGCGTTGGGGATCTTCTGCATTTTTTTTTCAGTAAGCAGATTTCATAAATGCAGCAAAGAAACTTTTTTGTAGTAGACTCTTTTATACTAGCTGTTTGTGAAAGGATTTTTTTTCTGTTGATAGCTTCATATTCTAGAAACGAAATGGAGCAATGAGGCGTTAAGCGTCTTAATTCAGGCATAGAGCAGGGAAAGGCGTACATGTGACTCGCTGTATCATAATCGTCGGCAATCGTTTCTTTCTGAGTGATATGCATATAACGCCACACGGTGATTTTCGATATGTATCGTAATGCCTTAGCTTACGAAAGTTCATGTTTGTTTTGATTGCATCTCTCATTTATTTCAGGATGCCAGAAAAGAGAAACTGGCAGTGATTGGCGACAAAGTCCGTACAGTTTCACCTACTGCGGTAGTCTATATTCAAAACTTGGAGAAATAACACAAGTACACCTTTAAGTATTGGTCCTTTCAAGTGCTGCAAATGGTAGTGCATACTTACACAACAACTTTTGAAATGGTGGGCTGTGCTATCCTGTGGCTAAAAGCCAGACTCTGAAAAATTTCCCCATTCGCCAGGAAACGTAATGTTAACAACCAGCCTGCAACATAACAGGGCGTTCATCAGTGATCTTCGCTGGTATGGTCACAAAACGTGTGAACACAAAATTCTTACTTTCGCGAAGGTTAGATAGCCTCCCTCATGACTGTGTCACACTTGCCGATTCCATCTTCTTATCATAGACAGCAGCTTCTCGAAACAGGCCATGTCCATCCTAACAAAGTTCCGAAATTCTTGCGGATCTACGGGCCTCAGTTCTTTCATTGACAGTGATTATATTCCTCTGCCTTCGCCCCTTCTTTTCAGCCACGGTTGAACCCAACAACGTCTGACTTTTGCTTTTCGTCGCCGTACTGTCCTAATCCGAAGATATACTGTCACTGCCAGGGCAATAGCTACGAAAGAAGTGGATTCTCCATGTGCAATATGCTGTGTAAATGTAAATTTCGATATACATGTACCTGTGTAACCAAGTGTCGTAATATAAAATTGTTGAGTCTGTAATTCAGAACAGTACTAACCTATATACGAGAAAAAGAGTTACTTAATAAATAATGGTAAAAAACTATTTCTTATTAAATAGGAAACTTGAGCTCACAGAAATAATTTGAACGTATGACGTTTAGTATATCATACAGTCGCCCTTGAGTTGTGTACGGTAGAATGAACGACTTTACAAGACATCAGACATGTTTTTTCTGTTTTTTGGTTTTTTTTCCTGCCCGTATCGTATGCTGCTGCGCATGTGCGCTAGGTATATCCTGCGTGGGTGGTGTAATAGGTCGGAAGTGAACCAGTCTGTAGTTACAGGTATGCACGTTGGGGGCGCTGGAGCATAGGTGTACGGGCTTTATGGTCTGAACAGAGGGTGAACATTCCTAAAGTGAAACGACGACGCCACATCCTGTTCCGTTAGCTGCGCAACTGCTCACGACAAGAAACACTGTTAAAAGGGAAGTGAATGCAGGTTAGAGAGGTGTGAGGCGCTCTGTGGCGTCCGCCGCGCGAATTGCCGGCTAGAAGAATTTTTATGACAGTGTCGGCTCTCGCCAGCGTTCCTCTCGGACTATGCTATGTTAGAAGACATGCTTCTGAATTGTACACTTGGGGATTTTCTGATGCTAGAACGCATGCAATTTGAGCAGAGACGCGGAACAACATTCGCATTGGTGTTCTAACATATTCTTCAGACTGCTCCACATGCAGTAGTGTCGAAATTTTATGGAGCGAACATAGAGTCGTCGTTACTCGGTCGTACACACTCTCTCATTCATTGTCCACCTATCTCAGTATGGCTTCCTTGACTCTGCAGTAGTAGATACTCACTAGGCCGCGTAAAGCAGCGTTGATGAAACCACGACCTAATACCTACCACACTGGGGCCGCGTAAATCAAGTTGCGAATCAGTTCCTGTAAGTTAATTTTAACAGATTCCGGGTGGTGGGTAAATGCAGTTTCCCTGCAGTAAGCCTTCGGAAATTTTAGTAAACTGGTTTTTATTCTTAAGGAAGCACATAAAATTGTTATAAAATCAGAATTTACTAGTTTTAACTGCTGTACTATTCTCATCGCACAGTCAGTACAAAATGTTCTCGCACGAAAAAAAGCAGCCAGAATATCTACCAGTCCGACCCGATTAATGTTCGATCCGACAGTTACTGACCCACTACCATAGCGAGTTGAAATTTCTGTCGTATCAGTGGTCTTCAAAGTTAGAAATGCTCGCCCAAGTATTCCATAAAGTATACGGAATATGCCACGCGGAATTTCACTAAGGACGAAATATCACACGCTCATAAAACATCAATTAATCAATCAAATTGTCCTCACACTGTTCGTAACTTAAACTGCCTAAGTCACGACACATCCTCAACAGCAATGAACTGAACAGTTCTTCATTTTACGAGTAATTTTCTCGGGGACATTTAGCATGATGTTACACGTACGAAGGTTGACTAGCGACTCTCTTGATGCCACCCCAATCTAAGCCTATCTTAACTTTCTGCGCGCGGGAACAGCTTAATTCTGATTGGCTAATGGTCTGAATGACCAATCAGAATGATCCTTCTAGATCGTTCTCGCGGCAAAACTTGCTTGAGCCAATTACTAATCAGAAAATCATTTACGTCATTTACCCTTCCAATTTCTAATACAATATTTAATAAAGTAGACCGAAATGTAAAGTAATCTTTAAATTAATTTAGAAACTTATTCCACTTCCGACATCTATTCGAGCTGCTCTCTTACAAAAGCAAGCACACATCGGCATACATCAGCTTCGTGGTTGCAAATGGAAATTTGTGGTAAGGACTATGGGACCAAACTGCTGAGGTCATCGGTCCGACACTACTTAATGTAACTTAAACTAACTTACGCTAAGGACAACACACACACCCATGCCCGAGGGAGGACTCGAAACTCCGATGGGGGGAGCCACGCGAACCATGACAAGACGCCATAGACCGCACGGCTACCTCGCGCGGCTTTCGTAGTTGCACCACAATTTTCCCACGATTCAATTTCATAAGTTTTTACATAAAATAGTATTAAGTTTTTATGTATGTCCCCCAGACACTCTCTCATTCACTCCTATGTATACACACAACAAAATAATAAGCAAATAATAATTTTAAATGATTTTTACACTACGAAATTGCAGCGTAATTAAAGTTTTGAAAAGACAATTCCAATTAAATGATTTTATACACTGAGAAATCTGTTTAGGACTTTAGATGATAATAAAAGACAAACTGCTGTTGTTCCTAACTGAGTTTTGAAACACAAGTGTCGGTTTTTGGACTAAGTAATTTTCTCAGTCTCCGGAACTATATAAGATAAAAATCTGAAATTTTGACAGGATTCTTTTCTTAACATCAAAAGATGGTATACCAAGTTTGAACAAAATCGGTAGATAATTACTATGGTTTATTTAGATTCGTAGGAGGCATGAATTTACGTTCCTACTAGATGGCACTTGAGACCGTTCTCACGGCTAGAAGTGTCAGCTGTGCTGTGAGTCATACCGAAGAGACAACCCTGCAGGCACCGGGTTACACGGCTTCATGTTTTACTGCAATGAACATTATCCCATAATAACTTGCTACTTTACAACTTCATCTGTGGACGACATGCAGTGAACATACTACGGCGATGGGAGTCAGAGAGTAAGGACTTCGCCTGTGGACGCTGTAGAAATGGAGACTTCAGCCAGTAGAGCTGTTCATCAAAGACACTGGCTATAGGAGCCTATTTGGACAAGTTCCAGAGCAGACGAGAATCTATTCAAGGTTACTTCTGAACCAACGCACTGAACATTGTATCAACTATCTTACAGCTTGTGTTGGGTGCAGGTAAAAATGGTTCAAATGGCTCTGAGCACTATGGGACTTAACTTCTGAGGTCATCAGTCCCCTAGAACTTAGAACTACTTAAACCTAACTAACCTAAGGACATCACACACATCCACGCCCGAGACGGGATTCGAACCTGCGACCGTAGCGTCGCGCGGTTCCGGACTGTGTCCCCTAGAACCGGTCGGCCACCCCGGCCGGCGGGTGCGGGTAATATCGTCACTCCATAGGCACAGTAATTTCACACTGGAGTTTGTTTACACATAAAGTTGAGCCGTTTTTAACAGCGAGAGTCATGGTACTTGCAAGTTTAGGGGGCCACCAACCAGTGAGGTTCAGCCATTTACTTTTGTATTGATTTGTTAGATTCCATTAATCTTTCATTTCATCACGAGGAAAGTCGTGGATATCTTTCCTCCACTTCGCCAATCCTAATTAATTATACTCAGTGTATGCTAGTTAAGTTTATCAATCAATGTACTTATCAATTTCCAAACTTGTCTTTGATTGGAAATAAACATTTTCATGATCCTTAGTATGTTTTATAAATCAAGTAGATGATATCCTGATATCATTGTTTTTGTGATGTAATGTTATTGTGGGAAATAATTTGATCAATTTGATAATCAGACAGAGAGATATGAAGAACTCCAATCAGTGAGCCTGGTCATATAACAATTTGCATGCACATAGATTATATGTCGTTGTTTGGTGGGTGTTTTTCTGTGCCTATGCAAATTTTGGGACAGAAATTTATGGTAGGCACTCCTCACGCCACTTCATAAACACCGCACTTCCTATAAATTGACGACACTGCTACGATTTAGAGCCTTAGAATCTTTCAAGGCGACGCCAGACATTATTTTTAATCTATTCTAGAATTTTGTGTCGCATTTCTTAACATGTGTAAATTTGTTTTCAGCTTTAGTTGAAAGTGTTTGGGTCTGTGGTTACTGTGACACTCTTGATTAATGTGTTCACTTCATTGCTAATAGCACTGATCATTTTGGTTGGGCTACTGATATTTTGTGTTGTTATTGAAGTTTTAGAATATTTTGTATAGATTAACAAGTGATTACTGTATGATTTTAGTTATTGCATGTATTTGAATGAATATTAACAGGGAGTCAGGCACGCTTCGCATGGGAACGGCGTGACAATAGAGTCGTTCTCGAAATAAATCAAGATTCGATTAGCAAGTTTAACATGACTGACAACGAAATTAATTTGCGACGAAAACGGTCAAGGAGTCTGATTCAGAGGAAGAAGAACCAGCGAGGCAGATGGTTACGAGTACTGATGATAAAGCGCCAGCTTCCAAACATGTAGATGCTGTAATTCACGTCAGAAATATTTCCGACGAAGACAATGACAAGTTCCACAACACCAAAGATGCAGTATGCAAAGTTCTCGTGCTGGGACACAGCTGGGGAAACAGTTAATAACAGAAGGATACATACAGGTTCGAAGTAGTAGTTGTTAGCTGGGGATGAGAAAAGGGAGATATAGGAAAAAAGGAATGCTAAATGTGAAAAAGAAAGGAAGAAATTTGAAGAATCGATAATAGAAAATATTAACAAGATTATGGATGAGATCGCAAAATGATTTCGTGCGACCCGGAAGTTGTAGCGAAAGAGGCGAGTAAAGAGGCAAGATTAGCTAGAAAGGAAGCGGCAAGTGCAATAAAGGAGAGGAACTTGTAGCGAAGAGGCAGGCTAAAATAGCCAGGTGTGCCGTGACACAAACAAAAAAGGTTTTAGTGACTCCATGAGCATGGAAAGAAGATCCTACTGGAAATGGAGAAAAAAATTTCGCGAATTCAGAAAGGATAGTGTTTGGAAGAGGAACGGGAAAACCAGACACAATTAACCGGAGACCAGACGTGCATTATTGCTCAAAACTTAGAGAATCTCAAAGATATCAGATCGACAGAAGAACGTATCAAGAGCATTAAAATACAATATGGTAGACCGAAACATACGGATGAGGAAGTACAAACTAGAGGAGTATATTTGGACGTGATGGAGCCTTTAAAGACACATTTGCAGGATGGGTATTGATATATTACAAAAAACGTAGATATAAGTAAAGAATATAAATAAAAAACTACTTAAGATATTAAGTACTAGAAGCAGTTGTATCGATTGTGGTGTGCAACTGCTGAAACATTAGAATAATTAGGCGTTTAGTTGTCTTGTCCAGAATACGGCACCTTTTCTGTTCCTTCAGCGGCCCAGATTGGACGCATATCTGCCATCGCTGCAGATTATTATTTGGCACACCGCCATTATTCTATTTCATTGAGACGCAGTCTCACTAGACGTACACGTAGATACACATAGCAACAGAATTAATGTAAGTATCTATGTAATTTAATGTAGTGTAATATTTTGTGAATACAGTGACATTATTTAATCTTTTGTTTCATTTACGAGGGGCGTTTGAAAAGTCCTTGCAAAAACAAAAACAACTTACGTGTGTGTGGGTAAACTTTTTTTATTTTCAGACATAGTCTCCTTTTATACTTATACAGTTCGTCCAAAGCTGTTCTAATTTGTTGATCCCTTCCCAATAATAGGAATTGTCCAAGTCTGCAAAATAGCTATTAGTTGCTGCAATCACCTCCGCGTTTGAAGAAAATCTTTGTCCCATCAGCCACTTCTTCAAATTGGGGAACAAATAGCAGTCCAAGGGAGCCAAGTCTGGAGAATAGGGGGGATGTGAAACGAGCTGGAATCCTATTTCCATTAATTTTGCGACCGCAACTGCTGAGGTGTGTGCTGCTGTATTGTCGTGATGGAAAAGGACTTTTTGCGGTCCAATCGACGGCGTTTTTCTTGCAGCTCGGTTTTCAAACGGTCCATCAAAGATGAATAATATGCACCTGTAATAGCTTTACCCTTTTCCAGATAGTCGATTAGGATTATCTCTTGCGAAGAGGTGGAATGGTCTTCGCCTTTTTTGGTGCAGATTCTCCCTTGGTAACCCATTGCGTTAGATTGTTCTTTGGTCTCAGGAGTATAGTGATGTATCCATGTTTCTCCACAGTGATGAAACGATGCTTAAAGTCATGCAGATTCTTCCTGAACAGCTGCAAACCATCCTTGCAACACTTCACACGATTCTGTTTTTGGTCAAGCGTGGGCAATTGCGGAACCCATCTTGCGGATAGTGCTCTCATGTCCAAATGTTTATGCAAAATATTATGTACCCATTCATTTGAGATGCCCACAGCACTAGCAATCTCACTCACCTTAATTCTTCCGTCAGCCATCACCGTATCATGGATTTTATCAATGATTTCTGGAGTCATTACCTCCACAGGGCGTCCAGAACGTTCAGCATCATTTGTGCCCATATGTGCACTCCGAAAATTTTGAAACCACATATAAACTGTTCTAATCGAAAGTGCAGAGTCACCGTAATGTTTATCAAGCTTCTCTTTAGTCTCCTGAGGCGTTTTGCCTTTCATAAAATAATGCTTAATCACCACACGAAATTCTTTTTCGTCCATTTTTAGACAATCACTCGACTTTCTTGATTCACACGAATGTCAAACACAAAGAAATTGACCAATATGGCTGAAACTTGGTGTGTGTTCATTCCAAAGATGCCACTAACTAAACATGACCTTGATATGTGCCGGTGGTGCCATCTCTCAGACTTTTCAAATGGCCCTCGTATGTTTCAGGCTGTTGTTCCAATTAAACGGCGTTCTGGCGTGGCTAAAGGTTCCATATTAAATACCTTATGAGCGGTCCAGCACAAGCCAAAACTCTGGATTTATTCAATCTACGAAGTCCGATAAAGTAATATTTTGAGCCCCTCACTGTTAAACTTAAAATGAACAGACCTTACGCAAAAATCCACTGTCAAGGGCCCAAAGTTTATATTACCCACCATTAGAAATCTATACTCTGATCACATACTATTATCATTATTTATTATTATTTGTTTGTTGTCTGATATACTCAGACCAGATCGGAAATGTCGATAAATCAAACTGGCTACTTTGTGTCTGGACTTTTTATTTTGTTCCCTACAATGTTTTCTTTGTTGCATGGATAATGGAATCATGTCTGATGAGCCATTGCCATTGAATATTTGTAATGACCAAAAAAAAAGAGGAACCACTGGAATTGTTAATGAAAGCTGGAATATACGCTGCATACTTGGATCGAAGGTAAGACATCGCATTTTTACATTAGCACGCTAGTTCAAGCGCTTTCAGTAATTTTAGCTTGCTTCCCAGCTTTGTCAAAATTTTTCGTAACCGAGGCAGTCATTTTTGCGCAAAATCGCGTGTTCCAAATTATTTATAACATACAATTTATTACAACAATACAGTCATACCATTCCACAAAATGGCCGAATTGCGTCATGTGTGACGTAAATTGGGAAGCAGCCATTAATGTTAATTATTTCACCATTAATTGGAATTCTTACTCAGTTAAGCCAACATTGTTGCCAGTCGAAATGAATTTCATGAATTCATTCTCAAACAAGTTTCAAGATTTTTCTTACAATACACATTACATGTAGCATGGTGGTAACACATAAACAATTAGCAAAAATGGAACACGACAGACAACAAATGCAATCTGAATTTGACATTGAACAAAACATTGACAATGACTTCAGAGTTGACTCCAATAGTAACGATCAGTCAGCAGTTAACAAGCGTAGTGACGGAAATTTCGTAAATAGTCCGATCACTAGTCAAATAGCTAAATCCAGCTCAGAGCCCATTCTTGTCCGTGATGTCATGTCAAACGACGTGGTGGGGGCAGAGCAGTTTCAGTTGGCAAATCCTGCCAGAACATTTGACGCTATTATGAATCAAATGACTGAAAACAAAAATTACATGTCATCAATACAAAAATCAGATGATTGAAAACAAAAAAGACATTGACGAACACATGACAGTTTTAAAACGTGACATGACGAGATTAAGGATGAATTAAGAGCACTAAAAACTTGTAAATACACTTTGTGTGAAAGATTATACGAGATTAACACGAGACTGAGCGGCCAAGTGTCCAAACTTGACTCAAAATTTCCGGAATTGAACTTACAGCAGGAAAAAACCACAAAAGACGTAAAAGATATTCAAATTTAAGTCATACATTTAAACGGCACATGCGAAGCTGTTGCCACTCAAGTCAAATCTTATCCGTCAGTTCATGACTCAATAAAAACACGCATTACTTTAATTGAAGGCAAAGTTAACACTACGCATAAACAACTTACAAACTGCAATTACATACTGACAACCATTTAGCCTACATAAATAACAATTTTATGACTGGGTTGATCAGAAAAATAAATCTTTTGACCAATGTATAGAGGAAAAATTACCGACGGTTATGCACGACACCGAAGCCGAATTTGTCAAAAATAATAAACATGCCATAGCTGAGGCAGCTCAATGCAACACAGCACAACAGAAACAGCTAAACGATGGCATACGACTGAAGTGTTGTTGTTGTTGTTGTTGTTGTGGTCTTCAGTCCTGAGACTGGTTTGATGCAGCTCTCCATGCTACTCTATCCTGTGCAAGCTTCTTCATCTCCCAGTACCTACTGCAACCTACATCCTTCTGAATCTGCTTAGTGTATTCATCTCTTGGTCTCCCCCTATGATTTTTACCCTCCACACTGCCCTCCAATACTAAATTGGTGATCCCTTGATGCCTCAGAACATGTCCTACCAACCGATCCCTTCTTCTAGTCAAGTTGTGCCACAAACTTCTCTTCTCCCCAATCCTATTCAATACTTTCTCATTAGTTATGTGATCTACCCATTTAATCTTCAGCATTCTTCTGTAGCACCACATTTCGAAAGCTTCTATTCTCTTCTTGTCCAAACTATTTACCGTCCATGTTTCACTTCCATACATGGCTACACTCCATACAAATACTTTCAGAAATAACTTCCTGACACTTAAATCTATACTCGATGTTAACAAATTTCTCTTCTTCAGAAACGCTTTCCTTGCCATTGCCAGTCTACATTTTATATCCTCTCTACTTCGTCCATCATCAGTTATTTTGCTCCCCAAATAGCAAAACTCCTTAACTACTTTAAGTGTCTCATTTCCTAATCTAATACCCTCAGCATCACCCGACTTAACTCGAATACATTCCATTATCCTCGTTTTGCTTTTGTTGATGTTCATCTTATATCCTCCCTTCAAGACACCATCCATTCCGTTCAACTACTCTTCCAAGTCCTTTGCTGTCTCTGACAGAATCACAATGTCATCGGCGAACCTCAAAGTTTTTATTTCTTCTCCATGGATTTTAATACCTACTCCAAATTTTTCTTTTGTTTCCTTTACTGCTTGCTCAATATAGAGATTGAATAACATCGGAGAGAGGCTACAACCCTGCCTTACTCCCTTCCCAACCACTGCTTCCCTTTCATGTCCCTCAACTCTTATAACTGCCATCTGGTTTCTGTACAAGTTGTAAATAGCCTTTCGCTCCCTGTATTTTACCCCTGCCACCTTTAGAATTTGAAAGAGAGTATTCCAGTCAACAACGTCAAAAGCTTTCTCTAGGTCTACAAATGCTAGAAACGTAGGTTTGCCTTTCCTTAATCTTTCTTCTAAGATAAGTCGTAAGGTCAGTATTGCCTCACGTGTTCCAGTATTTCTACGGAATCCAAACTGATCTTCCCCGAGGTCGGCTTCTACTAGTTTTTCCATTCGTCTGTAAAGAATTCGTGTTAGTACTTTGCAGCTGTGGCTTATTAAACTGATTGTTCAGTAATTTTCACATCTGTCAACACCTGCTTTCTTTGGGATTGGAATTATTATATTCTTCTTGAAGTCTGAGGGTATTTCGCCTGTTTCATACATCTTGCTCACCAGATGGTAGAGTTTTGTCAGGACTGGCTCTCCCAAGGCCGTCAGTAGTTCCAATGGAATGTTGTCTACTCCGGGGGCCTTGTTTCGACTCAGGTCTTTCAGTGCTCTGTCAAACTCTTCACGCAGTATCGTATCTCCCATTTCATCTTCATCTACATCCTCTTCCATTTCCATAATATTGTCCTCAAGTGCATCGCCCTTGTATAGACTCTCTATATACTCCTTCCACCTTTCTGCTTTCCCTTCTTTGCTTAGAACTGGGTTTCCATCTGAGCTCTTGGTGTTCATACATGTGGTTCTCTTATCTCCAAAGGTCTCTTTAATTTTCCTGTAGGCAGTATCTATCTTACCCCTAGTGAGATAAGCCTCTACATCCTTACATTTGTCCTCTAGCCATCCCTGCTTAGCCATTTTGCACTTCCTGTCGATTTCATTTTTGAGACGTTTGTATTCCTTTTTGCCTGCTTCATTTACTGCATTTTTATATTTTCTCCTTTCATCAATTAAATTCAATATTTCTTCTGTTACCCAAGGATTTCTACTAACCCTCTTCTTTTTACCTACTTGATCGTCTGCTGCCTTCACTACTTCATCCCTCAGAGCTACCCATTCTTCTTCTACTGTATTTCTTTCCCCCATTCCTTTCAATTGTTCCCTTATGCTCTCCCTGAAACTCTGTACAACCTCTGGTTCTTTCAGTTTATCCAGGTCCCATCTCCTTAAATTCCCACCTTTTTGCAGTTTCTTCAGTTTTAATCTACAGGTCATAACCAATAGATTGTGGTCAGAGTCCACATCTGCCCCTGGAAATGTCTTACAATTTAAAACCTGGTTCCTAAATCTCTGTCTTACCATTATATAATCTATCTGATACCTTTTAGTATCTGTAGTGTAGTAATGCTAATAATCAAAATGCTCGCTTTGGTAATGAAAACAGATACATTCATGGTACGTACCCTCAATACACAACACACACCTCACAACATAACAGTACACACCCGTACACATGACACCTCATTACAATCGTGACATTTATGGGCAGTACATTCCCTTCCATTCACCAGCCGCTCACTACAATAATTACAGTAAAAGTAACAGACATTACAGTGCCAAAGACGAAGGAAGTCTGAATAAACGACGGCAATTTCAATCTTTCGTCCCAGAAAAACGTACTGTACATCCTGTGATTTTTCTGAAAGCGTTTAGAAATGTGTTCCCAAGAGCACGGAGTGACCAAAAGATAATTTCGTACATTGTAGGTTACATCCAAAGTGACGCCGCTGTCTGAGCATATAATGAAGTCGACAGGTGCGTGACATATGAGCAATTCGAAAGAGCTTTCTTGGCCAAATTTTGGTAGCAGTCGGTACAAGAACGTCTTAGGAAACAGATTGCGGACCACAACCTTTCAACGCTAAAAATGGCAATTTGCGCCAGTATTTTCAGAAAATTTTGTATATGGGACACCTTATTGATGAACCTGCAGCTCCGCGCGATATACTCCGCGCACTGAAAGCCCGATTGCCTTTTAATATTAAAGGGAAGTTACTACACATTCCAGACAATGATGCAGAATATTTTCTGACTGTGCTTGATTCCGTTGGTATGTTATATGAGGATCAACGTTCCACACGAAAAAAAAAAAAAAAACTACCACAATGTTTACGTCAGTGGCATGCAAAATGTGCAGGCTAGCCAACTTAATCTTGGTGTGCCAGCCGCTGTCGGTTAGTTAGTGCAACAGAATCAACAGCGTCCTTCTGCAAACCAATTCACGTTGCAAAATCAGCAGACACACCCCAGTGCGAACAATAATCATATCATACAAAAAACTCAGAAACCAACACAAGAGGGCCGGCCGCGGTGGTCTAGCGGTTCTAGGCGCTCAGTCCGGAGCCGCGCGACTGCTACGGTCGCAGGTTCGAATCCTGCCTCGGGCATGGATGTGTGTGATGTCCTTAGGTTAGTTAGGTTTAAGTAGTTCTAAGTTCTAGGGGACTGATGACCATAGATGTTAAGTCCCATAGTGCTCAGAGCCATTTGAACCAACACAAGAGGCGCCGCAACAACAATAATGGAAATAACAGAAACGGAAACAACAAGAACCGGAAGAAAAACAGAAACAATTATCAACTGTACAAAATAAACAGCAAAACTAGAACAATAACTACGGTAATGCGTGCCAAAATACTGGTCCACCACCTCAGTACATCATCAATACAGGTCCGTGGCAAATGCCGCCACAGCTTATACAAAATCAAAATTGGACTTTACCCACCAATCAGCAGGTAAATCAAGGTGCTCAAGCACAAAAGCCACAATAGATTGGAGAGTGGGATACACATTACCCCAATGTAAACATAACAGAAGTGTCAAGTGAAACTCCGCCTCCGCCTGCACCATTTACAGCAACGCCAAACTAAAGACAGCCACTAGTGTGCCCCAGGTCGTGGCTGAAGAAGGTTTATGGGGCGAGTTCAACATCAAATCACTGTTTGATACCCCCGCTGATGAAAAACACAATGATTTTGTAGCTAATAGTTTTAAGCAGCAACTACTGTTGTTTATACGCTACATTTATGATGAGAGCTTATCTAATGAGCTATTGCAGGCAACTACACAATTTCGTTCATCTAGCAATGAAATAGGTTTAGCTACAACTATTGCTATAGTAGGAGGTATTCCAACCAGTATTGTTTTGGACATGGGAGCAGCTGTGAATGTTTTGTTGTATAATTTCTATAAGAAAATGACCGAATTTGAACCTGTACCAGAGTTTCCAGTTGAAAAGTGCAAGATTTTCACTGCCATAGGTAGTAAGTCTAGTAGAGTTACGAAACAGGCATTGTGACTATTACGATAGTAATGGATTGATGTAATGGCCATTCCTCGTGGTCCAGAATCTAGTTACTAATTGTATTATAGGTTTAGATATGTTGTGTGAGGACAGTATTATTGACTTCCCGAAAATTAAGATCAGATTAGATTAGTACTTGTTTCATACATAATGAATACTCCACTTCGTAATGATGTGGAACGTGTCAGGTTACTAAAAGGTGTCTATACAACTTATTACATTACATTACACTTAATTTCTTTTTGGGTGGGGGATGGGGAAATTACCCACTTACTATATCCAAAAATTCATCTAATGAGTAGAAGGAGTTGCCATTCAGAAATTCTTTTGATTTCCTTTTAAATACTACATGGCTGTCTGTCACACTTTTGATGCTACTAGGTTAGTGACCAAAGACTTTCGTGGCAGCATAATTTACCCCTTTTTGAGCCGAAGTTAGATTTAACTTTGAGTAGTGAAGATAACCCCCCCCCCCCCCCCATGAACCGCTACAGTCGCAGGTTCGAATCCTGCCTCGGGCATGGATGTGTGTGATGTCCTTAGGTTAGTTAGGTATAAGTAGTTCTAAGTTCTAGCGGACTGATGACCACAGCTGTTAAGTCCCATAGTGCTCAGAGCCATTTGAACCATTTGAACCCCCATGAACCATGGAACTTGCCGCTGGTGGGGAGGCTTGAGTGCCTCAGCGATACAGATAGCCACACCGTAGGTGCAACCACAATGAAGGGGTATCTGTTGAGAGGCTAGACAAACGTGTAATTCCTGAAGAGGGGCAGCAGCCTTTTCAGTAGTTGCAGAGGCAACAGTCTGGATGATTGACTGATATGGCCTTGTAACACTAACCAAAACAGCCTTGCTGTGCAAGGCTGAAAGCAAGGGAAAACTACAGCCGTAACTGTTCCCCAAGGGCATGCAGCTTTATTGTATGGTTAAATGATGATGGCGTCCTCTTGGGTTAAATATTCCGTAGGTAAAATAGTCCCCAATTCATATCACCGGGTGGGGACTACTCAGGAGAACGTTGTTATCAGGAAAAAGAAAACTGGTGTTCTACGGATTGGAGTGTGGAATGTCAGATCCCTTAATTGGGTAGGTAGGTTAGAAAAATTAAAAAGGGAATTGGATAGGTTAAAGTTAGATATAGTGGGAATTAGTGAAGTTCGGTGGCAGGAGGAACAATACTTCTGGTCAGGTGAATACAGGGTTATAAATACAAAATCAAATAGGGGTAATACAGGAGTAGGTTTAATAATGAATAGGAAAATAAAAATGTGGGTAAGCTACTACAAACAGATCAAAGAAATTACTCAGATAGTGAAGGGAGACGAAAATTTAATAGTCATGGGTGACTGGCACTCGATAGTAGGAAAAGGAAGAGAAGGAAGTGTAGTAGGTGAATATGGAATGGGAGTAAGGAATGAAAAAGGAAGTCCCCCAGGGGGTCCTCAACTCTTTTGTGGATACGTGCGTAGCGAGCACGGGACCACGAGCTAATGTGGCCCTCCTTCCTTTCGAGGCTGCATACCTTCCTTTTCCTCATCCTTCCCTATCCCCCATCTTCGCCCCCCCCTCCCCTCACCTCTGGCTCTTTCCTTCCCTTTCTCCCCCTCTGGGAGTATGGTTTGTGCCTACATCCGGAGACGGACGCTCGTAAATGTAACACATTCTTCACATTCTCTGCTTGCACGTCTTCATCCTTCCTTTGTCCTTCTCTTTTCCTTACCTCTTCTCTTTACTTTTTTCTCCGCTACGGCGTTTGAGACCTCTCTTTTTTCCTTTCCCTTTCTTTGTTTTTTCCTTTCTCTTTTTTCCTCCCTGTGCGCGTCTGCAGGCCGACCCACGCATTTTCATGCGTAGCCGGTGACGGGGTAACGCGCAATTCCCCACCCTGGGTAGACAGGTAGGACACGTACGTACCCCCTGGTAACGGCCAGGCCCAGGGAGAGGTGATTACCCGAGCTCTTACCTTCCGAAAGTGCCGATTGGTCCCTCCGTCCGTTTCTCGGGAGGTGTGACCTGAGGTGTGAGCAATCACCTAAGGCGGGAGTGCCCTCAGAGAGGGCCCCCACAAGGGAGGAGCGCGCCATCGGAGACGCCGGTAATCATGGGGGATTCTTCCACAATGGTTTCCTCATTTTCCACTATGTCTGCTCACAAGCGTAAGTTCACTGAGTCTCAGCCACAGACAGTTCTTCCATCGTTGCCACAGTTCCTTGTTGTTTCTCGGTCTGACGAAGGTCACGACTTCTCCACGGTCAACCCTCTCATTATTTAGAAAGGTGTCGACGCGATTGCTGGTCCTGTAAAGTCTTGTTCCAGATTACGGAATGGCACCTTGTTGTTAGAAACAGTCAGTGCCCTCCAGGCACAAAAATTGCTGCGTACTTCCCTGCTCCACACCTTGACACGGAAATCGTTCCAACCCGTACTGTCTTCTTGACATTTGATAGAGTTGAACTCCCATCGAAAATAAAAGCAGGCTATGAGATAATTTCCATTCACCCTACATCCCAAACCCTACTCATTGCTATCGGTGCCAGCGGTTCAATCATACCAGCCAGTCCTGTTCCAACCCGGCCAAATGTGTTACGTGGGGCAAGGATGCCCATGAGGGTGCTTGTCCACCTCCATCCCCTCGTTGCATCAGCCGTATGGGTGACCACGCTGCCTCCTCTCGAGATTGCCCCATTTTTAAAGACTAAAAGCTCATTCAGGAAATCAGAGTGAAGGAAAAGGTGTCGACCTTCGCTGCTCGAAAATTATTCGCCAGTCGAAAGACCACTGTGCCTCAGACAGGAAAATACAGCACTGTCCTTGCCTCTCCTCGGCCAACAAAGGTTCACCTTTAGTGACACGGTCGTCAGATCGGCCAGCGCAAAGATCGCCCGTTCAACCTCCCCACTTTCACCTGCTCACTCTATGGCTCACCCTTCATCGGGTTCTGCTAAATCTCGATCCCAAAGTCAGACACCCGAACTTCCAAAAAAGAGCATACTCGTGAAGATTTTGTATGTACCCCAACTTCACAACTATCGGTTCCTCCTTCATCTAAACATCATGTTTCCAAGAAGGCTAATAAGAAATCCAGTTCCTCTCTTCTCCGCCACGGCGTGTCTCATCTACAGTACCACCTGGCGGTCACCGCCCTCGGCCGTCTTCTGTGTCGCCGAAGCGCACTGCTGGCGGCCGATCAACCGGCCGATCGCTGGTAGGAGGAGCTGCTCCTGAACAACCTATGGATCAGGATCTTCTGCCTTCGGCTGAGTGTCGTTCCACGCTGTCGGTCGCAAGCTCTGAATAGTCATTGAGTTGACGGCAACCTTGGTCACATTCTTCCATTTTCTGTACACCCTATGTCCATTATCCATTGGAATATCCGCGGCATTCGAGCCAATCGGGATGAATTGACGATCCTCTTACGATCCTACTCGCCGGTCATCTTCTGTCTTCAGGAAACAAAGCTGCATCCCCATGACCGCTTTGTTTTCCCCCATTTTCAGTCAGTCCGATTTGATCTCCCCTCTGTTGAAGGCACTCCAGCTCATGGAGGACTCATGATTCTTCTCCATAATACTCTCCATTATCACCCAATCCCCTTAAACACTTCCTTCCAAGCAGTCGCTGTCCGTCTTTCCCTTTCTGGATACACCTTCTCTCTTTGTACTGTATACATTCCATCATCCACATCAATGGCACGAGCTGATCTCCTTCATCTTCTTGGTCAGCTTCCACCCCCCTATTTGCTGGTTGGGGACTTCAATGACCACCACCCACTTTGGGGATCTCCACATCATTGTCCGCGTGGCTCACTATTGCTAGACGTCTTCCACCACGCCGATCTTGTTTGCCTCAACACTGGGGACCCTACATTTTTGTCTGCCTCCACGACAAATTTCTCTCATTTGAACCTTCCGGTCGGTACTGTTCCGCTAGTTCGGCGCTTCGAATGGTTCGCCCTTGCTGATACACACTCGAGTGACCACTTTCCATATGTCCTTCGATTGCAGCCACACCTGCCATATATGCGCCCGAGACGCTGGAAGTTTGCCCAAGCCGATTGGACACTTATTTCGTCTCTAGCGACATTCGATGACCGTCACTTTCCTAGCGTCGACGATGAGGTCACTCATATTACAGACGTTATTCTTACAGCTGCGGAACGTTCAATACCTCGCACCTCCGAATTGCCCCGGCGCCCCCCAGTTCCATGGTGGAACGAGGCATGCCGTGACGCAATACGTGAGCGGCGACGTGCTCTTCGCGTTTTCAGACACCACCCTACATTGGCCAACTGTATGCCCTATGAGCAGTTCCGTGCGCGATGCCGTCGCGTCATCCGCGATAGCAAGAAGGCAAGCTGGGACTCCTTTACTAGCTCATTTAACACCTTCACTCCCTCCTCGGAAGTTTGGAGTCGGATTCGACGGTTATCAGGCGCGCCTAGTTTCTCCCCGGTCTCTGGGCTCGCTGTCGCGCATGATACATTAGTGGACCCCGTCGCAATTTCTAACTCATTGGGTCAACACTTTGCTGAGATTTCGAGCTCTTCAAATTACCCGCCAGCGTTTCTCCCGAAGAAACGTGCAGCAGAAGTGCGACCTCTTGCTTTCTCCTCTCAAAATCGCGAAAGCTACTATACTGTTTTCTCCATGCGGGAACTCCAACATGCACTCTCTTCTTCTCGCTCCTCCGCCCCAGGACCGGATGGTATCCACTTTTCCCAGACGATGGCGGGAAGCTATCGTCGTTCCTGTTCCGAAACCTGGAAAGGACAAACATCTCCCCTCTAGCTATCGCCCCATTTCTCTCACGAGTAGTGTATGTAAGATTTTGGAGCGTATGGTGAATTGCCGTTTAGCTTGGTGGCTGGAGTCCCGCAGTCTTTTAACACCTGCCCAATGCGGTTTCCGGAAGCATCGTTCTGCAGTTGACCATCTTGTTGCTCTCTCCACTTACATCATGAACAATTTTCTCCGGAAACGCCAAACAGTAGCAATATTTTTTGATCTGGAGAGAGCATACGATACCTGTTGGAGGACAGGCATCCTCTGCACACTGTTCTCTTGGGGCTTTCGCGGTCGGTTGCCCCTTTTTCTTCGCGAATTTATGGCAGAGCGCACATTTAAAGTGCGGGTGAACACTACTCTCTCCCGTACTTTCTCCCAAGAAAACGGGGTACCCCAGGGCTCCGTGCTAAGTGTTGTACTGTTTGCCATTGCCATAAATCCAATTATGGATTCTCTCCTTCCTGATGTCTCGGGGTCCCTCTTTGTGGACGATTTTGCGATCTACTACAGCTCTCAACGGACCAGCCTTCTTGAACGACGTCTTCAAGGCTGTCTCGATCGCCTCCACTCTTGGAGCATCGAAACAGGCTTCCGCTTTTCTCCCAGTAAGACCGTTTGTGTTAATTTTTGGCGTCGTACGGAGTTTCTTCCACCTTACTTACATGTAGGACCTGTCAACCTTCCGTTTTCGGACGTCGCTAAATTATTGGGTCTTATGTTTGACAGAAAACTGTGCTGGTCCTCCCACGTTTCCTATCTGTCGGCTCACTGTCTGCGATCCCTCAACACCCTCCGTGTCCTGAATGGTACCTCCTGGGGAGCGGACCGAGTGGTCCTCTCCGCCTCTATCGCGCCTTAGTGCGCTCGAAATTGGACTATGGAAGCATAGTTTACTACTCTGCTCGGCCGTCTATTCTTCGGCGTCTCGACTCTATCCACCACCGTGGATTACGTTTAGTGTCTGGAGCTTTTTACACCAGCCCTGTGGAAAGCCTTTATGCTGAGACTGCTGAACCTCCGCTGTCCAATCGGCGAGCTGTCCTTCTGAGTCGTTATGCTAGCCATTTGTCTTCCATGCTTGCTAATCCGGCCCATGACATTTTTTTCGACGCCTCCATGAATTTAGGGTATGCAGGCCGCCCTTCCTCCCTACTACCACCGGGAGTCCGCTTCCGTCAACTGCTCCATTCTCTTTCCTTCCGCTTTCCTAAAACTTTCTTGACAACTTGGGGTACAGCATCGCCTTGGCTCCGTCCCCGGACCTGCCTGCTCCGTGATCTTCGTCAGTTTCCCAAGGATGGTAGCCCTTCACTTGTTTATCGTCGGGCATTTTCTGCTCTATGCGCACAAATGAAGGATGCCACATTTATTTACACTGATGGCTCAAAAACATCTTTTGGTGTAGGGAGTACCTATATTGTTGGCGACACCCCAAATCGATTACGGCTTCCCGACCAGTGTTCGGTTTATACTGCGGAGCTTTACGCTGTTCTCCAGGCTGTCCAATACATCCGTCGCCATCAGCGGATACAGTATGTTATCTGTTCAGGTTCTCTCAGCTCTCTCCTCAGTCTCCAAGCTCTCTACCCTGTCCACCCTCTGGTCCACCGGATTCAGGACTGCCTACGCTTGCTCCACTTGGGGGGGGGGGGGGGGGCGTCTCGGCAGCGTTCCTTTGGATCCCAGGACACGTTGGTATCAGTGGAAACGAGACGGCCGATATAGCGGCCAAGGCTGCAGTCTCTCTTCTTCGGTCAGCTATTCGCACGATTCCCTTCGCCGATCTACGGAGTGTTTTATGTCGTCGTGTTGTTCTTTTATGGCATGCACATTGGTCGACACTTCCCCATAATAAATTGCGGGACGTGAAAGCTCTTCCCTGTGCTTGGACCTCTTCCTCCCGAAAGCGTCGTCGGGAGGAGGTAATTTTAACTAGACTCCGGATAGGGCACTGTCTTTTTAGCCATCGACATCTTTTAAGCGGCGATCCTCCCCCACTCTGTCCCCACTGCTCTCAGCTGTGGACGGTAAGACACCTTTTACTTGAGTGCCCCTATTTTACTCCGTTACGCGCCCGTCTACAGCTGTCGCCTGAAATATCGTCGATTTTAGCAAATGACACGCGCTCAGCCGATCGCGTTCTCGACTTTATTAGTGCCAGTGAGATGACGTCAGTCATTTGAAGATCTTTTTGGGGACAACCAACCCTTTTCTGTAGTGGTTTTTTTTAAGCTTTCCTTCTGCTTTTAGTTTCTCCAATTTTTTGAGTTTCGTTCCCAATGCTGCTGGTTTCCATTTTCGTTTTTTACCTTTTCCTAAGTCACAGACCGGGCGCTAATGACCATAGCAGTTTTGCGCCCTAAAACCAAAACAAAAAAAAAAAAAAAAAAAAAAAGAAAGAGGAAGCCACCTGGTACAATTTTGCACAGAGCACAACTTAATCATAGCTAACACTTGGTTCAAGAATCATAAAAGAAGGTTGCATACATAGAAGAAGCCTGAAGATACTAGAAGATCTCAAATAGATTATATAATGGTAAAACAGAGATTCAGGAACCAGGTTTTAAATTGTAAGACATTTCCAGGGGCAGATGTGGACTCTGACCACAATCAAATGGTTCAAATGGCTCTGAGCACTATGGGACTTAACTTCTGAGGTCATCAGTCCCCCAAGAACTTAGAACTACTTAAACCTAACTAACCTAAGGACATCACACACATCCATGCCCGAGGCAGGATTCGAACCTGCGACCGTAGCGTCACGCGGTTCCAGACTGTAGCGCCTGGAACCGCACGGCCACCCCCGCCGGCTGACCACAATCTGTTGGTTATGAACTGTAGATTAAAACTGAAGAAACTGCAAAATGGTGAGAATTTGAGTAGATGGGACCTAGATAAACTGAAAGAACCAGAGGTTGTAGAGAGCTTCAGGGAGAGCATTAGGGAACGATTGACAAGAATGAGGGGAAGAAATACAGTAGAAGAAGAATGGGTAGCTTTGAGAGATGAAATAGTGAAGGCAGCAGAGGATCATGTAGGCAAAAAGACGAGGGCTAGTAGAAATCCATGGGTAACAAAGGAGATATTAAATTTAATTGATGAAAGGAGAAAATACACTCCTGGAAATTGAAATAAGAACACCGTGAATTCATTGTCCCAGGAAGGGGAAACTTTATTGACACATTCCTGGGGTCAGATACATCACATGATCACACTGACAGAACCACAGGCACATAGACACAGGCAACAGAGCATGCACAATGTCGGCACTAGTACAGTGTATATCCACCTTTCGCAGCAATGCAGGCTGCTATTCTCCCATGGAGACGATCGTAGAGATGCTGGATGTAGTCCTGTGGAACGGCTTGCCATGCCATTTCCACCTGGCGCCTCAGTTGGACCAGCGTTCGTGCTGGACGTGCAGACCGCGTGAGACGACGCTTCATCCAGTCCCAAACATGCTCAATGGGGGACAGATCCGGAGATCTTGCTGGCCAGGGTAGTTGACTTACACCTTCTAGAGCACGTTGGGTGGCACGGGATACATGCGGACGTGCATTGTCCTGTTGGAACAGCAAGTTCCCTTGCCGGTCTAGGAATGGTAGAACGATGGGTTCGATGACGGTTTGGATGTACCGTGCACTATTCAGTGTCCCCTCGACGATCACCAGTGGTGTACGGCCAGTGTAGGAGATCGCTCCCCACACCATGATGCCGGGTGTTGGCCCTGTGTGCCTCGGTCGTATGCAGTCCTGATTGTGGCGCTCACCTGCACGGCGCCAAACACGCATACGACCATCATTGGCACCAAAGCAGAAGCGACTCTCATCGCTGAAGACGACAGGTCTCCATTCGTCCCTCCATTCACGCCTGTCGCGACACCACTGGAGGCGGGCTGCACGATGTTGGGGCGTGAGCGGAAGACGGCCTGACGGTGTGAGGGACCGTAGCCCAGCTTCATGGAGACGATTGCGAATGGTCCTCGCCGATACCCCAGGAGCAACAGTGTCCCTAATTTGCTGCGAAGTGGCGGTGCGGTCCCCTACGGCACTGCGTAGGATCCTACGGTCTTGGCGTGCATCCGTGCGTCGCTGCGGTCCGGTCCCAGGTCGACGGGCACGTGCACCTTCCGCAGACCACTGGCGACAACATCGATGTACTGTGGAGACCTCACGCCCCACGTGTTCAGCAATTCGGCGGTACGTCCACCCGGCCTCCCGCATGCCCACTATACGCCCTCGCTCAAAGTCCGTCATCTGCACATACGGTTCACGTCCACGCTGTCGCGGCATGGTACCAGTGTTAAAGACTGCGATGGAGCTCCGTATGCCACGGCAAACTGGCTGACACTGACGGCGGCGGTGCACAAATGCTGCGCAGCTAGCGCCATTCGACGGCCAACACCGCGGTTCCTGGTGTGTCCGCTGTGCCGTGCGTGTGATCATTGCTTGTACAGCCCTCTCGCAGTGTCCGGAGCAAGTATGGTGTGTCTGACACACCGGTGTCAATGTGTTCTTTTTTCCATTTCCAGGAGTGTATAAAAAGTGTAGTAAATGAAGCAGGCAAAAAGGAACACAAACGTCTCAAAAATGAGATCCACAGGAAGTGCAAAATGGCTAAGCAGGGATGGCTAAAGGACAAATGTAAAGATGTTGAGGCGCATGTCACTAGGGGTAAGATAGGTACTGCCTACAGAAAAGTTAAAGAGACCTTTGGAGAAAAGAGAACCACTTGCATGTATATCAAGAGCTCTGATGGAACCCCAGTGCTAAGCAAAGAAGGGAAAGCAGAAAGGTGGAAGGAGTATATAGAGGGTCTGTACAAGGGCGATGTACTTCAGAACAATATTATAGAAATGGAAGAGAATATAGATGAAGATGAAATAGCAGATATGATACTGCGTGAAGCGTTTGACAGAGCACTGAAAGACCTAAGTCAAAACAAGGCCCCGGGAGTAGACAACATTCCATTAGAACTGTTGACAGCCTTGGGAGAGCCAGCCCTGACAGAACTCTACAGTCTGGTGAGCAAGGTGTAAAAGAGAGACAAAATACCCTCAGACTTCAAGAAGAATACAAGAATTCCAATCCCAAAGAAAGCAGGTGTTGACAGATGTGAAAATTAACGAACTATCAGTTTAATAAGCCACGGCTGCAAAATACTGAAATGAATTCTTTACAGACGAGAGGAAAAACTGGTAGAAGCCGACCTCAGGGAAGATCAGTTTTGATTCAGTAGAAATTTTGGAACACGTGAGGCAGTTCTGGCCCTAAGACTTACCTTAGACAATAGATCAAGGAAAGGCAAACCTATGTTTCTAGCATTTGTAGACTTAGAGAAGGCTTTTGACAATGTTGACTGGAATAAAATGGTTCAAATGGCTCAGAGCACTATGGGACTTAACATCTGAGGTCATCAGTCCCCTAGAACTTAGAACTACTTAACCCTAACCAACTACGGACATCACACACATCCATGCCCGAGGCAGGTTTCGAACCTGCGACCGTAGCGGTCGCGCGGTTCCAGACTGAATACTCTCTTTCAAATTCTGAAGGTGGCAGGGGTAAAATACAGGGAGTGAAAGGCTATTTACAATTTGCACAGAAACCAGATGGCAGTTATGAGTTGAGGGGCATGAAAGGGAAACAGTGGTTGGGAAGGGAGTGAGACAGGGTTGTAGCCTATCCCCAATGTTATTCAATCTGTATATTGAGCAAGCAATAAAGGAAACAAAAGAAAAGTTCGGAGTAGGTATTAAAATCCATGGAGAAGAAATAAAAGCTTTGAGGTTCACCGATGACATTGTAATTCTGTCAGAGGTAGCAAAGGACCTCGAAGAGCAGGTGAACGGAATGGACAGTGTCTCGAGAGGAGGATAAAGATGAACATCAACAAAAACAAAACGAGGATAATGGAATATAGTCGCAGTAAATTCGGGTGATGCTGCGGGAATTAGATTAGGAGATGAGACGTTTAAAGTAGTAAATGAGTTTGGTATTTTGGGAGCCAAATAACTGATGATGTTCGAAGTAGGGAGGACATAAAATGTAGACTGGCAATGGCAAGGAAAGCGTTTCTGAAGAAGAGAAATTTGTTAACATCGAGTATAGATTTAAGTGTCAGGAAGTCGTTTCTGAAAGTATTTGTGTGGAGTGTAGCCATGTATGGAAGTGAAACGTGGACGATAAATAGTTTAGACAAGAAGAGAATAGAAGCTTTCGAAATGTGGTGCTACAGAAGAATGCTGAAGATTAGAGGGGTAGATCACATAACTAATGAGGAAGTATTGAATAGAATCGGAGAGAAGAGAAATTTGTGGCACAACTTGACTAGAAGAAGGGATCGGTTGGTAGGGCATATTCTGAGGCATCAAGGGATCACCGATTTAGTATTGGAGGGCAGTGTGGAGGGTAAAAACCGTAGAGGGAGACCAAGAGATGAATACACTTAACAGATTCAGAAGGATGTAGGTTCCAGTAGGTACTGGGAGATGATGAAGCTTGCACAGGATAGAGTAGCATGGAGAGCTGCATCAAACCAGTCTCTGGACTGAAGCCCACAACAACAACAATAACAATAACAACAGTGAAGATCATCCTTTCTCCTAGTGTTGTAGCTATGTACACTGCTATTAGTTTTGAATCCGTTCGAATTGTTAATAACAAATTTCATAAGTGAATATATATATTGTGAGGCTACAGTTTAGATCCCTATCTCTGTAAATAAGTTTCCACAGGATGATCTTGGATGAGCTCCAGCAATTACTCTGATTACACGCTTTTGTGCAATGAACACTCTTTTACTCAATGATAAGTTACCCCAGAATACGATGCCATACGAATGCAGAGAATGAAAATAGGCGTGGTAAGTTAATCTATTTAGATGTGTATGGCAAAAATTTGGAATGACCCTGAACTCAGTCGTTTCAGCAGATCCTCAGTGTCTTTTTTTTCAGTTCAACCCCTCATCAATGCATACACCTAGAAATTTTGAATATTCTATCTTAGCTACCGATTTTTGATCGAAGCCTATATTTATTAATGGTGTCATTCCATTTACTGTGTGGTTCTGTATATACTGTGTTTTGTCAGAGTTTAATGAGAGCCCATTTGCAGAGAACCACTTAATTATTTTCTGAAAAACATCATTTACAATTTCATCAGTTAATTCTTGTCTGTTGGGTGTGATAGCTATACTTTTATCGTCGGCAAAAGGCACAAGCTTTGCATTTTGATGAATATATAAAGGCAAATCATTAATATATATATATATATATATATATATATATATATATATATATATATATATATATATATATATATCATGAACAGCAGAGGACCCAAGACTGAACCTTGCAGCACCCCATTCTTGATTGTTCCCCAGTTTGACAAATCACCAGTCTTTTGCATATTATGTGAACTGCTTATTTCAACTTCCTGCACTCTTCCAGTTAGATATGATTTAAACCATTTGAGCACTGTCTTATTCACACCACAGTACTTGAGCTTATCTGGAAGTATTCCATGATTTATACGGTCAAAATCCTTTGAGAGATCAGAAAAAATCCCAATGGGTGACTTCTGGTTACTCAGAGCATTTAATATGTCTTTAGTGAAAGTATATATAGCATTTTCCGTTGAAAAACCTTTCTGGAAACCAAACTGACATTTCCTTAAAACTTTATTTTTACAAAGGTGTGAAGCTACTGTACAATACGCTACTTTTTCAAGAATTCTGGATAAGGCAGTCAGAAGAGAGATTGGGCAGTAGTTGTTGACATCAGACGTTACCCTTTTTTATGCAGTGGTTTAACAATAGCATACTTCAATCTATCTGGGAAAATACCCTGCTTCAGAGAGCTATTATATATGTGGCTAAGAATACCACTTATCTCTTGGGAACAAGCTTTTATTATCCTCCTGGAAGTGCCATCAAGTCCACGTGAGCTTGTGCTCTTGAGAGAGTTTATTATCTTCCTAATTTCAGAAGGAGAGGTGAGTGGAATTTCAATTGTATCAAATTGTGTGGGTAAGGTCTCTACCATTAACTGCCTTGCTTCTTCTACTGAACATTTAGATCCTGTTTTCTCTACAACATTTAAAAAATGATTATTCAAAATGTTTTCGACTTCCAGCTTGTTGATTGTCAGGTTTCCATTTGCTTTGATGGTAGTGCCATCGTCCTGTACTCCTGGTTGCCCTGTCTCTCTTGTAATAATATTGCAAATTGTTTTGATTTTGTTATCAGAGGTATTATCTCAGACATGATGCACATGCTTCTGGACTTTTTAATAACCTTTCTTAATGTAGCACAGTAGGTTTTATAATATTTGGCTGTTTCTGCGTCAATACTCTTTCTTGTTGTTAGATACAGTTCCCTTTTGCGGTTAAAAGATATTTTTATTTCTTTAGTACGCCAAGGTTTTTTGCAAGGTTTCTTATAATTTGATTTAACTACTTTCTTGGGGAAACAGTTTTCAAATTATCTTACAAGTGTATCATGAAATAAGTTATATTTTAAATTAGCATTGGTTCCTTGCACATCTCATCCCAGTCTAACTGCTTAAGATTTTCCCTGAACTTTCTAATTGTTGAGTCATTCATTGAATGCACAACTTTGGAGGGTAGTTTTGAATTACTGAATGGAAATATGTCATATACTGTAACTAGCTGAGCACCATGATCAGAAATTCCATTCTCAACAGGACAAGAATTTATGTTTTTAAACTTATCTTGGTCTATAAAAGTGTTATCTATCAATGTGCTGCTGTCCTTTACTACCCGAGTAGGAAAATCAGTGACAGATGTCAAACTGAAAGAACTGAAAAAGACTTCCAGGTCATTCTTCCTATTACACTCTTACAGTGAATCAACATTGAAGTCCCCACAAATAATAATTTGCTTTCCCCTATCTGACAGATAGCACAACAAGGCATCCAAATTTTCCAGGAAGAAATGAAAGTTTCCTGAAGGGGACCTATATACTGTTACAATTATAAAAGAGCGCTCCTTCAATTTAAGTTGACAGGCACATGCTTCTATATGTTGCTCTAGACAAAACTTTTTTGTATCTAAGCTTTTTACACAGTGATAACTTTTGACATATATGACAACTCCTCCTCTCGCCTTATTCTCTCTATTCATATGTGCAGCTAGTTTATAACCACTGATATTTACCTTCTCCATATCAGACACAATGTGATGCTCAGACAGGCATAGTATATCTATTACATTATCAGATTCAATGTCATCTAAACAAACCAGGAGCTCATCTACTTTATTCTTCAGTCCCAGAATATTTTGGTGAAAAATGGTAACAATATTTTTATTTTACTTTTGTGAGAGTTTGCTTTTTTCTTTAATCCAGCAATATTTTGGTTAAATATGGTAACATTATTATTTACTTTACTGTTGTGAGAGTAAGGGCAGTGAAATCACCATTGACTTGGATACCAGCACTCTCAAACATGACAAATATTGTACTGTCTACAAAATTCAATTTTTGCAAGAGGGCGAGGAAACAACATACACTCGCACCACAAGCAAAATATGATGATCTGAAAAAGTAGATGAGTCATAAGTTAAGTGAAACCACTTCTATTACTGGTGATGAACGCAACGAGCTAAGTATATACAGGTCTTTACTAAACGATGAAGTGTTATTAAGAGATGTGTTTATAAATTTGAGGTCAAGCCTCAACAAATTTAAATCACAAAACCTATAATGTACCACTATCTCAACGACATGCGGTGTGGCAAGAACTTAACCATACGTTACAGTGGAAGATCATCAAACCTTCCACATCTCCCTACTGTAGTCCATTACCTGTTGTCAAGAAACCTAACAGAAATATTAGAGTGGTGTTGGACGCACATGCCATAAATGAAATTATGCTACCAGGATGCACCAAACCAGAAAATTTAGAGAAATAATTACAGAAATTTTTAGATCTAGGTACTTTTTCATGACCGACTTGACAAATTCGTTTTGGCAAGTGGCAGTCACTACTGATTCCAGAAAATATATTGCTTTCATATTCGGGGGGCCAACATATCAATTCTGTTTTTTCCTTTCAGATTGAGCGTCAGTTCAGGCGTATTTATTACTGGTTTGGATACTGTTCTTGGTGACAAGTTAGTTGAGACTGTTGCACATTATGTTGATGATCTTTTGATAGCCGCTAAGACTTGGAATGAACATTTTGACACCCTTGAAAAGATTCTGGATAAATTTGCACAATCTGGGGTAGCAGCTAACCCAAAGAAATCAAAATTTGCTTGTAGTGAGATTAAAGTGTCTTGATACATAATTAATGTACAAGGTATACGCCCTGATCCAGTTAAGCTGGACGCTAAAAAACAACTGAAGTCATTTCAAGGACTCTGTTCTTTCTTTCGACGTTTCCTGTCACAACAACTATTGAGCAGTAAGCATCTTCTAGACTTACTCAAGAAGAATGAGGTATGTATCTGGTCTGAGCAGTGCCAGCAAGATTTTGATAACATTAAGCACACATTGGTGAATGCAAACATTTTAGACCATCCAGATTTTAGTTTAGACTTTTGTATGATGTGTGACGCATTGTGCAGTGGCTTGGGTTGTTGCCTATTTCAAGTAGTTAACAACAGAGAAGAGGAACAGGTAAAAATCATTGGATTTGCAAGTTGTACTTTAAGTGAATGTACTTATTCAACCGCTGAACTTTAAGCTGTTCCTATTGCCTGGGCTTTCAGAAAGTTTAATTACACACATCAAAAAAGTTTTACATCATCTCGGTTCCGAGAGTTCTGGAACCTGTACCGAAAACTGGAACAGAGATAAACATAAACATCATTCCTGCCCTTTTTGTTGCTCATGGAAACAACACATAGCATGTTGTACCACCATACAGCTAGACCTTCAGAGGAGGTGGTCCAGATTGCTGTACGCAACGATGCCTCTAATACCCAGTAACACGTCCTCTTGCATTGATGCGTGCCTGTATTCGTCGTGGACTACTATCCACAAGTCCATCAAGGCACTGTTGGTCCAGATTGTCCCACTTCTCAACGGCGATACGGCGTAGATCGCTCTGAGTAGTTGGTGGGTGACGTCATCCATAAGCAGCCCTTTTCAGTCTATCCCAGGCATGCTTGATAGCGTTCATGTCTGGAGAACATGCTGGACATTCTAGTCGACAGATGTCGTTATCCTGAAGGAAGTCATTCACAAGATGTGCACGATGTGGGCGGGAACTGGCGTCCATGAAGACGAATGCCTCGCCATTATGCTGCTGATATGGTTGCACTTTCGGTCGGAGGATAGTATCCACGTATTGTACAGCCGTTACGGCGCCTCCCATGACCAGCAGCGGCTTACGTCGGCCCCACATAATGCCGCCCCAAAACAGCAGGGAACCTCCACCTTGCTGCACTCGTTGGACAGTGTGTTCACGGCGTTCTGCCTGACTGGATTGCCTCCAAACACATAACCGACGATTGTATGGTTGACGGCATATGCGACATTCATCAGTGAAGAGCACGTGATGCCAACCCTGAGCGGTCCATTCGGCATCTTGTTGGGCCCATCTGCACCGCACTGCTTGGTGTCGTAGCTGCAAAGATGGATTTCGCCATGGACGTCGGGAGTGAAGTTGCGCATCATGCAGCCTATTGCGCACAGTTTGATTCGTAACATGACGTCCAGTGGCTGCACGAAATGCATTATTCAACATGGTGGCGTTGCTATCAGGGTTCCTCCGAGCCATAAGCGGTCATGCATTGCAGTAGTAGCTCTTGGGCAACCTGGGCCAGGCATGTCATACAGTTCTTGTCTCTCTGTATCTCCTCCATGCCCGAACAACATCTTTGGTTCACTCCCGGACGCCTGTACACTTCCCTTGTTGAGAGCCCTTCCTGGCACAAAGTAAGAATGCGGACGCAATCGAACCGCGGTATTGACCGTCTAGGCATGGCTGAACTACAGACAACACGAGCCGTGTTCCTCCTTCCTCGTGGAATGACTGGAACTGATCGCTTGTCGGACTCCCTCCGTCTAATAGGCGCTGCTCATACATGGTTGCTTACATCTTTGGGTGGGTTTAGCGACATCTCTGAACAGTCAAAGGGACTGCGTCTGTGATACAATATCGACAATCAACGTTAATCTTCAGGTGTTCTGGAAACCAGGGTGATGCAAAACTTTTTTTGATGTGTGTATTATTTGTATGGTAACCACACGAAATTTTATACAGATCACCAAGCTCTGACATTTTTGTTAACATGTAAGTTAGTTCATCCTACTTTATCCCGCTGGGCTTTATCTCTCCAGAATTACTCACATGAGATTTTATACATTAAGGGTAAAGACAACATCGTTGCTGATGCTTTGTCTCGTATTCCACAAGGTATTAATAATTGTAACACTGATCTTGATTATGTGAACGACTACAGAATACTCCTAATGCAGGATAAACAATATTACATCGATTTGTGTAGAAATATGGCGGCTTTACAAAAATCTGATCCGCACTGGAACAAGGTAACAACTTTAGTCGTACATCAACCTGACCATCCACTATCTAGCCGTTATCTGATACATAAGAATGTGTTATTCTATTGTCGTCATCCTGATGGCTCTAACTGGTGTATATGTATTCCCAAGGACTCTAAACACAACTTAATCTGGCACACACAGTTAGGTTCGGGACATTATGGAACGAAGAAGTGCCTTGGAAAACTTAGCACATGTTGTTATTTTGCTGATATGAGACTAAAGATTCACAATGTACTTAAAACATGCATATCTCGTCAGAAATGTAAACCTCAGAACCTATCTTCCATACTACCCAGAAAAACTCTGGAGACTGTAAGTACGGACATCAGTGGTCCAAATCCAAGAAGTAGTGGTGGTGTGAAGTATATTTTAGCGTTTCATGACATATTTTCTAGACATGTTAAGCTGTACACCATAAAACCTGCAACTGATAACGCAATCATCAGACGACTCTCACGTGACTACATTCCTCACATGGGAAAACCCAAGGCATATCTGACAACGCCACCTACTACACAGGGTACAGAGGGCGTAAATTCGTAAAGGACAATAGCATTAAGATCTTCTTTATCTCGAAGTTTAGCCCATAATCTAATCCTACTGAATAAATTTTCAGAGAACTGAACAGATTAATGAGGACATACAAACCTACACAGCATTCTAATCAGGTAAGTTATTTGTCGCTATTTGAAGTAGTTCACAACAACCTGAATATATATATATATATGCAAGGTGTTGCAAAAAGGTACGGCGAAACTTTCAGGAAACATTCCTCACACACAAATAAAGAAAAGATGTTATGCGGACATGTGTCCGGAAACGCTTAATTTCCATGCTAGAGCTCATTTTACTTTCGTCCACCTACGCTCAATGGAGTACTTTATCATGATTTGATACGGGATACTCTACCTGTGCTGCTAGAACATGTGCCTTTACAAATACGACACAACATGTGGTTCATGCACGATGGAGCTCCTGCACATTTCAGTCGAAGTGTTCGTACGCTTCTCAACAACAGATTCGGTGACCGATGGATTGGTAGAGGTGGGCCAATTCCATGGCCTCCACGCTCTCCTGCCCTCGACTTTCATTTATGGGGGCATTTGAAAGCTCTTGTCTATGCAACCCCGGTACCAAATGTAGAGACTCTTCGTGCTCGTATTGTGGACGGCTGTGATACAATACGCCATTCTCCAGGGCTGCATCAGCGCATCAGGGATTCCATGCGACGGAGGGTGGATGCGTGTATCCTCGCTAACGGAGGACATTTTGAACATTTCCTGTAACAAAGTGTTTGAAGACACGCTGGTACGTTCTGTTGCTGTGTGTATCCATTCCATGATTAATGTGATTTGAAGAGAAGTAATAAAATGAGCTTTAACATGGAAAGTAAGCGTTTCTGGACACATGTCCACATAACATATTTTCTTTCTTTGTGTGTGAGGAATGTTTCCTGAAAGTTTGGCCGTATCTTTTTGTAACACCGTATATATATATATATATATATATATATATATATATATATATATATATATATATATATATATATATAATGGAAGGAAACATTCCACGTGGGAAAAATTATATATAAAAACAAAGATGAGGTGACTTACCGAACAAAAGCGCTGGCAGGTCGATAGACACACAAACAAACACAAACATACACACAAAATTCAAGCTTTCGCAACAAACTGTTGCCTCATCAGGAAAGAGGGAAGGAGAGGGGAAGACGAAAGGAAGTGGGTTTTAAGGGAGAGGGTAAGGAGTCATTCCAATCCCGGGAGCGGAAAGACTTACCTTAGGGGGAAAAAAGGACAGGTATACACTCGCACACACGCACATATCCATCCACACATACAGACACAAGCAGACATATTTAAATACCATATATACACCTAACGAACTAGTGTTCGACTGCAAAGAATCAAATGAGTGGAGTGATCCGTTGCCGAAGTTTTTATCTTAGCAACTGTCGAATGATGAAGTAAGAGAAGTACTAACCATGCTGATGCAGCATGCTAATGCAAGAAACAGATACTGCTCTAATACTATTAGGGGAAAGCAAGAATTCAAGGTAGGCAGGCAAGTAAGATTGCGTACTCAACACAATCTTCTGCACTAAAGCGGCGCAACGCGAAGTGGCGTCTGCTGTACGACGGTCCGTACGTAATTGTCAACATATCGCTTCTTCGTGCATACCTGTTGCAGAACCCAAAAACAAATAGAACCATTGGGCCTTACTCTCATCAAGACTTAAGAGTATTTCATTCTAAGCAGTAAACACATATCTCTAAGTAATGAGTAAGTGAACTGTATATTTATAAAACACACGCCCCTCTCAGTACTACTGCAAGGAAATTAGGTAGTATAAGAAATTTTGTTTCAGCTGAACCAGCCAGCAGCAGCAGCAGCAGAAGAAGAAAGAAGAGATTTCGACTTCACCGAACGTACAAAAACATCAGCCTAAATTGTAACGCAAATGTTATGTTCATGCTAGTGTGATGAAAATATTTTTGAGACAAAATAATTGACTAACTGTAGCGTCAGTCAAAGACTATTCATGACTGACTGACGTGTACACAAAACCACGACAACCAAACACTATTACCTAGGAATGGATTAGATGCACTTCATGCTGCATAACACATGTTTATGTGAAGATAGGGCCACATACACACTCTACCCACACTCGTAAAGCGAAAGTTCTGTACGTTTGATTTTAATGTGTTGCTTTACACATTTGTCCATTAGTATAGGTGCACTTTGGCTTGTTTGCTGATGTATCCAGATATTATGTCTAATCTTTCCAATTTCAGGTGACAGCATTCGCGAATGCAAAATTTGCTTGAAAAATCTGTAATGTTATGAAGATTATGTAAATACTTGTATTCCAGACAAAGTCAAAATGTAATATACTTACGTGTAATAATCTAAACTGATGTAAAGCAAAATCTAATATGTTGGTACGTAAATGTGATCAGAATTTGTAATACGTATCAAAATGTGTAAAACCACGAGATTCATATGAAAGAGACTGCTTTAAAGACATTCTACATACATCTCAACGCCTGTAACCGCGATGAAGTATGTTGCAAGGTTGTTAAAAACTATTCTTCATATATCGCTATGAGAATGATCGCGATGAAATATTTATGTAAAAACTTGTTAACAAACGTTCTTGGTACATCCCCAGAAAAACTGTGAGCGCGATGAAACTGTGCATGCGAAGTGCTATAACATCTGTAGTGCACCGCCTAATGACATTTACCGCGATGAAACTGTACAAAACAAGGAATTGGTAAACCACTGGATCTACGGTCGCGACGCACAAAAGCATTGAGGACAACTCCAAGGGTGGAGGAATTTTGGATGGGACTTTAGGGAATGTAATGTTCTCGGAATAAGACGGCCACCTGCACAAATCGAGGATCGATGCCAACATTTTGCCGTCCGAAGTCTTGCAGCCATGCCTTCACGGAACTTGTGTTGCGGAATGGAAATCAACTGGTCGAAGAACAGCATTATCAGTGAAAATAAACAGTGCAACGAGTGAACATGCCCACATATTGGTTGTTAAATCTGTGAACAGTGACGTCGACATGCAACAACATTTACGTTGTGCAAATTACCAAAACAATGCTTATCTTTGCGTTATTATTGCATGCGTTACGAATATTAACTGCAAACGTCGACACGTCGTGCAAAACAGCCAACCTGAAATAGAAAGACATTAAAAATGGAATACTGTTCATGAGGGACAATGACCAATAATGAAATGTTTGTTGCTTTAACACACGTAGTAGTTTTAGTATTATTGTGCCCGTTTTAGATGTCAGTGCATATTTTGTATAAAAACTTCATGGAGTGTCCTGTCACATACGAACCGCATATAAATTGTGATCAGAGTCGCGAGGTCAGCTGACACACTAACGGCTACTGCCACGCTGAAATGCGCGCGACTGCGCATGCGTGGCAGCTGCAGTACCACCGTTCACGCGCCTCATTCAAATATGAATTTTATTTGAATATGTATGTAAATGCTGTACTGATTGTCCTTTAGGGTGAACTGCTCTCCTGCAGGTGCGTCTTTTCGCCTCGCAATTAAGGGGGTAATTTAAAGGCACATTTGCAGGATGGGTATTGATACACTGCAAAAACGTAGATATAAGTTGAAAATATAGATAAAGAATTACTTAAGATATTAATTAGTATAAGCGGTTGTCGATTGTGGCGTGCAACCGCTGAAACATTAGCATAATTACGCGTTCAGTTGTCTTGCCCAGAAGACGGCACCTTTTTTGTTCTTGTAGTGGTCCGGATTGGATGCATTCTGCCATTATTTGGCACACCGACATTATTCTATGTTATTGAGACGCAATATTACTAAGCGTACTCATAGTTACACACAGTGACAGAATTAATGTAAGTGTCTATGTAATTTAATTTAGTATAATATTGTGTGAATAGAATGATATTGAATCGTGTTTTTCATTTATGTTGCATGCTATTGTTCCAATTAAATGGTGTCTTGACGTGGCTAAAGGTTCCGTGTTACAAACCTTATGAATGGTCCAGCATGAGCCAAAACTTTGGAGTTATTCAATCTACAACGTCCGATAAAGAAATATTTTCAGAGGAGCCACTCATGGTCAAACTTTCAATGAACGGACCTAACGCAAAAATCCATTGTCAAGCGCCCAAAGTTTGTATTACCAATTATTATTTGCCTGCTGTCTGATATACTGAAACCATACCGGAAACGCCGATAAATCAAAAGCCCGTGCATATGGCACACGCGCCGGCTTATAGATCAACTCCTGTGAGTTCCCTACCGAACAGTGAAGCACCCGTACAGCACAGAGACCGCGCCTGTGCGTAATTGCGTCCCACTGAGGAGACAGGGAGTGACAGGGTGTCACAAAAGGTGTACTCATAGTACAGAAGAAGTGTATATCTCGTAACATAGAGAACGAATAAATGCGAACCAAGACTTGATTTTAGTGCACTAACAATTTTTGTTACTCCAAAACTTCCAGACGTACCGAGACACGGGGAGCTATTACATGCCAATCCTTGGATAGGTCTGTTCGGCCAATCTTTGCCGCCGTCATTGTTGTTAGAGTACAAAGTAGAATTTGTCTGTGTTAACACGGAAGATTTGGTCGCAGAGAGGATGTGACAAACAAATCGTTGTATTGTACCAAACAAACAAATTGTAGTATGTACCAAGAATTTAGAAACGCTTTCCTCACTAATTATTGCTCTAAAGAGAAACATCAAAGGATAAAGCAAGAGAGAATGTTTTGTAGAGACTTGGAATCATCGAATTTCAAGAGCCCTTTGAAACTGTTTAAATCAGCCGTTTAGAAAAACCAGTTTCTCGATGCACACTGAAGTGCAAGTGAATTGATACTTTTCTGTTAGTTTAAACTAGCATTTCACTATCAGTAAGTATTGGCTGAGAGATGCGGCGATAACACTGAAGCGTTTAAGAGTATTCTCAGATAGCTTGATTTCGCTTATGAAGCACATAATGCACGAAAAAGAAGAGGAAATGAAGAAATCATAGCGAACAGCCAAACAGAAATCACGACAGAAGAAACAGTTCTCAAAGTGAGAATTCAGGAGTCACGGTTATGACAGGTAACGTGGAGACGGTCCACGAGCTGATAGGAGACAGAAGTGGAATAAGTTTTCGGAAAACAACAACCAACAATGTTTCGAAAGAAACTTGCATGAACCAGATGTGAACCGAAAGCTAGTTGAGATTACTGAAGTACGATCGCATAACCCAACGGTAAAACACCATATTGCTAGCTTGATTCGAAATTGACTATTTGTCACTGCGGGTTCAGCTCGTAATAGATTTGTAGTCGTGACGTGTATATGGTTGTACATTTGAATATTACATACGTAATAAGGTTTGGTCGACCAACTGCGAATCACTTAGGTATTAAGAGGAATTATGTCACCTACTAGAGCGTATGATAATTCTGTAAGTGTCGTGATATTCGAAAGTAGACGAATGAAATTGACTAATGAGACAACTACTGTAATCGATACGTCACTATTGGGATTAAAATCAGTGTACTGCTATAAACCTCATCTCAAAAATATTGGTTCAAATGGCTCTGAGCACTATGGGACTTAACTACTGAGGTCATCAGTCCCCTAGAACTTAGAACTACTTAAACCTAACTAACGTAAGGACATCACACACATCCATGCCCGAGGCAGGATTCGAACCTGCGACCGTAGCGGTCACGCGGTTCCAAACTGACGCGCTTAGAACCGCACGGCCACACCGGCCGGCTTCTTAAAAAGAGCTTATTTTAGTTTGGAAGAACTGTGTGTGGGTGAATTTTAAGTCTTGGTCCTCTATTTCGCCAGGGTAAGGTGTGTACTCCATTGATAGTACTGGTCATTCCAGTTCTGAGTCTCTTTCGTTGGAGTTTGGTAGCGTGCACCCTATAGGTACGTACGACGCTTTATTGTGTCAGTAATGGAACCCGTTTACATTAGAGTAGCCCCGACGTCATAGTACGATCGGATGGCATTCGATTAGAGTCTTCTCTGGAATAAACCTGACGTCATAGTACAATCTTGTGGCATTCAATTGAAGTCTTCGTTGGTGTAGCCCGACGTCATCGGAACTGGAAGAGGCGTTCGATTTGCAATTATATTAGAAGTGCCACATACATCGCACGCAGAGTGCACGTCGTGATCACATGGCGATCAGATAAACCAAAGGAGGCAGTTGACCAAGCAGCAGATTGAAAAACAACCACATAGTTTCTCGAGATTGAAATTTATTAACATCAGATAGAATATCACAAGGAAGTGCATAAAAAGGAGCTTATACAGTTACTTTAAAGTTTACCCTTAAGTTTCAGCAAGAAGCAGACGTAAGGAAGACGATCAGTACAGACGACCAAAATTACCAGAGGTAACACAACCAGCCAGACAATGCGGCGACTGGGCAACACATGTTAACCAAAGACATAACGACCTGCGTGGCAGGGTAGGTATGCTACAACAGCGGCAGCAGTAAGATTGAAACAATATTTGAAAAGCGTCGAGCGCTAGGCCATTATTTTATAGCGTATTTTGTTATATATGAGAGTGTTTAAGATTTGTGAGTGGAAATTGTCAGCGCAGCGTGAATGTCGTTGGGTTCGCTGGCTGGGGGAGAGACAGTGTTTACGCCCGCATCTCGTGGTAGTGCGGTAGCGTTCTCGCTTCCCACGCCCGGGTTTCCGGGTTCGATTCCCGGCGGGGTCAGGGATTTTCTCTGCCTCGTGATGGCTGGGTGTTGTGTGCTGTCCTTAGGTTAGTTAGGTTTAAGTAGTTCTAAGTTCTAGGGGACTGATGACCATAGATGTTAAGTCCCATAGTGCTCAGAGCCATCAGACAGTGTTTACATGTCGAGTTGGAGATGCAGGGGAGGATAGAGATCTGAGCTATTCAGGAATCCATTTGTGCAGTGTATGTGGTTAGACAACAGCTGGAGAGCAGGTATAGAGAGAGCCCACTTCGGCATGCTGGTCCTGGGGCTGAGTGGACGGCTGTTTAGATGGACAGATACGTGGCTTTGAAATGCCGCCGACGGCGCTTGCATTTCCGGCGAATGGTCACGGCAAGGTCCTGTTGCAGTAAATGAGGTCGTTCTGTTTCTAAACAGACTGCAGAAGGTAATGGATATGTATTTCTCGGACTTAAATTACAAGTATCAGATGTGCAAAGATCTGGAAATGGGATCAGCTGAACGATGTGTAGGGTGTGACTAAAGCCAAGTTGGAATTTTACTGTAGCATGCAGGTTTGGGAAAGGTGACACGTTTTGCACTGGGCGCAGCCATCTTGAATAACGGTAATTGCGTAATCAACTGACGTGGTGATAGAGCGCTCTGGTGGTTGTGATAGGAGCTAAACACAGTTGAACTTGGAGCCATTTTTGTCAGGTAAACGAAATGTATGATCTTCCGCCAAAATTCAAACTCCCTACCAAAATCGGACATCTTGAATGAGGCCCTCTGCTGGTGGCGATGTGTACTAACCCAGTTGGACTCCGGACCTCGTGGCGAACACACATGCATGATATAAATAATAATAAATATTAATATATGATCATAAATGATAATAAATTATAATAAATGACTGGAGCAGCTGTCCGAATGCAGAGACCTGTTGGAGTGTATCGATCTGTAAGAGTTGACTGTGATGTCCTCTAGACGACCGAATAGTGAAGTAATAGTATGTGTTGGTCGGCTTTGGTGATCAAGTCAGAATTTGAGATGATGATTGATTTGGGTTGGAGTGTTATTCGATGGGATGTAGATTTTTTGGCTGACTACTTCTGCACATTTGCTTCCTTTATTTAGTTGAGTGAAGATCGATTGTGGTGTGTTGGATACACACTTGTCGGTTCTATAGACCTGGGACAGACCTTAGTTGACGTGTAAATTATAGCCAAGATCTCGAATATGTTACATGACTGAGAGCAGTATTCGAGAGTGGAAATATCATTTTGCGTATGTTTCTTTCTAGTTAGTCAGTGGTTTACAGCATGCTGCACATAGATGAAGTTCGGCGTTTATAGATAATTAATTTGAAGTCTATATCTTGCGAATTATGATGAACTAGTGATCGGTAGGGTGTAACCTAGTGCATGATATTGAGAAGTACACCTAAAATCGTGTAATATTGTGGAGAAAGTACATGTGTTCTTGCAGTCTATGAGTCTGAGGTTGTTTGTAGAAAAGCGAACAGGCAAGGAAGGAGAGACAGTAAAGCGTTTGTGCTGAGGAGGGGACGATAATGAATTTGTAAAAAGAGTTCTGAGGGTGCCGTAGGTCTGCTGATGTAAGAGGGAAGATTAGCACTGAGTGTCGGATCTGTAGAGAGAAAGAGCAGGTTGACGGTGCTTTCCTAGGATTGGAGAGCATTGGGGTATATAGACGCTGTAGGAATAGGAAATTTTTTTTCGCATGCTGTAGAGATATACTGGATAAGTGCACTGTTTTGTGTCAAATGTGTATATACTGTATTGTAAAGTTAATGTGGTTTACATTGTGTAGCGTTTGTATATATTGCATTGTAAAGTTAATATTGTTTATGTTATGTGATGAGTAGAGGAAGTGGTAAGGATGGTAGAGATATTTCCAGAGTAACAGGGGTCAAGAGAGTATACACTCCTGGAAATGGAAAAAAGAACATATTGACACCGGTGTGTCAGACCCACCATACTTGCACCGGACACTGCGAGAGGGCTGTACAAGCAATGATCACACGCACGGCACAGCGGACACACCAGGAACCGCGGTGTTGGCCGTCGAATGGCGCTAGCTGCGTAGCATTTGTGCACCGCCGCCGTCAGTGTCAGCCAGTTTGCCGTGGCATACGGAGCTCCATTGCAGTCTTTAACACTGGTAGCATGCCGCGACAGCATGGACGTGAACCGTATGTGCAGTTGACGGACTTTGAGCGAGGGTGTATAGTGGGCATGCGGGAGGCCGGGTGGACGTACCGCCGAATTGCTCAACACGTGGGCCGTGAGGTCTCCACAGTACATCGATGTTGTCGCCAGTGGTCGGCGGAAGGTGCACGTGCCCGTCGACCTGGGACCGGACCGCAGCGACGCACGGATGCACGCCAAGACCGTAGGATCCTACGCAGTGCCGTAGGGGATCGCACCGCCACTTCCCAGCAAATTACGTACACTGTTGCTCCTGGGGTATCGGCGAGGACCATTCGCAACCGTCGCCATGAAGCTGGGCTACGGTCCCGCACACCGTTAGGCCGTCTTCCGCTCACGCCCCAACATCGTGCAGCCCGCCTCCAGTGGTGTCGCGACAGGCGTGAATGGAGGGACGAATGGAGACGTGTCGTCTTCAGCGATGAGAGTCGCTTCTGCCTTGGTGCCAATGATGGTCGTATGCGTGTTTGGCGCCGTGCAGGTGAGCGCCACAATCAGGACTGCATACGACCGAGGCACACAGGGCCAACACCCGGCATCATGGTGTGGGGAGCGATCTCCTACACTGGCCGTACACCACTGGTGATCGTCGAGGGGACACTGAATAGTGTACGGTACATCCAAACCGTCATCGAACCCATCGTTCTACCATTCCTAGACTGGCAAGGGAACTTGCTGTTCCAACAGGACAATGCACGTCCGCATGTATCCCGTGCCACCAAACGTGCTCTAGAAGGTGTAAGTCAACTACCCTGGCCAGCAAGATCTCCGGATCTGTCCCCCATTGAGCATGTTTGGGACTGGATGAAGCGTCATCTCACGCGGTCTGCACGTCCAGCACGAACACTGGTCCAACTGAGGCGCCAGGTGGAAATGGCATGGCAAGCCGTTCCACAGGACTACATCCAGCATCTCTACGATCGTCTCCATGGGAGAATAGCAGCCTGCATTGCTGCGAAAGGTGGATATACACCGTACTAGTGCCGACATTGTGCCTGCTCTGTTGCCTGTGTCTATGTGCCTGTGGTTCTGCCAGTGTGATCATGTGACGTATCTGACCCCAGGAATGTGTCAATAGTTTCCCCTTCCTGGGACAATGAATTCACGGTGTTCTTATTTCAATTTCCAGGAGTGTATTTCCAATACTTCGCTCATTGTCAAATGCTGATCAATTGAGACCGTGATCGTAACATTTAACTGTAAGTATAATGAGGTAAACGACTTCGGTATTCGAGAGTGAGAATATCATTTTTTGGTCTGTTTGTTTCTAGTTACTCAGTGGTTTGCAGGATGCTGTACTTCGAAAAATTTTGGTATGTTCTTGTAGTCCATGAGTCTGGAGATGTTTGTATAAAAAAAGCGAGAAGGCAAGGAAGAAGAGAAAGTAAGGCATTTGTGTTGAGGGGAAGCGATCGCCGAAATTGTGGAACAATTCTGAGAGGGACTTCTGTCCATTGATGTAGAAGGGCTGATTACCGCCGAGTGTCACACGCGCAGAAAGAAAGAAAGAACAGGTTCACAGCGCTTCCTTAGGAATGGAGAGCATTGGGGCATATATTCGGTATTGTAAAGTTACTGTGGCTTACATTGTATAGGGTTTGTATATAATGGATTGTAAAGTTAGTATTGCTTATGTTGTGGGATGAGTAGAGAGGATGACTGTGTGTGTTTGTGTGTGTGTGTGTGTGTGTGTGTGTGTGTGTGTGTGTAAATTGAGGGGGCTGTGGAGGTAATTTAGCGATCTCTGTAAAAGTAAGCACAGAAAGCCTCAGAAAGAAAAGCAGGATGGTACTTCGATAACAGGTCCTTAGGAAATTAGGCCTGTAAATTCGATAAGAAGGAATAAGAATAATTAATCGGTTGTTCTGGGATATAGGAGGGTTGAGAACATATGCGTATGTTGAGAGCTCGAAGGGTAGGAGGTTAGGAGCGCATTCAGTATAATTTTCGTGAACAAGTTCGGTTAGGGAAACAATTTGAATTTACAAATAAGCTGAGAAAACACGAAAGCGAGAGTTAACTATTTCTGGGGGGCACTATACAGTTTCGGAGAGGTTGACTGGGTTCTTATTTTTCTTTTTTTTTTACGTAGTATGATGATCGTTTTAGATTGTGAGGGGAGGGCAACACTGGGGTGTGTGCGGACGGTGTGTGTGTGAACTTGCTCTCGGCTATTCTGACAACAGACGTGAAGGTGGAGATGTGTCGAAAATAGGCCGACAAGCAATGGAATGCGGCCTTAACATGTGTGTTGGACCTCACTGAGCTAAGATGGTCACAGACGAATAGCGCGGCCTGGCTTGGATAGTCATGTTCGGCGTCTAGGTGATATGAATTTCTCAGGTGTTAGGTGTGAATGCGGCTGTCATCAAGTCATGTTTTAGGGGTTGAACAGAGACCTTTGAGCGAATTGAGAGCTGTCGGACGTGTGACTAAGTGTGGGACAGGTTCATTGCGCGCGTCTGTTGAGTTATTTTGCTATGTGTTATTTGGACAGATTACGAGTACTAATGGTGTTTACAGTTATGTGTACTGCATTATTTAGGAGCAGTTTGATATTGTGCATTGAAATTAGGAGCTGTTTGCGTGTCTGCCGACTGTGCAGCATGACACCAGGTACATCAGGGCGAGTGTTTTTTGTACGAGAGTGATAGATATACTCGATGCCTAAATAAAATGTACTTTAAGTATTTGTGGGACGATATATAATATGAGAGAGTTCGAGTTGGTTATTATTTTTTCTACTTGGAGGTTTTGTTAGATCGAATTGCTGAGGCAAGTAGCTACGAGAGCACGAGGGATGTGATTGCAGCATATCTCCGTCTCTCAGCGGTTAACTAGAGGTGGGGCGGGCGATGTTCTCAGCTTAGGTACTTGGGGTGTGCTCTGGCCATGTCCTAGACCGTGTGGATTGAATAACAGTATTCGGGTCATAGTTTAACTAGAATATTTACAGAGGAGTATATCTGATGCGAGTATAAAGGTCCAGGCTGTGACATGGGCGGTCTCGCGCTCGTGATGTGTGAGAGAGGCAAAGCGGACGATTTTGAATCATCACGGGTGACTTAGGTTAGTGGCTTGGTTTGCCACAATTTTCTTGTGTTGGTAGCGAAACACGAACTGACCATCAGAATTCAAACTTGGCTTATTTGTATAGACAAAATGTGATATAGGTTAATGTAGGTTAGTACACGCTAGTGCACGTTAGCAAACGGCAGTACACATTAGTACATGTTAGCCAACAAACATGGGTCGGTAAGGGGACGTGGTGGTCGGTAGGGACTTTAGCTATTTCATTTCAAGTCCAGGTGGGCGTGGGACTGGCGAAAATTGATTCCAAGCCTAGGTGGACGTGGCAATTTTCCGTATCAGAGAGGTTAATTAATTGATCAATTTAATTAAGTAGTCATGCGAACTTTGTTACATTCACTTGCGGAGGTACTAATGTTTTAGCGTGTCACGTGATAGAACTTTCCAAACATCTCGGGCGGTTGTGTGAGGTAGGTATCGGCAGATTCGAACCTGTTCAGAAAAATAAATTTGGGGTGGAACGCGTCTTTTGTCCGGCACGTGGTCGACTGGTTCCATCCTGTTCAGCATTAAGTGCTCGTGGCCGCACTCCGCGAAAACATGTTTACGTAGGTGGACTCTGCGACACCGGTGGGGGAGCGCGAATCGGCCCGGCGACTGGACTCCAACCGCCCAGGAGCAGCTGCGGGCTAACGGTGATCGGGGAAGCCTCCTCTACAGGTGACGATATGAACTAGGTCAGTCGGAGCGTGGACCTCGTGCCGAGTGCAATGGGTGTTGCCGCGATCTCGAGGATGGGCACTAACTCCGTTGGAGAACAAGTGATGTCGGTACTGTTTGACATAAAGACTTCAGTCCTTTTCCCACGAATTCACAGGAGGTGACTTACGTTAGTAAAAGTGCACTTTATTACTATTTGACGCGATTTTCATAGCTTGGGAGCGAAACAATAAGTGAGGGCGAGAAACTGAAACTTCGTAGGATGAGGTGGACTTAGGTTAGTGCACATGGCCCAATTGGTCTCTTTTTTTTCGTAGGTGTGACAGATTATCGTGTTTGAATTTGAATTTGTGAGAGAATTTTTGCTATGGAAGTAAGGGAATTGGCTTTCTTGCCGCAAAAATAGACCATCTTGAATACATAATAATAAATGCTAATAAATAATAGTAAATGATATTAATAATAAATAGAAGTACGGTATTCCAGAGATTATGGAGTGTGAATTTGAACATGGCGCGATTTTCTATGTTAGTGGAGGTGGGCCAATAATAATAAATAATAACAAATGACAATAAATGATAATAAATAATTAATGATAATAAATAATGCTTTACTGTATGATTAAATGATGATGGCGTCATCTAGGGTAGAATATTCCGGAGGTAAAATAGTCCCCCATTTGAATCTCCAGGTGGGACTACTCAAAAGGACGTCGGTATCAGGAGGAAGAAAACTGGCGTTCTACGGATCGGAGTGTGGAATGTCAGATCCCTTAATCGGGCAGGTAGTTTAGAAAATTTAAAAAGGGAAATGGATAGGTGAAAGTTAGATATAGTGGGAATTAGTGAAGTTCGGTGGCAGGAGGAATAAGACTTCTGGTCAGGTGACTACAGGGTTATAAATACAAAATCAAATAGGGGTAATGCAGGAGTAGGTTTAATAATGAATAAAAAAATAGGAGTACGGGTAAGCTACTACAAACAGCATAGTGAATACATTATTGTGGCCAAGATAGACACAAAGCCCATGCCTACTACAGTAGTACAAGTTTATATGCCAACTAGCTCTGCAGATGGCGAAGAAATTGATGAAATGTATGATGAGATAAAAGAAATTATTCAGGTAGTGAAGGGAGACGAAAATTTCATAGTCATGGCTGACTGAAATTCGAGAGTAGGAAAAGGGAGAGAAGGAAACATAGTAGATGAATATGGATTGGGGCTAAGAAATGAAAGATGAAGTCACCTGGTAGAATTTTGCGCAGAGCATAACTTAATCATAGCTAACACTTGGTTCAAGAATCACGAAAGAAGGTTGTATACATGGAAGAATCCTGGAGATACTGACAGATTTCAGATAGATTATATAATGGTAAGACAGAGATTTAGGAACCAGGTTTTAAATTGTAAGACATTTCCAGGGGCAGATGTCGATTCCTACCACAATCTATTGGATATGAACTGTAGATTAAAACTGAAGAAACTGCAAAAAGGTGGGAATTTAAGGAGATGGGACCTAGATAAACTGAAAGAACCAGAGGTTGTACAGAGTTTCAGAGAGAGCATAAGGGAACAATTGACAGGAATGGGGGTAAGAAATACAGTAGAAAAAGAAGAGTTAGCTTTGAGAGATGAAATAGTGAAGGCAGCAGAAAATCAAATAGGTAAAAGGACGAGAGCTAGTAGAAACCCTTGGGTAACAGAAGAAATATTGAATTTAATTCATGAAAGGAGAAAATAAAAAATGCAGTAAATGAAGCAGGCAAAAAGGAATACAAACGTCTCAAAAATGAGATCGACAGGAAGTGCAAAATGGCTAAGCAAGCATGGCTAGAGGACAAATGTAAGGATGTAGAGGCTTATCTCACTAGTGGTAAGATAGATTCTGCCTATAGGAAAATTAAAGAAACCTTTGGAGAAAGGAGAACCACTTGCATGATTATCAAGAGCTTTGATGGAAACCCCATTCTAAGCAAAGAAGGGAAAGCACAGAGGTGGAAGGAGTATATAGAGGGTCTATACAAGGGCGATGCTGTTGAGAACAATATTATGGAAATGGAAGAGGATGTAGATGAAGATGAAATGGGAGATATGATACTGCGTGAAGAGTTTGACAGAACACTGAAAGACCTAAGTCGAAACAAGGCTCCCGGAGTAGACAACATTCCATTAGAACTACTAACAGCCTTGGGAGAGCCAGTCCTGACAAAACTCGACCATCTGGCGAGCATGATGTATGAGACAGGCGAAATACCCTCAGACTTCAAGAAGAATATAATAATTCCAATCCCAAAGAAAGCAGGCGTTGACAGATGTGAAAATTACCGAACTATCAATTTAATAAGTCAGAGCAGCAAAATACTAACGCAAATTCTTTACAGACGAATGGAAAGACTAATAGAAGCCGATCTCGGGGAAGATCAGCTTGGATTCCGTAGAAATGTTGGAACACGTGAGCCAATACTGACCCTACGACTTATCTTAGAAAATAGATTAAGGAAAGGCAAACCTACATTTCTAGCATTTGTAGACTTAGAGAAAGCTTTTGTTAATGTTGATTGGAATACTCTCTTTCAAATTCTGAAGGTGGCAGGGGTAAAATACAGGGAGTGACAGGCTATTTACAATTTGTACAGAAACCAGATGGCAGTTATAAGAGTCAAGGGACACAAAAGGGAAGCAGTGGTTGGGAAGGGAGTGAGACAGGGTTGTAGCCTCTCCCCGATGCTGTTCAATCTGTATATTGATAAGCAGTAAAGGAAACAAAAGAAAAGTTCGGAGTAGGCATTAAAATCCGTGGAGAAGAAATGAAAACTTTGATGTTCGCCGATGACATTGTAATTCTGTCAGAGACAGCAAAGGACTTGGAAGAGCAGTTGAATGGAATGGACAGTGTCTTCAAAGGAGGGTATAAGATAAACATCAAGAAAAGCAAAACGAGGATAATGGAATGTAGTCGAATTAAGTCGGGTGATCCTGAGGGAATTAGATTAGCAAATTAGACACTCAAAGTAGTAACGGAGTTTTGCTATTTGGGAAGCAAAATAACTGATGATGGTCGGAATAGAGAGGATATAAAATGTAGACTGACAATGGCAACGAAAGCGTTTCTGAAGAAGAGAAATTCGTTAACATCGAGTATAGATTTACATGTCAGGAAATCGTTTCTGAAAGTATTTGTATGGAGTGTAGCCATGTATGGAAGTGAAACGTGGACAATAAATAGTTTAGACAAGAAAAGAATAGAAGCTTTCGAAATGTGGTGCTACAGAAGAATGCTGAAGATTAGATGGGTAGATCACATAACTAATGAGGAGGTATTGAATAGAATTGGGGAGGAGTTGTGGCACAACTTGCCTATAAGAAGGGATCGGTTGGTAGGACATGTTCTGAGACATCGAGGGATCACCAATTTAGTATTGGAGGGCAGCGTGGAGGGCAAAAATTGTAGACGGAGACCAAGAGACGAATACACTGAGCAGATTCAGAAGGATGTAGGCTGCAGTAGGTACTGAGAGATGATGAAGCTTGCACAGGATCGAGTCGCATGGAAAGGTGCATCAAACCAGTCTCAGGACTAAAGACCACAACAACAACAACAATAAACAATGATAATAAATAATAATAAATGATGAATGATAATGAATAATAATAAAGACAAATATGGTTTCGCAGCCATTATCGGTTTGGAATGTGAATTTGGGCTGAATTTTCTTGTGGAGGTAGACCAATGATAATAAATGATAATAAATGAGAATAAATGATAATGAATGATAATGAATGATAATAAATGATAATGAATGCTAATAAATGATAACCAATAATAATGAATAATAATAAAGACAAGTACGGTTTGGCATGCATTATCCTGTTGGAATTCAGAATTCCGCCCTTTTTTTCTTCTGGGGGATTAGGTTAGTGGACATAGCAGAATTGGTCTATTTTCCCGCCGAAATTCAAAATTCCCGCCATTTTTTTTGGAGGTTAGGTTAGTGGACATAGCACAATTGGCCTATTTACCCGCCAACATCCACCATCTTGGATGATGTCATGTACTGTTGCCAACTCTACATGCCGCTATCTTGGATGACGTCATCGCCGCCATCTTGAATAAATTAGGCAACAATGCAGAGTGCACTGACACGAACCTTGCTCTATTACTGACGTGACCCACCAACCACTCTGAGGGATCTACGCCGAATCGCCGTTGAGAAGACAATCTGGACCAACGTTGGCTTTATGAACTTGTGGAAGTATGCCACGACGAATACAGGCATGCATCAATGCAAGAGGACGTGCTACTGGGAGTTAGAGGCATAGGTGTGTACAGCAATCTGGACCACCACCTCTGAAGGTCTCGCTGTATGGTGGTACAACATGCTATGTGTGGTTTTCATGAGCAATAAAAAGGGCGGAGATGATGTTTATGTTGATCTCTGTTCCATTTTTCGGCACAGGTTCCGAAACTCTCGGAACCGAGGTGATCCAAAACTTTTTTTGGTGTGTCTAATTAAACTTTTTGAAAGCCCAGACAATAGAAACAGTTACAAGTTCAATGGTTGAATAAGTATATTCACTTAAAGTACAGCTTGCAAATCCAATGATTTTTACCTGTTCCTCTTCTCCATTCTTAACCGCTTGAAATAGGCAACAACGCAAGCCACTGCTTGATGCGCCACACATCATAAAAAAGTCCAAGCTATAGTTTGGATGGTCTAAACTGTTTGCATTCACCAATGTGTACTTAATGTTATCAAAATCTTGCTGGCATTGCTCAGACTAGATCTGTACTTCATTCTTCTTAAGTAAATCTAGGAGATGCTTACTGCTCAATAGTTTTTGGTGACAGGAAATGTCGACAGAAAGAACAGAGTCCTTGAAATGACTTCAGTTGTTTTTTAGTGTGACGGCAAGGAAAATTCCTATTAGCGTCCAACTTGTCTGGATCATGGCGTATACCTTGTACATTAACTGTGTGTCCAAGGTACCAAATCTCAGTACAAGAACATTTTGACTTCCTCAGGTTAGCTGCTACCACAGATTGTGAAAATTTACCCAGGATCTTTTCAAGGATGTCAAGATGTTCATTCCAAGTCTTAGTGGCTACCAAAAGATCATTGACGTAATGTGTAACAGTCTCAACTAACTTGTCATCAGTATAATATCCAAACCAGAAATAAATACGCCTGAACTGACGCTCAATCTGGAAGGAAGAACGCAGAATTGATAAGTTGGCCCCCCAAATAAGAAATATTTTCTAGAATCAGTAGTGACTGCCACTTGCCAAAACGAATTTGTCGAGTCGCTCGTGGAAAAGTACCTAGCATCTAAAAGTTTCTGTAACTGTTTCTCTAAATTTTCTGGTTTAGTGCGTACAGGTAGTATAATTTCATTTATGACACGTGCGTCCAACATCACTCTAAAATTTCCGTTAGGTTTCTTGACAAAAAATAATCTATCTTTTCAAATCATCATATTTTCTTGTGGTGCAAGTGTCTGTGTGTTTCCTCGCTCTCTTGCAAAGATTGAATTTTGTAACCAGTACAATACATGTCTTGTTTGAGAGTCCTGGTATCCAAGTCAATCGTGATTTCACTGCCCTGATGTCTAAGGAAACATTTACATTTCGAGAAGTCAGTAATACTGTCCTTCTTACATAACATATCTAAACTTATAATGCAATTAGTAACTAGATTCTGGACCACGCGGAATGGCCATTGTATTTTTCCATTACCTATCTTAATGTTCGCAAAACCTGTTTCGTAACTCTACTAGACTTATTACCTATGGCAGTTAAAATCTTATACTTTTGGACAGGAAACTCTGGTACAGGTTTAATTTGGTCATTTTCTTATGCAAATTATACGACAAAACACTCACAGCCAATCCCGTGTTCAAACCAATACTGGTTGGAATACCTCCTACTACAGCAATAGTTGTAGCTAACGTTATTTCATTGCTAGATGAACGAAAATGTGTATTTGCTGCAATAGTTCATCAAGTAAGCTCTCATCATGATTGTAGCGTATAAATAACAGTAACTGCTGCGTAAAACTATTAACTACATAATCATTGTGTTGTTTATCAGTGGGTGTATGAAACAGTGATGTGATATTGAAGTCGCCCCACGAACCTCCTTCAGCCACGACCTCAGGCATGCTAGTGTCTGTCTTTAGTATGACATTGCTGTAATTGGTACAGGTGTTGACACAGGTGGAGGCGGAGTTTCACTTTACACTTCTATTCTGTTTACATTAGGGTATTGTGTATTCCACACAGGTCGAGGCAGAGTTTCACTTGACACTTCTATTCTGTTTACATTAGGGTATTGTGTATTCCACTCTCCAATCTGTTGTGGCTTTTGTGGCTGAGCACCTTGATTTACCTGCTGATTGGTGGGTAAAGTCCAATCTTGATTTTGTACAAGCTGTGGCGGCATTTGCCACGGACCTGTGTTGATGCTGTATTGAGGTGGTGAACCAGTATTGTGGTGTGCATTACCGTAGTTATTGTTCCAGTTTTGTTGTTGATTTTGTACTGGCTGATAATTATTCCTTTTTTTGTTCCAGTTCTTGTTGTTTCTGTTTCTGTTATTTCCATTACTGTTGTTGCAGCGCCTCTTGTGTGGATTTCTGTGTGTTTTGTATGATATGTTATGATTATTATTCATACTGGTGTGTGTCTGCTGGTTTTGGTAAGTGTGTTGGTTCGCCGAAGGAAACTGTTGATTCTGTTGCACTTTGTAACCAACAGCAACCTGCGCGCCAGGATTAAGTTGGCTAGCCTGCACGTTTTGCAAGCCACTGATGTAAACAATACGGCAGCTGTAAAGCCATGTGGAACATTGATCCTCATATAACATATCAACAGAATCAAGCACAGTCAGAAAATAATCTGCCTCATTGCCTGGAATGTGTAGTAGCTTCCCTTTAATATTAAAAGGCAACCTGGCTTTCAGTGCTCGGAGTATATCGTGCGTTACTACAGGTTCATCAAGAAAGTGTCCCGTATTAAATTTTTCTCAAAATACCGGCGCAAATTGTCAAGTTTAGCACTGAAATGTTCTGGTCCACGGTCTGTTTCCTAAGAAGTTGTTGTACTTACTGCGACCTAAATTTGGCCACAAAGCTCTTTCAAATTGCTCATATGTCACGCACCTGTCGAATTCATTGTATGCCCAAACAGCTGCGACACCCTGGATGTAACCTACAATGTACGAAATTCTCTTTCGGTCACTCCGGGTCACTCCGGATGTACAGTACGTTTTTCTGGGACGAAAGGTTGAAACTGCCGTCGTTTATTCAGACTTCCTTCTTCTTTGGCACTGTAATGTCTGTTGCTTTTACTGTAATTATTGTAGGGTGGAGGTTACACTAAACAACCGAACTAGGTTAATAATTGGCTCCTTTTACCGACCTCCCGACTCAGCAGCATTAGTGGCAGAACAACTGAGAGAAAATTTGGAATATATTTCACATAAATTTTCTCAGCATGTTATAGTCTTAGGTGGAGATTTCAATTTACCAGATATAGACTGGGACACTCAGATGTTTAGGACGGGTGGTAGGGACAGAGCATCGAGTGACATTATACTGAGTGCACTATCCGAAAATTACCTCGAGCAATTAAACAGAGAACCGACTCGTGGGGATAACATCTTGGACCTACTGATAACAAACAGACCCGAACTTTTCGAATCTGTATGTACAGAACAGGGAATCAGTGATCATAAGGCCGTTGCAGCATCCCTGAATATGGAAGTTAATAGGAATATAAAAAAAGGGAGGAAGGTTTATCTGTTTAGCAAGAGTAATAGAAGGCAGATTTCAGACTACCTAACAGATCAAAACGAAAATTTCTGTTCCGACACTGACAATGTTGAGTGTTTATGGAAAAAGTTCAAGGCAATCGTAAAATGCGTTTTAGACAGGTACGTGCCGAGTAAAACTGTGAGGGACGGGAAAAACCCACCGTGGTACAACAACAAAGTTAGGAAACTACTGCGAAAGCAAAGAGAGCTCCACTCCAAGTTTAAACGCAGCCAAAACCTCTCAGACAAACTGAAGCTAAACGATGTCAAAGTTAGCGTAAGGAGGGCTATGCGTGAAGCGTTCATTGAATTCGAAAGTAAAATTCTATGTACCGACTTGACAGAAAATCCTAGGAAGTTCTGGTCTTACGTTAAATCAGTAAGTGGCTCGAAACAGCATATCCAGACACTACGGGATGATGATGGCATTGAAACAGAGGATGACACGCGTAAAGCTGAAATACTAAACACCTTTTTCCAAAGCTGTTTCACAGAGGAAGACCGCACTGCAGTTCCTTCTCTAAATCCTCGCACAAACGAAAAAATGGCTGACATAGAAATAAGTGTCCAAGGAATAGAAAAGCAACTGGAATCACTCAATAGAGGAAAGTCCACTGGACCTGACGGGATACCAATTCGATTCTACACAGAGTACGCGAAAGAACTTGCCCCCCTTCTAACAGCCGTGTACCGCAAGTCTCTAGAGGAACGGAGGGTTCCAAATGATTGGAAAAGAGCACAGATAGTCCCAGTCTTCAAGAAGGGTCGTCGAGCAGATGCGCAAAACTATAGACCTATATCTCTTACGTCGATCTCTTGTAGAATTTTAGAACATGTTTTTTGCTCGCGTATCATGTCATTTCTGGAAACCCAGAATCTACTATGTAGGAATCAACATGGATTCCGGAAACAGCGATCGTGTGAGACCCAACTTGCCTTATTTGTTCATGAGACCCAGAAAATATTAGATACAGGCTCCCAGGTAGATGCTATTTTTCTTGACTTCCGGAAGGCGTTCGATACAGTTCCGCACTGTCGCCTGATAAACAAAGTAAGAGCCTACGGAATATCAGACCAGCTGTGTGGCTGGATTGAAGAGTTTTTAGCAAACAGAATACAGCATGTTGTTATCAATGGAGAGACGTCTACAGGCGTTAAAGTAACCTCTGGCGTGCCACAGGGGAGTGTTATGGGACCATTGCTTTTCACAATATATATAAATGACTTAGTAGATAGTGTCGGAAGTTCCATGCGGCTTTTCGCGGATGATGCTGTAGTATACAGAGAAGTTGCTGCATTAGAAAATTGTAGCGAAATACAGGAAGATCTGCAGCGGATAGGCACTTGGTGCAGGGAGTGGCAACTGACCCTTAACATAGACAAATGTAATGTATTGCGAATACATAGAAAGAAGGATCCTTTATTGTATGATTATATGATAGCGGAACAAACACTGGTAGCAGTTACTTCTGTAAAATATCTGGGAGTATGCGTACGGAACGATTTGAAGTGGAATGATCATATAAAACTAATTGTTGGTAAGGCGGGTACCAGGTTGAGATTCATTGGGAGAGTGCTTAGAAAATGTAGTCCATCAACAAAGGAGGTGGCTTACAAAACACTCGTTCGACCTATACTTGAGTATTGCTCATCAGTGTGGGATCCGTACCAGGTCGGGTTGACGGAGGAGATAGAGAAGATCCAAAGAAGAGCGGCGCGTTTCGTCACTGGGTTATTTGGTAACCGTGATAGCGTTACGGAGATGTTTAATAAACTCAAGTGGCAGACTCTGCAAGAGAGGCGCTCTGCATCGCGGTGTAGCTTGCTCGCCAGGTTTCGAGAGGGTGCGTTTCTGGATGAGGTATCGAATATATTGCTTCCCCCTACTTATACTTCCCGAGGAGATCACGAATGTAAAATTAGAGAGATTAGAGCGCGCACGGAGGCTTTCAGACAGTCGTTCTTCCCGCGAACCATACGCGACTGGAACAGGAAAGGGAGGTAATGACAGTGGCACGTAAAGTGCCCTCCGCCACACACCGTTGGGTGGCTTGCGGAGTATCAATGTAGATGTAGATGTAGATGTAGTGAGCTGCTGGTGAATGGAAAGGAATGTACTGCCCATAAATGTCACGATCGTAATGAGGTGTCATGTGTATGTGTGTGTTCTGATGTTGTGAGGTGCGTATTGTGTATTGAGGATGCGCATCATGAATGTATCTGTTTTCATTACCAAAGCGAGCATTTTGATTATTAGCATTACTACACTCCAGTCGTGTGCCATCGTTTAGTTCTTTCTGTTGTGCTGTGTTGGATTAAGCAGCCTCAGCTATGACATGTTTATTATTTTTATTAATTTTGACAAGTTTGGCTACGGTGTCGTGCATAACCCTTGGTATGTTTTCCTCTATACATTGGTCAAAAATTTATTTTTCTGATCAACCCTGTAAGTTGTTTATCCATAGTGTTAACTTTGCCTTCAATTACAGTAATGCGTGTTTTTATTGAGTAATGAACTGACGGATAAGATGTGATTTGAGTGGCAACAGCTTCACATGTGGCGTTTAAATATTTGCCTTCAGTTTGAATATCTTTTACATCTTTTGTGGTTTTTTCCTGCTGTAAGTTCAATTCGGAAAATTTTGAGTCAAGTCTGAACACTTGGCCGCTGAGTATCGCGTTAATCTCGTCTACTCTTTCACACAAAGTGTCATTACAAGTTTTTAGTTCTCTTAATTCATCCTTAATTTCGTCATCGCGCGTTTTTAAAATTGCCATGTGTTCGTCAATGACTTTTTTGTTTTTGATCATCTGAATATGTATTAATGTCATGTGATTTTTGTTTTCAGTCATCTGATTTTGTATTGATGTCATGTGATTTTTGATTTCAGTCATCTGATTTTTGTATTGATGTCATGTAATTTTTGTTTTCAGTCATTTGCTTCATAACAGCGTCAAATATACAGGCAGTATTTGCCAACTGAAACTGCTCTGCCACCGCCACTTCGTTGGACATGATATCATGAACAAGAATAGTCTCTGAGCTGGATTTAGTTATTTGACTAGTGATCAGCCTATTTACGAAATTTCCGTCACTAGGCATGTTAACTGCTGAGTGATCGTTGCTATTGGAGTCAACTCTGGAGTCATTGTCAATGTTTTGTTCAATGTCCAAGTCAGATTCGATTCACAATTGTTGTCTGTCGTGTTCTATTTTTGCTAATTGTTTACATGTTACCACCATGCTACATGTAATGTGTATTGTAATAAAAATCTTTAAATTTGTCTGAGAATGAATTCATGAAATTGATGTTGACTTAACTGAGCAAGAATTGCAATTACTGGTGAAATAATTGACATTAATGGCTGCTTGCCAGTTTATATTGCACATGACGCAATTCGGCCATTTTGTGGAATGGTATGACTATATTGTTGTAATAAACTGTATGATATAAATAATTTTGAACATGCGATCTTGTGCAAAAATGACTGCTACGGTTACGGCAAATTTTGACAAAGCTAGGAAGCAAGCTAAAATTACAGAAAGCACTTGGACTAGCGTGCTAATGTAAAAATGCGATGTCTTACCTTGGATCCAAGTATGCAGTGTAGATTCCAGCTTTGATCAACAATTCCAATGGTTCATCTTTTTGTTTGGTCTTTACAAATATTCAATGGCAATGGCTCATCAGACATGATCCCATTATCCACGCAACAAAGAAAAACAATGTAGGAAACAAAATAAAAGGTGCAGACACGAAGTCGCCAGTTTGATTTATCGGCTCGTCCAATCTGGCCTGAGTATATCAGACATCAAACAAATAATAGGCTAGTATGAGATCAGAGTATAGATTTCTGATGGTGGGTAATACAAACTTTGGGCACTTGACAATGGATTTTTGTGTAAGATCTGTTCATTGCAGTCGGAGGAAGGCAATGGCAAACCACCTCCGCTAGGACCTATCCTAGTCGGCGTGTGCGGGACTCCCGCATCGTTCCCTATGCTCCTCGGAGTATGGGACTCATTATCAGCTAAATAACCAGGTAGAAGAGGTTGAAAATAAGTTGGATGAGCATAGCAGTAGATTATGCCAAGTTGAAACTAATCTCAGACGTGGAAATGTTTGCAGCAGAATCATCTGATGTATCATACGTCACCAACAGGCAGTTTTAATGTTTTGATCCAACAGGAAATGTAGATCCAAAAGCATTTTGGTATGACTCTGAAGGTGTTCTACCTAGTTTGTTGTCAGACAGACAAAAACTAGGGTTTATTATGTTATAACATTACAGCCTTCCCAAAGATTTACATGAAATGTGTGATACCACCTTTTTTTTATGCATCCGAATAGTTATCGGACAATTCAGTGCTTCCTAAGGCCTTGTATGTGTGTCTTTATATATGTCATTCTGTCCAATTTGCTAAAACACTTGATATTCATTGTGAAAGCATATAGAATATTCTGGAAGGATGTGTGTTTTTGTGATTGTCAATAGATTGTTGTCATTAATAAAATTATGTACATATGCTAAATTAAATATCTAATCAAGAAATTGAAGTAATATTCAACAACAGATAATAAGAGGCTGTGGAAATGTTGGCATAAATAAATAACGCCTCTAATTACCATAATTGGAATTGAGTAATGAGTAAACACAGAAAACCTCATTATCTTGAGAAACAGCTTATAAGTTATTACCAAATGATGTATTTTCATTTGTTATCTATTTTTAGGTCCTCCTCTGTAATTCATATTCTTTGTAATTACATTTCTAATTAACTCTCCAATTGTTTACATCACACAACTTTCCGATTTCCAGAATTTGAGGTCTTTTTTGTAAATTTTATGTATGTAATTGGATAAAGCTCGAGTTCTGTACTACCATTGGATGTTAGTAACCAAATCCAAACTGTAATTAATTATGTAACTAAACTAATACAAGAGACTTCATTGTAATTAAAGTTCAGTTTGATTTTCTTATGGAAAACTAAAGATATTACTACAAAAGATTATATCACATTGTATTTTATACCTTATTTGGCTGTAACATCAGTTTCTTTACGTTTTTAAATTTTATTGTAACATCGAAATTGTACAAAACTAATAATGGGTTATTTTGAAATTGATTGTTAAAATCCTACATAAAGTGACACAGCGATTCTGCGAAGAGTCAGTTTGGAAGTTAGTTTTGGAAGTCAAAGAGATCAGTGAAGTATGTCTACATTTCGTTTTGGTGACGAGTGTGCAACTCGGTTGACAAATAATGTAAATAAATTTTGTGAATCATGAAAATTTCGTATTCATTCATCAATGGACCAGGCAGAAAAAATTTAAGCTAAGTGTAACGATCCAAGGAGAACGTTACAATGTCTAAATTCTAGGGAGAGGCTAGAATTTGGCGGTTTATTGATACTGAACAGTATGACCCTGTAGATAAATTTAAAGAGGCATTTTTAAAGAATATTGGGGCAAGCAAAAACAAATAGAGTTGCCAAATAGCTTCTGGAATGAGGAAAAGTTTAATTCCAGAAAGGAAAGCGTAAGGAACTTTGCATGAAAGTGGATGACAAATTTGTCATATGTAAACAATAAAGTTGAGCCAGAACAAATTGTTATAGGCCTGGAATGTAAACTTCCCATGAACTGGCGAAAAAAAATTATTGCAGCTCCTAGGGATGATGTTCATAAATTCATTACTTATTTGGAGAGAGTTGAGGAGTTCTTGCATTAGGAGGAGCATGCGAATTGTAATGTTAGACCACCAAATAATGCAGAACCATGGCAGAATGTAAACATTAACAGAATTAGTGTGTACCATGGGAACAGCAGGAGTAGGGGTGCCGGGAGGTGAAGCTTCCAACCAATGACAGGTGAAATAGTGGGGAGCAGGCGCACAATTATCAGTCATATTCTCTGGTGTGAGAGGATGATGATGCGCCAAGGTGACAGCCAATGGGGGTAAACTTAATAAATGGTACAGAATCCCAGAATCCATTAAACTAAATGCCATCTGTAAAAGGGCGAGTGTTTACAAGACGGGAAGTAGTAATTTGAAACCACTAGGAAAAACCTTCGTATGCATTAGAGGTAAACAGACAGGGATTATAAGTGAGGAGCAGAGGAAGGTAGTAACAACAGACAAAACAAGCCACTTAAAAATCTGTACATTTAATGGAGGTTTAGGGGTGTTTTTGGACAGACATAAACAAAATTAGCACTGTATTGCAGACTGAATGGGTGATGTGTTAGCAGAAAATGTGACAGAACCTGATTGCCAAAAAGTCTTTAGCAACCAAGTTGAAGTCAAGTTACGTTCTGGGGAAGGAGAAAGTATAGAAGCTGCAGAATTACAGGAGATTAGTGATGTCAGTGTAGAAGAAATACTAGCATACATAAATGATGACATTTGTCGGGCTATAAGAGAGAGGCAGAAAAATGGTGACCAAAATTGGGGTCAGCCAACTAATTGTGGAAAAAAGGAAGAGAGAGAGGAAAGGGAGAATGGTGAAATGAGAGAAAAAAATTTTGAACTGTCATTAGTGGACAGAACAGTTAGTATGGGGAAGAAAAGTGATGAGGGTAATTCTGCAAAAATTTGTGTAATTTCTGGAAACATAGAAGGTTTCGATAGAAGAGAGGTTGTGAACAATTTGTTGGAGGAGGGTTCTGCCACTAGCAATGAAAGGAAGGTGTTGATTCAGCCAGTAATTAGTCTGCAAGTGTGTAATGAAGAAGTACAGTGTTTAGCAGATAGTGGCAGTGATTTATGTGCTGTGAGTATAAGTTGCTTAGACTCATTGCCAAATAGAAATGAACTTGTAATAATGCCAGCAATGGGGGTCCATATGATTGTAGCTACGGGAAAAGTTAAAAAATCTGTTAAACACAAAGTTCTGTAGCCAGTGAAAATAAATGGTGTGAAAGTACTCCATAACTTACTTATAATCCCAGATCTATGTATTCTAATTGGTGTAGATTTCTTTAACCACTACAAAGGGTTTAATGAAAATGCAGTAATTTTTTAAATAAATGGGAAAGTTGTGATTGTATCACTGTTTTGAAAAAATAATTTGACCTACGAAGAAGTAGCCAGTATACTAATTACATTGTAGAAGGATGGAAGGTTTATGAGTATGGGGATGGTGTGGGAATGGACCCTGGGGAAATGAAGGTGGTACAAGAAATCATAGAGAGGCCTCAGAGGACTTGCAAGCCATGCAGTGTGTTTGACAAACACCAGGCGCTCAAGTTATTGACAATGCTATTTCAATTTCTTTCGTATTGTCAATCTTCGTCTTCTGTCATTCTGAACTGAATCTATCATCTTTAATTTTCCTCTCTATCAGTGAAGGTAAAGTGTTTGAGAGCATCAGAGGGCATTATGGTGCCTTAAAAAATAATGATGAAATAAGTTTTATGGTGAGAGAAATGGGGCTCAAATTGTAATGAATTGAAGTGACGACATAAGTATGTTAATGTAGGGAAATGAAAGTAACCGGATGTGACAAGTGCAGTTAATAAAGGAAATTTTGATGATGAACACTAAACTGTAGTGGTCATGAAAAGGTCTGTTGTATTGATGAAAAGGGATATACAGTGGCCACTTAGGTAAAGAACTTTAACAAATATGACGAAAAATATACTTGGATAAAGCCGAAGAACATTTATTATGAAGGGAATATGAATAAATGTGGAGATTAGATATATATATTGTAAACAAAAATTTTTGATTTCTGTTCAATAGTGGTAAAAAAATATGAAGAAGAAGTCATGCAAAGAGACACTACGTGAAAGTGGTAACTGTTGTTGTTGTGGTCTTCAGTCCTGAGACTGGTTTGATGCACCTCTCCATGCTACTCTATCCTGTGCAAGCCTCTTCATCTCCCAGTACCTACTGCAGCCTATATCCTTCTGAATCTGCTTAGTGTATTCATCTCTTGGTCTCCCTCTATGATTTTTACCCTCCACGCTGCCCTCCAATGCTAAATTGGTGATCCCTTGATGTCTCAGAACATGTCCTAACAACCGATCCCTTCTTTGTGCCACAAGCTCCTCTTCTCCCCAGTTCTATTCAACACCTTATTACTTATGTGATCTACCCATCTAATCTTCAGCATTCTTCTGTAGCACCACATTTCGAAAGCTTCTATTCTCTTCTTGTCTAAACTATTTATTGTCCACGTTTCACTTCCATACATGGCTACACTCCATACAAATACTTTCAGAAACGACTTCCTGACACTTAAATCTATACTCGATGTTAACAAATTTCTCTTCTTCAGAAATGCTTTCCTTCCCATTGCCAGTCTACATTTTATATCCTCTCTACTTCGACCATCATCAGTTATTTTGCTACCCCCTGCGGGCTTGGGGGTAAGAATAGGCCCGCGGTATTTCTGCCTGTCGCAAGAGGCGACTGAAAGGAGTCTCAAAAGTTTCGGTCTTATCTGATGGTCCCCTCTTGGGTCTGACCTCCATATCTCAAAATTCTTCCGAAGAGCGAGCCAATTGGGGAAGGGCGCTTTACATGGTGCACTGTATCTATCGTGCGTTGAGACCTTTAGCCGGCTTTCTCGTCGTCCCAATGCTGTCCCGCTCATTTTCCATCTCTTGGGCGAGGATACCTTCCTGGGTGCAATTACCACTATGCACTGTGGAGTGTTGCCTTTTGCTGAGATGACGACCTTGGACATTTTTGCACCTAAGATCCAGCACTGTAGCCAGTCCATTGTGGTTGTAGCCCCCTGACAACACAGGGATCGCTCTGCTGATGCCTGCGCCGTTAACTCCCCACGTATGCCAAGAAGTAGGTGCCTATCTCCCTGGGGCATCAGGACTCCCGGCAATGGCCATCTTGCCAGGTGGCCCTTGCTGAGGCTGGGTGGCGCCCGTGGGGAGGGCTCTTGGTCGGAGTGGGTGGCATCAGGGCGGATGACCCTCAATGAAGCGTGGTACATCATCTCTCGTTGGTGATCAGCTGCCCGCAGTCTCTAAGCGTTCTCGGGCTCAATTTAATGCTCAGAAGTATGATCCGAAAACATTCACCTCCTTGGCCACACTGTGGGAGGAGCGTAAGTCTCAGGATGGCACTGACAGTTATTCGCCCCGGTTCCTAGTTTGTATGAGAGCTGATGTGGAGTCTTTCATGTCCACAAAGCCTCAGTTCTTCGTAGAGGATTTAGAGGACAAGTTTGGGGAGGTGGAGGGTTTGTTCAAAATGTGCTCTGGGTCAGTTTTGATAATAATGACATCCTCTGCCCAGTCACGAAGGTTACTTGCCTGTGACAAGTTGGGGGATGTTAACGTTACCATCACACCACATAAGAATTTAAAAATGGTCCAGGGTATTATTTTCCATATGGACCTATTTTTACAGTCTGATGACGAGCTGCGTGCCAACTTAGAGCGTCGAGGTGTGCATTTCACATTTCATCTTGCACGTTCATCAGGGTCCGAGGGATAATCGGGTTGCTACTGGTGCCTTCATCTTGGCCTTCGAGGGTGATACGTTACCGGAGAAGGTCAAGGTGATGGTCTACCAGTGTGATGTCAAGCCTTATATCCCTCCCCCAATGCGGTGCTTCAAGTGCTGAAAGTTTGGTCATATGTCTTCCCGATGTACTTCCCGCCTCACATGTCGAGATTGCGGACGCCCATCACATCCCAATGCTCCATGTGCCCTGCCTCCCATCTGTGTCAACTGTGGGGAGCATCATTCACCTTGCTCGCCTGACTGCAGGATGTTACTGAAAGAGCGAAAAATCATGGAATATAAGACCCTGGACAGACTGACCTATAGTGAGGCAAAGAGGAAATATGACCAACTAGATCCTGCGAGAAAGACATCTTCCTACGCCACTGCTACAACAACTGTGCTAGCCCCATCAGTTCCAAGAATTCCAGCCGGATCGATGAGCACTACAACTCCTCCTGCCCCCTTGCCCGTGGGGGGCTCTGCCCACCCTGTTGCTCCTGTGCCACCTACCTCGGGAGCAACATCCTCCCACCCATCGGGGACGTCCATCCCCGCTTTTCAGCTGGAGAAGTGTCCAACTTCTTCAGCTACTCTCGCTTGTAAGGGGTCCCTTGGGTCCCTCCCTTCCCAGGCTTCCACTAGTGGGAAGGATGACGCCAGACAGTGGCATAAGTTCCCACCAGTGGCTGGTCGTAGGGCTTCACAATCCTCCTCCGTCCTGGAGACTGAATCGGTGAAGCCCTCCCAGCCGGTGAAACCCAAGGTTCAGCGAGAGAAATCCAAGAGAAAGACCTCTAAGGCCAAAGAACTTATGGTGGCACCGACCCCACTGCACCCTTCGAGCTCTGCGTCTGAGGATGAAGTTGAGATCCTGGCATCCGCTGAGGACCTTGATGTCGCCAGTCCCTCAGACACCATGGATAGCACTTGCACAGGTGCCCAATCGGTGGCAGCAGGTGACCCAGCGGCGTAATCTGCCTCCCCAGTCCCTTCACGCCTTTCTCAGCCATGGACAATATCATCCTCCAGTGGAACTGCAGAGCTGAGCTCCGACAACTTCTCAGCCTTTACCCTCTCGTCTGTATTGTTCTACAAGAAACTTGGTTTCCGGCAATGCAAACCCCTGCCCTCCATGGCCATCGGGGTTATTATAGGAACCGGGCAGCTTATGAAAGGGTATCTGGTGGCGTCTGCATCTATGTACTTCACTCCCTTCACAGTGAGTCTGTCCCTCTGCAAACACCTTTAGAGACTGTCGCTGTTCGGGTGTGGACGCCAGAGGCTGTTACCATCTGCAGTCTTTATCTTCCACCTGATGGTGATGTCCCACAGCATGTCCTGGCTGTGCTGATAGCCCAATTGCCGCTGCCTTTCCTGTTACTGGGCGACTTCAACGCCCATAACCCTCTGTGGTCTGGGTCAGTGGCAACAGGTCGAGGCGGCACTGTTGAGCACGATTGGCACAGATCGACCTTTCCATTTTAAATCACAGTGCCTTCACACATTTCAGTGTGGCGCATGGCACGTACTCCGCCACTGACCTTTCGATCTGCAGCCCTAGCCTCTTACTGTCTGTCCAATGGAGTGTGCATGACGACCTGTGTGGTAGTGACCACTTTCTGATCTTTCTGTCACTGCCACAACGTCACTCTTCTGGGCGCCCTTGCAGATGGGCTATGAATAAGGCTGACTGAGACTTGTTCTCCTCCATTTCCACTACTGAGTCTTTTTCTAATGAAGCCATCGATGTGGAGGTTCACTCGGTCACCACCGGCATCGTTACTGCAGCGGAAACTGCCTTTCTCCATTCTTCTAGGTCCCCTCGGTGGAGGACTGTGTTTTGGTGGTCGCCTGTGATCGCCGAGGCGATTAAAGATCGCAGGCGGCCGCTCCAGCGTCACAAGCAACATCCATCTTTAGAAAACCTCGTCGCCTTTAAATGGCTCCATGCGCGGGCCCGCCGCATCATTTGCCAACACAAGCAGGAGTGCTGGGAACGGTATATTTCCACCATTGGCCTCCATGTCTCTCCATCGCAGGTCTGGGCAAAGATTAGACGCCTCTATGGCTATCGGACCCCTGTCAGCTTCCCTGCGCTGTCACTGAATGGGGCAATTTGTACTGACTCCAACATAATTGCTGACCGCTTAGCAGTCCATTTTGCTCTCAGTTCCGCATCTGTGAATTACCCACTGGCTTTCCGCTCCATTAAAGAGTGATTGGAACATCGGAGTCTCTCATTTCACACGCGCCATCCTGAATCCTACAATGTCCCACTCACTGAGCGGGAATTTCACAGTGCCCTAGCCACTTGCCCTGATACAGCTCCCGGGCCAGATCGCATCCACTGTCAGATGCTGAAACACCTCCAGTGGACTGCCAGCGACACCTCCTCAACCTTTACAACCGAATCTGGGTCGAGGATGAGTTTCCATCGCAATGGCGGGAAAGTATTGTTATCACTGTTTTGAAACCTGGCAAGAGCCCTTTGGAGGTGGACAGCTACCGCCCCATTAGCCTCATCAACATTCTTTGCAAGTTGCTCGAACACAAGGTGAGCCGGCAGTTGAGTTGGGTACTCGAGTCTCGGGGCCTTCTGGCTCTGTCTCAGGGTGGGTTCCGTAAAGGCCGCTCTGCCGCCGACAATCTGGTGAGCCTGGAGTCAGCCATCCGTACGGCTTTTGGCCACTGTCAGCACCTCATCGCTGTGTTTTTCGACATGCGAAAGGCGTACGATACGACATGGCGCCATCATATCCTCTCTACACTTCATGGTTGGGGTCTTCGGGGTCCACTGCCGATTTTCATCCAAAATTTTCTGTCGCATCAAACCTTCCACGTGCAAGTCACGGCCTCCCATAGTTCCTCCCGAGTACAGGAGAACGGGGTGCCACAGGGATCTGTTTTTAAGTGTCTGCCTGTTTTTAATTGTAATTAACGGGCTCACTGCGGCGGTGGGAACGTCTGTATCAGCGTGCTTGTATGCTGACAACTTCTGCCTCTACTATAGCTCCATTGGCATAGCAGCTGCTGAACGTCAGCTGCAGGGCGCTATCCGCAAGGCGCAGTCTTGGGCTGTAGCGCATGGCTTCCGGTTTTCGGCGACTAACAGTTCACCCTGAGCCGCAGGTTTATCTTGCCGGCGAACTTCTTGATTTGTGGGAGACACATCGATTTTTGGGTGTGGTTTTTGATACCCGGTTGACTTGGCTCCCACATATTCGGCAGCTTAAACAGATGTGTTGGCGACATCTTAATGCTCTGCGATGCTTGAGCCACAGCAGCTGGGGGCACCGACCGCTCTACCCTCTTACGGCTCTACCAGGCGTTAATCCAGTCCCGTCTGGATTATGGGAGCCTGGCTTATGGTTCAGCATCCCCATCTGCGTTGCGGATGCTGGACCCGATCCTTCACAGTGGGATTCGACTTCCACTGGGGCTTTCTGGACCAGACCTGTGGACAGCATACTTGTGGAGGCAGGTGTTCCTCCACTGCGGTTACGGCGCCAATGTTTACTGGCCGCTTATGCTATGCATGTTTGTAGCTTGCCCGGGCATCCTAATTATCATCTCCTGTTCCCACAGTCGGTTGTCCGTCTCCCATAACGTCGGCCCCGGTTGGGTAGTATGATCGCGGTCCGTGTCAAAGAGCTTCTCTCCAGGCTTGGGGTTTTCCCTCTTCTGCCTCCTTTCCGGGCCGGGCCCCTCTGCGTACACCCACGTGGTGTGTGCCCCGCCATTGCCTTCGGCTCGGATTGCACAGGGCCTGAAGGATTCAGTTCCTCTGGAGGCCTTCTGCCACTGCTTTCTATCCATCCTTGCCACGTATCAGGGCTCCGGTGTTGTTTATACTGACGGTTTACGAGCTATCGACCAGTGCTTCCCTCGCTCTCGTCTGGTGATGGCTGTCTAGGAGTCCCTCCATAATCTTGCCCGTTGCGGCCGCTCTGTGGTCTTTGTGTGGACCCCTGGTCATGTGGGCATCCTGGGCAATGAACATGTTGACCACCTGGCCAAACAGGCCACCAGTGAACCGACTCTGGACATTGTTCTCTTGGAGACTGATTTGCGAGCTGTCTTACGCTGCAAAGTTGTGGAACTTTTGGGCACTGAATGGCGCGTCCTGCCTTCACCAAACAAACTTCGGGCCATTAAGGAGGATACCGGTGTGTGGCGCTACTCCTTGCAGGTCTCTTGCAACGAGTCTGTTGTCCTCTGCCGGCTGCGCATAGGGCATACACGGATGATGCACGGCCACTTATTGCGACGTGAGGACCCATCTTTATGTTGCTGTGGATCCGTTTTGACAGTGGTCCACATTTTGTTAGAGTGGCCACTTTTAGCTGTGCTCAGGCAGTCGTTCGCACTGCCTGACATGCTCCCTGCCCTTTTAACAAATGACACTGCCATGGCAGGCTTAGTTTTGCGTTTTATTCGGGCAGGGGGTTTTTATCACTTAATCTGAGTGATTGTTATGTTTTTTTATGCTGAGTCTGGCCTTTGGCCTACGATTTTAGATTGAGTTTTTAATGTGTTTCTCGGTAGTTGGCTTTTTCTTTTTTTGGCCCTATTGTCGGCCAACCACTGTCACATATTGTGTGATTTTAATTCCTTTTGTCTGGTCTCTGTCTGTCTTTCTTGTCCTGCGTCGTCTGTCATATTTTCCGTTGTTCGTTTTTATTCTATGTGGATGTTTTTAAGTTTTGGAAAAAGGGACTGATGACCATAGCAATCTGGTCCCTTTAATCCCACAAACCAACCAACCAGTTATTTTGCTCCCCAAATAGTAAAACTCCTTTACTACTTTAAGTGTCTCATTTCCTAATCTAATTCCCTCAGCATCATCTGACTTAATTCGACTACATTCCATTATCCTCATTTTGCTTTTGTTGATGTTCATCTTATATCCTCCCTTCAAGACACTGTCCATTCCGTTCAACTGCTCTTCCAAGTCCTTTGCTGTCTCTGACAGAATTACAATGTCATCGGTGAACCTTAAAGTTTTTATTTCTTCTCCATGGATTTTAATTCCTACTCCGAATTTTTCTTTTGTTTCCTTTGTTACTTGCTCAATATACAGATTGAATAACATCGGGGAGAGGCTACAACCCTGTCTCACTCCCTTCCCAACTACAGCTTCCCTTTCATGTCCCTCGACTCTTATAACTGCCATCTGGGTTCTGTACAAATTGTAAATAGCCTTTCGCTCCCTGTGTTTCACCCCTGCCACCTTCAGAATTTGAAAGAGAGTATTCCAGTCAACATTGTCAAAAGCTTTCTCCAAGTCTACAAATGCTAGAAACATAGGTTTGCCTTTCCGTAATCTATTTTCTAAGATAAGTCGTAGGGTCAGTATTGCCTCATATGTTCCCATATTTCTATGGAATCCAAACCAATCTTCCCCGAGGTCGACTTCTACCAGTTTTTCCATTCGTCTGTAAAGAATTCGCATTAGCATATTGCAGCCATGGCTTATTAAACTGATAGTTTGAGGGTATTTCGCCTGTCTCATACATCTTGCTCGCCAGATGGTAGAGTTTTGTCAGGACTGGCTCTCCCAAGGCTGTCAGTAGTTCTAATGGAATGTTGTCTACTCCCGGGGCCTTGTTTCGACTTATGTCTTTCAGTGCTCTATCAAACTCTTCACGCAGTATGATATCTCCCATTTCGTCTTTATCTACATCCTCTTCCCTCTCTATAACATTGCCCTCAAGTACATCACCCTTGTATAGTCCCTCTATATATTCCTTCCACCTTTCTGCTTTCCCTTCTTTGCTTAGAACTGGATTTCCATCTGAGCTCTTGGTATTCACACAAGTGGTTCTCTTTTCTCCAAAGGTCTCTTTAATTTTCCTGTTGGCAGTATCTATCTTACCCCTAGTGAGATAAGTCTCTACATCCTTACATTTGTCCTCTAGCCATGTTTGCTTAGCCATTTTGCACTTCCTGTCAATTTCATTTTTGAGACGTTTGTATTCCATTTTGCCTGCTTCATTTACTGCATTTTTATATTTTCTCCTTTCATCAATTAAATTCAATATTTCTTCTGTCACCCAAGGATTTCTACTAGCCCTAAGTGGTAACTATGTATTATAAAATGTTTGTAAATAATTGCTTGATGTGAAATGTGGTTTTTGCAATTAAATTTTCTCCAGCTGAATTAAAGTACATAAAAAGTTTAAGTTTTGCTTTCAATAGAAAAGAAAAAAAAAAAAAAAAAGAAAAAAAAACTTCATTAAGACTCGTAAAGGAAATAAATTTCTAGTAGATTTGGTATTGCTAATTAAAAAAAACAATACTCTGTTAATTTACTTTCATTTGAAGTCAAGGTCAATGAAATATAATATTTGTAAATAATTTCTTGTAATAACAAGTAATTGTGTGTTGGGATGTATGTAAAGAAAGTATGGGTTCAGGGACAATGTTGTGATGACTACAGTGATGTGTTTGTGCTACGGTAGGATAAAATACTATTATTAAATGGAAGGACACAGATCACAATGCCTTTAAATAAAAAAGCAAAAACAATGGTAACTTCAAAAGACTTTCATGAAAAAGTTATTATAATGTTGTAAATTTGTAACATTGTTTTAGTAAGAAATTATTTTTCATCAAGAAATTGAAAGAATAGGCTAGGTTAGTTGTAGACTGCCAAGTCTGGAGCCAGAAATTTGTAATTTTAGTCTATTAGAACGAGAATTTTTGGAAAGATTTAAAATTTGAAGTCAGGGTCGATAATTTTGTATAATTCTAAAATTTTGGGAAAAAAACTGTATAACTGTAGGGGATGCCTTTACATCACTCCTGTCTGGAGCCTGTGTATTGGGAGAATGACTCATGCATGCACAGTGACAGATGGTCTGAAGCTTCATCCACCAGATGTACAGTAGCAGACAGACATTCAAGAAACAGGTCAAAGAATGATTTTGTGAATTGTTCTGTTTATTTCTTGAAGGCTTTCTTGTTTATTTATGTTTGTACAGTTTTGTGTATGTTTTTAGTAGTATGAATGATGTGTGAATGTGGTCTGAAGTAAATACGTAGATCATTGTTATGATGACAAATGCCGTACGAACTAGTCTGAGAAATTTTTAAAACAGTGTGAATGCAGATGACAGGGATTTTTTATCATAATATGTTAAGCATGTTTATGTTGAAAGGAAAGCTAATTTGAGAACAAATAAAAATAGTTAATAATGTAAAGAATAAATAAAATATCAGAACGTTAAATATTTATTTCGGGAAAAGTACAATTCAAAAGTATGTTATTTGTTGATTGGTTAGTCATGAAAAGCGTGGACTAGCACAGCAGAATAATATGTTTCTATTGGCCTTAAAGAAAACTGACCAATTAGAACAGAGTATTCTTCGCACGTCTTTTCTCTTGGAGATAGAGAGTGCGTATAGCAGTCTAAAAGAACTGGAGCCCAGCCTTTCAATGGTACGGTCAGGTATAGTATGAGGTCCGGAGGAAGTTACAGTTTGCCAGTTTTGGTTGTGCTACATGCCTCAGAAGCACTTTAAAATATAGGCATATTTATTCCGGTGTTTTTTTTTTTTTTTTTTTTTTTTTTTTTTTTTTTTTTTTTTTTAGGAAGTACGGATTTTTAAGTAATTTTGTTTATGAGAAAAGGCAGTAATTCTGTGTGGCATAGTGAGCAGATCAGTGATCAGAAACATGAGTGCATTAGACACCGATAAACTTAGTAGTGTGGCGAGGATTTTCATTTAAGAACAATCCATGTTTAGTAGCTGTTCAGATTTCTGGAAGTACATTACCATGAACTTGCTAACATGAATGAAACGGGTTTTGTATCACTGTGTTAGGATTAGCACAGTCTTGATAGTGAACATGTAATTCTCAACTTCAGAATATACCAGAATTTTGCCAGTATTTTCTCCTTTCATTCAAAATTAAGACCTTTTCCCAATTTTTAGAATAGTTACATTGTATGCAACCTGGTGGGAGTCGCAGTATGGTAGGTTTCTACTCAACTTTCCAACTGGCGATCTGCTGGGACTAGTTCACAGGCAGGTGCTGGTTCAAACCCAAAAAGGAACTGTGCCACAGCAACATTCTTGCAGGTTTTTCCAGCTGAAATTTCTCATAAAATACATTTAGTGTTCCCAAAGTTATTACACAAAGCTACGGAGACTGTTGCAGGTTTATCAAGAATAGATGCAGTGACCAGAATGTCCACAGAGAAGGTGGTTACAGGTTAAGAGTTTGCACTCCTGTATTTAAACAAAAAAGGGAATGGTGCAGCCAGTGTGCAGCATTCCAAATAAATGTGAGCACATGAGATGCATATGCAGAATTAGTGGCAGATTACTGTGCAGCATTCCAAATAAATGTGAACACATGAGATGCATATGCAGAATTAGTGGCAGATTACTGTGACACCAACTATATAGGAGGAAGGGTGAGTAAATTTTTATTGGATACAGGATTACAAGTATTTATAGCAAGTCAAAGTAGACATGGATTACCAAATCTAAATCTGCTTCATCGTAGGTTAAGCGGCATGGATGAGAGTAATACTCACATACTCAGTTCAGCATTGAAGAGTTTGTGGGTAGGTACAGACTTCCAGACCTGCATGGAAGTACTTCCTTGAGTTTCCAACACCTATGATGCCATTCTCTTGCTGGATTTTCTGTAAACATCATGATCTGGGAAAACTAGATGGGATCTCATTCTGTCTGGATATTACTGCCAATCCTTTAGAATCAGCTTCTGGGATAGAATACTGAAAAGTACAGGATTACATGTAGGAGCAGATTTGCCAATTAGTATTTCCTGTTCTACCAGTTATGCTGTATTGGTATGAGACTTGGTCTCCCACTGTGCAAAATGAAAATCCGTTTCGAGTATTTGAAAACAAAATTTTGAGGAAAATTTTCGGAGCAAAAAGGGATGACATTAGCGGAAAGTGGCAAAAACTGCATAACGAAGAGGTTCACAAACTCTATTCAAACCCTGACATAATCAGTATTATTAAATCACGTTGGCTGCGATGGGCGGGTAAACGTAGCTTGAATGGGTGAGGGCAAGGCAGCGCACAGAGTACTGGTAGGGCACTTAGAGGGAAAATGTCCTGTGGGGAGACTGAGGTGTAGATGGGAGAACAATGTGAAGGCTGATTTGAGGAGCCTAGGTATTGAAGGTGAAAGGAAGGAAATAGCCCAAGACAGGGACAGATGGCGAAAAGACGTTGCTGTGGTAATGGACTCTCAAGTCCGGTATGACCAGTGAGTGAGTGAGTGAGTGAGTGAGTGAGTGTACAGTTGGATACTCAGCAGAAAATAAGGAAATGGACAAGACGCAGTGTTTTATACAGTGCAGTTTATCGTACATGCAGGAGATTGGCAGAAGCTGGGTATCGTCTGTCAGAATGGACAATTTTGGTTTAATGGAAGCAGAGTAATCACAGGGTGCACTGATAGTCAACTTAGACATACTGGAGGAAGAACAGTTAGCTAGGGATTTCAATATAGAATACTCTAAGCAAGGACAGTCTATCAAGTTAACAGCACTATAGATAAAAGCATCACATTTGCAAAGAAGCCATATGCAGGGGATGGAAAAGTTGTTAAAGGAATGTGCAGAATTTTTTGAACCTCCTGGCACACCAACAGCTACGCTAGTAATGCAGCATAGGTTCCACATTGGAAATGAACTGCCATTATACAGAAAATCAAAGTGAGTTCCATGTCACCTCCAACCAGCGATGAATTAACTGCTCCATGGTGGGATTATAAAGAAGAGTACCAACCCCTGCGGAGCAAGGAGGGAGGAAGAGGGAGTGATCCCAGTAGTAGGAATAATGCTTATAATTCTTATGATTATTGGAATTCAGATCAATGTTTGGTCATGGATGTTTTCAAAGTGGGTACCATTAGTTGTAGGTAGTGGCAAAGGATTGAGCCAAGACTGTATTTATGGTTATATCTGGTCATTGACAATACAGCCCAACGCCATTGTGATCAAAAAATGTGCCAGCAATGTACGAACACCTCCTAGACAGAGTGCTAGAGGGTCTAAAACCAAACCAATGTATGGTACGCCTGGATAAGACTATAATGTCTTCTAATGGCATCCCAGAGAATGTGTATGTTTAAATGACGTCTTTAACTGATTACGAGCAGCACAGCTGACGCAAAGTTTGGAACATGTCATTTTGTCTTATTTTAAGTTCGCTACTTGGGGCATATTATCTGACTGGATGGTGTGTGAACGTACCACCAGCTCATACAAGCCATGTAGTAATTTCTCACTTCCAGTACAGAAAACGAGTTGCAATCCTTTTTAGGTTTGGCTAATTATTACAGCAAGTTTGTTCCAAAATTTGCATAAGTTGTGAGATCTTTCACACGTTGTTTGAGAAGGAATAAAGTTTCACTGGACCCTGCACTGAGAAGAAGCCTTTGTGGCAGTAAAGGACTTATTGACCATTAGTTCCACCCTCACGTTCCTGGACTATCAGAAATAATTTAGATTATCTCATGATACCAACAGTCATGTCTTGTTGTTGTTATTGTGGTCCTCAGTCCTGAGACTGGTTTGATGAAACTCTCCATGCTACTCTATCCTGTGCAAGCTTCTTCATCTCCCAGTACCTACTGCAACCTACATCCTTCTGAATCTGCTTGGTGTATTCATCTCTTGGTCTCCCTCTACGATTTTTACCCTCCAGGCTGCCCTCCAGTAGTAAATTGGTGATCCCTTCATACCTCAGACCATATTCTACCAACCAATCCCTTCTTCTAGTCAAGTTGTGCCACAAACTTCTCTTCTCCCCAATCCTATTCAACACCTCCTAATTAGTTATGTGATCTACCCATCTAATCTTCAGCATTGTTCTGTAGCACCACATTTCGAAAGCTTCTGTTCTCTTCTTGTCTAAACCATTTATTGTCCATGTTTCACTTCCATAAATGGCTACACTCCATACAAATACTTTCAGAAACGACTTCCTGACACTTAAATCTATACTCGATGTTAACAAATTTCTCTTCTTCAGAAACGCTTTCCTTCCCATTGCCAGTCTACATTTTATATCCTCTCTACTTCGACCATCATCAGTTATTTTGCTCCCCAAATAGCAAAACTCCTTTACTATTTGAAGTGTCTCATTTCCTAATCTCATACCCCCAGCATCACCTGACTTAATTCGACTTCATTCCATTATCCTTGTTTTGCTTTTGTTGATGTTCATCTTATATCCTCCATTCAAGACACTATCCATTCCGTTCAACTGCTCTTCCAAGTCCTTTGCTGTCTCTGACAGAATTACAATATCATCGGCGAACCTCAAAGTTTTTATTTCTTCTCCATGGATTTTAATACCTACCCCAAACTTTTCTTTTGTTTCCTTCACTGCTTGCTCAATATACAGATTGAATAACATCGGGGAGAGGCTACAACCCTGTCTCACTCCCTTCCCAACCACTGCTTCCCTTTCATGCCCCTCAACTCTTATAACTGCCATTTGGTTCCTATAAAAATTGTAAATAGCCTTTCCCTCCCTATATTTTACCCCTGCCACCTTCAGAATTTGAAAGAGAGTATTCCAGCCAACATTGTCGAAAGCTTTCTCTAAGTCTATAAATACTAGAAACGTAGGTTTGCCTTTCCTTAATCTAGCTTCTAAGATAAGTTGTAGGGTCAGTATTGCCTCATGTTTTCCAATATTTCTACGGAATCCAAACTGATCTTCCCCTAGGTCGGCTTCTAAAAGTTTTTCCATTTGTCTGTAAAGAATTCGCCTTAGTATTTTGCAGCCATGACTTATTAAACTGATAGTTCAGTAATTTTCAGATCTGTCAACACCTGCTTTCTTTGGGACTGGAATTATTATATTCTTCTTGAAGTCTGAGGGTATTTCGCCTGTCTCATACATCGTGCTCACCAGATGGTAGGGTTATGCCAGGACTGGCTCTCCCAAGGCCATCAGTAGTTCTAATGGAATGTTGTCTACTCCGGGGGCCTTGTTTCGACTCAGGTCTTTCAGTGCTCTGTCAAACTCTTCACGCAGTATCATATCTCCCATTTCATCTTCATCTACATCCTCTTCCATTTCCATAATATTGTCCTCAAGTACATCGCCCTTGTATAGACCCTCTATATACTCCTTCCACCTTTCTGCTTTCCCTTCTTTGCTTAGAACCGGGTTCCCATCGGAGCTCTTAATATTCATACCAATGGTTCTCTTTTCTCCAAAGGTCTCTTTAATTTTCCTGTAGGCAGTATCTATCTTACCCCTAGTGAGAGAAGTCTCTACATCCTTACATTTATCCTCTAGCCATCCCTGCTTAGCCATTTTGCACTTCCTGTCGATCTCATTTTTGACACGTTTGTATTCCTTTTTGCCTGCTTCATTTACTGCATTTTTATATTTTCTCCTTTCATCAATTAAATTCAATATTTCTTCTGTTACCCAAGCATTTCTACTAGCCCTCATCTTTTTACCTACTTGATCCTCTGCTGCCTTCACTACTTCATCCCTCAAAGCTACCCATTCTTCTTCTACTGTATTTATTTCCCCCATTCCTGCCACTTGTTCCCTTACGCTATCCCTGAAACTCTGTACAACCTCTGGTTTAGTCAGTTTATCCAGGTCCCATCTCCATAAATTCCCACCTTTTTTCAGTTTCTTCAGTTTTAATCTACAGTTCATAACCAACAGATTGTGGTCAGAGTCCACATCTACTCCTGGAAATGTCTTACAATTTAAAACCTGGTTCCTAAATCTCTGTCTTACCATTATATAATCTATCTGATACCTTCTAGTATCTCCAGGCTTCTTCCATGTATACAACCTTCTTTTATGATTCTTGAACCAAGTGTTAGCTATGATTAAGTTGTGTTCTGTGCAAAATTCTACCAGGCGGCTTCATCTTTCATTTCTTAGCCTCAATCCGTATTCACCTACTACGTTTCCTTCTCTCCATTTTCCTACTACCGAATTCCAGTCACCCGTGACTACTAAATTTTCGTCTCCCTTCACTATCAGAATAATTTCTTTTATTTCGTCATACATTTCTTCAATTTTTTCCTCATCTGCAGAGCTAGTTGGCATATAAGCTTGTACTACTGTAGTAGGCGTGGGTTTCATGTCTATCTTGGCCACAATAATGCGTTCACTATGCTGTTTGTAGTAGCTTACCCGCATTCCTATTTTTTTATTCATTATTAAATCTACTCCTGCATTACCCCTATTTGACTTTGGATTTATAACCCTGTATTCACCTGACCAAAAGTCCCTTTCCTCTTGCCACCGAACTTCACTAATTCCCACTATATCTAACTTTAACCCACCCATTTCCCTTTTTAAATTTTCTAACCTACCTGCCTGATTAAGGGATCCGACATTCCACGCTCTGATCCATAGAACGCCTGATAACGACATCCTCTTGAGTAGTCCCCGCCTGGAGATCCGAATGGGGGACTATTTTACCTCCGGAATATTTTACCCAAGAAGACGCCATCATCATTAACCATACAGTAAAGCTGCATGCCCTTGGGAAAAATTATGGCTGTAGTTTCCCCTTGCTTTCAACCGTTTGCAGTACCAGCACAGCAAGGCTGTTTTGGTTAGTGTTACAAGGCCAGATCAGTCAATCATCCAGACTGTTGCCCCTTCGACTACTGAAAAGGCTGCTGCCCCTCTTCAGGAACCACGTGTTTGTCTGGCCTCTCAACAGACACTCCTCCGTTGTGGTTGCTGAGGCACACAAGCCTCCCCACCAACGGCAAGGTCCATGGTTCATGGGGGGGAGTCATGTCTTAGGATGTGTATTAAATCAGGAACTAGACCGAGCAGAGCACCCTGTAGCCTACACTTCCAGGGAACTAAATAAGGTAGAGAATTACACAACCACAGAAAAGGAGATGCTTAGCCTGATTTACAATACCACATATTTTCGTTGTTACTTTTACAACAGGTGCTTCAAAGTTATAATGGATCACATATCATTAAATGGCTTATGCTTCTTATAAATCTAATTAGCCATTGACCTAATGGGTTTTATGGCTTAGTGAATTTGACTTTGAAGTCAAACACCACCCCAGGAAATGCACAGTAATGTCAAGGGATCAGGTCGTAAGGTGCAACTGATGGAACATGTTGGCACTCCTGCAGATGAATGCTGCTGACCAAGACTGTGAGAAATTTGTAAGAAGCTCAGTTCTGTGATGACAATGGGATTTTGTATGTGGGTTATTCAGAAAGTAAAGAACTTTTTTACTACAAAAATTTTTATTTGATAACTATATTTTACATACAATTTGATACCCAAGCTACTTTCTACATAGTCACTGTTCAAATTTAGGCACTTGTTGTACCGTTTTACCAGCTTTGCTATGCCTTCAGCGTACTCAGTCACCATCAAGTAATTGAACCATTGATTAACAGCTCCTTTAAGTTTGTCATCACTTCTGCAGAGCTGTCCACTCAAAAAAATTTCAATTTGAGGAATATGTGATAATCACTTGGAGCTAAGACTGCACTTTATGGTGGTTATTGAAACATTTTCTACTGAAACTGCTCCAGCAAGTCTTGTGTCGAGCCCGCTGCTTGTAGCATGTGCTATCATGAAGGAAGAGGACACCACTGGTTAGCATTCCATGTTGCTTGTTTTTAATGGTGCAGTGAAGTCATTGAGGCATCTGACAGTAGGCTGCTGCATTTATTGTCTCACTTCCATGCATGTTATCGATAAGCAGGACACCCTTATGATAAAAAATTAGTAATCATTTTTCTGTTGCTCAAAATTTGTTTTGCTTTATTTGTTTTTGATGGGGATTGTGAATAATGCCATTCCACTGATTGGCACTTTGTGTCTGGTGTGAAACATGATATCCATGTCTCATCACTAGAAACAATGTGATTCAAAAATTCATCACCATCCTTTTCATAGCGACTGAGAAAAGCCAATCCAGCTGCCATTCATTTGGTTTTGTGTTCATCTGACAAAATGCGAGAAACCCACCTGGCACACACTTTTTTATAGGCCAGATCTGCACTATTAATTTCATACAACACAGTTTTTGAAATGTCTGGAAAGAATAAGTGCAGTCCATTAATGTGAAACACCTGTCTTCTTGGATTTTTGTTTGAGTCTTTGCTCTGAGTCCATCAACTACCACTGAGCGCCAGCCCGAGCGATCTTCATTGTGTATATTCTTCCAACTGCTATTAAACAAGATACCCCACCTCCCAACTGATACTTTGTTCATCACATAACCATAATCCTGAGTTATCTGTCTATAAATTTCAATGGGTCAGATGTTTCACATATTTAAAAAATGGATTACCCTGCCCACCTCACACTTAGTGGGACTGTCAGTTTTGTCACACATTTTAAAGTTGCACAGCTAAGCAGTAAACAGCAGTATTGGATTGTATCTGCCATCAAACTGAAGCGGATGAGTACCAAGGTCAATGGTTGGTCAGCAGTGGTGGTGGTGGTGGTGGGGGGACAGGGGGATGCAGTCATGTGTCAAAACGAAATTTTCTTCATTTTCCAAATGACCCTCATATAAACAAACAAAGTGTGACTGGCATATAGTCATGCCGGCAATTATATGTGATGAGGTGTTGAAGCAGGCCCAAGATTCTACCTTACCAGGGCATGGATGTCGTTGAATTACTGAGCAACACACTGCGGAAAATTATTAGTGGAAATCACTCAACCAGGACAAGGAACAAACAGCATAACCTGTTTACTAAGAGTAGAGCTTAGTCATCAGTGAATTCCTTTGCAGAGATTCCAGAGACCAATAGACCATTCCAAATGGTTAGTACGGATATTCTTAGAACCTTTAGACGTACATTGGTGGAGAATCAATATGTTCTGACCATAACTGTTTACATTTGCATTATTTATCTATGATTGATGTGCCCAGTCAGCAAGCAAAAATAGTAGATCAGGCAATGGTTAACCATTTGGTGTTGAAGATAGGGATATCTGGTGTCATGATAACTGACCAGAGCAACAATTTCACGCCTGAGCTGATGAAGCTGTTATGTCGATACTTATGGATTCAAAAGTTCCAGAAAGGTGCACTCCGTCCGCAAGCAAATGGGACAGCTCGAGTGCATAGGACCATAGGAGAAATGTTGTTATGTAAATAGTCACCATAGTGACTAGGGACACTACTACCACTTGTGGTAGCAGCATACAACTCAAAGGTGCATCAGGGCACAGGATTATCACCATGTGTGGTAGTTTGTGGACAGATGATGCTTTTGAATTATACAGACTAAGCAACAGGGAGCATGTGTCTGCCATCCATAATTTTGCTAAAAGGGTAAGCGGTATATTGTGCTAGACGTAGAAGATAAACATGAAAGCCCTAGAATGACAATAAGGCACACACACAGAGCAAGGGCAATGTGCCCAATTACCTCACTTGGCAGTGGCTGATGTTGACCAACTCGTATGCTCCAAAAGAGAAGACAAAGAGATTCATTACACAATACCGGGAGACCTATCACGTGATTGAAGTGGCATCCCCAATCAATGTTTAATCACAGTTCCCAACTGGAAGCACTGTGACGGAAATATGGTGAGTTCATTCATTTATGAGTGCTCCTGAATTCCTGCCTCAATTACTGGCAGCTTGCTCAATATAAGGAAGGAAAATTGTAGAGGGAAGAGATAAAGCCCAAAGAAATGGGCAAATTATCCCTGCAGTTACTCATGTCTCTTCGTATGTACTGTCACAGGGTGACCTAGCAAACTGACTGAAGGTTACGCCTTCCTCTAGAGTATGGGCCAGACACAACGCAGGCCAAGGATGATAGATGGCAGCACCACTTGAGGAAAGGGGAATTGGGAGACCAAGAGGCATTAACATAGTGACAGTGACGGGGGGCCTTAAGGTACATCACATGTACATTGGTTAGCAGTGTACTGCTCATCCAGCAATCAGATGTAGTATTGTCCAACCATAGATGGGTGTTAAGGATGTGGGCAGTGAAAAACAAAACATGGAAACTGGATGAAACCTTTGGGAAGCTAAAACTCATGATTCAGGATGAACTGGTGATGAACAACACTTGAACAGAATACTGATTGTTATGGTCCTCCTCTGAATGCCTTGGTGCACAACTCTGCCAGAAAATAGAACACTTACCGCAAATCTGGCATCAGCAGAAGAGTGGTTGGATTGATGTGGGAGAGCGGATTCTGAAAACAGTTCTTGGTGTAGCTGATACAGAAGACCCGTTAAAAGGTAAGCTCTGTTTTATACCAGTTAGACAGAAACACATAGAGGATGATCAGAAAAGCATCAAGTTACATACCACTCAATTAGCAAGCCTAGAGAAAGACATAGTTCATAATACAGTACTTGGCAGTGTGGTACTTTGACTGCCACATTAGTGTTTCACATTCAGGAGACAACAACTTCGTGAACCCAGGCTTAGGCCTTATTGGGATCTGATTGGATGTTATTGACTCTCAGATGACCATTACTAGGCTCCTTAGAACACCCACAAATAGAACCACTGGTGCTCACATTGAGGCTGCTTAAATGCAGGAAGCACTCAGTCAAGCTACCTGTCAGCACCTAACCCCAGCACTCTTACCACTGGGATGGTTTCTCAAGGGACTATAGAGAGTTCAGAAAGGGTTACTGGCACCTCTGGAATTGTTAGCAATACTAATGGATTCCTTACCCTTGTATTACCATATTTCTGATATTGACATAAACCAGGGTGCAGCCCCGTCACATGTTCCAATACAAATACTGTTGACGTGTAAAGTACTTTGTAATCCATTCCTCCCCAGTGGCATGAGGAACTCCAAGGAAGTTCATATGATTGAAAGTGCATGACATACCACTAATGACACCTGACAGCATCTCCCATGCACTACTTTCTGCATCAGATTTACAACAGTGTTGGGCCAAACCAGTCACATTATGTCCCACAAGGCTAATACATATTGTTCCAGGATTTCGTGACCTCATCCTGTTCCATACTGAAAAGCCCATGTATGGGTGTCCTCAGGAAGTGATTCTGATAAAGCCAGCTACATTCAGAGGGTGAGTTCACACTGGTTCTTTTTGGTGGAAGAACTTGTAATTACCATCTGCAAGTTATGAGCAGGATCGCTTAAGTAACGCACAAGCTACAGGGTCAAGGTATGATAATCAACAGCACTTGCTATAACACATCTCATCCCTCTTTTTGGTTATCTGCAATTATTACTGTAATTACATGCTTGCACACTATATATTCACTACCCTATCTACCTGACCACCATTTCGAAATTCTTCACAAAGAAACTCTGACCTATATGAATGTTACCTCAGACATGAGATTTCTCATCCCACTTGACCAAATGCTAACCATCCAGAATGGAGTGCCATAAAGAACATCAGAAAATGCTAATGATATCAGGAACATTTGTGTCAGTCACATTCCCAATTCTGATCACTGTTGTCATAAGGGAAAAGTCACACAGATCCGAAACCTACCATTCTTCCACCTGCACACTTATACCAATAGTGTCAGTGCTAGTGAGGAAGCAGCTTAGTTACTGAGAAGTTGCAAGTGAATGCCTGTAAATAGTATGAGCCAAAGGCTCAGTAGGACATGTCCTTTACAAACTAAGTAAAAGGTTACTGGTTCGACCACAGCAAGAAATTTGGAGATCGGAATTATTCTAAGAGAGGAAGAGTGCAGCAGTGCGAGCTGAGGCACAGGCTCATTTCCATAATCACATTGCTTACCTAACCAGCTGGTGCAGCATTTCTCCATCCTGCCTATCTCAGTACAACTGTTCAGTCAATGACCAGCAGTGCTACCATAAATGGGATACTTTAGCAGTGTTGTGGCAAGTGGTGCACATGACACTTGGGGTGCCCACTCAACAAGAAGCCCATTCTTGTACGTATGAATACTGGCTGCCTAGCCAGGATGGGGCATCAAATCGGTAAGTCACCAAGTGAATGTCAACTGTAGTGTGGTGGACTTAACACCAAAACACCAATGTTGCACAACCCTCATTCTGACATGACAAACTGCTTGAGCATCCAGCTGCACCACCTATGAGTCAAGGGCCAAACTGAAATCCTTCCAGCCATTGGTTCACTGGGTGTCTGCCATACACTGAGACAGTCTGCCAGCCTGCATTGCCTACATCCAGCCAGGCTGAGCTGCCTCACCAGCAGCTGACCCTGCACAGCATGGCTGCCCAGGAATGCTAGCCATGCAAAGTTGCCTCACTGTTAGGCTGAGCTGATTGTAGTGTCAGCTGGTCACACCTCATCTACATATCAAGGACTGTTGGTTTGACATTCAGCCCTTGCCTGATGTGAACATGAGTCTTCTGTAATACTCTGTTAGGAAATAAATAAAGGCTTCAACTGAATTCAAGCTGTCTGTGCCTTGTGCTGCCCACCTACCTTTACCAGAGACCCCAGCACCAACACACGTCAACGACAAACCTGTCATTGTCAGTTGAATAAACTATTTACTTTTGGTGCACTGATGCAGAAGATAATTTCATAGGACAATAGGGAGTTAAAATGGGCAAAATAAATGAGATGCTTCTGGGGGGAAAAACTTCCTGAACTGGGCTTCTAGATTAGTTTCTCTGTGATTTGATTCCATTTTAACATATTATCCAACTGGACCCCAAGAAATTATATACAATGTGTTACATTTAGTGTATGACCATTAATGTCTGTTTCTTGTGTTACAGGTCATTTTTCATTGTTTTGAATTGCACTCAAACCTCTGTGAGATTAGGAAAAATGGCAGTGAATCACTTGCACGCTTTTTCAGCTATCACTTGAGCTGTGTCCCCGAAGTTTAAATTTCGACCTGTGGTTGGTGTGCTTGTGTCACCACAAAACTCTGTGTTTTTAGGTTAAGAACAAGAGTGGGCCTGGTACTGATCCTTGTGGGATCCCAGATGTTATGTACCACCCTCGTGAGGACAGTTTCAGGTCTATGGTACAGTCAGTCAATGACACTGTCTGCTTTCTGATGTGAAAGTAAAGTTTCCTCACATGTAATAGGAAAGCAATTACTGCACTAGCACTGTAGTTTGCCAAGTAGGATTTTTTGGCATACATAATCTAAGGCTTTCACATAGTCATAAAATACAGCAACAGGACATTTTTTAATTGCTTAGCTCTGTCAGGATTTCATTTGTAAGATCTTGTACTGCTTTCTATGTGGTAAACTGTTTATCAAAACCAAACTGAGGGGCAGTTAACAAGACATCCTATTTAGTTAAGTAAGTCAGTAATTATGCTATCACTTTCTCAAACAAGAAGGCTAACAGGAGTGGAATAGGTCTGTAAGTAGAGGCTGTTTGCTTATGTTCAGTTTTATAAATGGGCATTGCTGTGGTCTTCAACCCTAAGAATGGTTTCATGCAACTCTCCATACTTGTTTATCCTGTGCAACCATCATCTCTGTATAACAATCTCCATCTACAATTATTCCTCCTACTCCTCACCCTCCCCCCCCCCCCCCTGCCCCGTGCACACACATGCACATGCACCACCACCACCAAATTGAGTTATTCTTGATTTCCCACAATGTTTTCTGTCAACTAATCCCTTCCTTTTGCCAAGCTGTGCAATAAAACACTTTTCTCCCTAATTTGATTCAGTAACTATTCATTAGTTATTCAATATATCCATCAAACTTTCAGCACTTTCCTATACGACTTCAATTAAAATATTTCTATTTTCATCTTATCTATAATGCTTATCATCCACATTTCATTTACAAGTAAGGCTACACTCAAAGCTAAAACTATCAGAAAAGCCTAACTAAGACTTAAATTTTTTATTAGATGTTATCAAACATTTTGTTTCTTAATACTGCTTGACTGCATTTTTAACCATTCTACTTTGTACATCTTCAGTTATCATGCTGCCCAAGAAGCAAAACTCATCTACTGCTTCTAGTGACTGATTTCATAAGTCCATCAGTATCAGCTGACAATTCAGACAACCTCCATTACCCTTGTTTTTTTTCTTTTTTTTGTGGATGTTCATTTCATAACCTCTTTTCAAGACATTTACCTTTTCTGTTGGTCTTCTAACTCCTTCATTGATACCAACAGAATTCCTAAGACACCAGGTAATCATTTACATCTACACTCAATAAGCCACATTACGATTTGCAGCTGAGAATATTTTGTGTACCGCTGTCATTCTCCCCCTTTCCTGTTTCAGTCATGGATGGTCTGCAGGTAAAACAACTGTTGTAAGCCCCTTTCTCAGCTCTAATCTCTCCAGTTTTCCCTTCATGACATATACACAAGAGGAAGCAATATATCCATTGGCTCTCTATAAACATACATTCACAGAATTTCAACAGTAAACTACACATCAGTGAATGATACTTCTCTTATAACTTCTGTGACTAGAGCTAAGTACCTCCTTGACACTTTCATTCTTTCTAAATGAACCTGTAACATACAGTGATGGTACTTTCTGCCTTAAGATTTTTATTTTTTCTCCCTGACTAACTCCCTCTCCAACTTTCTCCTTGGTTTTATTTAATGCCTGCTCATTGTACAGATAAAACAACACTAGGGATGGCTACAACTTTGTCTCACACCCTACTCAACCAAGTTTTTCTTTAGTGACCTTTAATTCATACAACTGCAGTCTGGTATCTGCACAAGTGGTAGATACCTCTTTGCTTCCTACATTTTATCCCTTCTACCTGCAAAGTTTCAATGAGTGTATTCCAGTCAAGGTTGTCAAAAATTTCAAAAATTCCAGTCCCTCCACAAGTCATCAACCCTCTACAGTGCTAGACTTCTGACATTACAGTTTTCCTATAGCAAACACCATTGTCCATGAACAACCTCACAGAGCATCAGGTATGACCCACAACATCAGGTGTATATATTGTAAAATGTAACTGCACCATAGCACTCCCAAAGCCACTATAGCACATATGCATTTCATGCCATTGAGTTCTATTTGCGAGGAATTCTTAAATCCAATCACAAGTCCGGTCCGATAAATTGATTTTGTATTTGGTTCACTGCATAACAGTGTGGAACTGTACTGAATGCCTTCATAAGGTTTGTAGGTAAACTGAAAATAGCAACCACATCCTATCAATGCCTTACCTCAACCATCAAAGCAGCAGAATTCTACAAAGAAAAGCTGGAAACTAGCAATAGCTTTGCCACAATAGCACAAGAGGTTGATTGCCCACTAAATGATTACGAGATGCACATATTTGATACTGAGTACAGAGATATAAATTAGTGAAAATAGCACCAAACATTTTTCTGGGACTTATCTTGAGCAAAAAACCTACGTGCAAAGGTAATAATATAGCAACATACTAATTTTTGAAACTTTTCAACACAATTTAATGTTGATTAAGTAATAAGAGATCACATTTAGCTGCAGAATGAAGTTCGGGAATTAACCCTAGTGGTGTACACTTCTGAAATGGTTATGCAAACTGTGTACGAGGATCACAGTGACCCTCAATTATTTTCTGGAGAAATTTCCTGAATATAGACTATTTTGTAATGAAATTGGATTCCCATACACTAAATTCATTTTTTCACCTCTATCATGTACTTTCTCAAACAATATTATTATTAATACAAGGTCCGGCAGAAAAACCTCCCCTTTAAGGAATGCTAATAAAAACAACACCAAATAAGGTAGAACAATTTTATTTATACTAAATAAAAGTACATATTATGCCATTTTAGAAAATACTCTTATGGTCTTACTTTTTAAATAAAACATCCCTTAAATGGCTTCCTGCACTGTCGACACACTGTTTGAGTCTTTCCCTGAAGTTATTCATTACTCTTTGAGTCATTTCAGGTGGAATAGCTTCAATCTCTTGTGTAATTGCTTCTTTCAGGGCTCGTAAAGATTGTGGACGTTGTTCATAAACTTTTGCTTTTAAATAGCCCCAAAGAAAGAAATCACAGGGCGTTAAGTCCGGCGATCGTGGGGGCCAGCCAATGTCTCCACGCAACGAGATCACATGTCCAGGAAACATTTCCTTCACCAATGCCAGTGACTGCCGCGCTGTGTGGGCAGTAGCACCATCTTGCTGGAACCACACGTTCTCTATTTCACCAAAAAGCTCCCTTAGTTGCGGTTGGAGAAAGTCGCGGAGCATGGCACAATAGCGTTCAGTGTTGACGGTTAAATTCCTGTCATTTTCTTCGAAAAAGTAAGGACCGCTCACTCCGGAATTGTAAACAGCACACCATACTGTTACTTTAGGGCTATGAAGTGGTCGTTGATGAAGTTCTTGGGGATTGTGTTCACACCAGTACCTGCAATTTTGGCTGTTCACTGTTCCGGCAAGGTGAAAGTGTGCTTCATCAGAAAAAATCACAATATCGTTGGGACGAATGTTCCGAAGAAGGTCTTGGCACAAACTTACACGGACACCACAGTCTCGTTCACTCAGTTCCTGCGTAGTTACAATTTTGTAAGGATGCATTTTAAGATCTCGATGCAAGATTCTTCTCACACTTCGATCAGATATCCGTAATGCTGCCGCATGCTTTTTAGCGGATCGTCGAGGAGATTGTTGAACTGAAGCTCTAACTGCATCAACATTTCCGGGGCCTGTTGCAGTCCGTGGTCGTCCAGGTGGTTTCCTTTTTAATGCGGAACCTGTCTCACGAAAGTTAGCAACCCAAGAATAAATTGTTTTCTTATCGGGAACAGGGTCCCGTCGTCCGAGCGCAAAGCGAACGCGAAAAGCACGTTGAGTATTAATAGGCGATTCGCCATTTTGAATAAAATCTTCCACTACGAAGGCACGATGTTCACCAGACCACGCCATGGCGTACACTGAAAACGGCACGTAGGCAGCTACTTAACGATGCGCCCCCCACCACTCTGCTCCTTCTACTGTCCGCTGCACTTTACTTTGTAATCGGGGAGTTTTTTATGCCGGACCCTGTACATCCAAAATTTGAGACTAAGTAAAAACTGCCATGGAAGCTTATCAGTGATGCAACTTGATAGTGATTTGGATTTAAAGACTTTATTTGCAGGTTAATTGGATGAAGATGCTATTCATTTAATAAAATGCATATATTACATAAGTGCTTTGTAGTGTTCTCCATTATTCTAAATCAATTCATTCATTATTTCCACACACTTAGAATATGGACTACAGTGTTGTAGGAACTGTAGGTCTATTCTATTAGAGGACAGTGGTGTTCCACAATGACCATTCTTACCTTGGACAACTGTATTTTGTTCATCACTGTCTGAAATTTGGCAGACTGACCAGTTTTGCCATTGTTCATAACTGCTGCCAGAACATCAGCTTCAGAACCACTCTTATCACGAAAGTCACTTATGTCACTTCCACAATTGACAATGTAGGAAAAACATGGATTGCTACTTACCATAAAGAAGACACATTAAGTCACACACAGGCAGAATTACAAGACACTTGCATAAAGCATCTGGCCACAGCCTTCATAAAAAAAAAAGAGGCCCACACCATGCATACACACAAGCAAGAACACCTCATTCACAAATGACTGCCAACTCCAGCATCTCGGACCAGAATGCAACTATCATGTGGGATGCAAGCAGCAATCTGGAGGGGGCAGGGAAGGGAAAGGGATAGTAGTGTACAGGTGGGGAGAGAGAGAGACAAATGCTGTTTGCTGGAATGTACAGGGACCGGAAAGCCAACAGGTGCAGCATCAGGAGATTGTCAGGCAGGGAGGTGGGGAAAAAAGGAACGAAAAAGGAGAAGAGTAGGGAAAGATTCATTGGCAGAGGATGAATATAAACAGGGTGGGAGATGAGAAAGCAGAGAAGATGATAGGCAGAAGGGACGAAAACTCTTGGGAGGAGAGTGTGGAGACATTAGTTACCATAGGTAGAAGCTGGGATAGTTACAGGAGCAGAGAATGTGTTGTAACGATAAGCTGTTGGTGGAGGAAAGGACCCAGATGATTCAGGTAGTGAAGCAGCCATTGAAATCAAGTGTGTTATGTTTAGCTGTGTGTTGTGCCACAGGGTGGTCTACTTTGCTGTTGGCCGCAGTTTGGCTGTGGCCATCCATCCTGGTGGTTGTCATACCAATATAAAAATCTGTGTAGTGATTGCAGCAGAGCTGGCAAATGACATGGCTGCTTTCACAGGTGACCCAGCTCCTGATGGGGTAGGATAAACCTGCGGCAGGAGTAGAATAGGAAGTGCTAGGTAGGTGGATTGGGTAGGCTTTGCACCTGGGTCTTCCACAGGGATATGAACCTTGTGGCAAGTGTTTGGGATTGGAAGTGGCGTGGAGATGGACTAGGATGTCAGTGGAGGTTGGGTGGGTGACAGAACAACACAAGGAGGGATGGGGAGTATCTCAGCTAGAATCAAAGTCCTGACAGAATGAAGATAGGGTGTCTTGGCCCTGAGTCCAGATTGTGAAGATGTCATCAAGGAACCTGAACCAGACTATGGGTTTGGTGTTTCAGGAGGCTAGGAAGGTCTCCTCTAGATGGCCCATAAAAAGGTTGGCATAGGAGGGCAGAAGAAATAGTTGTGGGTTAGGATGATGTTAGTATAAGGAATGAGGTAGTGAGTATGGAGTCTGAAGGTCATTGGGAAAGGTAGTGTTCAATAATCATAAGTACATGGGCATGAGGGATACTGGTGTGTAGGGTGGTGGCGTCAACAGTGGAGAGTAGAGATCCAGGAGGTAAAGGGATGGGGTTGGTGGAGGGTTGGTGAAGGAAGTGGTTGGTGTCTTTGATGTGGGAGGGTAGATTACAGATAACCGATTGGAGGCGTCATTCAATGAGAGCTGAAATGCTTTCAGTGGGAGCACAATAACCAGCCACAATGGGACATACATGATTGTTAGGTTTGGAAAAATGGATTCAGGGGAGATGTTCTGGGATGGGCCTAAGGCTTTAAGCATGGATTGGAGGTTGTGTTGGACTTTTGGGATGGGATCATTCTGGAAGAGTTTATAGGTTGCTGAGTCAGATAATTGACAGAGGCATTCCACCACGAATCATAACAACAGTAGTGGAAGCTTTGTCTGCAGGCAGAATGATTAGGTCAGGATTTGTTTTGAGGTTGTGTATGGCTGTTCTTTCTTCTGCTGAAAGGTTGGTGTTCTGAGGAAGGGACCTGGGGAAGGATGATAAGGCTAAATTGAAGGTAAGGAATTCCTGAAAGGAGACCAGTGGGTGGTGAGTTGGGAGGGGAAGGGGAGAGGACCATGGTTGGATGGTGGTACAAACTGGAAGAGGCAGGATTTAATGTTGGAATTAGGGTGGTTATGGGTGGAGGGATTTGCAGCAAAGAAATGCTTCCATTGCAGGTTGGTTGGTTAGTTGGTTGGTTGGCTGGTTTGGGGTATAAAGGGACCAAACTAAAGGGTCATCAGTCCCTTTTTCTTCAAGCAAACAACTCTCAAGGTAACACAATTAAAAACAAAGGAGTTGGGGGAAGTAAAGGGGGTAAAACTAACGGGGAACCACGCCAAAACAAAAAATGAAAGAAGTGAAGCAAAGTGGGAAACATATGCTACAAGGAAAGGTAGAGGAAGGTATTAATATCATACAGCAGATGGCTTGGGCTGGCTGATCACAAAGATAAAAAAGAATGAGCCATTCACTCTGCAACACACTAAAATCGCCAGCCGAAAAGACAAGGTGAGAAAAACAGACATAGGGAAAAGACGAACAACAAGGCAAACAAAATGCAAAGCAAGAGTGAGAAAGAGGTAAAAGGGAGGGAGAGCATAGGCCTGGGAGAGGCCAGACACCCAACTTTAGATGGTATGATGAAAAAAACCTCATGAATAAAATGTAAAACTAAATCAGCCATTGAGGCATTGTCTACCAACACCATAGGTAGGGTGCTGGGAAGGTTAAAAGTCTGCCCCAGAGTGGCTAAAATTGGGCAGTCCAACAGGAGGTGGTGACAGTTATATGTAAGCCACAGTGACACCGAGGTGGGTCCTTGCGACAGAGGAGGTAATCGTGTATTAGTCAAGTATGGACAATGCAGAGCCGGCAAAGGACAACAGAGTCCCTGCCAGAGTCTCACACAGTTGACCGCTACACATTCGTTGTCACCTTGATAAAACAGAGTTTGTTTGTGGTGATGAGGATGCGCCACTCAGTATCCCAAATTGTGAAAACTTTGCAGTGGAGGACCGAATGGAAATCAGTTTCTGGCAGGCCGATCTCCAGAGTTGGTTCACCTGTAGTCTGTTTGGCCAGGCTGCCAGCAAGTTCATTGCCCAACACCCTGACATGTCCTTGGATCCAAATGGTCACTGAACTTCCACTCTTCCCAAGGGCATAAAGAGACTCCTTGATAGTCAGTACCAAAGGATGTCGAAGGAAACAATGGTTGAGAGCCTGGAGGCTGCTTACGGAGCCACAACAGATGACAAAAGGACTCACTGGTGCAAGAGCAGATATGCTCAAGATCGCGACAGACGGCTACCAACTCTGCAGTGAAAATACTGCAGCCATCAGACAAGGACTTGAGCATAAGAGAAGCCAACAAGACTGCTGACCATTGATCCATCCACATAGACTATTTCTGAGCCCTCAAACACACTGAGAAGGGAAAAAAAATTGCCAGCGGAGGTGGAGCAGAGCCTTTTGGGCCTTGCGATAAGTCCAGCCAAATCTGTGGTCAAGGTATGGACCATGGAGGTATACGTAAGTGGTCCCACAGGAAAGGTGGTAGAGGGGAAGCATCAGGTTCATTAAGAAGTGACCAGACACGGAGGGCAAGGGTATTCCCAGTTCTGGGCCACCGTTGTGGGAGATAGACAACTGTGTTATGGAAAAGAAGACAGTAATTTGGAAGGTGAGGCAAACTATGAATGTGAGCAGTATCATTTGGAAGCAGTAGTTTCTGCCAGAGTTGCAATGGCGGAATGTCAGCTTCCACAAGGAGGCTGTTCACAGGACACGTTTGGAAGGCTCTCATTGCGAGCTGAACTCCGCAATGGTGTATAGGGTCCAGCAGACGCAGTGCGGAGGGCAATGTTGAACCGGACACTGGCTCCCACAGTTGATTCAGGACGGGCTTTGTACAGCTGCAGCAGTGTAGGATGATCAGCACCCCAGTCGGTGTGGCTCAGGCATCGAATAACATTAAGATGCTGCCAGCACTTGTCCTTAAGCTGACGAAGATGGGGAAACCAAGTTAAGCTGGCATCGAAGACCAGTCCCAAAAAGCGGTAAGTCTTCACTACCTCTAGTAGTTGATCATCGAGGTAAAGTTCTGGACGGGGGTGGATAGTATGATGACAACAGAAGCACATGACGCAAGTCTTGGCAGCCAAAAACTGAAAGCCGTGAGTGAGGGTCCACAACTGCACCTTCCATATAGCTCCCTGCAGCTGGTGTTCAGCCACACCAATAGAACAGGAGCAGAAGAAAATACAAAAATCATCAGCATATAGGAGAGAAGAGACTGACAACCCTATGGCTAATGTGAGACCGTTGATGGCAATAAAAATGTGGGACACTCAGGACAGAGCCCTGTGAGATCCTATTCTCTGGTATATGGGGTGCACTGTGGGAACCACCAACACGAACTCTGAAAGTGCAGAGTGACAAAAAATTCTGACTAAAAATAGAGAGTGGGCCCCAGAGACCCCACTCATACAGAGTAGCGAGGATGTTGTGTCATCAAGTAGTATCATAGGCCTTCGTCAGGTTGAAAAAGACGACAATAAGATGTTGTAACTGGGAAAAGGCTGATCAGATGGCAGACTCCAGGTGGACCAAGTTATCAATGGTGGAGCGCCTAAGGTGAAAATAGCCCTGGGATGGAGCCAGAAGGCCACGAGACTCAAGGAGCAAACACAAACGCCTGCTCACCATATATTCAAGCAGCTTGCACAGGGCGTTGGTGAGGCTGATGAGACAATGGTTTTCAACATCTAGTGGGTTCTTACCAGGCCTTAGCACTGGGACGATGATACTTTCTCACCACTGCGATAGGAATTCGTCGTCACTCCAGATGAGGTTGAAGACAGGAAGGAGGTGGTGCTGAGAATCCACTGACAGATGTTGAATCATTTGGGAATGGATGCGGTCTGGGCCAGGGCATGTGTCAGGACAGTCACCAAGGGCACTGAGACATTCCCACTCACTGAAAGGAGTACTATGTGGTCCAGGTTGGTGTGGAGCAAAAGAGAGGTGTTGTCATTCCACATGCTGTTTGAGGAGATGAAAGGCAGGATGGTAATTCTCAAATTCAGAGGTGTGAGCATATTGCTTGGCAAGATGCTCTGTGATTATGTCTGGATCAGCAGATACAGCTCCATTTGTGGAAATTCCAGGTACACCTACAGGTGTCTGATAGCCATGAAGTCAGCAGAGCTTGGTCAAAATCAAGGATAGGGGAGTTCATGTTCCAGTGGTGAAGACACAGCATTCCGAACACTCCTCCTCCCATCATTTGATGAGTTGGTGAACCTAGGTACAGAGCTGTTTGAAGACAGTGAGGTTCTCCAGGGAGGGGTGGTACTTACGATGTTAGAGAGCCAGTCTGTGGTCTCTAATGGTCGCAACAATTTCCAGTGACCACCAAGGCAGTGACTCCTGCCAGGGGCAACCAGAGGAACAAAGGATTACTGTTTCAGCTGCAGCAATAATGATGTTATTGATGGCGAGGGTCACCTCATCGATGGTGGCATGCAACGGAGATTCAAAGGTGGCAGCAGAGGTGAAAGTGTCCCAGTCAGCCTTGAGAAGAACCCACTGAGGCAAGTGTCGAGATGAGGGATGCTGGGGTAGGGACAAGAAGAGCAGAAAGTGGTCACTACCTCATGAGCTCTCCAGTGGATAGATGGGAGAAGGTGAGGGCTGCAGACCAAGAGATCAATGGCTGAGTATGTGTCATGTGCCAGACTGAAATATGTGAAAGCACCTGTATTTAGGAGGCAAAGATTGGGTTGAGTCGAGTTAGTAGGTTCTTGACATCTTTGCCAAGGCCAACATCGGTTCCACCCCACAAAGGGTTATAGACATTAAAATCACCCAGAAGGAGAAAAGGTGGGGGGAGTTGCAAAATGAGTGCAGCCAATACCTGGGGCAGTGCATCACCATCTGGAGGGAGGTAGATATTGCAGGTGGTAATTTCCTGTGTTGTCCTGACAGCCACAGCTTCTAAAGGTGTTTGAACCAGCACAGGTTCGCTACAGACAGAGATAAGGACAAAGATACAAACTACACCTGACGGTCTGTCACAGGCAGGACAGTTTTTACAGTACCCCAATAGCCACGAAGGGTTGGGATCTGCATTGCAGAAAACCAGGTTTCCTGAAGGACAACGCAAAATGCAGGTGTAATGCTTAAAAGTTGACATAACTCAGCCAGGTGGGAGAAAAGCACTGCAGTTCCACAGTAAATGACACTTTCTGTCATCTGGGAAGGCATGAAGTGACAAAGGAAGTACATTACACCTCAGCATTACCTGCCACCACTGGTTGAGAGTTGGCATCCAGTACCATTGCATCCAAAGCATCAGCTAGATCTAGGTCCTCAGGAGTTGCCAGAATCACCACCTTATCCTCAGATGCAGGGCCGTGGGTAAGTGGTGGTCTGGGGGCCACTGGAGGCTCCTGTTTCTTAGCAGACTACTTCTTTAATGTTTTGCATAGGGGGAGGGACATAAGTTTTGACATCACATCAGTATACCATAACCTTGATCTTTTCAGGTAATGAATCACCCTCAAAGTCCAAGAGGAAGGCACCGGTAGCAACCCTATTGTCTTTACAGTCCCTGTAAATGTGTTATATGAAATGAACACCCCACCATTCTAAATTGGCATGTAGCTTCTTGTCAGATTGCAATATGAAGTCGCAATGAAAAATTGTTCCCAAGACCATGTTGAGGCTTTTATGGGGAGTGGCCAAAACAGGACTATCACCCAGCTTGTCACAGTTGAGTAACGTCTGGGACTGAGTTGGGGATGCTGTCCGAATCAAAACCGACCCATTGCACATTTTGGACAGTGCTGTCACTTCCCCAAAATTATCCTAAAGGTACTCAACAAAAAACAGACGCTTCATATCCAGAAAGGAGTTCCCATCAGTTCTGTTGCACACTAAGTAATGAGGCAAATATGGATGTCATCCTTCTGTAGCCCTACATTCCTCCCATGGTGTTGCTAGAAATGGGAATGATTTAGGGTCATACCTATCAGCAATATAATCAACCTTCCCTTTCTTAGAGACTGCGGGGGCTATTCGGTCTCCAGCAAAAGAGGACTTGGCCCGCTTCATTGTGGGTCATCTACCCTGATGTCATCCACTCCGACCAGGAGCTCTCCCCATGGGCACCACCCAGCTTCAGCAAAGACCACCTGGCACAATGGCCGTTGCCGGGAGTCCTGATGCCCCTAGAAGATGGGCATCTACTCCTTGGCAGATGTGGGGAGGTTGCAGCTCTGGCATCGGCAGTGCGGTCCTTGTGTTGTCAGGAGGCTACTACCAAATCAGTAAATGATGGCCTCGCCACAGTAGACTGGCAACCGTACTGGTTGTTGGGTCCCAAGGAACCCAATATTGTCTTAGGCGAAAGAGGGCAGCACAATATGGAAGTAGATGATGTACCCTGTAATGCAGATAACTGGATTGCAGGTGGAGGAGCAGACCCAGGACAATATCAGGTGCTAAAGATCTAACCGCACACTGGATATACAGTGCACAATGTAAGGCATCCATCCCCAAATGGCCCACACTTCAGATAGTTTTGAATGAGGTGCAGGTCAAACCCTGAAAGGGGACCATAACTGAGTTGGCCGAAAAGTGTGAGACTCCTTTTAGTCACCTCTTGTGACAGACAGGAATGCCTCGGGCATATTGTAACCTCTGACCCACAGGGGATTTCCATTGCATGGATTGGGAGAAGGAGAATAGGTCTTTGACAAGTCCAACATGGTTAAATTTGGTTGCAGGGCTAAAGGTGAGGCTTTTAAATAGGACTGAGACTTCTGTGGAGCTGAGAGTTTAGTTGGAAAGGTTAACAACAATGTTACAGGAATGTGTTGGTTCTAGATAGGTGGAGAGTTGGTTAGGAGTTTTGGGAAATGTGGCAATTTAAAAAGCCAGAGAGGCAGGGTTTAACTGCTATGAGGGGTGGCTGAGGAGGACCACTTTGGGTGCAATAGTGTTTTCTGCTCCATTTTCCCCCACCTCCATGCCCCACAACCTCCTTTTGCTGCCCCTGTTGGCATTCTAGTCCCTGCACATTCCACCAGACAGTGTTCCTCTCTCTCTCCACCCATACATTACTATCTCTTCCTCGCCCTCTCCAGATTGCTACTTGCATCCCACGTGATAGCTGCATTATGGCCTGAGATGCTGGAGTTGGCAGTCGTGTGTGCATGAAGTCCGCTTGCTTTTATGTGTGAATGGTTTGTGTATGTCTCTTTTACTAATGATGGCTGTGGCCAGAAGCTTTATGTAAGTGTCTTTTAATTGAGCCTGTCTGCAACTTAATGTGTCTTCTTTATGGTAAGAAGCAATCTATCTTTTCCTACATTGCTGATATTTCTGCCTGGAGTTTCCATTGGTTGACTTCCACGATTGAGTTGTTCTAACAATGCTTCCCATGTAACATCTTCCGTAAGTAAATCCTACATGCCATTTTCACATAAATATACTTCTCACTCAGCAACCAAATAGTTACACAAAGTGTACTCCACAGTCACAGTGACCCTTCAAAAAATATTCCTTTCAATGTCACACAATTTTGAATGTCTGTCCTCTACTAGGTCTCACTCAGTGCTGAATTTACATTGGTGGCAGTGCAATGTGTATGTGCAGTGGTGCATGCACAGTAAGAAATGAAAACCTCCAGGGTCAGACTAACGTATACTTCTAAAGTTAAGGAAATAGAAGGAATACTAAAAAGAAAATTTACCTCTTTTTCCAGCAAATGTGACAAACAAACTTATCTGTCTTAACAAAGACGAATAAATACGTGCAGGGCCCATGATAGAAATTCACATTATTGCAGGGCATTCTGTAGAAGAAAAGAAGATTAATTTTAGTGTCTCATCCATGATGTCATTTGAGACGAGTTTCAAAAAGAGTAAACATGAGGAAAGAATCTGGCCATTCAAAGGAACCATCCTGGCATTCACCTTCACTGATCTGAGAAACCTATCACTTCAAAACATTGTCCAGTGTCTTCTCCACTGAACCCCATCCCCACTCCACCCCATCCCACCCCACTCCCACTCAGTGTACGTACTTACACTAACAACAAGATAGTGAGGGGATTGGAAAAATATAAATGATTTGCATAACATAACTGATCTGTTTTATACATTTTTTTCTATTTATTTTCTCTCACAGATCTCTGCTTTCTGTATATATCTTCGGACGGAATTTGCATTGACAATAAAACAATTTTAAGGTTCTACAACAACAAAAACAATCAATTTTTGATGACATAATGTAATTGGAAAGCCTTTGGAGCCACTGGCTCCTTCTTCTGGCAGTAGGGTTGAAGGGGAAGGAAGCGGGGTGGAGGGAAAGGAATTGGAGAGGTTTAGGACAAGGATTAGAGTTTAGAAAAGTCACCCAGAACCCCAGTTCAGGAGAGACTTGCTGGCAAGGCTCCCCTGACCTAGAGAAGGGGAAGGAAGTGGGGTGGAGGGAAAGGAATTGGAGAGGTTTAGGACAAGGATTAGAGTTTAGAAAAGTCACCCAGAACCCCAGTTCAGGAGAGACTTACTGGCAAGGCTCCCCTGACCTAGAGTTCTGGGTGACTTTTCTGAACTCTATCCCTTGTCCTAAACCTCTCCAATTCCTTTCCCTTCACTCCTCTTCCTCCCTCTTCAACCTTTTTGCCAGAAGAAGTAGCTGCTGGCTGCGAAAGCTTGCATACTAAAAACCTTTTTTATAAGTGTGTTCTCCTGCCACCGCTTGGGGAGTAGATTTCTTATGTGTCCAATTACATTAAATTTTATAGTTCTGTAATAAGTGCTCTCAACGAAGATCAAAAGAGGTCAAGTAGGGGGAAAAATTTAAAATTTGTGTAGTAGGAAATTTTTGCACTATGGTATGAGGGAGTGTCAACAACCTACTAAAATTGCACCCCCCACCCCCTGTCATCGCAGTAGGGTATGAATATTGGTGTAGGCGTGTGTAAAGGTCACTTTTTAATGTTTTTCTTGAGTAATCTTAAATAACAGCCTCTAGCAAAAATGACACAACAGCTGAATAGCTGTGATAATGACTTAAATGTACATTATCAGTCTTTTCCTGATGTCTGAGTAACTTTTGAATCATAATTGTTCTTAGTGTCATTCTTTCCTCAATGTATAAATAACTTTTGTGTCATAATTGTTCTTAGCATCATTGTTGATATGAGCAAAATAGCTATAGTATATTTACAAGGTCTGTTCAAAAACTCCAGAACTTCATCCACAAAATTTTTCTATGCTTTCCTTTTAGTTATTGTGCATGGTCTCCTTCAAAATATTCTCGCTAACGATTGATGCACTGCTCCCATCACCATTTGCAGTTCCAGAAACAATCCTGGTATGCCTGTTGCTGGATCACATGTCTACAAATTTTCCTTTATCTCACCCATCATTGAAATCTTCACCCTTTCAATGGGATTTTCAACTCTGGAAATAAAAAACAATTCTGCTGGGGCCAAGTGAAGAGCATACTGAGGATAAGGCAGCACAGTGATTTCATTTTCTGTGCAATTTGTTTCCTTCTCACACTTTCTCGCAGGCAATGCAACACACCCTGATAGTACCATTGATTAACAATTTGTTCCTGTGGCATGAATTCATGATGAACTAATCCTTCAAAGTCAAGGAAAACTATCAGCATGGCTTTGACAGTTGACTTGACCTAGTGAGCTTTTTCGGTTTTGGAGAACCTTTCCCGACCAATTGTCAAGACTAAACCTTGGTCTCAACATCGTAACCGTAGACTTACATCTCATCATCAGTTATGTTTCTGTTAAGGAACATATTATTTTCATTTGTGCAATCCGAAAGCTCTTCACAGATTGTGAGGCAAAGGTCTCTCTGGTCTTCACTCGTGAGCAGTGAAATGAACTTGACAGCAACACGATGCATTCCAGGATGCTGTGTCGGGATTTCATGACATGATCGAACTGAAATGTTACATTCTTCTGTAAGCTCTCAGTCAGTCAGTCAGTCAGCCAGTCTTCAATTGGCACACACAATTTTGTTGATGTTCCTGGCATGAGTGTCGTTGGTAGATGTTGAAGGGCACCCTGAATGAGGGTCATCTTTAATTTTCATCTGGCCATTCTTAAACTGTGTGAACCATTCATAAAATCGAGAATGGCTTAAGCACTCATCACCGTAGGCTTGCTGCATCATTTGGTGTCTCTCTGTAAAGGTTTTCTTAAGTTTCACGCAAAATTTAGACACGTTGCTCCTCTAACTCTGCCATCTTGGAATTCGCAAACAGTGCGCCACAACGTTCTACTCAATGCAACACTGAACAATCACTAACGGACATACAACAATGAAACTTCCAGTAGTTACACATTAACCACAGGCGTGTGCAGGGATACCAACCACATTTCTCTCCAACACACCATTGGTGTGAAATTACAAATGCTCCAGAATTTTTTGAACGATCTTGTATTTGCAGTTGTTAAGTGAGCTACTGTGTACAAAAGTTCAACAGCTGGAGCTTTCAACTGCCTGCCACACTGAAGAGCCTGTCCCCTGTGTAACATGCTGTCAACACATATTTGACAATGCCTATTTCATTGTCTTCACGGTCATTGCCTGCAAATTTTTTTCACAGCATTAGGGGTATCAAATTTATCGTTAAATATCTGAGCTAAAGATCTGAACAGGTCACAATTGCCTGGCTTTACAATATCCTGTCAATGATTGACAGCAGCAAGGTGCCACATTTACCAATACAGTCTCTTTCCCTCAACACTACAAAGGTCACTGACAACATCACACTTACAAATTATGCGCCTCTCAACACTGCTTATAGGAACATATTTTACATTAAAGTTCACTTAACAACTGCAAATAAGTGCTCATTTAATATGCTGAAAATAATTCCACTATATAAACCCGAGCTTGGTGAAGGCATTTTGTCTACTCACATAAGAGAACTGAACAGGAAATGTTGCAGAGGTATGGTCCATCTGCAAAATAAAAAATGAGCAGTATCAAAGATACCTTTTCCAAATTGCTACTGCTCCCATACAGGATGACTGAGATTCGGTTTCCCCTCTAGCAGTGTAGAACAGTGTACACAGATTTAAACAGTTCCTGTACGTATGTGTTTCTTGTGTTAGTATAACTGTATTCCATATAGTGTTAATGCACTTTGTGGAAAGCTAACATCCTCCGTGAATGTCTGCACACTGTATCACAAGTGGTTCATAAGGTGCACTGCAGAGGGTCAGTGTAACTTCGTGATGCACCCTGTATTTGGTTCTTCTGACATAGCAGGGTAGACAGAGCTGGCAATCACCTTCTTGCCCTTCAGTTTGAAGACCTAAAAAAGAGGGAAGCTCATGACCAGAACCCAGCGACCTACCTTTCCTTGTGGGTCTACCCTGCACCCCTGCCCCCTTTCACAATGCCAGAACACAATTTATCCTTTAATGTGCCTCTACTGCACCTAGACGTGGTACACTCATGTAATAGTTGTATTTAACACGCTTCATTTAACAGTAAACAGTAATTTTACACCATTAAAACACTGTTTCTAATAGTCTGTGATTTTTGCATCCGCTGCCACATGGAAATTGTTGGTTCAACAGAAAAAATGAATAGGACCTTTTTTGTAGGAAATTTAATGTAGTTTAATTTTGTACTGGGAGATATTTTGACCAGAAGCCACAGTTTTTGAGTTAAAGACAACCATAAAAAGAATGACCTTTAAATGCTCTCCTCACCCCACTGGTGGGAATTTTTAGTGTGTTGTTCACGACACTCCTTCCTATCACTCTACAAAAATTTGCAACTACACTAATTTTTTCCACAGATTCTCCTTCATTGACTGGACTGCTTTATAAAATCCTGAATCTTGTAGTGGACAAAAAAACAATGAAAATCATGCCTATGAGTATCACTGTAGGATCTCTAATAAAGTAATTTGAGTTTCTGGACCCAATTTACCACCATTTTCACTTTATAATACAACACAAGTAGTTCTATGTGTCAACTTCACTTTGTCAAATTCATGGCACCAAGACTTGACACCATTTTATCCCTGCCTACATTGGTAGCCTCTGCACCACCATATGATGCTACTTTCTAGTGTAACTATATCATTGTTTCCTCATATTCTGTAAATAAATAGTAAGAATGGCTGTCCGTATTTTCTCATGCAAGTCCAGATTCCTCTCGTTTTAATATTGCTGTCATTACGTGGCACATACACTAGTGTAAGTAATACAGCCCTTGAGAAGGCAGACACCTTGAATGAGTCAACTCTGTTTCGTCTTCTGCTGGAAGACATCAATCATATATAACACACTCTGATTAAGTAAATATCTAATAGTGATGCAACTATTATTTGAGCCCTTAGAACTTCTTGTTAAATATTTTTAGTGTGGATTCCAGTGTATGGAACATCACTCAATAACTACTAAAGTTGGAATTCAGTTGTGACCCTCCTGCATTTTTTGATAATCTTGAAATAAACTGGGCTTGTCATTCACTTTATGAAAAATTGGTTTTTTGTGGTTGTTCCACAGCAATCACCAAGGATGGTAATGCCTCACTTCCTTTTTTGCGACTGATCATTTTTTTTTTGTCATCAGTCTACTGACTGGTTTGATGCAGCCCGCCACGAATTCCTTTCCTGTGCTAACCTCTTCATCTCAGAGTAGCACTTGCAACCTACGTCCTCAATTATTTGCTTGACGTATTCCAATCTCTGTCTTCCTCTACAGTTTTTGCCCTCTACAGCTCCCTCTAGTACCATGGAAGCCATTCCCTCATGTCTTAGCAGATGTCCTATCATCCTGTCCCTTCTCCTTATCAGTGTTTTCCACATATTCCTTTCCTCTCCGATTCTGCGTAGAACCTCCTCATTCCTTACCTTATCAGTCCACCTAATTTTCAACATTAGTCTATAGCACGACATCTCAAATGCTTCGATTCTCTTCTGTTCTGGTTTTCCCACAGTCCATGTTTCACTACCATACAATGCTGTACTCCAGACGTACATCCTCAGAAATTTCTTCCTCAAATTAAGATCGGTATTTGATGTTAGTAGACTTCTCTTGGCCAGAAATGCCTTTTTTGCCATAGCGAGTCTGCTTCTGATGTCCTCCTTGCTCCGTCCGTCATTGGTTATTTTACTGCCTAGGTAGCAGAATTCCTTAACTTCATTGACTTCGTGACCATCAATCCTGATGTTAAGTTTCTCGCTGTTCTCATTTCTACTACTTCTCATTACCTTCATCTTTCTCCGATTTACTCTCAAACCATACTGTGTACTCATTAGACTGTTCATTCCGTTCAGCAGATCATTTAATTCTTCTTCACTTTCACTCAGGATAGCAATGTCATCAGCCAATCGTATCATTGATATCCTTTCACCTTGTATTTTAATTCCACTCCTGAACCTTTCTTTTATTTCCATCATTGCTTCCTCTATGTACAGATTGAATAGTAGGGGCGAAAAGCTACAGCCTTGTCTTACACCCTTCTTAATACAAGCACTTCGTTCTTGATCGTCCACTCTTATTATTCCCTCTTGGTTGTTGTACATATTGTATATGACCCGTCTCTCCCTATAGCTTACCCCTACTTTTTTCAGAATCTCGAACAGCTTGCACCTGATCAGTAGCATAATCAAACATAAGAATATTTATTTATTCATCCAGGAATCATATCTTGATGATATGCAGAGGTGCGCAGAAAAATTTAGACATTCTTTGATAAGCAATACTAAAGTACCCAGACGATATACCATTACAATTCTTGCAAGGGGGGAAGGTTATTTTGTGTGTTCAAAGTGGCCCCCATTAACAGCCAAATGATGCCAATGCTGCTGAACTACTGACCAAACTACAACTGCTGGTGTGATAGCCCCACAGGATGCCTCAATGGTCTCTCATAGCTTGTTCAGTGTAGCTGGCTTCTGTCGATAAACTTCATTTTTCAAGGTCTGCCATAGGTAGAAGTCAAGAGGTGTAAGGTCTGGAGACTGGTGGGTACTCAGTACCTCCTCTTCAACCTATCCATCATCCAGGTAAATTTCCAACGAACTAGGCTGTGACATGTCAGTGCTAGTGCAGTGGAGCATCATCTTGGTCTAGGTAAAATCTTTTATTTTCAAACAGCTCTTCGATGGCAGGAAAAATCGATGTTTCCACCATATGAAGTACACCTCACCAGTTGCAGTACCTTCAAAGAAGACTGAGATGATTGAAATGCATGATGACAGACCACACCACACATTAACACCTGATAGATTAACATGTTTGTCCATGTGAAGGCAAGGATTTTCCGGAGTCCAGTACGCACAATTGAGGTGGTTTACAGTACAGTTATGTTCAAATCATGCCTTGTCACACCAGATGACCATCCCTGCAAACTGTTCATCCTCGCAAAGCATGCCTTCAAACCACTTACAGTACTCCATCCTTCAATCCAGCTCGCCCTCATTCACAGCGTGCAGTGATCTCGGAACTTATGCTTTCCACTTTGCGGCCTTCAGACTTTGACGCACGCTTGGCTTATCCTGCTTTCACATCTACCCTGCTTCACAGGTTTTTGAGGTGAGTTAGTAACATGTTGCAACACAGCAGTGCAGGGATCTGGACTTACTGATGTTCTTGGTCGGCCAGACCTTTCCTTATGCACATCCTGAGAAGTACCGTCAGCTTCAAATTGATGCTGATTATGATAAATTGTTGTATGCATTGGTAGTTGAATTTAATACACATTACACCATTGCCTTTGTACCTCCATCATGTTTTCATACTTCCAGTACCATATCAATACAGCCTTGCATTGCTCAAATGACAATCTTACTTCGTTCATTGCTGCACTGTCATCTGCTGGAAAATGTGTGCCAAGATCTTTAGAGAAAACAATGGACTACACCACTACACTACCATGTAAAATTGTGACAATATGTCATTATGTTCCAAAGATATTAACTATCAAAGAGTGTCTTCATTTTTCTGGACCCCTCTGGGTCACACCATTTCATACGATCATAGGCCTCCCGCCCCCTGTGCTTCAGTTTCCCTGAAATTTGCTGTGGGTGTAGATCAGTTCTAAAAATGAATCCATGCAAAATTTTAAAGTAGAAGCTTAAGTACGTGAGAAACTGTGGCCTTCTATTTGGATGGCTTTTCGATGAATGTGGGTGAAAATGAACAAAACCAATTTTTGAAGCTCTTTTATTACAAGACAAAAGCAAGCTGGAAACTCTTACTTTAAGGTCCTGGATAACTTTTTGCTGTGAATCAGATAAATACAGTGTGGCAGAATTTAAAGGATTTTGTGAGCCAACATAATGCATTAAAGTGACTCAGAAAACCTGCACACAAAAGTGCATAGATTCTATTAGCACATCTTCTTGCTTAGCCAACTGTTTTCAGTTATACTCAATCACAAATATGGCGTCCAGTTTAAAATTACAATAAATAAGCCAAGTTCAGACATAAATATGTTAAAGTGTCATTTCAGATTTTTTTCTTTCTGGTCCCATTGTAAAGAACACAGTTTTCTGCACTAGCAACATCCTGTTGGAACTTAGGGCCAGCTCACCAAAGGGACCTAATATGAGGTTGAACTTCAACAAAAGACGTGTAATATGTTATGACTGCAACACGATACAGGTCGCTGAACAAATAACTTCAAGACAAGCAAGAATGACAACTAGTAAATTAATGCTAGTGTTCCAATTGGCCATGAAAACCATGGAAACTTGTTGACTCAACCAGTTCAAAACCATTAGTTGAGTCAGTTTCTGTCCAAATCCTGGTAGTGACCATGTATGATTGCAAAGGCAAGATTGGCATCACCACATTAGCAGACACTGCTTATCCTGTTACATATAGATGACTGTGTTTGCTAACTTCTTCATCAAGGTTCCAAAGCCTCAGTTGAGTTTCTAGCCTTGGTTCTGAAGCTGTGTTAGATGGTTTCTTCATCGAGGTTCCAAAGCCTCAATTGGGTTTCTTGGCATGGCTCTCAATACAATATATGGGTCTCTTCATGTTAGTTCCCAAGCCAGCGCCATTTAAAATACTGATTCATGGAATTAAATTTTTCTTCAATAGTTCTCAGTATGGCTCATGGAAAGTTATACTCTCGTCCTGTTCAACTTGCTGAAGTTGCTACAATGTTCATAATGATGTGCTGTTCACGAATCCAACATTTGTCTTCTTTTTCAGGCCAACAGAACAAACAAGCTGGACCAAAAGGGTGCATGAATTTTACCTGAGCATAATGTTCTTCATGTTGCCAGTCACACATACGAGGGTTGGAACTTTAATAGTGCAACTATTTATTTACAGCTCTTACAAAATAGATGTGTGTTTCAAAGTTTTACTGACCTTCAAAGTAGTCACCAGCATTGTGTATAACCCATTGCCAGTGATGTGGAAGTCATAGGATACTCTTAGCAGTGCCGGTTGTGTTGACAGTTCAAGTGGTGTGGTCTATTGCCCGACAAATTTGTAGCAGTTCTGAAGCGAATGCTGTGAATTGTTCCCTTCAGTTTAGAAATTGAGCTGAACTCAAACTATTCATTTTTGGAACACAACCTACGACCAGCTTAGAGACAGAAGTGAGGACACTTTCTGCAGGACCTGACCATCATTTTGCACGACAATGCTCAAGCACATACAGTGCAAGCTATTACTGATTTGATTGACTGATGGGGCTGCTAAGTGCTATATCACCTACTGCACTTCCCTGACTTACGCCCTTGTGAGTTCAACTTGATTTCTAAACTGAAGAAAACACTTCACGGCATTCGTTTCAGAACTGCTACAATTAGTCAGCCGAGAGACCGCGGCGCTCGAACTGTCAACACAACTGACACTGCTAACAGTATCCTACGACTTCCAAATCGCTGGCAACAGGTTATATACAATGCTGGTGACTACTTTGATGCTCAGTAAAACTTTGAACCACATACCTTTTTTGTGTGAGCTGTAAATAAATAGTTGCCACTATTAAAGTTCCAACCCTTTTATGTTGCCAATCCACCAGCGACTGCAGTAGATGCAGGCTGTGTATCGTCCGGGAATAAAGCTTAAAACTGACATAAAGCCACATTAATGTCAGTTTACTGATAAACAGAGGCGACCAAAGAAGTTGTATCACTTGAAACCCAACCAACTTGAATGTGGTTCAAATCCATTACCAAAAATTGGTGTTTTCGCGAGTTCCAACTGAAATATGGGTGTTTGAAAATCATTTCTCTTGTAGTTTTCTTTCGTCTTCTATTTCTTTACATCAGTTTACCAATCACCACTGTCACTTGACCTATCACTGTGCATTTAACAAGCTGTACAATCTTGTGATGGTAGCATGCTGCACATAATTTTTGGTGAAACTCTACCATACTTTCCACCCCTTTGCTGAATCAACTCTTAAGAGACAAAAAGATGTTTCTAGTGCAGAAAAGTGTGTTCTTTCCAGTGGTGCTGGAAAGGATAACTTCTGAAGTGACCTGTTTGCAATACTTGCACCTTAAGTTGGCTCACTTTCTGCAGTTTTATATTTGGCATATGATGTAGCTGATTGAGTGCAATCCACAAAAGTGTAAGGCAGGAAGATATACTGATAACAGTCTTGCCCCAGGTGCTGTTAATGTATGTGCCTAATTTTATGTCTTCTGGATTTTTTTTTCCCCTTCCAGACCCATCTGACTCCAAAGAAGGCCAAAAAATTTGAATGCTTTCCTCTGCAGGTTTCTTGGGGTACTCTGAATCATTATGCTGGCTCAGAAAGTGTTTTACACACTGCTACGCACTGTTTTTCTGCTTCAGACAAAAAGTTGTGTACGATCTGAAAACAAGAAGTTCCTGTTCCCCTGTATTAAGAAAGGTTCAAACATTGGGGTTTGCTCACCTTTGCCGCACCCTTGTCAAAGAGCTTCCCAAATGTAGGATCACAGTTTCCAACATAGTGCGTATTACGAGCTCAAATTTTGTGTAAGTTCAGTTCTATGGTATATCTTTATCCACAGTAAATTTAAACAAAAATCAGATAGGGAAAAGTGGGAAACTTTTGAAAAATTGGATAGAATGACGCTTCTATAGAATCATCATAAAACGTTCAATGAACATAAATAGCGCACTTCTTTAATCTACAAATACAGTGACATTCTACAATACGTACTGTTAATGTCATCCCTCTGCACGACAGTCAAGGCACAATGATACTAGAGTTATTTACACAGTCTACTACTTTAAATAGCATCAGTCCAATTACTCTTCCGTGGACGTAGCCTATCTGCACTGTGGACAACAATTTCTTTCTAATGCTTACGTACTTAGTTCAACATCCTGTAAGCGAATATATTGTAATTGACTGGCAGCGCTGGAATGATGCAAAGACTTGGCCAAAGTCAGCAAAGACAGCTGTATCTACATCATTCTGGATTTTATGAAGAAATAAGAACAGTCAAGTTTTTCACTGCAGTAGTCTGCAGAAGTACATTGGTACACAAATAAAAAAATGGGTTGACTCCAGAAACATCAGGTACAAGGTGTGTTGTGTAATTTTTCTACAACAAAATGTTATCAATGTGGTTTACATACTGCAAACCCATTGTGAAAGATTTATGCAAATCTGTTATCACCTATGCTATTCTCCAGTCTTATGGAACACACTGACCTATTTAGCATCATCCATAATAGTTGTTGGATTTAACTTCTAGTGTGTAACAAGAGTTTAACATGTCAGAAAGTTTCATTTCACCATATACACTACTGTTAACTAAAAGGTTTATTCTGAAAAACTCCCTACATTGGAGCTAAGACATTCTGCAACGTATCCAGGCTTTTCCAAAGAAGCTTACTGACTAGCTTGCACTAAACGTGTCACGAGTAGCAAAAACTTAACTGGCAACGCCACAGTACAACACATAAGAAACTAAAAGTACTGTTACATCCAATTTGTGAACACACATGAAAAAGAGTTGCACTGTCAACATGTTCAGGTAATAGATTCAAATTACACTGATGGTATCCATGTCATAGCATTCCAGTACCGCATAAAGATGCTCTATGTAACACTGTTGCCTCCCGATCTGCTGTAAAGACAGCTCTGACAATGGAATGTCAGCAGTGTAGATCTCAAATGAAGGAATCTGCTGGAAGCTATCTACTGTGAATGGGTATTGAATTACAGGCCTATAAGAAATTGGCTTTCTTTTAGTGCATTGCACAATACATGAATTTTGCAAGTTGTGACCAATGTCCAATTCTGCAAGTAGTACATAGGAAAGAGCACATATAACCACTGGGAAACATCTGGATTTTACAGATTATCTTATCAGCAGTACTGGAGAACCTTTCAATACCCTCTGACTGAACTATCATACCTATTATCAGACAGCCTAACAGGGGCGATACCATAAATGTACTCTTCCACATCCAAATATTTTACTGCATACTGCTTCATGACTAAGAACCCTTCTGAAGCCATCTTTTATTTGTCAAAGAAAAGAACTACCCGGCATGATATCAAAGTGAATTTCAATTTTCACTTATGAGATTTAAACAAACAAAAGTTAAGAACTTAATTTTAAGCATATTTTGCCACTTTTAAATTCAGTGTAGGTACTGTAATGACAATGTCAATATAGAACAAAAACAGAATATGTTATTTCCATCATACCAATTACTTTAATTCTTGGTGTAATTCTACACAAAACAAACAGAAGCAAATTTGCTCATTTGTTTTCATTTAATTGTGTCTAACTAGATTTTATAACGGTGATCAACCATACATGAACATTGACTTAACAATGTTTAACTAGAAGTGCCTTGTGAAAATTGAGGAGTGCAGTTACATTGTGTCGATTGTACTGAGGAAGAAAATGTTCTTCCATGGAAGTGTTGATTACATACTCTCAACACAGCAGCAGAGAGGCAAGCAATGACAACACTGCACACCATGTCATTTTTTCAGGCAAGTTCCGCCCCTATGTACAGCACCACAATGGTCGTGTCCATGAGAAGAAACTCCATGAGAAAATGCTGCCCGACTGCATTTGTCATCCTCATTTCAAACCCAGCACCTGACGTGATGACATGTTGTGCCACTGAGCACACAGTTATCCCTTCCGCTTTGTGTATCACATAATTTGAACAGCAGCAATTACATTTATGACATGTTACGGTCAGTAAGTGTGCCCTATCTTTGAGGTCTCCCTGCCATCTTCCAACATGGTGGCCTAAGACAAACTGAAAGTGTTACTTTACAGACAGCATGTTTTCCATATCTCTCACCCATTGCAATCCTCTGGAACTTCACCACTTGCCACGAACTATGACCATCAACTCTGTCGTAGAACTGATGTCACCCAAGCTCAATTCGACAGAGTGCCAAGTTTGGGTGACATCCATTGTTGCTGCCTAAGATGGCAGCTCTGAGCACTCAATTTCACACCCTGTATACCCCTGAAGTATCTAAGAAATTAATCACCAAGTATTGTTACTGCTACACAGCATACATACAATAAGTAACGTATCATTATTTACTTCCCTATCTGGTGTCACAGTTTTTAATGACCAATGGTGTACACACTAGCACAGTCAAGGTCTGTTTAACGCAAGCAAGTCAGTGAAATTTACATACCTAAGTCTAAATATTCAGATAAACTCTCAAAGTGAATGTATTATGTTCATTTCAACAACTGTACATATTTTATTTCGTCAACTTATCCAATACACTCTTAAAACTATACATACATACACAAATGAACTTTCCACTATCTACTTTCCAGGCACTAGGATTTTAGGAGGTTCTGAAATTGTCATAATGAAAGTGATGTAACTGATACAGTACTTCATTATACCAGACAATTAATCCAATGGAGTTACAGAATCAGTTTATTTCCTTTCTTGTTACCACACGCTATGGTTCTCTACATTTTTCTTACACAGTTTGTCTTTTTTTGTTTCCTCATAATCTTCACCATGAAAAACTGCAATTTTTAAAGTGAAACTTGTAACAAGCACAAATGAAACTGAAAAAAAATCACAACTGTTTTGCAAAACACAAAACCACAACATGTGCCAAAAAAAAATAATAATAAATAAAAAAAGCACTTGTGCTGTTACTTCAGAGACCCATGTCCAGATAAAAGAAGAAAAATTTGTTTTTCCACAAGATGCATCAAATCTACGAGCAAATTCACTGACAGTAAGATTATCCTAAGGCACATATTCATCACATGAAACGCCATTTTTCCATTTATTTGGTTATTCTATTATCAGATCATCATTTTAGACTCTTTTTGGTTTCTCTGTGAAGGAATAACGTGAAAAAAGTCAGCATTATGCAACAAACAATTGTGTCCATATATTTTTATTTCAGTCTCATTACATGCAACTTCTTGACACTAATATAAAGCAAAGCAGACACCTTCACAATAAAAATCACATATACTCAAACTCACTAAAAGCTGTAAGCTGCATATTAACAAGTATATCCATTGAAATTTGAATAAGTATATGTGCAAGATCTATCAGCTTGTAAGCTAAGCCTACTTTAACAGCCTCATATCAAAGCCAACTTAAAGTACAGAGACCATCACACATGTTGTGGATATTTCACCTCTTCCATCCATTAACATACAGTATTGCAATTATGCTTCTCTACTTATGGAACTGTCTTCATCAGGCTGCACTGGAACAAACATGGAAACATTTTCGTGCACGTTGCATGTCGCAGTCACAATCAACTTTTCGTTTACACATGAAAGACAACAAGGCCTGGAATTACTTACATACCTCTACAGAAATTGCATTATCACCACACTGTTAACCGTAATTAATGTCATTTCACAAATAAAACGACATCCCAAATAAAGAACCTGATGTAGAAGCAATTACTGAGGTATCGGAAACAAATTTTAATTTTTGAACATCTCGATACATTGCTTGCCGCTGAGTGTGCACAAATTCAGAACTGATAATACCAACGAAATGCACCAAAATTCTGTTTTATTAACTTCCAGCGTTTCGTGTGTCAGGATTTTCTTCATCGTAGCTGACTCCCAGCGTTTCGTGTGTCAGGATTGTCTTCATCGTAGCTGACACTTCTGATGGAGGCTTGAATATAACTGCAAACAGTCCTGTTAAGTTCCAGAAATTCTTTATATTCCCTCTTAACTCTCAATAAATTTGCATCCATTTCTTCTGTAAGAGATTTAGAAATTTTGTTACTTCTCAAATTTGCCTACTGACACATGTTACTTTCGAAGTACTAGAGGTTACTCACCAAGCTTATCTGTTAAGGCTTTCAGTCTACTCGTTACCATTTCATCATTACCACCGATGGCGCTCATGACGAACGTGTAAATAACAGAATCGAGAAACAACTTTGAGCTAAAACGGATAAATTAATTAAATTTACAAAAGAACTCCCTAAAGAAAAACTTTTTATGTGACATTGTGGGCAAAAGAAAAAGAACCCTTCTTATAAACGCAGGTATACAATCGGGACCCACCTTTCAAGTTGCAGATATGCGGCACGAAACTCCACTAGCGAAACACAGATGTACTGAAACGCCTTCCCACTTCGCTATTTCGGAAAACTGTGTGCAATGATCAATCGATAACTTCGCGGTTGTTCACACATACGGTCACACTCACACAGCACACACAAATTCAACGGCAAAGACGTTAAGGTTGACTTCCATATATATATGATCTATAACCGTGTTGGAGTTGCCACATTGTAACAGGGCAGTAGTACCTATTGTCATTCTTCTGCTTATGACTTTAAAGCGATAATGTTTCTTTTTCTTTTTAACAAACATGGTCAACAGTTTTGTTGCACACGGATATAGTAATCGATACACAACAGAAAGTGGTACTCAATTCCACCTTAAGTTACATATGCTTTAATATGTGTCAAAGGAAATAGCGTTTGGGAAATTCAGATCCTGCAAAAAGACATGTAAAATATTTTCAGTTTTCCTCAGTCACGTCCAGAAATTTTAATGGAATAGATTTACGCATTACGAAGGCATTACTGGACTCTGTAACCGGCGCATGTCAACAGGGTTCGCGTGCTGACTGGCAGGATCACTGTGCGACGCTTTCTCCAGGCTGCAGCGTGCGCTCCATGAGTTAATAATTTGCTTTGAATTTTTTAGTAGTCCTGTTACTGTTTTCCTCATTTAGTTACCAAAAACTGGTAATATTCGGTGCACTGGAAATGTTTCATAATGTTATTCCTACTGTTATGTGAGCTTAAAAAACTTCAAGTCTAAATAAAGTGTTGAACAGAATTATACGTCATACGTATTCTCGCTGCGGACAAGAACACGATAACGAGATCGCAAGTACAACACACATAACTTGAGACAACATCATCATTTGTAGCTCTCATTTTACAAAAGACAGCTACATGTATGCACCAGGAGCTGATGGATGGCTGCTGAAGTATGACGCTATCCCAAGTTCATTCAGTTTTCCAGGACATTTTCAAGTGAAATTCAATCGGAAAGGCAAGTTGTTCGGAATAAACCATCCGTTTCTGAGGTAAAAACCATGTATTTAACTAGCAACAAGAGTACATCTTGCTGTTAATATATCGTTCTGAATTTGTAGTAGTTCATAATTGTTGCTAAGTGATTCTTTTAATTTTGTTTCAGGAAATGAATAAGATCCAAACGACAATTACGTTGTGTAAAACCGATGGCAATCATGAGAAGTGTGATGCAAGTATTAAGACTGATGTCTCTCATAGAACTCTGACCCTTAGAAAAAAGTGGGACATTTGCAGATGAAACTTGAGTGGCGTGAAAAGAAGGGTGGAAACAATGGCATAATTGATTACAGTGCTGAAAAAAGGAAACTGTGCAAATGACAACCGGGAATGTGTTCTTAGGGAACGTTTTTGTGGTTTCCTTTAGACTTTACAGTTACTGAGGTGAAAAACAGTGATGCAAAGAAGCAATCCAGGTGGTACCCTGAACTAACCAAATAATTTGCCCTCATACTGTATTTCTGTTCTCCTAGGGCATATAGATTTGTACACCCTATGTTTATTTTGCCCCTCTCCAGCATTCTTCGTGGTTTGGTGTCATCAGTAAATTACGAACCTGGTTGTCTACAAAAGGTTTTCAACTATCTCAGTCATAATACCAGCGACAAACGGTATCTTAAAGTGTGTGCACTTACTTTTGATATAATGTCTATTAGGAAACAGCTTGTGTGGGACAAGAACAAAACAATGTATGCAGGCTGTATTGATCTGGGAAACATTGTGAATACAGATGCAGAAGAACTGCCTACTGACAGATAGTGTCATATACTGAAAAGTTTAAGTGCCCAATTGCATATTGCTTTGTGAATAAACTGTCATCAGATGTAATGTATGTATGTGTACATTAAACGGGGGACCTAGAAACGACGGTGAGGCTTCGTCCCACCGTAGCCATCAGTGGTTCACAACCCCACAGCAGTCCACCCACCCCACTGCCGCCGCACACAAAACCCAGTGTTATTGTGCGGTTCGGCGCCCAGTCGTCCTCTGAGGAACGTCTCATACCAGACAAGTGTAGCCCCGAATGTTTATGTTGTAGAATAATTATGGTGAACACGTACATGGAAATTGTGTGTGCGCAGCAATCCCTGACACAGTGCAACTGAGGCAGAATAACGGGAATCGGCCTGCATTCGCCAAGGTAGATGGAAAATCATATTAAAAACCATCCACAGGCTGGCTGGTACACTGGGCCTTGACACTAATCTGCCGGGTGGATTCGTGCCAGGGAGCAGCTTACCTTAACGCTCAGGAAGCAGCCCATTACACCGTGCGGCTAGAGGGGCAGGCTGTCAGATGTAACGAATGAAATTGTGAGTTTGTATACTGAAACTGCTGTCTTTATGAGTTCAGTGACATGTGATGATGCTGCTGTCAATATTGAGACACTGAAAAATCTTGAATGCTTACTGAAGCTAGAAAATTTTGCACTTTACTTCAAGAATCTTGCCAGTGACAGTAATGTTCATGCAATCCTTAATTCATGCCGTATGCAGAAATTAGTTCATAATACTTTATGTGAAAAGAAAATTATTAACTGTGTAGCTGGAGATGTGAAGTGGCACTTTATTTTAAAGTTACATTACCTGCAAGAGTGAATCTTTAAAATTTGCCAGTTCACTCTCTGGTTCATAAATGAATTTCTATAATAAGAAAATGGATGTCTTTTTAGCAGCCCAGACAATGAACTCCAGTGCTGCTGATGCCATTGAATTTGTAGAGAGTTCCCAGCACCCAGATATTCAGGACGCCTCTGCAACTGTAGAGTTCGTCAGAATTATTGATGAACTGCAACTCTAGGTGCCTTTACGCTAAGGGCTGTAAACAGCCATTGAGACCTGAAAATTTAAATTATTGGACAGAATTTCGTTCTTGTGTAGGAAACTTCGTTCAGACATTTAGGATTGATGGTGTATGTACATTAGTAGATCCACAAAAACATTTGTGCTGGGATTTTTTATGTGCATACAAGGTGTTAGAAACCTCTATCAGGAGTTTCTGTTTTGGGATAATGAACTTCTAAAGTATTTTTTGAGATACAACCTCTCACAAGATCATCTAGAACTCCTTTTCTCCCTGCATTAGTTCTAGGTTTGGGAAACAATAATACCACCACATTACAGTTTCAGCCTGCTCTGAGAACAATTCTGCTGAAGAACAATGTTACTGCAAGTGTCAAGAGTAATGTAGATGACAGTGAAAAAGTGAGCTTTTTCAGTGTTCTTGAAGTGAAATGCCATAAGAAGGAAAATCACAAATTCACTGATGATAGTGAAAATACTAGTTACTTTGAGGCTCTTGATTCAGCATTACTTAGTGAATACCAGGATGATATTTATTATATATCAAGAACAAAACAAAAATGGAGAGAACTTGATAAACTTCTGCAGAAATTTTGATCTGAAAATCATGTCAATGCAATTCCAGAAACCACACAGAAAACTTGAAACTTGGAAATCCCCCAACCATGCTTTAGGAGAATTTCAGATAGACCACGTAGCAATATCCACAAAAAACACCAGAGAAATAATGAACGTAAGAACAAGGAAAGGAGTTCTCGAATCTGATCATCACCTTCTCCAAATTAAAGTAAAATTTATACCCAATAGACAAATCAAGAGAACCAACAGATCTTTCAGAACAGATCCAGAGTACCTACAAATTAACAAGAAAGAAATAATAGAAGAAATTACGAAAATCAACAGCAACAACTGGACAGAACTGTCAGAAAAAATAAAAGAACTGATAAAATTGGGGCAGCCACCGAGAAAAAGGAAACACCGATGGTGGAACATGACATGCGACAGGGCCATAGAAGACAGAATACAAGCCTGGAAAAAATTTAACAGCCATAAAACACAAGAAAAATGGGAAGACTTCAACAGGATACAGAAAAACACTTCAAAAATAATCCGAAGAGAAAAAAGAGGTTACGAAAACAGCAGGTTGAAGGAGATAGAAGAAGACTTCACCAGAAACAACACACGAAATTTTTACAGAGTATTCCGAGAAAATATGACAGGATATCAGCCACCAAGCTTATGCTTCAAAAGACAAGATGGAACACTGGAGACAAATCCGAAGAAAAACTGTGAAATATTAGCCAGATACTTTGACACGTTACTTAACTGTGATAAACCAAAACAGAGATTACAGTTTACAAAACCAGAACCCAACCGGGACTCCGAACCCCCAACATATGAAGAAATCGTGAAAATAATAAAACCCTTGAAAAATAATAGAGCACCAGGAGAAGATGGACTGATTGCAGAAATCTGGAAATTAGACCATGAAAACATTACACCCAAAATCCATAGTATAATCAAAAACATCTGGGAAACAGAAAAGATACCAGAAGAATGGAAGTCAGCCCTAATACACCCCCTCCATAAGAAAGGAGACAAAACAGATCCTAATAACTATAGAGGAATTTCGTTACTGCCGGTGACATACAAAATTCTATCAAAAGCTCTGTTAAATCGCCTAGAACCTCAGATAGATCCACAGATCGGAGAATACCAAGGAGGGTTCAGGAAGGGAAGATCATGCAGTGAGCAGATCTGGTGTCTGAGAACATTATTAACAACGAGAAAGTCCAGAAACACCATAGTAACATTTGTTGATTTCAAGAAGGCTTACGATTCCATAGACAGAGAAACACTTTTTAATACACTAAAAGAAATGAAGGTAGACAATAAGACCAGAAAACTAATTCAGGAAACATTAACAAATACAAAGTCAAAAGTAAAGTTCATGGGCGAGATCTCAGAATCTTTCGAAATCAAGACAGGAGTGAGACAGGGAGATGGCCTGTCACCCATTTTATTTAACGCTGGTTTAGAGAAAATAATCAGGACGTGGGACAAAGGAGTTAATGGGGTAAAGATGGGGAGAGAGAAAAATAGAACCATCAACATAAAATGTCTGGCCTTTGCCGACGATATAGCCATCATTACAAATGACAGAAAAGAAGCCAGAGAAGCCCTAGAGACATTGCATGAAATCGCAGCCAGAACAGGACTACAAATATCATATGGAAAAACCCAGTACGTGGACACAAAATCTACAGACAGAAGCCCATTGATTACAAAGTACGGAAAGATAACACAAGTAGAAAGTTTCAAATACCTGGGAGAGATTATTCAGAAAACAGGACTGAATTCAACAGCCAATGAAGAAAGGGTTACAAAACTACAAAAAGCATACAGACTTACATGGAACCATTACAATAAAAGAAATATTTCTGTCAATGCCAAATTAAGACATTACAAAACAGTAGTCTTACCTGAGGCCTTGTATGCCTTAGAAACAACAGTAATCAGAGGAAGAACAAAAATCAAGGAAATGGAAAAGCAAGAGAGGAAAATTCTGAGAAAGATCTATGGGCCAGTTCAAAGACAGGGGATCTGGATAAAGAGACCAACAAAGGAATTGTACAAACAGGCAGAGACAATTACAGACATCATCAGAAAAAGAAGGGCAAAATTCTATGGGCACATTCATAGGATGAATGAAAATAGGCTGACCAAGAAGATTTTTAACATAGTGGTGACGAATAAGATGGAAACTAACTGGGTAAAGGAAACCATGGAAGACCTCAAAAATCTAAACATCTCCACAGTAGAAATATCAAATAGAGGAAAATTCAGAGAAAAAATCATCAAACAGAAATTCGAAGATACACCAAAAGAGAAGAAACCAGGAAAGAAGTGGACAGAAGAGAGGAAGAAGAAACACAGTGAATTTATGAAAGGTTTTTGGGAAGAGAAAAGAAAGAGACAGAAAAAAGTGCCATGAATTTGAAATGTACCAATTTATGTACCATATTGTCATTGTGAATATTGATTGCGTTTTAACGCTCTCCTTAATGGGGAATTAACGATAATAATAATAATATCAAGATAAGTTGTGAAAAAGATTATGCAAATGTTAACATGTTCTGAGTACAAAGAACTTACTGCTGTTCGATAGATGACCAAATGATCACACTTACGGCAAGTCTCTTGTGCCAGATTCACCTGCCTTTACTACGCAGGGTGGCACAGGTAGTTTGCTTCATCCATCTGTGTTAACGTTAAAGATTTTTCATCCTGTTTACAGCAGAAATTAGTAACAAAGCAAAGGTTCAGCAGTTTCGTTTGCTATTTAGGTGTACAGAACTTGTCTCGTTATGTGTAGAGAAAAATGCACTTTGCGTCATGTGTTGCTGTATGAAAGTTCGCCACGTATCTGATGAAGTAATTATAAGACGTTTCTCCTGTCAATGTTTCGGTCACTTTGTATTGCTGTATAGTTCCGTCATTCAAGAAATAAAATGTGAAAAGTGACAGCAAAACATCTTTTGCAGAGAGGTAAGATTCTTGAGAAGAATAATGTATCGGCAGCTTTAGCGGCACTACGGAAATTATATATGCAAACACAGCAGAATAACTGCGGAATTGATTTTGCAGGGAGAGGTTGGAAGGTACAAGACATTAGCTAACTGTCAACTATAAACTAAACACACCCAGCATCAGTAATGTAAGTAAGTGGCAATTACATTTTTCTTATGTAGCAGAACCGTTTGACACCATGCACCAGTTTAACATTGCTTTTGTGAGGTCACACCTCATTGTATTGTTTCGTGTAGTAGTCTCTCCAGTTTAGTATTGAGCTCACTGCCCTATTCTCAGCAGTAGCCAACTTTTCTGAGGGAGCACCCTCCTGTGTCGCTGTAAAACCATAGAGCAGCAATTTTTCCTCAATGTGTAATACCATCTGGCATGAGAGTCATATCTTTGTCAAATATCTTTTATAAAAGACGCTTCATATAATCTTTGATGATGTACTGGGGTATTACCATCACACATTAAACAACATTATCAAATCGATAATACATTGGGCGCGTATTGATATATTTTCAGTCCTAGATATATTGACGACCAGTATCTGTGGTTCACTTTTGTCAATACATACTGAACATGTGAAGTCGAATAGCCCCATTGACAGATCGACAATATTCAACACTGAGATACTGACAGAACTTCATGAAAGCCAAATGCTGCTAGTGTGTACTGTTTACGTTTTCAGGACTTTCATTGTGCATATCATGCACTAGATTCAAGTTTCCAGTACTCTTTTAAGACCAATTCACACTTCCCATCATGTCACATCAAAACATATTTCAAATGGTGAGACTCACACAGGTCGTCAGTGTCACGTCACTGTTTCTTAGGAAGCCAGTTTCCACGGTGCGGTTTGTGGAGGAAACGGTGTTGTCGTCTGCTAACATGGGAACTAATTTATTTCCCCCGCACTCAGTCATGTTGTGGTAGTGGATTCTATGCTTCTGTTTCTTCTTAACCTTCCATGATGATTTGAATACTTTTCCATTGAGTGTTATTCCATGAACGAGTCAGATATTTGGAAGTGAAGAATAATTTTTGTTTTACAATAACAAAACAGAGCTGATGCCTACACTGTGTGTATAAGAACACAAGGCGATGAAGCCATTTTCATAAACTAATGTTTTAAGTGAAAAAGTCAGCTCTATTGAAGTAGAAACAAGCTGCTTTTTGTGACATTATTTGATATTTAGGTAAAAACCGCAATGGATAAGGTAAACAGGCTCTATATATTCCCTTATAAATATTTTTTGATGTGTTTGGTGCAAGTATTCTCCTAGCAAATAAATATCTGAAGCGTTGTTTCACTACTAAGCAATTTACCATACTAAACTTGTGAAAACCTTTATGAAGAGTACTTTCGCCATTAATAAACTTTATCCCTGTTAGTTCCCCAATTCAGATACTACACTCCAACTTTTTATGTCATGAATAAGAGCACAACATGATCGTTAATTACAATGAGTAATTGAGGTAGTAAGACCGTTGACAGTGTCCATACCTACACTTTTTTGCACAGGGATGACGTAGAGATAAAAGAGTTTACATATGAAATATGTAGCCACTGATTCACTATTCATATCATTCCATCCCAAATTTCAACAGTGCTTGGGACTGAAATGTATGCAGTACCCAAAACGAGTTGTGACTTGCTGTTGTTGAAGGGATGGGCTGTGGTGCTGGACACTAGGTCTGTCCAGTGTTCTCAGAGAGTTACACATAGGTGGCATCTTGGTATTAGCTGTGGTGGAGGCTGCCTTCAATCTGTTGATGGATATTGTGATAGGAGGGTTATTGATATTGACATCAAATGTTTTGTTGGGGTGTGCCAGTACTGTGTATGGCCTGTCATACGGTGATTGGAGACGTTTTCGAATAGCATTGTGTCAGATGAAAACCTGTTTGCACGACATTAAATCACAGAAAACAAATGGTAGCTCGACAGAAGTTCTTGTGAAGTTGCAGGCTGGGCTCAAGTCGTTGCGCAAAGTCCAAGGCTTCGGTACTGTTAGAAGTGTCAGTAAAGAACTCTTCCGGCAGTTTAAGAGTTTGCCTATACACTAATTCAATTATTGTTGCACTGAGCTATTTGAAAATTGTCCACCGGCCCAACAGAACAATAGTTAGGCTGTCAGTCGAGTGCTCTATGGGAAGGCATCCGAGAGAGGCCTGTAACAGCCGATGAAGGCAATTAAAAGGACCATTAGCAAAAGGGTGGTAGGTGCAGGCTCGAATATGGGTCATGTTGAACAATGCTGAAGATGTTTTAAAGTGATGTGGCGCGAATTGCTTGCCCTGACCAGCAATTACACGAACAGGAATGCTGAAGTGTGGGATCCACTCTCGGAGTAAGATCATGATTACATTTTCTGACATTATGTCTGTCATAGGATAAGTTTTAGGCCAAGGAGAGAAACAGTCAGTTGGTGCAAGGCAGTAGTGGTTTCCTTCGGATGGTGCCAAAGGACCAGTGACATCGATGTGGACTTGTTAAAAGTGTTGACTCGGTGGGGCAAAGGTACCATGCAGCGCCAGTATGTGCTGAGTTATTTTGTTGTGTTAACAAGCATTGCACTGGTGAATACGTCCACTACAATCTTTCTCGATGCTTGGCGAAATAAATGATGAAATTACTTTAAAGCAATATGACTCGAATTCCTTGTTCTAATCAGTAGTGACATGAAAAGGAATGCCAAAGAGTGGGAAGCACTCAAGGAAGGGCGTTGACTACAGCTGCTGCCATTGTGTGTTTCATGGAATAGACTCCAAGCCAATGAGAGAAACGGTCAGTTACTGCAGGCAATATTGATACCCTTTCGATGGTGCTAAAGTTCTGATGATGTTAATGCACACATGTTGAAACTGTTCACTTGGTGAGGCGAAAGTACCAAGTGGACCATTGTGTTCCGAGATACTATTTTGTGCTGACAAGCAAAGTGTTCCACCGATGAACAAATGCCTTACAATCTTTCTCGATGTTTTGCGAAATAAAGGCCTTCTTCGCCAGTCTTACAGTAGCTTTCACTTCTGGATGAGAGATCGTGCAAAGAGATAATGTTGTTTGTTTACAAGGGCCTGCCGTAACGAATGGTCGCGCTTGTGGAGCTGATATGTCGCATTATAGAGCTACATTCGAGCTCAGTATCCAGATGCATCGTAATTCTAACTTTAAAGATGCTTCAAGGCATGTATTCATTCACTGTCTCCTTCTTAGTGCTATGAATTCAAGGTGCTTCAATACGGCATCAGTGCAAGATAGTAAATCTGCTGCTAAATTCTGTACACCTTCAACATGCTGCAAGTCCATAGCAAATTGTGCAATGAAGTGCACACAGATACTGTAGCTGATGCGGTGATGCCTTGTCTGGCTTCTGGGGGAAAGCAAACGAAAATGGCTTATGACTCATGAAAATTGTAAAACGCCTGCCTAAACATTTTGATTGAGGCGCAGGCTGCGTGAGGTAGCAGACATATGTTGACCAATGTGCTTGTGAAGGTGATAGTTTCTTGTTGAAGAGGATTAGAGCTTTCCAGTCATTTTGCACACATTGTTGTTTCACAGCTCCTGTTAGAACTTGATGCATCTGCTATAACGACAAGATGTGCATCAGGAAGATGCTGACCTAGCAAAGCAGCCTCAGCAAAAGCAGCTTTTACTTTGCCTGAGGATGCTTTCTTTTTATCAAACCACAGTAGTGTGGCTCCACCCTTTAGCTTTTAGCATTTCATTGAGAGGTGGTGCCAACAATGCATGACGGTGCTCAAAATGGTGGTAAAAAATTGTCAAGTGCAAGTAAGGCAATTCTTATACTGTAGTGGACTGGGGAAACTGAGATAAAGCTTGAAGCGGCGGAATTCCTTGTGCATTGATACGTTACCCTAAAAATGTTACTTATGCCACTTCGAAGTACCATGTTCTTGTAGTGTAGTGAATAGATTTTAGATGCATTAGATGTTCAGCCTCTCTACATGACATCAGAAACAGGTCATCATCCCTTATGTGCTTTAAAGTCTGGGTGGCATTGCATGGCCCAAGTGTCATTCACACAAATTCCTTAAGTCTGAATGGAATGAAAACAGCAGTTCTGGCACTGGACTCGCATTTGGGAGGATGACGGTTCAATCCCGCGTCCAGCCATCCTGATTTAGGTGTTCCGTGATTTCCCTAAATCACTCCAGGCAAATGCCGGGATGGTTCCTCTCAAAGGGCACGGCCGACTTCCTTCCCCATCCTTCCCTAATCTGATGAGACCGATGACCACGCTGTCTGGTCTCCTTCCCCAAATCAACCAACCAACCAGCAGTTCAGGGTATATGTTCCAGTGCAATTGACATATGATAAAAAGTAAGCACAATGTCGAACCTAGAGAAAATAGTCTTACAGTGAATGTTCAAGCAAAGTCTTCGATATGTGGCATGGGATGTACTGTTCTGATAGTAATCTGAGGTTAGTCACCACTTGGGCGCTGCCCATTGCTATTTTTGTGAACTATTTGGAGTGCAAAGGCCCAGCTACTATTTATAAGAGAGACACGATCTTGCAATGGTGTGTGTTGGAAGCTGCTTGACAGTCATTGTAATGCTGATGCGCTAACAGTAGTTTTTCTGCAGTCATGACACACTCTGTGAGAGTGCAAAATCGTCATCCTGCAGCTTGAATGGACAGTTACTGTGTTAAGTAGAAATGAGGTAGACAGGGCAAATAGCCATGGGATGTATTTTGGTGCAGGAGCGAAGCATGTTGTATGTCTGAAGAAAGATGGAAGCAACAAAGGAAGTCGATTCCTATTACCAGATCAATGATGTCTCTTATGTAAAAGGTCCATCTGAGTTGGTGATGAGGCATCAGTTGTAAGATACATGTGATTTTTGAATTGTCAGTTGCGTGAAGTTGTAGTACTGACGTTTTGGTGAATGTCGATGTGCTGTCCAGTGATATTGAGCTAATGTCAGATCCAGTGTCTATTAAAAACAGCTTTCTGGAATTGAGGTTGGCCTCCCATGCATGTGGTCGAGAGGGGTGGGTAGTTTGAGTCAACAACAGTGACTGTCTGTGACTTGACAATATGATGCAAGCCAGTGCATCTATGGCAGCATGTCTAGAGTTTGCAATCGTGCAAGGTGCGTGACAGTTATTTGCAATGGCGCCAAAGTGACAATGCTGCCAGCATAACTGCTGCCTTGAGGTGTCTGGTGCCTGCAGCCCCATAGCCAGGTAACACTGACATGATGCGTAGGCAGCTTGTTGGTCGTTTCGGGAGAAGGGGGTAGGGGGTGTGTTGTCCTCTTTATGTGTAATCATGGAAGATCAGGCGGTCAGGTCAGCCAGGTAGTTGTCCAGGGATTGTTGCATGCAGTCAGCCAGATTCATCTGTTTCTCCAGGGGTTCACGTTTGTGTGATGTTACTGCCAGTAGTAGTTGTGAAAATTTAACATTCCAGAGATTCCAGAGGGCAGCATCCAGCATGAGGTTAATGTCAAGTGCAACCAAAGGTGAGGTCGCATCCTACCAGTCAATTGTTTGTCATAGATAGCTTGTTTTAGCTGTTGCTTGGGTTTCTGTGAGAACCGTTGCAACAGAGTGGATTTAGCTGCATCACACTAATTGTGGGTAGGCGTGTGTCATCATCTGAAATGCCTAATGAACTAAGTACATACTCAGGTGAATAAGACAGTCAACCAGTTGCAATAAATAGCGATATTCAATTAACTTTAACCATGGTTTCAACGGGTTTCAACCCGTTTTCTTCAGAAGGAAAAATAAAAACTTAGCATTAGCAAACAGCCAAGTAAAGCAATCTAACATCCCTACATGAAATGTGTTGGTAACGATCTGTACATACATTTGTATAAGTTTAGGCCCCTAAACTCAAGGGCTTGTAACATCAGAAAAATCCATCACATTAAAAAGTCAGACCGTGTTAAGTGGTACATGCTGATTCATGATGGATGTGACGATCGTTGTTGACATATTTCATGAGGGGGTTTTAGAGTGGTTTACTAACTGACTGTTTGCTAATGTGAAGTTTCCGTCTTGTCCTTCTGAAGAAGATAGGTTTAAATCCGTCGGTACCATGCTTAATGTTACACTGAATACCACCATTTATTGTAACTGGCCGGCTGTTTATTAACCTGCTATTCTGAAACAGTTGCTGGATTGCAGCCATGTTCGAAACACACACTCCACACTGGTGAACAAGAAAGTGAGTTTTTCTGGTCGAGACGGTGACAGTTTGTATTGGGAGCTTAGCCTGTAAGGTAGGTAGTGGCTGCAATGTGGCTCAGTTATCGTAGGCTGAGCTGATATCGGCAATGAGAGATGTTGCTGAGATCAGTGTGGTAGGAAACGTGGCTACTGAGATGTCATAATACCTGACCAACTGCGTAATTCACACGCAAATTGGGCAAATGTCTTTTCACATTACTTGGTACAGATGTTGTGGTTGATACATGAAGCATATCACAGTTTGAAATATGATCTGCTTGCAGATTTTTGCACACTACTGTGAATTTGCGGTAGATTCCTGTTCAAAGTCCAGCAACAAGTTGTCTGTTGGCTGACATTGTCGTAACATAGTAGGAGTCATGGTGGTTGGTAAAGTTGCACTTGTAGCCATGGTAAAAACGTGTTCTATCACAGGTCGATGATCCACACAATGACTGCACTGTCGGTATACTTCACCCACATTAATACCATATGCAATGTTCCATGGAACTGGCAGAGCTGTATTCACAGCAATAGATGGCTTTATTGTTAATGCACATTAAAACGATTCATATGAAAACTTGCAATACGTGTTTCTTTGTTGACGTGGGGTCAAAACTACAGAAGTATTTCCCTACTGGATTACAGGAAACAAATACTTTACCAAAGTGTGACACTTCAGCATGTCTAGATCGTATCATCATATAATGACTCAGAATGGAGCGCTGTCTTTGACTCACCCACACAGAAATTCCTCTGCTCTCTGGACAGCGAAGAGTGTCACCTTTGATATCCCCAGACATCGAAGTATTAGTTAGATAACACAGAATATGGGTTTGTCAAAAAATATAATACATGCCACACATAATAGTAATGATAATGAAAATATCTATCAGCCCATATAACACTTTCAGAATATATTTTTCCTCCTTTTTATCTTTTTCTGGAAAAACTTACTCCCACACCTACGCCATATGTAACACTAATACCTTACCCTCATTCTGGGCTCAACAAATCACTTGTTATAGAGGAATCCTGCCTTAGTTTCCCAGGCTAGCTAATGGGTTGTTGCAGTGCCCAAATATGGTCCTAACTGTTAAGAATATTTATTTAGTGAAAGGTAAATACAAATGGCTCTGCGTTTACAAAGTGGACATATTCGTGGCACAGAACTAACTGATGAACTGTTGTGCAGTAAATGTATAATATAATGATTATAAAGAATCTGCCTCGATTGCACAGATGAAATTGAGTCCTCTACGAGGTCCTTAAATTATTTAGATCTCATTTTGACTGTAGTGAACAGACACATTGCTTTATATACGAAAAAATACATATTCTGATAACATTATTCTTGCTGACTCTGCACATCCGCAAGCCCGAAAAATGACCTTCTTTCATTCAAGTCTACATTGTGCCATGGCTATCCCCCTTTCCCCAGAGGCGCTAGAAATGGAATTAGTTACGTTGGAAACTATCTCTAAAATAATGGTTACTTAGTAAGACGAATGTACAGTAAGAAAATAAATATAAATAATAATACGGCTTCCACATTAGGTGATGCAGTAGGTGACGAAACAATAGCAATTATACCTGTTCCTTTCGTTGGTAAAATAAGTTACAAATTAGGACAGTTACTTAAAACCTATGGATTTAGAGTAGCCTTATCCACTAACAATAGTTTGAAAAAGAAGCTAATCCACTCTTTACTATTCGCTGGTGATAAACTTTACAAAATTACCTGTGGTGACTGTACGAATTCGAAATATTATATTGGTCAAACAGGTCGACCTCTAGCTTCTAGATATAAGGAACTTATTCCCACCAGAAGTGGTGACGGTACGCGAGGTTCCACCTTCGCTGAACATCTTATACAAATGACACACGCGCCTAATCCCCCAGCCAGTACGGAGCTGCTTCACTCTGAAGTATGACATCAGACATATTAGAAGAACTAGAGATTTTTAAACATCTGTAGTGTGACAAAGACCGCATCCTTAACGACCAACTCCATTTAAAAAACAAAAGTTTTTTCAAAGGTTTTATCCCCTTGCTCAGTGCTTCACATAATACCATACAACACAGGAGATATCTGATGCATTCATGCAGTCGCTTGGTGTCACGGATGGTCAGTTCGTTCAGTCACGCTCTCCGTTCCCTTAAATTTAGTTATGATGGCTCCCCTTACAAACGTGGGCACACTGATACAATACACATGTTTTTTTCTTTCATTTAACGCCTTATAATGAGTGATTCTTGTACATGTTCACAGTATTCTCACTTCTTACAAGCCCCAATATTTGTAATATTGTCCAAATAGCCATTCCCACTTAGTTATGATTATCCAAGTTGAATATGGTGATGCAAGGATGTTTATCGTCATATTCATTCCAAGTCCGAGCTCTGGCCTCAAATTAGGAAATAAATCCTTAACCTTTTTTTAAAAACGTTGAAGTGATGTTGCACGTCTCTTCACGCCTGTACACATAACTTTGCATATCAATTTGGTAACACCTGATAGCACTGATCACTTTGACCTCTGTTGGTCAATAGATAATAAGGGCAATGAAAGCGACGTTTTACGTCCTTTCACGCACGTATATTAGGCCCATTACATTATCTGACCTCTCATGTCAACAGCTATTAGAACATATAGGTAGTTTGTCTGTTCCACACTATATGCGTTCACAGACCTCACTTGAATAAGCTTCTTGGTTCAGTACCACAAGCACCTGATTTTAAGAAACTAGTTTAGCTTTAGGGTCTTTTTACACTATTTTGGTCATATGTGATAGCACTGTTGAAAATGACCTCTGTCGGTCATTAGGTATTTAGGGCGATGAAGGCGACATTGTACGCCCTTTCACGCAATTACATTAAGCCTGTCATACTAATTTGAGCCTTTTCTGGTCGATAGCGCTTATAATTTAATATAGTAACTTTACAGACTTATCCAAGCGTAATCATCAAATACTATCACCGACCCCAAGTAATTGAAAAATCGGTTTTTCATCCCCATATTTTTAGCCTGCTTCTAGCTGATGGTATTTCGTCTATCCTGCGTGCATGCATTTTGACCATCCATGGAGTGTCCTATCCCACATATATAGTTTCTACCTATCCACGTTCTATTGTTCTATAAAATCGCCCTCGAGCTAGGATATTATACAAACACACGCATTAACTTCCTGTGCCTTTGAACTGGTCATCGGATCACTTTCATAACACATTTTCTGCCAATCACATGGAAGAAGACGATTTCTCAATTTGCACATGCACGTTCCTTTCCAACATTCTCACAGTCCAGCTGCTGGCGCTACCTCAGTTAACCTGAGAGCCCATGGTCCACCGAACGTTGGCTGGGGTGAGGAAGCACGCTTCTGACGTTTGAGCTAAGTACAGCTATTGATATGGTACACACGTACCAGCTATTTTATATTTTATGTGAGTTTTATGCCATTTTGGGCGTTCTGTATTAATGCTGGACCTTGCTTCTTTAGGCAGTTTGTAGTTTTAGTGTGTTCCGAAGAAGGCGTGGTTATCTGCGCCGAAATCTAGGTCACCATCCTGTTTCTATTTCCAATTGAGGCGGATACTTTGTAATCATTAAATTATTCACGACTGCTGATGTGCTGCAGTGTTAATAGTTCTCAAATGTATAATACTCATTGTTGGGATCATTATCGACCCAGTCAATGCATCGATATAAATGTGCCAAATTCCAACATGCCTCCTTATATTTAAATCACACTCAAGTTGCATTCAACATTTACTAAAATTTTAAAAATTTATCCTTTCTCAAAGATTTGGTAAAAATGTTTGCTGCAATGCTTTCTGAATCTACTTTAAAATGTCTACAATTCCATTCATTTAGCATTCATTCACAAAATGGTTTCAATTTGTAGCAAGGTTACCACATCTAGCAATACTGAATTCCGCCGAGTTGTCTTGATATACTTAAAGGCTTAACAGGCTTTGAATCAAAAATATTCAAAATATATTGAATTAACTGAACTTCAGTGATAGCCTTTGACAGTACTACATACTCAGCAAAAGTAGAAGGTTTTGTAATGCGTCTTTAGTTCTTAGGTTTCCAAAATATTACATTTCCAAACAATCTAATTTCATGGTCTGATGTGGACTTACGATCTTCAGAATCGCCTGCACGATATATGTCCACAAAATAATCTAAAAAATTAATATTTTCAGCCTTTTCATACATTAATTTAAAACCTTTTGTTTCATACAAATATTTCAGTACTTGCAAAGCATACTTAAAGTGAGAGTCATTGTAACAGTTTTGAAATCTACTCAAATAGTTTGCACTTTAACTTGTGTATTCCTGAGCTAATGTACAGGAGAGCACCTGCTAAGTTCCTGTGTTTAGTAGCATGACTCTTATCTTGTGCTATTTCTAGTTTCAAATTTGCTTCCATTGGAGTACTGTACAACACTGAATGTTCAATCTGATATTTCTTAGCTAGGGATTCAATAAAGCTTCCCTGACTCAGAATCGCTATGTTCCTTGCATTATTATAATTAACGTTTATCCCAATATAATTCTTTACTTCACCTAAGTCTTTCATCTAAAATCGCTTGGGTTACTGATTTTTTGTTTCTTGCGTTTTTCCTTTTATTTTACGGCAAATTAACAAATTGTCAACAAACACGGTTTTATAGATATATAATTTGTAGTAATCAGTACATGTAGGCAGTAATCATACATACTTCTTTTAAAACATTGAACTTTTAAGAGATCATCCAAACTATCATACCATATTGTACGACTTTCCCTCAAGCCATATAATGCCTTAAATAACTCACAAGCTCTCTGTGTTTCAACCTTGTATCAAGGAGGATGTTTCACATAAAGTTCTGAGAAAATTTAACCATTACGAAATGCAGTACAATTAAACCCTTTTGACAACAGAATGCCAACAAAACTTTCAATGTTTCTGTCATAGCAACTTCCAAATAAATAACAATTTCTTTTTGATGAAATTACGATACAGCCAATCTTGTTTTACAGTTGTTATCTGATTTTATTATAGAAACTCACTTTACATCAAGAATATTTACATTCAGTGGTTAAGGTACAAGTTTACGGGTTTTATTTGGTTTCAAACTATCGATTTCTTTTTACGTTTTTTCACTTCCAAATTTCTGACTCATTACATTTCATCGCCGCCTCAAAATTTTCTAGACTTCAACACTACAGAAGTTTACATGAATGAAGTTATTCATGACATAATCAAAAACTCTCTCGAGGATTCTATGTTAGCTATTGGACCTCCTCACATCTTGTTCCTGTTTTTTTTATTTTTTTGTGTTTGCTTGGACACAATTTGGTACTCCTTTCTTCCATCTGCCCATTTATTGATTCATCGTCTGTGCTCAGAATCACTAATATGGTCACTTCATGGTGCAGAGTCCTCAAAACCATTATATCTGACGTCATATTCAGCAATATCAACTTGACTGAAATTATTACTTTGCCGGCCGGTGTGGCTGTGCGGTTCAAGGCGCATCACTCTGGAACCACGTGACCGCTACGGTCGCAGGTTCGAATCCTGCCTCGGGCATGGATGTGTGTGATGTTCTTAGGTTAGTTAGGTTTAAGTAGTTCTAAGTTCTAGGGGACTGATGACTACAGATGTTAAGTCCCATAGTGCTCAGAGTCATTTGAACCATTTTTTGAAATTATTACTTTGTTGTTAATCAATACTCTGAGTCCAACTGTACTACACCCTGCTGAAATCCCTCTTCTTTACTATCCAACTTTGACTTTCTTAGCGGTTCTGGCACAGATACAAGAATGTCGGCTTTCACGACCGGATGTTTCAGCTGCGGAGAATTCTCCTGGGTTGTATGGCTGTGGTACATGGAACTCTTCTATCCCTGACTTTTGGTCCAAAGCTACGTTGGACATCTTCAGAGGTGCTCCTGGTTGTGCTGAGTCTTGCCGACTGACGAGTCTGACGTCGAAGAGCGGCCTAAATACCGTGGAAAGTGGGCGCGGTCCGGATTTCACATGATAGCAGATATAAACCTTCTTAAAGATAAAATATAACTATCGATCATAGAACGTCAAAGAGAAAAACTTCTCATCAATTCTGTAGCGCCACTACCCATATATCGCTGAGTTTCATGGCTTCTTCTTTTCTGTTAAAATTATCCCCACGTTTATATATTTCAATGACTTTTCTCTATAGCTTTGGATAATAGTTCGCCATAGTACATAAAACTTCAGTTTACTACGTGATCAACCAACTGAAGGGAAAGCAGACAAGTCAGCTGTGGCGGAACATGCTCTTCAGTTGGGTGATCTCGACGATGTGCCTCATGTGTCTATGAATCTTTGCTTGTTCCTGACTGGCGACAGTCAATCTTTAAAAATCTTGGTTTGCCACATTTGTAATGCAGCCGCTCCTGGTAGTTTGAACTACTTTTCTCTTCAGTGTGAAATCCATTGGGTTTTACGCTTTCGCATCCATCCCTGGCTTTTAAATCCATCGTCTGAAGTTTATTTTTAACATAGTCGACTGTTTGATCGCCTTCTTTCAAAACATCGGTCAAGTCCCCAATACAGTTTATGAATCCTGGCAACGATTTCTACATGTAGTTCAGCTTCTTCTTTTCTGTCCCTTTTGAATCTGCTGATTTTAATTTATTCACTTTTTCCAAAAATAATGAAGAGTGTTGCTGTGACCCTATAGTCTTCGAAACTGTTTGTCCAAGTTCTTTCCGTAAACAATTTGTAGTGCTGTTGATTCTTTGGAGTATAATTTGTCGATCTTTTTCACTACCTCAAACACAGTTTCCTTATCATCTACGAATTATTGAGCTTGTTCGAGATTATTCCATATATATGAGGCGTCAAAATGCAAATTGCTGTAAATCCACCTTTTCTCGAAAATGAGTTTGCCCACCATTTTTTTCTCTGTGGTGCCATCTATCGATTACACTAACAAAACAGTTTTTTTTCTGCCCTCAAATGTACCTCGAAAACCGTCTACAGATGTAAAACTCTGTCTTTCCACTTCTAGTTGCAAAGCAATACTGAGTGAATCCATTGTATGATAAAGAAGAACTTGGTGTATCCTTAGCATGCGCCATTATTAATAAGATTTGAAGATGCAAAACTCGCTTTGTATGCATTATGAATTTTGTCCGAATAATACAGCTTTCCGTCCTTATTACTTCATATACATTACTTTTGAGCCGACGGGTGGCAATTTGTCAAGTTGTCCCTACTGCAAACTAATGTGAAAGAAGGAACAGTAGCAAGTAAACTGTTACCTACCCATATTGGCTCGTTTTTCTTGGCTTGGCTTGTTTGTGAGTGCATGGAGAGCGTTTGTGGTATTGTTGTTAGATAAAATACAAAGAGTGCTTTATCATTTCCTCCATAATCATGGATGTTACTGATGGAAAACATGTACAATCAGTTCCAAAAGGAATAGGCCATAAAAATGGGACAATCCTTGTGACTGGAAGAGGAACAAAGCAAAACGCATGAGGTAACATTGAGTCCTCAACCCTAGTACTTTATGCGATTTCACTGCATGGAAATAATAAGAACTTCATTACCAACATTTCTGTAAACAGTAAGTAAAACTGTGATGTTTTAGGTTTATGTTAATATAAATTATGTTCATTTCATATGGCTGCAGTCAGGAACGATTTCCTTGAATGAACAGGGCATCATTGACTTTATAATTATTTGTTTAGGAAAACGTAGTACAGTACAGGATTTTCTTAGTGCATTTTCCTAGCTTTCTCCTTATTAATACTGTTCTATGGTAGATATTCCGCAAGTGGGTTTCCAGTTTGTCTCAATTGCAAGCCTGCAGCTTCATCAGTATATCAGTGTGCAAGAGTATCAATGCAGGATATAAGGAGATCACATCAGGCCTTTTATAAAGTTGCAGACAAAATTAAACAGGACTTGTTTATAATTATACGCACATCAGTCGAATCTCCGAGGAGGCGTCGGATTGAAGCAGCGGATTCCACGAAAAACATCAGATACTATTTGCCCCATCTGAAAGAGGTAAACCAATCTCAGCAATTGCGTGTGGGCCAAAAGATGTTTACTTGTGTTTCTTGGCATATCAACAGCGAGAATACAAAGAGTCTGTTGATGGTACTTACAGACAGGAGAAGCTCCAAGACGAGGTGGAGACGTAATGTTGAATATTTATCAAGGAAAACGAGTGTGGTTGCATGGGGGCTTAATTATAAATTTAATGCAAATATTTTTAATTTTTAGTAGCTAACTGTCCGGTTGCGCAGTCTCGTAAACGGTTGGCCCTGACTAGTTTTAGTACGCAATCTGACTGCATAGAATAACAACAAAGAATGAAAGAAAATTTCCGTTAACACAATTAATTAATTAAGTCCCCAGCAACTATAAAACCTACGAAACCAAAACACAAGTGTAATTGTTCTGTGTGTGGAAGTGTGATTCAACGTACACATCTGGCACGGTTCTTCTTCAATAAGACATGAAATTTTAAATACCATTTATACTGAAGTAATTAAAAAAATAGAAATACTATAATTGCGTAAGGAAACCAGAATTACACTCTAATACAAGAACACAAGCCAGATGCTTTGTTGACTGAACCTGTAATGACGCATAATTTAAGACATTGAAATAATAAAAAGAAAAGGGAATTTTTTTTTACCTTCATATATATTGACGAAAAGCACTCTGATCATTACAATATCTCCATTCGAACAACATCCGCTGTCTAGCCCATCAAAACTGCATAAAACATGGAACAAGCACTCCCTACTACAACATCTCAACACCGACTCACTAATACCACATCTCGATAAGCACTGACTACTACCACATCTCGACAAGCACTCTCCACCACGACTTCTCGACAAGAACTGCCAGTGGAGGCGGCGGAATAAAACTCTTTGGCGCAATCTCTGGCGCTGTGGCTCAGTGTAGCCACCTTTCACAGTTAAGAAGTTTGTTGAGAAGCTGAAACCAGTTCAATCACGCTACTGCCAAGGAAAAAAACATCAGTAGACTCTTTATGTTCATTGAAAATTCGATTGCAAAGCTTTGGAAAATGTTTTATTTGGATCCAGAGAAAACTGTGGACAAAGTTATGTACGAGTCTTTCAGATCTATTTTTGTATCTGATTATAATATCAGTTTCGCTTCCCCAGCAACCGACTGTTGCTCAGTGTGCATCAGTTTAGAACAACAAATAAAGCAATTAACCTGAAATACTTGAGATGAGGTGAAGAAACAAGAATTGACAACACAACTTGCTTTACACAAAGCTACAGCAAATGCTTTTTATGATGTATTGAAAGTTGAAGACAATGATGAAATAACCTTGGCATTTTACTGCCAGAAAAACCCTCCATTGCCTGCACTGCAAGATCAAAGTGCTTATTATGCATGTCAAATGTACATGTATAATTTTACTATGTGTCAAGGACCATCTGGTTCATGGCAAAACAAAGAGAACACGTTTATATACACATGGAAAGAAACAGACTTTGGAAAGGGATCCAATTAAATTGTTTCTTGTGTACAGCACAGGTTAACATCTACAGACCTAACTGACATCAATACCATCCAACTGATGTCAGACAGATGTGGAGGGCAAAACAAAAACCAGACGATGTTGGGTATGCTGTGCTATTGCCCAACGCAACAAGCTCCTGTCAATGTGAAATGAGCAGCTGGACATTCGTTTCTCCCGCCCGACAGAATTTTTGGCCGAACAGAAAAGGTTCTCAGGTCTAAAGTCGCAATTACCGCACAGAGTGAGTATAATGAAGTGTTTAAGGATCACAGGATAGTCTTGCAATTAGGAGTAGATGTCAACAATCTGTGTTGGAAGGAAGCAGTTGCTGATGTCATTAAGCCACATTGTCAGTGGCACTTCAGATTTGCCCCTGTAAAACGGGTTGTGACCACCAGAAGTAAACAAAGAAACGCACTAGTAAGAGGTGAAGTGGCTTATAGAATGGACGCTGGTAAAGGAAGAGGGATATGCAGACGAGGCAGAGCCTACTCGTCCATGGAGCCAAATGTTATCAGAATTGGAAGAGCCTTAAAGGAAGCTAAATTGAAGGACATTTATTTCTTGCTCAAAAAGCATTTCGGGCACACTTGGGAAGAAAATTAAAATCTTGCTTTCTACAAGAACATAATTCATTGTCAGACACCTGGGAACAATGCAGATGAAGATTCAGACTTTGAAATTCATCCAGAGGACAACGAGTTGCCAGTGTAATTTAGAGGGGACGGGAGAGGACTTGAAAGCTTGTGGCGTATTAACTACCTTCCAACTATTGTTTAATGTCACATAATTTGTAATCACATTCAGGTTTAGTCATTAAATCTTTTGTAACAGTATTAAGGTGTCTTTTTATTTTTGTTATTTTAATATATGCACATCAATCTCTACAGCAGCATAACTCGGTAGATCCCTGGGAACAGAGGCAAAAATTGGTGAATCCAAATTATTTTAGGTAACAACTAGCAAAATAAAAGCCGAATATTTCAGGGATTATGAGAAATATACTCCTTAGGTAAGCATAAATCTATGATGAAAAAGAATTTCAAATATCTGCCATATGAAGTAAGTAAGAAGTTTTTTGCGTTTCCTGAAAAAATGTTCTAGTGCAATCACTGCATTTTGCTTCTGGACGCCTCATATAGATTTTCTCCATGCCAAGTATCCGCTTTGCCATGTTCGTTTTCGCTGTTGAAGCAACTATATAGCATTTATTCCTTTTCAGATACGTTTCCATTCGCCTTTTCCAGTTCCCAGAGTCTTCTCCATCAAAAAGCGGTATCTTTATCTCAGCCACGTCCCATTTCACAAACGACACTTTTCGAACAACGATCTTCCTTTTAGTTCACGACCGATCACTATTTTCCCGAATAACATTCTCCTTTTTTAGTTTACAACAGTAGACTGCTACCATCTTAAGAATATTTATTTGGAAAAAGGTAAATACAGTTACATCGGTATTTACACAGTGAACGATTCATAGCACATGCAGCTGACTGGCTAAAGTACGTGCAGTAAATATATAATGCTCATTGTTGATTTCCCTATCGACACAATCAAAACTATCGATATAATGTACCGTATTCCAGCACTGACATCGGCAGATAGTGTGTGTAGTGCTATGAAACAGTGTGTGTACTGTATGTTGTGTGTGCAGTGACTGGGAATTAGACATTAATGAACAGTGTAGCATTAGGCTTTCATCATTATTAAATAACTTGTTTGTACCCTGGGGCAACCCTAATGAGGTAACACTGTTCTAAACAGTCCCCTTGTATTCATGAGGATGGGTACTCCAGTCTTTATCCAGCCATCCTGATTTAGGTTTTCCACTGTTTCCCTAAATTAGTTCAGGCAAATGTCGAGATGGTTCCTATTATAAGGCCACAGTGAACTACCTGTCCATCCTTATCATTCTACACCGGAACGCCTGTATATGGGAATTACTTTATTTTTGTAGTTTTTAAAGTTTAACGCCAAGACGTGTCCAATAGCCTTGTAAAGTAAACCTTGTTGTTGTGGTCTTCAGTCCTGAGACTGGTTTGATGCAGCTCTCCATGCTGCTCTATCCTGTGCAAGCTTCTTCATCTCCCAGTACCTACTGCAACCTACATCCTTTTGAATCTGCTTAGTGTATTCATCTCTTGGTCTCCTTCTACGATTTTTACCTTCCACGCTGCCATCCAATACTAAATTGGTGATCCCTTGATGCCTCAGAACATGTGTTACCAACCGATCCCTTCTTCTAGTCAAGTTGTGCCGGAAACTTCTCTTCTCCCCAGTCCTATTCAATACCTTCTCACTAGTTATGTAATCTACCCATCTAATCTTCAGCATTCTTCCGTAGCACCACATTTCGAAGGCTTCTATTCTCTTCTTGTACAAACTATTTATCGTCCATGTTTCACTTCCATACATTCCGGTTTTCATGGGTACTATGCACGTTTTCACCGCTGAATGATCGTGTGAACACTACTAAGTGGACCTCCTCCTTTAAATTTTCCATTGTCGTGTACGACATATGTACATAATTTCTTTGTGAGGAGAGAGGTGGAGCGTGATCTCATGTCACCTTTAGTAAAATTACCGTTATCGGCTAGATAAAAAAAACACTCTTACCTTTTGGAGGTGTCCAAACCTATGGATAAATAAAGCTACTACTAATAATACTACTGCAGTACATTAACATGTGACAAGTCGCTTCTTTGCAATAATTCTCAGACCCATTTCCTCTTTTTCTTTTTTTCTTTCCCTGCTGTAGCTAATAAATTTCGTCACACTTTTCCTTTTGTGTATCATTCTTAACCTTCCCAAACCACTGTGCCTTTGATGTCTACAATACTGGAAATACTATTGATGATGTGAGAGTCTCTTCAATATATCAAAGGGTAGACTGACTAGTATCACAGTCTAATAAACACAGTCACGACCCTCTCTGGTGTCAAAGTTGTTACCGTTTGATAGCTGGAGCGACACTAGCGCTTCAAGCGACTAGAGACTGATCAGTCACATGCGTCGTAAGGATAATGTTCGTTTTTAATTATTTTCTACTTAATTAGCGAAATATTTATCATAACTGTGCATTCCATGCGTTGGTAAATTACCAAGAGGCATGAATTATCGTGAAATACATGTAAAACCAGCATAATCACACTGAATTAATGACATAAGCTACAACTTAATCATGAAAAAATACTTTCCAATATATGTGTATTTGCACCTTACTCCGCTGAAAGCAAGAGAATATTAACAATTATTTCATGTGAAGCCTATATTTTTGTTGTTGACTATTGTTATTATCACAGGCGCTCTGCTTGACACTTTAAATGTATTTTGTGAATTCTAATGAGTCACCCGTTCTTACACTTCACTCGGCTGTCCAATACATGAATAATTTTGTAAATGTAATTATTTTTGCTTCAAAAGCGAATTTGTTGAAGAGTCTTACCATTTGTAGCTCAATTGTGGAACTGGTTTGTTCTGTGTTGGGAAACTGTTTTATTGTTTTTGATGGTTTAGTATCATGCTTGTGTCGTTTTCTCTTAAGATACAGCTGTGGTGGCTTATTTCGTACATTAATTAATGTAAGTATTACATTCCATATAGGATTCCCAAGATCCAAATCGGTGAGCTGGCTGAAAATGTAGCGAACGGAACTCCACTTTTCTGGCTAGATATACAAAGACTTTCTGCAAAAGGTCAGGTCTTACGGTGTTTACTAGCGATTTTTTTTGTTATTAAAAGAAAAAGACATTATTCGGTAAATAATCGTGTACATGGCAAAACTGTGCTGTAAACTATCGTTTCGAAAATTCCAGGGTCCTCAGGAAACTAATGAATAACAAATGTGGTGTCATGTTGCAGTTGCTGTTATTGTCGATTTTTATCGCACTACATAATGATTCCCTGTCATAACAACTATTAGACAGATCGGTATAAACGTTAGCATTAAGCCCGGTCCACACGCAACGATCTGTCTGCGCAGACATCGGCGCAGATGTCTGTACATGCAAAAGATCGCTGCAAATGTGGTGTGTTCACACGACACAAACCCCAATCTACTACTCGCCCGCCATCTGTCGGTGTAGAAAAGAAATATCAGTGGCAAGCGACTACGCTCCCCGAAAACGTCAAAATTTAATTCAGTTATTTTGAAAAATAGAAATGGAGGAAGTTCTGTTGTGGTCTGTGTTCGCAACTTGTGTTGCAAAAAACATTCAGACCAACCGCAGGAAACAGAGAAAGCGGTCAAATTGGTGCAGACAGTGGCTGCTAAAGCGAAAGTAGTTTTGTCACGTAAATTTACTGCGAGAGTTGCAGGGCGAACCTGTTTTGTTTTACATAACCTCGTGTTCCATTTCCTCGCACACTGGCACTCCAATTTCATCTTCAATTGTACTCCTGCTTGGTCTTGGCGTTTCTTGATCACTAAGAAAGCCAAGTAGATCAAAATACCATAACGTTGGCTGGTATACTTGATCTACTCCTACACCAGATCTTCTAGATTTCTGAACTTTGGATAACTCTTTTCGGTAAACAGTTCGCTGACAGACTAATTTACTTGACTTGCCTTCATGAACTCATCTTTCAGGAAAGCGTAAATAGCTTCACATGTGTTGGGTATTATTTCACTCAATGCTTGTTTCGATATTGCAGATGAAAATTCCAAATCATTGTAGCTCCTTCCTGTTGCTAGGAATCTTAATGTTACTGCCAGGCGTTCATGAGGAGAAATTTCCCTTCTCATACAAGTATTTTTCTCATAATATGAGGGGTTACATGCTTTAAGAGATAATTATAAGTTTCGACATCCATCCGCAAATAATTTCGCCAGTTCGCAACGAAATTATTTTTTTATTACCGTTTCTCTGTTTGCCGAGGCGCCAACTGACCGCAATTTTTCAATTAGAGCATTGTATGCTGCTGTCTTTTTGTCTCGGTCACTATATTCTTTACTTTTAATCTTCCACAAACATGGGTGGTTTCTGTATATTTCAATGAAATCACTTACAAACTCTCGAGAACACTGACGAGTATCAGCCATTTTAATGCCCTGTGCACACAAATACAAACACTAGACTGAGCAAACAGCTGTTTCGCGCCAGATTTGCGACGATCTCCTGTCCACACGCTCCAATTTGTCTGCGCAGATGTGGTTTGAACCGACAGATTTGAGAGGTTTCGCTCAAACCTCCAACTCCAACTTCCAGGTTTGCACACCCCTCAGGTTGGTGCAAATCTTCTGTTCACACGCAACGATCAGTCTGCGCAGATGTGATGTGCGCAGACATTTGCGCAGACAGATCGTTGCGTGTGGACGGGCCTTTAGCACTCACCAGATAGCGTTTTCAGAAGTGTGCTGGCTAGCCGCTCGGGGCGCTGCTGTCGCTGCAGGTAACAAAATCGAGAGGAGAGTCGCGACTGTTATAGACTGTGGTAGTATTGTCAAAGAACTTTTTCATCGTGACTCTGAAATGCAATAAGTTGTTTAACCGACGTAAATTATTTTCGAATGTGCATGCCCGCACCACTACATCCATGATAACACGCCGAAGTTGAAAGTGATAAAATATGAAATTCTCTCACTATTCACATAAATCGATATCTATCGAATTACAATTGACATTTGGTCTGTTTATAGAAAAAAAAAAAGCAAAGGTGTTTGTAAACAGTGTACAGGTGATTTGTTTTAGCTGGTTTTAGCTTGAGGGTGTGTAATACCGTTGTGTGTGTGTAGCATATAATTTGGTTTATGTAGTGAATGATTAGTGTTTCCTTTTTGCAGGTTCATGACTAAAAGTTGGAGAAGCGAAGGATAGAAAACCGACGAAATAATTCGTTTCTAACCACAAGGAAATGCCTCGAAGTGTCCGTGCAGCCGGTTTTGTAATTTTTAGGTACATCAGCAGTAAAATTGAGTACCTATTACTACAGGCGTCATATGGGGAGCATCATTGGACACCTCCAAAAGGTAAGAGTGATTTTTATCTAGCCGATAACGGTAATTTTACTAAAGGTGACATGAGATCACGCTCCACCTCTCTCGTCACAAAGAAATTATGTACGTATGTCGTATACGACAATGGAAAATTTAAAGGAGGAGGTCCACTTAGTAGCGTTCACACGATCATTCAGCGGTGGAAACGTGCATAGTACCCATGAAAACCGGAATAGGCAATGGTTATTAGCTATGTAGCTCTATTGTTTTGCATATTTGTCACAACGTATCCGAGAATTCTTCCCATGCTACTAGTCATTTCCTTTCCTGTGCCACTTTCAAATAGTGATGGAAAATAAAATCCTGTCAGCTTTGCTATAAGCCCTAACTTCTCCCGTATTATCTTTGCAACCGTCATGTGAAATGTTTGCTGGTGGCAGTATAATCATTGTGCAGCTGGCCTCAAATGCCGGTTTTCTAAATTTTTCTCACCAGGACCTCGTGAAAAAAATGTTCATCTTCCCTCCAGGGATTCCATTGTAGGATCCCATAGCATCTCTATAATAATTGCTTGCCGAGGGAACCAACTGCTGTCACATCTAGCAGCATGCCTCTGAATAGCTTCAATGTCGTCCTTTGACCTGACCTGACCTGACCTGGCAGAGATCCCAAACACTCAAGCAGTACTCAACAAAAGGTCACAATAGAGTTATATATGTTGTGTCCTCTGCAGCTGAGCTATAGTTCCCCAAAATGCTCCTACTGAAACAAAGTCAACCATTCACATTCCCTTCAACCAACCTGAAATGCTTGTTCCATTTCATATTGCTCTAAAACGTTTGGCGTAGGTATTTGACTGACACACCGTTTCATGCAGCACTCTTCTAATGGTGTATTTGAATGTTGTGGTGTGTGGAATGTTGAATGGTGTGTTTTCTCTGCTCATCTGCATTAACTTCATTTTTCTTCACTTGTAGCAAGCTTCGTATTATCACACCAACTAGCAATTTTGTCTAAGTTGTTTTATGTCCTCCTACATTCACTCAGCCATGGCACCTTACTGTACAGCACAACATCATTAGCAAGCAACTGTAGACTGCAGCTCACCCTGTTTTTCAGATCACTTATGTACATAGAAAATAGGAATATGCCTGTCACACTTCCCTGGAGCACTCATAACAATACCCTTCTGTCTGATGTATACACTCGCCATCAAGGACAACATGCTGGGTTCTGTTACTTAAGAAGTCTTCACTCACACACTTGGGACACTAATCTGTATGCACAGACCTTCATCAACAGTCTGCATGGGGCACTGTGTCAAATGATTACCAGAAATCTAGGAATGTGAAATTTGCGTGTGCTCTTCATTCGTGGTCCACAGGATATCATATAAGAAAAGGGTAATCTGGGTTCTATACAAGCAATGCTTTCTAAATTCATGTTGATTTGTGGACAGAAGCTTTCTTGTCTCAATGAAATGTAATACGTTTGCACTTGAAATGTTTTCAAGGATTCTGCAACCAACTTATGTTAAGGACTGGTGTGTGACTATGTGCATCCGTGCTTTTTCCTTCGTTGTGCACTGGAGTCACCTGGACTTATTTCCAGCTGCTTGGGACTTTGCAAAGGGCAAGAGATTTGTGATAAATGCAAGCTAAGTAAGGGGCGAATGCCGCAGAGTAATCTCTGTAACACCAAATTGGAATTCTGTCTGGACCTGGCAACTTACCTTTTTTCAACTCTTTCAGTTGCTTCTCTAACCCAGGGATGCCTATTTCTATGTCCTCTATTCAGCAGTCTGTGTGCCAGTATGTCTCCATGATTATTCTGTGTGAATGATTTCTTAAATGTGAAATTTAAAGCTTCCCGCTTTCTGTTTACTGTCTTCTAATGCCACCCCAGACTAGTTGACAAATGATGTGATAGAAGCCTTTGACCTACCTAGTGATTTTAAGGACGAGCAAAGTTTCCACTTCTTGATAAGATCTTTTGCTAAGATATAATGGTGGAAGCTGTTGTGTACTTCTTGCATTGATCTTCTTACTGATGCATGATTTTCTATTGACTTTTGCCTGTCACCATTTGCACTTTCTATCAGTCTGTTGGTAGGGAGGAGGGGGGTGGAAAAAAAAGAAAAGGCAAACAGAAAATAGCAGCATCAAATGTTCTTATGACCTGTAATCTATGCAAGTATTGCCTGCTATCATGAATTTAAATTTAAGCATTCCTTACAGGTTTATGGGCTAACCAGAGGCAAGTGTTGCATTAATTTATTGTTGAATGCTGATAACACTTGGCTATTCGGTATGTTGTGTCAAAGAGTATTGTAGAAAATACTGCCTTAACCAACCTAACCATTTGTTTTAGGCACTTAATTTATATGTGATAGTGTTTGTTGTTCGTAACATAAGTTAGTCTAGGGACCAATGACCTCAGCAATTTGGTCCCTTAGGAATTCACACACATTTGAACATTCTTTCATCTAGTGTTGTGGTCATATATGTCTCAGTTGGAAATGACTGAGCAATGTAGGTTGAAAACTCTAAAGCTGAAGAAAGACGTTTTTGGCTATAAATGTATTGGACTGCCAAAATAATCTCATCACCAATTATATAGAGAATTATAACTATTCTTTCCCCCATAAAATTACAAAATTATCATATCTGCTGGCAGCAGGTTGAACATTACTTCAACCTCACTAATTGAAATTGTACACTCAAGACTACAGTATACTGGAATATAAATGTAAAACAAATTAAGAAACAGACAAATTCATTGTGAAATGAGATTCCCAAGGATGAAGGGTGCCACTAATTCTTTCACCAGAAATTTTGCTAATCAGTGGAAAAAAGTCAAGCTAGATGAACCAGTAACATTTATTAGGTAATTACTTTTGAGAAAACAAACATGTCGTGGTACTGTTAAGTTGCCATTGTTAGCACTTCATTAGATATGCTATAAAAATAATGCCAGTCATTGAGGATGGAAAGACACGTGCATTGTGTCAAAATTGGTAATGGATGATACTCTTTTGCTGAGCGCACACATCAACAGCTGCTCATCTGCTGAGTTTGTGCCTCCGTGTGAATACCAAAGCATCCATTACCGCCAGTCAGCTTTGACCTGTGATGTCATCAAAATGGTGGGCACTGCCATTTCACACTTACACAGCGTGTCATCCAAGACGTCACACACTAAGCACATGAAGAAAAACGTTATTATGACATCACCTATAATCCAATTAATTCAAGAAAGAGTATCAGTCTAGCAGGACACCCACAGGAATTTGGGGTTTTGGACAGGACAAAGTGAACAACGTACCTGCTAACAATACACAGCAAAAAAAAAAAAAAAAAAAAAAAAAAAAAAAAAAAAAAAAAAAAAAAAAAAAAAAAGGTAGCAAAAATTCACAAAAATCTGGTATCGAAAATGTTACATGTTCAGCTCAAACGAACCCCACAATACCATGAAAGTGAAAATCACTCTAAAGGCTGGTATCAAAAAGTTCACTTGACATGTATCCTGTATAGCTGAACCAAAGCCCACAATGCCAACAAACCAAAACTCCCATGTCTAAACTCTTATCAAAAACCCAACCTGAGCAAAATAACTGCAAAACACACCATGATACCCACATATCAACTAATAGTTACGAACTTCAGTCAAGAACTCAGCACATAAAATCATAAAAATTTGCCCCAAAATCAGTTTCCACTCCAACATATCAAAGAAAATTATGCACATAAACACCCCTCCCCCTCTTCCGTCCCTCCCCCAACCACTAGATTTAACTTACAAACTTAGGGCTGTATAGTTTACCAACAAATTTCAACACTGCAATTGACAATAGTTTTCAGGCAAACTCTTCCTTCAACAGAGCTCATAAAGTTGAGACTCTATAGTATTAGCACCAGCCCCCATTACATAATTTTAAAATTCTGCACACTTGATTCATCATTTAATGTTGAGAACCCCTGCTCCCTAAAGAAAATTAATCTAAAATAACAGTAGAGCCCTCTACACTGTATTGCTCAATTAATCCAACCAAAACCCATTTTGTCTGCCTACCTGCCACCACACTGAAAAATCACATCAGTAAACATAGCCAGCCGGGGGGGGGGGGGGGGGGGGGGGGGGGAGGGGGGATGATGCCGTCCACAACCAGACTCCAATAACACCACTACCCCTCCCATATTATTTAGCTTTTCCAAACACAGACTTGTCAGTTTCCGCACCTAATCCTGCACCCAACACCCCTCAAAACAATCCTCTGTACTTCATAAACTCAGAATGAACCTCCAGACATATTGCTAAAGTCCATCTCATGGGTACAAAACCCTGTCAAAGATAATAAGTCAGCAGAACACTATACTACTTATCCCTTGTTAGACTCAGCCACTTCAATTAATTTCATTACTTCACCCCACTGTTGATCCTTCATACATTCCACCACAAGGCCAAATAACTGCTGAGATTTAAATGTCGTGTCCATGTTGTCACCCATGGTGGCATCTTATGTACGACTGGCAAATTTTGTTGTTAGGTACATAACTAGTAACAAATGATAAACAAAAATTAAATTTCCAACCATTAACAACAAGATAACATACCATTTCCAAAGCTGAAAACAAATCAGTAGTGAACAACAATAAAATGACTCTGACAAGCCAGCAAAAATAGACTTCTAGAATAGGGAATAATATAACAGCACTTAGTCTGTTAGCTTCACTAACATCACTGAAGTACAACTCCTAAAGATAGACATTCAGCAATAGTGTGCCATCACAGAAAACAAAATGCCATCTCCAAACATGATGCATATTAGATACATGGTTTAAACATAGCATAGCTATGTCACAGAGCAGAGTCATGCCATATTATGTACTCCCTGCGTTTACTTTTATTTATTCATGGTATCCTCTTTCTTCCTAGAATTTCTTTTTGATGATTGCTTCCTCTACGATCTTTGTGTCATATTTACTTCACTTGTGCTCCTCTTGTTTGTCACTTCTCAAATGCCCTTCTAAATTGTTAAATTTCCAGATATCGTGTGTTACATGCGTGTAATTGTTAGCATTCAGCTCATTCTGTCTGTATATATCTCCTTTGGCATGGGTTCCTGAATACCATTCCTGTGCAATCCTCTTTATATTATGTTAAGGTGCTCAAATTTGTATTTTTTGTGTGTCTGTAAACCTACTATCATCCAGTTAACTCATTAGATTTTTACTGTAGCTGTCTGCAGATAGGTAGCTGCTGCTGTTCCATTTATAAATTTTAGAAGTACATATTAGTGGTTGCATGTGAAATGAAATTTCTTTATTTAAATATCGTATCACTGATTCCAAATAGATAGTAAGTAATAATGGAAACAACATGTAGATAATCATATCAGAAAAGCGGATTTCGGTCACTGCCCTTATGATGTATGATGTGGATGATATCCACTAAACTTTGAAGCTAGCTGGAAATTGTTGTTGTTGTTGTTGTTGTGGTGGTGGTCTTCAGTCCAGAGACTGGTTTGATGCAGCTCTCCATGCTACTCTATCCTGTGCAAGCTTCTTCACCTCCCAGTACCTACTGCAACCTACATCCTTCTGAATCTGTTTAGTGTATTCGTCTATTGGTCTCCCTCTATGATTTTTACCCTCTACGTTGCCCTCCATTACTAATTTGGTGATCCCTTGATGCCTCAGAACATGTCCTACCAACCGATCCCTTCTTCTAGTCAAGTTGTGCCACAAATTTCTCTTCTCTCCAATTCTGTTCAGTACCTCCTCATTAGTTATGTGATCTATCCATCTTATTTTCAGCATTCTTCTGTAGCATCACATTTCGAAAGCTTCTATTCTCTTTTTCTCTAAACTATTTATTGTCCATATTTCACTTTCATACATGGCTACACTCCATTAAAATACTTTCAGAAATGACTTCCTGACACTTAATTCTATACTTGATGTTAACAAATTTCTCTTTTTCAGAAACGCTTTCCTTGCCATTGCCAGTCTACATTTTATATCCTCTCTACTTCGACCATCATCAGTTATTTTGCTCCCCAAATAGCAAAACTCATTTACTACTTTAAGCGTCTCATTTCCTAATCTAATTCCCGCAGCATCACCCGATTTAATTCGACTACATTCCATTATCCTCGTTTTGCTTTTGTTGATGTTCATTTTGTTTCCTCCTCTCAAGACACTGTTCATTCCTTTCGCTGCTCTTCCAGGTCCTTTGCTGTCTCTGACAGAATTACAATGTCATTGGCGAACCTCAGAGTTTTTATTTCTTCTTCATGGATTTTAATTCCTACTCTGAATTTATCTTTTGTTTCCTTTATTGCTTGCTCAATATACAGGGAGAGGCTGCAACCCTGTCTCACTTCTTTCCCAACCACTGCTTCCCTTTTGTGCCCCCCGACTCTTGTAACTGCCACCTGGTTTCTGTACAAATTGTAAATAGCCTTTCGCTCCCTGTATTTTACCCCTGCCACCTTCAGAATTTGAAACAGAGTATTCCAACCAACATTGTCAAAAGCTTTCTCTAAGTCTACAAATGCTAGAAACATAGGTTTCCCTTTCTGTAATCTATTTTCTAAGATAAGTCGTAGGGTCAGTATTGCCTCACGTGTTCCAACATTTCCATGAAATCCAAACTGATCTTCCCCAAAGTCAGCTTCTACCAGTTTTTCCATTTGTCTGTAAAGAATTCGTGTTAGTATTTTGCAGCCATGACTTATTAAACTGAAAGTTCAGTTATTTTCACATCTGTCAACACCTGCTTTCTTTGGAATTAGAATTATTATATTCTTCTTGAAGTCTGAGGCTATTTCACCTCTCTCATACATCTTGCTCACTAGATGGTAGAGTTTTGTTAGGCCTCGCTCTCCCAAGGCTGTCAGTAGTTCTAATGGAATGTTGTCTACTCCCGGGGCCTTATTTCGACTTAGGTCTTTCAGTGCTCTGTCAAACTCTTCACGCAGTGTCGTATCTCCTATTTCATCTTCATCTACATTCTCTTCCATTTCTATAATATTGTCCTCAAGAACGTCGCCCTTGTATAGACCCTCTATATACTCCTTCCACCTTTCTGCTTTCCCTTCTTTGCTTAGAACTGGGTTTCCATCAGAGCTCTTGATATTCATACAAGTGGTTCTCTTTTCTCCAAAGGTCTCTTTAATTTACCTGTAGGCAGTGTCTATCTTACCCCTAGTGATGTGCACCTCTACATCCGTACATTTGTCCTCTAGTCATCCCTGCTTAGCCATTTTGCACTTCCTGTCGATCTCATTTTTGAGACATTTGTATTCCTTTTTGCCTGCTTCATTTACTGCATTTTTGTATTTTCTCCTTTCATCAGTTAAATTCAATGTCTCTTTTGTTACCCAAGGATTTCTATTAGCCCTCATCTTTTTACCTACTTGATCCTCTGCTGCCTTCACTATTTCGTCTTTCCAAGCTACCCATTCTCTTCCACTGTATTTCTTTCCCCCATTCTTGTCAGTCGTTCCCTAATGCTCTCCCTGAAGCTTTCTACAATCTCTGGTTCTTTCAGTTTATCAGGTTCCATCTCCTCAACTTCCCCCCATTTTGCAGTTTCTTCAGTTTTAATCTACAGTTCGCAACCAATAGATTGTGGTCAGAGTCCACATCTGCCTCTGGAAATGTCTTACGATTTATAACTTGGTTCCTGAATCTTTGTCTTACCATTATGTAATATATCTGAGACCTTCCAGTATCTCCAGGCTTCTTTCATGTATACAACCTTCTTTCATGATTCTTGAACCAAGTGTTAGCTATGATTTAAGTTATGCTCTGTGCAAAATTCTACCAGGTGACTTCTTCTTTCATTCCTTACTCCTATTCCATATTCACCCACTACATTTCCTTCTCTTCATTTTCCTACCGTAGAGTTCCAATCATCCATGACTATTAAATTTTTGATTCCCTTCACTATCTGAATAATTTCTTTTATCTTATCATACATCAATCTCTTCGTCATCTGCGGAGCTAGTTGGCATTTAAACATTTACTACTGTGGTAGGCGTGGGCTTCGTATCTATCTTGGCCACAATAATGCGTTCACTATGCTGTTTGTTGTAGCTTACCTGCATTCCTATTTTCCTTAAACCTACTCCTCCATTACCCCTGTTTGATTTTGTGTTTATAACCCTGTATTCACCCAACCAGAAGTCTTGTTCCTTCTGCCACTGAACTTCACTAATTCCCATTATATCTAACTTTAACCGATCTATTTCCTTTTTAAATTTTCTAACCTACCTGCCCGATTAAGGGATCTGACATTCTACGCTCCAGTCCGTAGAATGCCACTTTTCTTTCTCCTGATAACAACGTCCTTCCGGAGATCCGAATGGGGGACTATTTTACCTCCGGAATATTTTACCCAAGAGGACGCCATCATCATTTAACCATACAATAAAGCTGCCCCTTTTCAGGAACCACATGTTTGTCTGGCCTCTCAACAGATACCCCTCCATTGTGGTTGCACCTACGGTACGGCTATCTGTATCGCTGAGACGTGCAAGCCTCCCCACCAATGGCAAGGTCCGTGGTTCATGGGGTATGGTGGAAATTATTATATTATGTTAAGTTTGAAAGTATTTTCTGCCTTGTTATACTGAAAAATTCTATACTACTGCAAAAAATGTTAGCTAGGAAAGGATTAGCAATATTAGTGCCATATATAAACAATAACACAATGATATTATTGCCATAGTCCACAGCATTTATAATCACTTGGTTGTAGCAAAATGTTTCCTGTCATATAACATGACATCACTAGTTTTTGTATGTACCGCTGTGCTTGTATGAAGAAGTTATTCAGGATGCCATATATTGTCACACGTTTTGACATTTAACTCACTGCGTGAAGTATCTGAGCGAACTCCAGTCCTTTATTATATTTTCCAGCAATTATGTTCCCATTCCTGCTGTTATAATAACTGATAGTGTTTTCGTTTCATCGAGGGTATACATACGGACCAAAAGCCCCGAAGCCGTGTTTGTATTGAGGAGGAGGAGTAGCATTCAAATCCCCATCCTGCCTCCATGTTTATGTCTCTGGTTTCCCTAAATAGCTTAAACTATGGCTTACCTTGAAATCAAAAGCAAGTGGGTAATTAGTCTCTTGAGAGTGTCATCCAGATCTTGTCATTGATTGTGACAGATTTCTGGTGGCTGGCAGCACTCAGGTACAATTGGTTGAGGTGGTTTTCTAAAGCATTTACAGTACCTTTTTCTGTCTAAGAACCACATTGTAACACCAAGCAAAACTAGATATAGAGGGGTGGAAATGGTGCTAGGTAGTGTTATAATTAACATATTTTTTACTGGTGACAATCAATGTGTGTAAAAGAGTGATCCAGACTGATTTGTTCTTTTTCATGGGGAACTGTCATGACAGCGCACCTACAGAGGTAAGTAGGGTGAATAAAGCACAAATGGTTTCAAATAAACATTGAATTTGTTTTCCAACTGTGTGGACAGTTTAAAAGACCATGATAATATCACACTGGGAGCAATTCATTACCAGCTAAAGATACGCAATAAGTTTGAGGGACCAGGGTATAGTCATAGCAGACTAAGGTAATAATTGATAGCATAGGCATGGGCTATAGTCTGCTATTACCAACAGGAAGGAATACAGGTGACTGTAATGCAATCACAGTGCGTGGACACAAGGGTTTAATGAACTCACGTAGCATGACGGCTATCTCACATTCAGACCCATTTGTTTGAATCATTAAGTCTGAGCACAAATAAATCTTCTACATCTACATTTATACTCCGCAAGCCACCCAACGGTGTGTGGCGTAGGGCGTTTTACATGCCACTGTCATTACCTCCCTTTCCTGTTCCAGTTGCGTATGGTTTGCGGGAAGAACGACTGCCGGAAAGCCTCCGTGCACACTTGAATCTCTCTAATTTTACATTCATGATCTCCTCGAGAGGTGTAAGTAGGGGGAAGCACTATATTCAATACCTCATCCAGAAATGCACCCTCTCGAACCTGGACAGCAAGCTACACCACAATGCAGAGCGCCTCTCTTGCAAGTCTGTCACTTGAGTTTGCTAAACATCTCCGTAACACTATCACGGTTACCAAATAACCCTGTGACGAAATGCACCACTCTTCTTTGGATCTTCTCTATCTCCTCCGTCAACCCGATCTGGTACGGATCCCACACTGATGAGCAATACTCAAGTATAGGTCGAATGAGTGTTTTGTAAGCCACCTCCTTTGTTGATGGACTACATTTTCTAAGGACTCTCCCAATGAATCTCAACCTGGCAACCGCCTTACCAACAATTAATTTTATATGATCATTCCACTTCAAATCGTTCCGTACGCATACTCCCAGCTATTTTACAGAAGTAACTGCTACCAGTGTTTGTTCTGCTATCATGTAATCATACAATAAAGGATCCTTCTTTCTATGTATTCGTAATACATTACATTTGTCTATGTTAAGGGTCAGTTGCCACTCCCTGCACCAAGTGCCTATTCGCTGCAGATCATCCTGCATTTCGCTGCAATTTTGTAATGCTGCAACTTCTCTATATACTACAGCATCATCCGCGAAGAGCCGCATGGAACTTCTGACACTTTCTACTAGGTCATTTATATGTATTGTGAAAAGCAGTGGTCCCATAACACTCCCCTGTGGCACGCCAGAGGTTACTTTAACATCTGTAGACGTCTCTTCATTGAGAACAACATGCTGTGTTCTGTTTGCTAAAAACTCTTCAATCCAGCCACACAGCTGGTCTGATATTCCATAGGCTCTTACTTTGTTTATCAGGCGACAGTGCGGAACTGTATTGAACACCTTCCAGAAGTAAAGGAAAATGGCATCTACCTGGGAGCCCGCATCTAATATTTTCTGGGTCTCATGAACAAATAAAGCTAGTTGGGTCTCACACGATCGCTGTTTCCTTTGGACACAGCATTGTAACTCAGAAACTGTTTGAGTAGCATGTGTTTTCCTATCTTTACAAACAGTCAGAAAATCTTGCATCTGTCAAGTGATATACTTTCACACAGGTTCCCACATAACAGGAAAAGAATGTAACCGATAACATTCGAGCTCACAGTTTTTTCATGTGATTTGTAGTTTTACATGCACAGTAAGACTGTCATAAAGCCTAGCTGTCAAAATGTGGGTGGCAATGTAATAGTTAGACGGGTAAGGTAGGGATACTGGATAAAACGTGTGAGGGTACCATAAGACAAGTGGAAGCATTAGTTAACACATGCATGAACAAGTTGACAGGTAAGAGGGCAGGACTAACTTTGTGCTGTAAACCCAACTGGAGAGTAGTATGTAAGATGCAGTTGAGCTGCATGGGTGTTGTAGGGAAGAATCTTTATAACTCCTGTTACCTCTGATGTAGCAGTGAGGTTGTTCATGTTCTCATTTACCGACTGTAAGTTCCGGACAATGGTGTTTTTAGTAGCGAGCAGACTGTCTTCCAAATGCAGAAGGCAAATGTGTTGGTGGACGAAAGTGCTGTGATAGCTACCTTCAAGGGAAGTGGCATGGTGGATAGCTGCATTCCTGTGTTTGGTATCTGCCTGGTCAGATGTTCGGAATACAGTTCTAAGTATTGATCCTCCTGCACTGAACCATGCTGTCTTGAGGCGATCTGGTGGGATGACACCACAATGCCAAGTAACTGTTTGTGGGCATTATTAATCATTTTGATTACGTCTCGTAAGGAACAGAGGTCTTTTGGTTGTTTCATGTTGATCGAAGCATGTTCACTTCTCTCATCCTCCAATTACATGCTGCAGTTTAGCTTCTTCATTGTGAAACAGTGACAATTTAATTTCTGCAAGAGTTACAGCCTGGAGCAGTGTGTGCAGTAGGTTGTTCAATCATTCAAATAGCACACCTGATTGAGAGGGCTGGATGTGGAATGGCAGTAGCTCAGTGATTATGGCTAGAAAAATGAACATGATGCCACACTGTATTTTTAAGCATTGTGTAGAATGCGGAAATTCACATGACAGACAGTGGTAATGTAGCAGTCAACTTGGCTTGCAAGCCGACAGGCAGGTGGTGCAGCCACAGTGATGTTGATAGGCACAACTACCTAGAAGACCAAATTTTGCATCTTAAGATGGAGTTGAAAATGCATATCATATAGTATGATGACAAGAACAGTGTAAGTAATTATCTGTGCTTGGTGACGGAGGTGTCAACATTTGGTGTTTAATAGACATATAGTGGGACCAACATGTAGTCGCATAGTGATCACCGGCTGTGGACTCTCGAAAGTTTAAAAAAGGAGTCTTTGGCATCCAGGGATTGTTATCTGGTATTGCTCGTGAGTGTTGACTCTTGGGTTTTTCTGTGGTGTGGCAGCTACAAGAAGGCACTTGTCTACCACAAGACTGAAATAAGGCATTAGCAACACATTCTGGATCTCGCAGGAAACCAGAATCAGCAATTGTAATCTGAGATGTTTATGGGGTAGAGTTGAGTTTCCAATTCAATATTATTGCCTGCCATGGATGGAAGGCAGCTGTTGTTGTGGTCTTTAGTCCTAAGGCTGGTTTGATCCAGCTCTCCACACTACTGTACCCTGTGCGAGCCTCTTCATCTCCATAAAACTACTGCAACATACATCCTAAATCTGCTTACTGTATTCATCTCTTGTCCCCCCCCCCCAAACACACACACACTTTCTTCCAGTACAAAAGTGGTAATCCGTTGATGTCTAGAGTGTGTCCTATCAATTGATCCCTTCTTTTGGTCAGGTTGTGCCACATACTTCTTGTCTCCCCAATTCTGTTCAGTACTGCCTAATTAGTTACATGATGTACCCATCTAATCTTCAACATTCTTCTGTAGCACACATTTCAAAAGTGTCTATTCTCTTTTTGTTGGACCTGTTTGTTGTCCATGTTTCACTTACACACAGGCCTACACTCCAGACAGATACCTCCAGAAAAAACTTCCTAACACTTAAATCTATATTCAGTGTTAATAAATGTCTCCTCTTCAGAAATGCTTTTCTTGCCATTGCCATCATCAGTTATTTTGCTGCCCAAATAGCAAAACTTATCTTCAACTTTAAGTGTCGCATTTTCTGATCTAATTCCCTTAGCATCACCTGATGTAATTTGATTAGATTCCATTATCCTTGTTTTGCTTCTGTTGATGTTCATCTTATATCCTCCTTTGAAGACACTGCCCATTCTGTTCTACTGCTCTTCCAAGTCCTTTGATGTGTCTGATGGAATTGCAACATCATCAGAAAACCTCAAGGTTTTTATTTCTTTTCCCTGAACATTAATTCCTTTCAAAATTTTTCTTTGTTTTCCTTTACTGCTTGTTCAGTGTACAGATTGAATAACATTGGGGAGAGACCACAACCCTGTCTCACTCCCATCTCAACTACTGCCTCCCTTTCATGCTCCTCGACTCATATAGCTCCCATTTCGTTTCTGTGCAAGTTGTAAATAGCCTTTCACTCCTTGTGTTGTACCCCTGCTACCTTCAGAATTTCAAAGAGTATTCCACTCAACATTGTCAAAAGCTTTCTGTAAGTTTGCAAATTCCATAAATGTAGGTTTGCCTTTTCTTAATGTATCTTCTAAGACAAGTCATAGGGTCAGTATTGCCTTATGTGTTCCTATATTTATCCAGAAATCAAACTGATTTTTCCCAAAATTGGCTTCTACCAGTTTTTCCATTCTTCTCTAAAGAATTCATGGAAATATTTTGCAACCTTGACTTATTAAACTGATGGCTGGGTAATTTTCACACCTGTCAGCAACTGCTTTCTTTGGAATTGGGATTATTACCTTATTCTTAAAGACTGAGGGCACTTCATCTGTCTCGTACATCTTGCACACCAGATGGAAGAGGTTTTCATGGCTGGCTCTCCCAAGGCTATCAGTAGTTCTGACAGAATGTTGTCTACTCCCGGACCCCTGTTTCGACTTAGGTCTTTCAGAACTCTGTCAAATTCTTCTCGCAGTCTCATATTTCCCACCTCATCTTCATCTCTGTCCACTGCCCTTTCTATAATCTTGCTCCCTACACCACCTTTCAACTTTCCCTTCTTTTGTTAGCACTGGTTTCCTATCTGAGTTCTTGATATCTATACAGCTGGGTTGTCCTATGTCAAGTATCCTAGTTTAGAACTTGCTCCCAGCTCGGCCAGCTTCAATTTTGATGAAATTTGTATAGTCTGTACCTGAGGGATGTGCATGAACTTCTGCAAAGTTTCAGGTTCACTTGTAACTTGGTTAACGTACTAGAGCCATTTTTGTGAATATCAATTTTTCAGAGACTGTAAAATCACAAAGAAATCTTCAAGTTTGGCATGCCACTGTTGCTAATCTAAAAGAGCTAGCCCCTTACTTCTGGGCATAGTGGTACAATGTTTTATGCTCAATGCATAAATGATGCCAGTAAAGATCAGAAAGTAATACTTTTGGCATAATCTCAGTTCAAAGTGGGTAACAAATCATTTTACAACTAGTAGGTAGTGAGGAAAGTGCACTTGGTTTTTTTGCCAAACTATTGTTTGTTTGGCTTGTAGATATTTCACAAACCAGGGCCTAGTGTATGTGTTTAATTACTGTGCTACCATTCTGCAAATTTGCTAAAAACTGAATGTACCAAACTATGCCCATGTTCAACGTCACATATCTCAGAATGGATACCTACCACACTACATTCATTAACATGTCAGTAGAGCACAATTTCGTTCTGCTACAAATATTTATTTCCATTTTGATGTCTCTTTGGGTAATGTGCAAAAATTTTGCCTAAAATTTGAAATTTTGTAGCTTAAGTATTCATTTTTTATTTTTTTATTAATGAAAACTTAAACCTCTTGTGATAGGTTCATTGCTTCATTTCACTGTAGTGAAACTGCTACATAACTTTTTTCTGAATACTAATTGCCTACTTATTGTTTTTATTTCTTTTCTTTAGTTAGGACTCAACAATTCGATGTTAGTGCCTGAAGCTTATCAAGTTGTTGTTAAAATGGAGTAACAAGATCAAGTCAGTGTATGCAGTTATAGAAATGCTGATTCCCAATGCCAGTTACCGAGCGAGGTGGCGCAGTGGTTAGACACTGGACTCGCATTCGGAAGGACGACGGTTCAATCCCGCGTCCGCCCATCCTGATTTAGGTTTTCCGTGATTTCCCTAAATCAGTCCAGGCAAATGCCGGGATGGTTCCTCTGAAAGGGCACGGCCGAATTCCTTCCCCATCCTTCCCTAATCCGATGAGACCGATGACCACGCTGTCTGGTCTCGTTCCCCAAACCAACCAACCAACCAATGTCAGTTAACGGCATACAGTGCCTTAGAGGGACTGAAAGCTGTAAAGGAACTTTCATTAGAACAACAAAAATTGCTCACTTGACAGAGCGCTTTACACACTACTGAAAATGCTCAACTATACTTACATCGTGAAGCTTTACTCTTACAAAGGTTTGAATTTTTGCAAAGATGATGCTGCAACCCTTTCGGTAAGAAAAACCATACTGCACAGAAATGTTTTGTGTTCAGTCTACATGGAAACAGCTGACCAGTTAAAAAGGATAGACGACATCTGATATTAAACCTGCCCAAAAAATGTGCCATCCTGTAGAAAAGCATTTGATACAATGAAATATTCGCAAATGGGAGTTACACCTCAGTCAGATGAAGATGACGAGACTAACATTTACCACAATTTGAATGGAAGCTTAACAGCTGTTGGAATATCACCATTAAAATTTCAATGAATTGGTGCAAGGATACAAAAGGCTATGCAAAGTGAAAAATACATCAACTTGAAGGTGGAGTTACTAAGAAAACTGTAGCAATTGGAGGATTTGATCCCAGTGAACTGGAGCAGCCATGCACAAGCAAGCAATGCTTGACTTGTTTAGATTACAGCCAGCTGACCGAAAAATTGAGAAAAAAATTAAGTACATCAAATAATAATGAGGAAATTCAAATGTCAACCTTAGTTCCCCAAAGCTGGTCTATCAAAAAGACTATGGAAGGATTCAGTGTTCCAGAAAGAATGGTAAGAAAGACTAGAAAGTTAAAAGCTGAACAGGGAATATTGGCACAGCCATAAGGTAAATTTGGGGGAAAAAGCTTCCTGAGGCTGTGAAGGCAAGAGTCACAGAGTATTTTTATGATAAAGAATTTGGCCGGATATGTCCAGGTAGAAAGGACTGTATTATTGTTCAAGTAGATGGAGAAAATGTTTAAAAACAAAAGTATTTGTTACTGAGAAGCTTAAAAGAAGTGTTTGTTGCTTACTGCAGTAAAAATGGACTGGAAACTGGAGTTTCCAAATTTTGTAAATTAAGGCCAAAGTGGTGTGTGACTGTTGGTGCACTGGTTCACATTCAGTTTGCATCTGCACAGTACATTGGAATGTGAAACTAACATTGGCACACTGTCCAATAAAAGAAGACTGTAATATTTTCTTGAGCAAAATTGTGTGTAATTTGGAAAAGAAAGATTGTACACTTAATCGCTGTGAAGTGTGTCCAGCAACAGAAGCTCTGGACTATTTGTAAAGTGTTTTTGCAGAAATTGATCCTGAGGATCCAATTCAGTTTAAGCAATGTTTTGACACAGACAGAGATACAACTGAAACCAGAGATATGACAGTGGAGGAATTCATTGAAGAATTAGTTACAACGCTTTTGGCCCTTTGTTCTCACTACTACATTGCAAAGCTTCAGGGCAAGCATTTGCAATTGACTAAAGAAGGTCTCAAACCAGGAGAATAGATTAAATTAATGGATGTTGCTGAAAATTATTCCTTTATTGTCCAGCAAACAGTTCAAGGATTTCATTGGGAAAATAGCCAAGCTATGTTACATCAATTTCTTATGTACTATAATAATAATGAAGAACTTAAAAGGATCAGCTACTGCCTAATCAAGACTGCCTCCGACATCAAATCCCTGAAGTGCACGTCTGCAGAAATTAAGCATATCTATCATTTTAGTGACGGTTCTGCTGCCCAAAACAAGAATTTTAAGAATATTTCAAATCTTTGCCATCATCAAAAAGATTTTGACATCACTGCAGAATGGAATTTTTTTGGAACAAGCCATGGGAAATCACTACATGGTGGTACTGGGGGCACAGTTAACGTTCAGCAGCAAGGGCTATCCGCCAGCATCCAATTGAAAACCAAATCTTAGCACCAACTGATCTGTTTCAATATTGCAAAGCAAATGTGCAAGGCACTGACTTTATTTATATCAAAAAAGAAATCCTTGAAGATGCAAATATTGATCAAGAAAAGTGTTTTGAGGATGGATGTACAGTTTCTGGTACAAGAGAGCATCACCATTTTTTGCCAGTTGATGAAAAGCGACTTCAGATTTGTGAAGTATCAAATAATATGTTGTGCTTTATAGCAAATGTTGACCGAAATGCTAAGTTACTTCTAAACGCGTAGCCATTACTGAACTATAATCTGGCAAGTACAATGCTTGTATTTATGATGGAAAGTGGTAGATAAGAAATATCTGAAGTTTCATACAAGGGAAAAGATGTCTTGAGTAATTTTGTGTTTTCTCAAGGAGCTGCTCAATCATTTCATTGGCCTGCTAGAAGAGATATATGCTGGATTCGAGAACAACAGATAATTGCAGCCGTTCCAGTTCCAGCCACATCAATGATGTGGTGGTGATATCATTTGCCGCAAGCAGTAGTTTCAGACATCAGCAACCAATTTAAAGCATTCGACAACAAAAGACTCCCACATTCAGGCTTGGGAACCTCCAGTAAAGAAACCCACCTGTGGCTGACCGTGCCTGGCAGTGGGGTTACCAGTCACTGGGATTGGTAGTGACTTAGCCACCGTGGACAATGGAAGGATTTTTCTCAAATTACAAAAAAATGTTAATAGTTCAGGTGAAATTTTTGCACCTTACCCAAGACACCAAAATGGAAGTAAGTATTTCTAATGCAATGAAATGTGCTCCATTGACTGGTGTTAATGAATGTAATGTGGTAGGTGTCCATTTTGAGACACGTGATTTAGAAGGCAGGTACAATTTGGTACATTAAAATTTTTAGCAAATGCACAAGATGGTAGCACAGTAATTAAACACACAAACTAGATCCTAATTTGTGAAACATCTGACAGCCAGACAGACAATAGTTTGGCAAAAGACAAGGTCCATGATGCCCTTTCCTCACTACTTATGGGATGTTAAACTACGGAGCAAATTTGTCGCAAGATGATTTTTTGCCCACTTTGAACTGAGATTATGCCAAAAGCATTGTTTTCTGACCTTTATTAGCATCATTTATGTGTTGAGTACAAAATGTTGTACCACTATGCACAGAAGCAAGGAACAGTGGCATGCCAAACATGAAGATTTCTTTGTGACTTTCTGGTCTCTGAAAAAATGGTATTCACAAAAATGGCTCTAGTACCTCAACCAAGTTACAGGTGAACCTGAAACTTTGCACAAATTCATGCAGGTCCCTCAGGTACAGACTGTATAAATTTCATTAAAGTTGAAAATGGTTGAGCTGGGAGCCCTAGGACACCTGACGCAGCTGCTTCTCTTTTCCTCAAATGCCTCTTTAATCTTCATGTAGGCAGTATGTGCCTTTCCCCTAGAGAAATGTCCTTGTAAATCCTTCCATTTCCTCTAGCCATTCCTACTTAGCCATTTTACACTTTCTGTATTCATTCCCTTTCACTTGCTTCATTTGGTACATTTTTATATTTTCTCTTTCCATCAATTAAATTCAAATTCTCTTGTGTTATCTAAGGGTTTCTACTAGGCCTTATCTTTTTAAATATTTGATCCTCTGCTGCCTTCACTATTTCATCTCTTAAGGCTACCCATTCATCTTCTACTGCAGTCCTTTCCCCTATTCTAGTCCACAATTGCCTAATGCTCAACAACCTCTGGCCATTTCGACTTAACCAGGCCCCATCTTTGTGATTTCCTACCTTTTTCCAATTTCTTGTTTTAATCTACAGTTCATAACCAACAAATTGTGGTTAGAATCCACATCTGTCCCTGACATTTTAAAATCTCTGTCTTACCATTATATAATCAGTCTGAAACCTTTCCGTGTCTCCAGGTCTCTTCCACATATAAAGCCTTCTTTTATTATTCTCAACCCAAATGTTAGTGATGATTAAATTATGCCCTGTGCAAAATTCTACTAGGCAGCTTTCTCTTTCATTCCTTTCCCAAGTCTGTATTCACTTGCTATTTGCCTTCTCTTCCTTTTCCTACTGTCAAGTTCCAGTCCCAATTAATTTTTTGCCTCCGTAAACTAAATTTTTGTTATCTCATCACACATTTCTTCAGTCTTGTCATAATGTGCAGAGCTAGTTGGTATGTAAACTTGTACTACAGTGGTAGGTTTGGGCTTCATGTCTATCATGGCTATGATAATGCGTTCACTATGCTGTTCATAGGCTCTTACCTGTTTTCCTATTTCCTTGTTCATTATTAAACCCATCCCTGCAGTACCCGTATTTGATTTTGTATTTATAACCATGAATTCACCTGACCAGAGGCCCTGTTCCTCTTGTCACCAAACTTCATTAATTCCCACTGTATCTAACTTCAACCTATCCATTTCCCTTTTTAAATTTTCTAACCTACCTGCTTGATTGAGGGATCTAACATTCCATGCTCCAATCCATTAGCCCACCAGATTTGTTTCTCCAGATGACAGCCTCCCAAGTAGTACCTGCCCAGAGATCCAAATGCGGGACTATTTTACCTCAGAAATATTTTACTCAAGAGGATACCATCATCATTTAACCAGACAATAGAGCTGCATGCCCTCAGGAAAAATTACGGCTGTAGTTTCCTTTTGCTTTCAGCCATTTGAAGTACCAGCAAAGCAAGGCCATTTTGGTTGATGTTACAAGGCCAGTTCAGTCAATCATTCAGACTGTTTCCAGGCTGCTGCCCTCTTCAGGAAACATACATTTGTCTGGCCTCTCAACAGATACCCCTCTGTTGTGGTAACACCTACAGTATGGCTATCTGTATCACTGAGGCACGCAAGCCAACCCACCAACACCGACGTCCATGTTTCATGGAAGGCAGTACAATACAAAATAAGGATTGCCACATATTTGACTGGGGTTAAGCTAACAGAGTTGGCAGTATGCTTAGAACAAGGCCAGAGTAGAAATTTTGACTGTGGAGGAAAGGTACAGGTAACTGAAATGGATCATTTTCTGGATAGGATTAGGATAGTTTTTCCATCCAAACCACAGCTTTCCAATCAATCGTGAAATTGCCACACCGGCATTGGACTGGAGATAAGGGTTTACGGAATAGGTTCTGGATGTATGTATTTGTGGTTTCTGTATTGGCTGGGTCTGGTACCCAATAGGTGGGCACTTAGTAAGGTATCAAAGCTTTCATACAGTCAGTTGAAAGCAGCAATGGCAGCCTTTAATATTTTTCCAGGGATGAATGCACAGGATAGTAGCTGGAAAGATAGTTATAGAAATAAGTACATAAACTAATGATGAGACACAAGTGTGTGTAGTGAAACAAGTGCCAGGATATTCTATTTCTATGGAAACTGTTGTGGAGGTATACAAGTGTTTAATAACAAGGCAGCTATGGGAATGCAGTGCTGGAGGCGAGATAATTTTAGTCATTACGAAGATTCAGAGTCAGGTTCCAGCTCTCAGCTGATACACAGATACAGAGTGGCAAGTTAAGTGTTTATATTTTTCCGTGTCTTCCTTGAGTATATTTATTAAATTTCATGCTTGTTTCTCTGTTTGCGATGTTTACTCTCGCATTTTTGTAAGTATAAATTCATTTGGTCCTTAGAGCAATAGTTGCTCTGTGAACAGGGAGCTATGTAGTTCATTAACACTTTAGTGTCCATCAGGAGGGTAGCAAGTTGCATATCTAGAATTGTGCGCTTTTATAGTTCACTTCCAGTTAGTCCTGCTAGGACAACTAGGATGTGTTCAGGCTGCGTACAGACGCAGGAGGAGCTGGCCGCAGTTCGCAAACAGCTGAATATGCTTTTGGTTACGGTCAGTCACCTTCAGGCTGCTGCCTGGGGAGTAGCGGTGGCAGAGAATCTGGCACATAGCATGGGACACTTCAGGTGTCGCTTATTTTGCCCACAGGTCTGCTACCAAGGCACCGCCTAGTGCGAACGACACGTTGGATCTGCCCTCACAGCAGGGTGAGTGGCAGGTGGTAACGCCGTGGTGTCGATCGAGGTGGAGGGCTAATGTGTAGACTGACCACCTTGCCTCACCGCTCACCCGTTCACCCTGTGAGTGGACAGGTGGCTGTTCCTCTAGCAGGGTCCAAGCAGGCACAACGGGGGAGGGGGGGGAGGAGATGTTTACTAGTTATTGGGAGCTACAATGTTAGGCACTATAACCCCTTAGAAAGATAGCATTCTGTTCTGGAAAGAAAGCCAATGTGCGCTGGGTATGTCTATGGGGGGGGGGGGGGGGTCCTTATCACAGATGTGGAGGCCTTACCTGTGGCTGTCGAATGTGCAGTGTGCAGGTGTCTGCATGTTGTGCTCACATCGGCACCAACGATACGAGGCGTATTGCTTGGGTTCTAAGGCTATCTTCAGTTTGTACAGGCAGCTGATGGAGGTGGCTGACCTCACATGTGGGGAGCAAACAAGAGCTTGCAATTTGCAGCATAGTTCCCAGAGTTGACTGGGATCCTTTAGTTTGGAGCCGAGTGGATATTCTCAACCAAAGGCTTCATCGATTCTGTGATGCTCTTGGCTGCAGATTTCTAGACCTGTATTATCATGTGGGGATTTGTAGGACTCCCCTTAATAGGTCAGGGGTGCGCTACACAAAGGGAGCAGCTACTCCAGTAGCAGAGTACTTCCAGAATGCACATGAGGTTTGTTTAGGCTATGCAGTAGTTTGAGGTGTTCTGATGAACACTCGCCAGTTGATATGCAGCAAGGGAAGTCTGACGGCATTCAGAATAAAGACACTTCCACTATCACAGTTTTATAAGTAAACTGTCAAAGTATACTTAATAAAGATCCCAAATTTACTGCCCTCCAGGAAAGTTCTCTAGCTCAAATTATTCTTTAGCTCAAATTATTCTTGGGACTGAGAGCTGTTTGAAATCTGAAGTGGAAAGCTCAGAGGTATTTAGTGTGTCATGTGGAATGTATATCGGAAAGACAGCTTAGAGGCCACAGGAGGGGGGTGTTCATTGCAGTTGACAAAAATATTGTCTCTTTTGGGGTCAAAGCTGAATATGACAGTGAAGACATCTGAACACATCGACAAATAACTTGGTTTTACCTACACCTGTTATGTTTTTACTGTCCAACTGATTTGTTGTGACAGCTCTAGAGTCATTAAAAGAAAGTCTATGGTCAGTAGCACGTAAAAACCAAGATCATACAATACTAATTGGAGGTTACTTTAAACTGCGATAATAGATTGGGATGTCTATGGATTCTTTGTGGGGGATATGGATAGACAGTCATGCGAAATACTTTTGAACTCATTTTCTGAAAATTGTCTTGAGCAGCTAGCTCAGCAGCCCACACACAATGGAAGTATCTTAGACCTTGTAGCTACAAATAGGCCGGACATTATCGACAATGTCAGTATAGCAATGGGGATTAGTGATCATGTCATTATAGCAACTATGATGACGAAAGTTAATAAATCAGTCAAGGAAGCTAGGAGAGTGTTTCTGCTAGATAGAGCAAATCATCAGTTATCAGTATCTCTCTTAGACAGTGAATTGGAATCGCTTAGTTCCAGTAAGAAGGATATAGAGAAATTATGGGCAAAGTTTAAGCACATTGTAAATCATGGTCTTGAGAGTTAAGTGCCTTGTAAGTGGATATAAGATGGAAGAAATCCACCATGCTTTAAAAACAACATTCGGCAGATGCTGAGGAAGCAGAGGTTGTTGCACTATCAGTTCAAAAGGGATTGCACAAATTATGACAAGCAAAGTTTAGTAGGGATTCGTGCATCTGTCAAAAAATGTATACACAAAGCGTACAACTACTACCACCATCGCACTTTAGCAAAAGATCTGATAGAGAACCTGAGAAATTTCTGGTATTACATAAAATCACTAAGCAGTTTAAGGCTTCCATTCAGGCTCTTGTTGACCAGTTTTGTTTGGGAGTTGAAGATAGCAAACTAAAGCCAAAGTTTTAAATTTCAGACTGAAGAAATCGTTCACACAGAAGAATCCTGCAAACATATCGTACTTTGACCATAGGACAGACTCCCTTATGGACGACATAATAATAAGCATACCTGGCGTAGAGAAACAACTGAAAGATTTGAAAGCAGGTAAATCACCAGGTCCGGATGGAATCGCAATTTGATTTTACAAAGAGAGCTTTATGGCATTGGCACCTTACCTAGCTTGCATTTATTGAGAATCTCTTGCACAGCACAAAGTCCCAAGCAGCTGGAAAAAAGCATAGGTGACTCCGGTATATAAGAAGGATAAAAGAACAGACCCGCAAAATTACAGACCAATATCCCTAACTTCTATTTGCTGCCGAATCCTTGAATGTATTCTCACTTCGAATATAATAAACTTTTTTGAGACTGAGTTTTAGAAAGCATCGCTCATGCGAAACTTAGCTTGCCATTTTCTCTCATGATATACTGAGAACTGTGGATGAAGGGCAACAGGCAGATTCCATATTTCCAGATTTCTGGAAAGCACTTGACACAGTGCCCCATTGAAAGCTGTTACCAAAGGTACGAGCAAGTCCACAGATATGTGAGTGGCTTGAAGACTTCTTAAATAATAGAAAACAGTATGTAGTCCTTGATGGCAAGTGTTAATCACAGACAAGGGTATTGTCAGGAGTGGCTTAGGGAAGTGTGATAGGACTGCTGTTGTTTTCTATATACATAAATGATTTGGCGGACAGGGCAGGCAGCAATCTGTGGTTGTTTGCTTATGACGCTGGGGTGTACAGTAAGGCGTCAAAGTTGAGTGACTGTTGGAAGATACAAGATGACTTAGAGAAAATTTCCAGTTGGTGTGATGAATGGCAGCTAGCCCTAAATGTGGAAAAATGTAAGTTAATGCAGATGACCAGGAAGATCAAACTTGTAATGCTCAGTTACAGTATTACTGGTGTCCTGCTTGACACAGTCAAGTTGTTTAAATATTTGGGCATAACAATGAAAAGTGATATTAGGTGGAATGAGCATGTGAGAACTATGGTAAATGGTTGACTTTGGTTTATTGGGAGAATTTTAGGAATGAGTCTGTGGAGGAGACCATATATATGACGCTGCTTCGACCTATTCTTGAGTACTGCTCGAATGCTTGAGATCTGTATGAGGTCGGATTGAAGGAAGACATCGAAGCAATTCAGAGGTGGGCTGCTAGATTTGTTACTGGTAGGCTCGAACAACACGAGTGTTAAAGAAATGTTTGGAAACTCAAGTGGGAATCCCTGGAGGGAAGACAATGTTCTTTTTGAGATACACTTATTGAGAAAATTTAGAGAACTGGCATTTGAAGCTGACTTCGGAACGATTCTACTGCTGCCAATATACATTGTGTGTAAGAACCACAAAGATAAGATATGAGAAATTAGGTGTATAGACAGTTGTTTTTCCCTTGCTCTATTTGCGAGTGGAACAGGAAAGGTAATGACAAGTAGTGGTACAGAGTACCCTCTGCTACGAACGTACAGTGGCTTGCAGAGTATCTATGTAGGTTCAATAGACATTGTTTAGCAGTGGTCGCTTTTTACACTAAGGTACTCACTTCATTGGGAAAAGTTGAAGTGTACATATTCCAGGAACCCGTAGTAAGGCTTACACATCCAGTGGAACCGCTTGTGTGTCAAATATACATATAGTCTTAACCTGTCTTAAAGTTATGAAATCGTTTTAGTGGAAAAGGCAGGTAGAAATAGTCACATACGGACACCAGGAAGGATGCTCAGTCGAGTGCAGACTGGGCTAAATTCTTGTGCTAGTGGAGCACTGCACTTTGCCGGGTGCATGGGTGTAGACAACGGAGGGGCAGATGAACCCTCTTGAGATACACTAGATCAGATCCATAGATTACTAGCTAAGAACCACTGTATACACTCGTATCTGCAAACAGCCAGGAATCCCACTGCAGTATTATGACTTGATGATACAGCCTGATTCATAGCAAGGAGTTTTCAGAAGAGGGTTTTATGGCACATGCCAATATCACAAGAAATAAATGATCATACAGCCAGAAACACTGCTCTAGGTCCTGATGAGATCCATTATGCCATGCTTCATCATCTGTGCCCTGAATCAAAAAGACAGCTCCTCTCTCGAATGAGATTTTCACTCTGCAGTGGAGTGTGCACCGATATGAAACTTCCTGGCAGATTAAAACTGTGTGCCAGACCGAGACTCGAACTCGGGACCTTTGCCTTTCGCGGTCAAGTGCTCTACCAACTGAGCTACCCAAGCACGACTCACGCTCCATCCTCACAGGTTTACTTCTTTCAGGAGTGCTAGTTCTGCAAGGTTCGCAGGAGAGCTTCTGTAAAGTTGGGAAGGTAGAAGATGAGGTACTGGCAGAAGTAAAGGTGTGAGGACGGGGCGTGAGTCGTGCTTGGGTAGCTCAGTTGGTAGAGCACTTGCCCGCGAAAGGCAAAGGTCTCGAGTTCGAGTCTCGGTCCGGCACACAGTTTTAATCTGCCAGGAAATTCCAGCTCCTCTCTCATTTCAATCAGATCTGGTTTGATGGACAGTGCCCCACGACTTTGAAGGAGACAATATTAATTCCATTCTGGAAATCAGGCAAGGACCATAGTGCCCCTAACAGTTACCAGAGTGTAGCCCTTTTTCACTTGTATGGGTAAGACTCTTGAACGCATGGTTTGCTGCCACCTCATCTGGCTACTCGAATTCCGAGGTCACCTGAACCACTCCCAGTGTAGTTTCAGGTGCTACTATTCCACCCTTGACAACTTAATGCTACTGGAGATGGCAATACAGGAGCCCTCCTTATGGCAGAACCATTTCGTTGGTGTGTTTTTTGACCTCAAAAAAGTATATGACATTACTTGGAATTAAAACATTCTTCACCAACTTTATGCATGGGAACTATGTGGACGCCTGCCACTTATTATCCAATTCTTTCTAGGAATGGCATTGTCAATATCGTGTTGGCGATGCCTTGTTTGACTGCTATGTTAAAGAGAATGGGGTTCCCCAAGGCAGTGTCCTCAGTGTCACATTGTTACCATCGTTATAGTGGCATTTCCTCTGCAGTCAGTAGCCTTTGTTTGTGAATGACTTTGCAGTCTTCTACTCTTCCTCTGATCTTATAAAGACGACGAGGCAGCTACAGCTGACCATTAGGAGCTGAAAACCTGGGCCAGGACAACTGGTTTTCATTTCTCATGTGAGAAGACTATGTGTGTCATTTTTAACCATTGTTGTTGAAGTTTTAGCCAACCAGTGCTCACAGTGAGGGACAATATTTTATGGTTTCAAGAAACTGTGAGCATTTTGGGTTTATTATTTGACTTGAAATTAACTTGGCTCTCACACCTGAAAGACCTATGAACAAAGGGCTTCCAGTCTTTGAATATTTTGAAATGCCTTAGCGGAAAAACATGGGAAGCTATCAGATCCCGTCTCCTGCAGTTTATGGGGTATTTGTTTGATCATGTTTAGATTATGGCAGCGTGGTCTATGGATCAGCCCATCCTTCCTACCTCAAGATGTTAGATGCTATCCACCATTAGGGCATTCAAATACCGACTGGAGCCTTTCGGACTAGCCCAGTTCAGAGTCTGTGTGCAGAGGCTGGTGGATCACCACTCTAGTTTCCGTGATTTATCCTTTTGGCTCGACAGGTGCTGAAAATCTCAACATCACCTCAGTCAGTGACATTTAGTTCATTGGTCCAACCCACCTTTGAACAGCTGTTCAGGAATTGGCCCCATGAGAAAACTTGTACTCCAGATTATGTTTTTACAACTTTGTGTTTGTCCATTTTAAGTACATACCACAGTGTCAATGTTGTTTATACAGGTGGATAGCAGCAAGAGAATGTCATCAGTTGTTCTGCTCTTTTGTTGGGAACCCAGTCACATTAGGGTACAGGGCAACAACAAAGCCGCCAAGAAAGCTTGTCGGGATGGTGCTGTCCACCAATGTCCCATCCCGTTGCACGCCATCATCTCATTTTCTGACCAATTCATCATGCATCAGAGGGAGACTGAATGGTTGCAGGTGACAGAAAACAAACTGCAGTCACTCAAATCGATCACAAAGGCATGGCAGACTTCATGTCAGTCTCACCGCTGGAAGGAAGTTCTACTTAACAGACTATGCATTGGAAATAGCCATTTAACACTTGGCTTCCTCCTCCAGCAGAAGGATCCAACACTCTGTATAGTTTGTGGCATATCACTTTCAGTTCAGCGTACTGTGGCAATGTGTGTCCTGTAAACTGATATTAGGACAGCCCTCAGTCTCGATGTAGATTTGCCCATCGTCCTCACAGATACTGGTTTCAGTATTACAAGGGTGGTGAAGTTTTGTGAACTGACAGTTTACAAAATTAACTGAGTGTTAGGTCTCTAAATATGGTGACAGTGCTGAAACATGTACAGTCCTAGATGTAAAACCCGGCTACTGCTGTAAAGGCTAAGTCTGCAAGGTCGCTAAATATGGTGACATGTACTGAAATATGTACAGTCCTAGACTTAAAACCCGGCTGCTGCTGCAGAGACTAACTCAAAGTCATCCACATAAGGTGGTCAACATCACCGACGTCTCTCAGCTTTCTAAGCCAGGCCAAATGCATGGTGTGGTAACACTGTAGGATGCCCTAAATTGGTGGGGAAGGGAGGCACATTTTAATACATCTATCTACATCTACATCTATACTCCGCGAGCCACCTTACGGTGTGTGGCGGAGGGTACTTATTGTACCACTATCTGATCCCCCCTTCCCTGTTCCATTCACGAATTGTGCGTGGGAAGAACGACTGCTTGTAAGTCTCCGTATTTGCTCTAATTTCTCGGATCTTTTCGTTGTGATCATTACGCGAGATATATGTGGGCGGTAGTAATATGTTGCCCATCTCTTCCCGGAATGTGCTCTCTCATAATTTCGATAATAAACCTCTCCGTATTGCGTAACGCCTTTTTGAAGTGTCCGCCACTGGAGCTTGTTCAGCATCTCCGTAACGCTCTCGCGCTGACTAAATGTCCCCATGACGAATCGCGCTGCTTTTCGCTGGATCATGTCTATCTCTTCTTTTAATCCAACCTGGTAAGGGTCCCATACTGATGAGCAATACTCAAGAATCGGACGAACAAGCGTTTTGTAAGCTACTTCTTTCGTCGATGAGTCACATTTTCTTAGAATTCTTCCTATGAATCTCAACCTGGCGCCTGCTTTTCCCACTATTTGTTTTATGTGATCATTCCACTTCAGATCGCTCCGGATAGTAACTCCTAAGTATTTTACGGTCGTTACCGCTTCCAATGATTTACCACCTATGGCATAATCGTACTGGAATGGATTTCTGCCCCTATGTATGCGCATTATATTACATTTATCTACGTTTAGGGAAAGCTGCCAGCTGTCGCACCATGCATTAATCCTCTGCAGGTCCTCCTGGAGTACGTACGAGTCTTCTGATGTTGCTACTTTCTTGTAGACAACCGTGTCATCTGCAAATAGCCTCACGGAGCTACCGATGTTGTCAACTAAGTCATTTATGTATATTGTAAACAATAAAGGTCCTATCACGCTTCCCTGCGGTACTCCCGAAATTACCTCTACATCTGCAGATTTTGAACCGTTAAGAATGACATGTTGTGTTCTTTCTTCTAGGAAATCCTGAATCCAATCACAAACCTGGTCCGATATTCCGTAAGCTCGTATTTTTTTCACTAAACGTAAGTGCGGAACCGTATCAAATGCCTTCCTGAAGTCCAGGAATACGGCATCAATCTGCTCGCCAGTGTCTACGGCACTGTGAATTTCTTGGGCAAATAGGGCGAGCTGAGTTTCACATGATCTCTGTTTGCGGAATCCGTGTTGGTTATGATGAAGGAGATTTGTATTATCTAAGAACGTCATAATACGAGAACACAAAACATGTTCCATTATTCTACAACAGATTGATGTAAGCGAAATAGGCCTATAATTATTCGCATCTGATTTATGACCCTTCTTGAAAATGGGAACGACCTGCGCTTTCTTCCAGTCGCTAGGTACTTTACGTTCTTCCAGCGATCTACGATAAATTGCTGATAGAAAGGGGGCAAGTTCTTTAGCATAATCACTGTAGAATCTTAAGGGTATCTCGTCTGGTCCGGATGCTTTTCTGCTACTAAGTGATAGCAGTTGTTTTTCAATTCCGATATCGTTTATTTCAATATTTTCCATTTTGGCGTCCGTGCGACGGCTGAAGTCAGGGACCGTGTTACGATTTTCCGCAGTGAAACAGTTTCGGAACACTGAATTCAGTATTTCTGCCTTTCTTCGGTCATCCTCTGTTTCGGTGCCATCGTGGTCAACGAGTGACTGAATAGGGGATTTAGATCCGCTTACCGATTTTACATATGACCAAAACTTTTTAGGGTTCTTGTTTAGATTGTTTGCCAATGTTTTATGTTCGAATTCGTTGAATGCTTCTCTCATTGCTCTCTTTACGCTCTTTTTCGCTTCGTTCAGCTTTTCCTTATCAGCTATGATTCGACTACTCTTAAACCTATGATGAAGCTTTCTTTGTTTCCGTAGTACCTTTCGTACATGATTGTTATACCACGGTGGATCTTTCCCCTCGCTTTGGACCTTAGTCGGTACGAACTTATCTAAGGCGTACTGGACGATGTTTCTGAATTTTTTCCATTTTTGTTCCACATCCTCTTCCTCAGAAATGAACGTTTGATGGTGGTCACTCAGATATTCTGCGATTTGTGCCCTATCACTCTTGTTAAGCAAATATATTTTCCTTCCTTTCTTGGCATTTCTTATTACACTTGTAGTCATTGATGCAACCACTGACTTACGATCACTGATACCCTCTTCTACATTCACGGAGTCGAAAAGTTCCGGTCTATTTGTTGCTATGAGGTCTAAAACGTTAGCTTCACGAGTTGGTTCTCTAACTATCTGCTCGAAGTAATTCTCGGACAAGGCAGTCAGGATAATGTCACAAGAGTCTCTGTCCCTGGCTCCAGTTCTGATTGTGTGACTATCCCATTCTATACCTGGTAGATTGAAGTCTCCCCCTATTACAATAGTATGATCACGAAACTTCTTCACGACGTTCTGCAGGTTCTCTCTGAGGCGCTCAACTACTACGGTTGCTGATGCAGGTGGTCTATAGAAGCATCCGACTATCATATCTGACCCACCTTTGATACTTAACTTAACCCAGATTATTTCACATTCGCATTCGCTAATAACTTCACTGGATATTATTGAATTCTTTACTGCTACAAATACTCCTCCACCATTGGCGTTTATCCTATCCTTGCGGTATATATTCCATTCTGTGTCTAGGATTTCGTTACTGTTCACTTCCCGGTTTTAACCAACTTTCCGTTCCTAATACTATATGCGCACTATTTCCTTCAATAAGAGATACTAATTCAGGAACCTTGCCCTGGATACTCCTGCAGTTTACCAATATTACGTTAACTTTTCCTGTTTTTGGTCTCTGAGGACGGACGTTCTTTATCAACGATGATAATGTCCTCTCTGGTAAGCCGTCAGGTATTTTATCGTTTCGCCCAAGGGGGGGTCCCTCTAACCTAAAAAACCCCCGTGTGCACGCCACACGTACTCTGCTACCCTAGTAGCTGCTTCCGGTGTGTAGTGCACGCCTGACCTGTCTAGGGGGGCGATGAATTTGCAACCATTATAGTCGCAGAGTCGTCTGAGCCTCTGGTTTAGACCCTCCACACGGCTCCAAACCAGAGGACCGCGATCGACTCTGGGCACTATGCTGCAGATATTAAGCTCAGCTTGCACTCCGCGTGCGATGCTGGTTGTCTTCACCAAATCAGCCAGCCGCCGGAAGGAACCAAGGATGGCCTCAGAACCCAAGCCGCAGGCGTCATTCGTTCCGGCATGTGCTACTATCTGCAGCCGGTCACACCCAGTGCGTTCAATAGCTGCCGGAAGGGCCTCCTCCACATTACGGACGAGACCCCCCGGCAAGCACACTGAGTGCACACTGGCATTCTTCCCCGACCTACCCGCTATTTTCCTGAGGGGCTCCATAACCCGCCTAACGTTGGAGCTCCCTATAACTAATAGGCCCGCCCTCTGTGACTGTGGGACCTTGCCGGAGAATCAGCCACTGGCCCAACAGGCGAGGCATCCTGTGGTGGCTCGGAAACGATGTCATCACCACTAGGAAGCACCCCGTACCTGTTGGAAAGGGGTAAGGCAGCTGCCACGCGGCCAGATCCCACCTTTGCCTTTCGGCCAGGCACGCGCGAGCCCACCACTGTCCGCCATTCACCCTGGAGTGATGGCTGACCGGTAAGATGCTCACTGCCGGAAGACGCAGCGACATCAGGGGTTCCATGTGATTCCAAGGCCACCGAAGTAGGCATAGGTCTCACCACAGTTGCCCCAACGCCACTACGAGCCGACGCCTGTGCCTCGAGCTTGATGAGCCTAACAGACAAAGCCTTCACCTGCCCCCGAAGAGTGGCCAATTCTCCTTGCGTCCGCTCACAACAACCACAGTCCCTACACATGACTATGTTTACCCTACTCTATACGGTGACAAATTCCCAAGATAATCTTCTGATGAGCTACTCTGATAATCAAGAAACACTCACTGAAATACGAGACGCGAAAACTACGCTAGGTTTTCCCAGAAAAACTATTTAAAAGCTAAGCGCAGCAAATAAGTACAAAAACGCTTTATACAAACAGTACTCGCTGCTGCTGGTGCTCTCGCTCTGGCTGTCACAAGACAACTGCTGATTCACGTGACTAGTGGCTAACGGCCGCGAAACAAACAAAAGACGGTTTTAGGGCGCTTTCTGTTCTAAACGATCAAGAAAACACTAAGAAATCTAAACAAAATGCAAAATAAACGCTTTATACAAACAGTACTCGCTGCTGCTGGTGCTCTCGCTCTGGCTGTCACAAGACAACTCATTATAAACTACTCCGCATGTGGGGACAGCCTTTGTCCCCACCCATGAGATTAGCTGAATTTTTGGTCAGGGTGCTGATGACCATGATGTTGAGCACCGATCACCTCTTATAATAATAATAATAATAATAATAATAACCTACTTAAGTAGTTTATGTATCATAACTAGCCATCAGTAACAATATTGCATAGTAATGCTCAGTGTATGAACTGATGGTGTTCAAGTAGAAATGCAGTAATAATTGCTGTTTGATTTTTATTGCTTGGAATGACAGCTTAGAGTACTCCTACACTTGACTTTTGAATCTTGCCTATAGAATCCAAATGTCACATGGCACTTAAATGGTTGCAGTTAACCACATGTGTCTGCTGCTGAGTCTTCCTGAATGTGGAAAATCATTTATACCAGAATGATCTTTCTTGAAACAATAAAATCCTTTTCCAACATGTTTTGCCCAAAGGCATTCATGTCACATGCAATAAAAAGATTCTGAGCCACTTCTGCTGCCTTCACCTCTCTTTTAAATCCCGAGTGAATAATATGTTGCAAATGTTTGACCTTTTCCCACTTGAAAGTGTATTTTACAACTCTTGTACAAGTTTCTTAAGTTTCAAGCATGCAACATCTAATACATAGCTATAAGATAAATACTAGAACTCCAGGTAAGACATTGGCAGTTGACAAATACACTCATAACCCTGTGCAGCATTCATTTGGCGTGTGGCCGGTGGCCACTGCAAGGTAAGGAAACTCAATCATAAACTGATCTCATCTTGATGCAGCCAAGAGCTGTTCGGCGCAATTGTTCCTGGAAGTTCTTGCAGTTACAGATGGTTTAGAAGGTGAAGCAAATGATCCTTGAGGTTCCGTGAAACTGATGAAATGAAGTGCCGTATGGCTAGAACCTCCCATCAGGTAGACTAGTCACTTGGTGCAAGTCGTCTTAGTTGACACCACTTCGGTGGTGTGCGTGTCGATGGGTATGATATGATGATGAACACAGTACAACACCCAGTTTGTGAGCGGAGAAAATTTCCATCCCAGCAGGGAATCGAACCCAGGCACTGACATCTCAGCTATTAAGGCGGATATGAAACTGATGACTTTAGCAATCAACCAAAATGCAATTTAAAAATACAGGAAATGAAATGGACTCAAACTAAAGATGTTATTTCTACACAGCATGACAGTTACCTCTAGACCATGAGCAGATACAGCACTCTTAACAGCTCGTGAAGAGTGACAGCACTTCCTCCATACAGTTCGACATCCTACAGTGTTGCCAGACCATGCATTTGGCCTGTCTTAGAAATCTGAGAGGCAGCCGATTACATTGGCCACCTTAAGTGAATGACTTCTACTCAGCCTCTGCAGCAATAGCCTGGTTTTAAGTCTAGGATTGTACATGTTTCAACACAGTCACCATATTTAGAGATTTTGGACTCAGTTAACTACAGGGGGCATTAGATGGCAACAGGAGCCTTCAGGACAGGCACTATATCCATTCTCTGTGCTGTGATTAGGGAACCACCTCTAACCATCTGGCAAAAGTTCCTCACGGTGTAACATGCATATAAAGTCTGGCTAATTCCCCCAGTCTCTGATCTTTACTCTTCTTGTCCAGTGAAGAACAGAATGACTGAATCTTTTAATAACATAAGAAGATGGGACTGGAGTCGAGGAGCAACTTGCAGAGCTAGGTGTAATGGACCTGAACATTTTAACACAGATTTGGTGCAAGTATTTCTGTTGGTTAGTAGTGAGACCAAGGCTGTTTTTAAATTTGGAAATGTTCAAGAAATCTTGTGTGCCAGGTTTTAAGAGGATGTAGATGAAGACGAAATGGGAGATAAGATACTGCGTGAAGAGTTTGACAGAGCACTGAAAGACCAGAGTCGAAACAAGGCCCCGGGAGTAGACAACATTCCATTAGAATTACTGATGGCCTTGGGAGAGCCAGTCATGACAAAACTCTACCATCTGGTAAGCAAGATGTATGAGACAGGCGAAATACCCTCAGACTTCAAGAAGAATATAATAATTCCAATCCCAAAGAAGGCAGGTGTTGACAGATGTGAAAATTACCGAACTATCAGTCACAGCTGCAAAATACTAACTCGAATTCTTTACGGACAAATGGAAAAACTGGTAGAAGCTGACCTCGGGGAAGATCAGTTTGGATTTCGTAGAAATGTTGGGACACGTGAGGCAACACTAACCTTAAGACTTATCTTAGAAGAAAGATTAAGAAAAGGCAAACCTACGTTTCTGGTATTTGTAGACTTAGAGAAAGCTTTTGACAATGTTGATTGGAATACTCTCTTTCAAATTCTGAAGGTGGCAGGGGTAAAATACAGGGAGCGAAAGGCTATTTACAATTTGTACAGAAACCAGATGGCAGTTATAAGAGTCGAGGGGCATGAAAGGGAATCAGTGGTTGGGAAAGGAGTGAGACAGGGTTGTAGCCTCTCCCTGATGTTATTCAATCTGTATATTGAGCAAGCAGTAAAGGAAACAAAAGAAAAATTCGGAGTAGGTATTAAAATTCATGGAGAAGAAGTAAAAACTTTGAGGTTCGCCGATGACATTGTAATTCTGTCAGAGACACCAAAGGACCTGGAAGAGCAGCGAAAGGAATGAACAGTGTCTTGAGAGGAGGAAACAAAATGAACATCAACAAAAGCAAAACGAGGATAATGGAATGTAGTCGAATTAAATCGGGTGATGCTGAGGGAATTAGATTAGGAAATGAGACACTTAAAGTGGTAAAGGAGTTTTGCTATTTAGGGAGTAAAATAACTGATGATGGTCAAAGTAGAGAGGATATAAAATGTAGACTGGCAATGGCAAGGAAATCGTTTCTGAAGAAGAGAAATTTGTTAACATCGAGTGTAGATTTAAGTGTCAGGAAGTAGTTTCTGAAAGTATTCGTATGGAGTGTAGCCATGTATGGAAGTGAAACGTGGATGATAACTGGTTTGGACAAGAAGAGAATAGAAGCTTTTGAAATGTGGTGCTACAGAAGAATGCTGAAGATAAGGTGGGTAGATCACGTAACTAATGAGGAGGTATTGAATAGGATTGGTGAGAAGAGAAGTTTGTGGCACAATTTGACTAGAAGAAGGGACAAGGGATCACAAATTTAGCATTGGAGGGCAGCGTGGAGGGTAAAAATCGTAGAGGGAGACCAAGAGATCAATACACTAAGCAGATTCAGAAGGATGTAGGTTGCAGTAGGTACTGGGAGATGAAGAAGCTTGCACAGGATAGAGTAGCATGGAAAGCTGCATCAAACCAGTCTCAGGATTGAAGACCACAACAACAACAGGTTTTAAACAAGCTTTGTACAAATTTTTAATATGTGCCCTTTAATTTAAAAGTTAGTTACACTGTTTGGTCTATGCCAGGCCATACTGTTCACTGCTCAGTAGTTTTTCCAGACAGTATCTTTATGGTTAGAATTCCAGACAAATTTGCAGTATTTCTTGCAGAGCTCTGTGGAATGCTAAAGACACAAGAGCAGATGAGGTGCAGTTGGCACAATAAATTTCTCATTTTCTCTGTTTCCTTAAGTGACCTACAGACCGTTCAGCATATGTGCCCAGCAGATACAGCAGCCTCAAACATATAAAAGGCACTTCACTTCCTACAGTGTCATGGAACAGAAGTACCAGGCCACATGCATACCCTGGGACATAAGCAGTCTAACATGGGAGTAAGTGAGGCACATGAGGCAAGGAATGTACTGCCTCCTGCTATCCCATGGTGTGTTGTTATCCAATAATTGAGCAGGAAGCTGATGAAGCTGACAATTTTGCCATGGTGAACATTGCTCCATTCACACAAATGAAAAGAACTGCCGTTGACACAACTGAGCATAGGACGCTGGCCTCAGATACATTGGCACCTCCTCCAGCAGGTGGTCCCACCACTATGCAGTGCTTGTCATATCACAGTGTGCCACACCAAAGTGCTGACAACAGGATGGCAATCTTTCATGACAATTTTTCCACTGTATTAAATAACATTGAGACAAATGTGAAAATATTTGAAGATTTTGCATGTTGTCTGGACCCCTGCCAAAAATTGTAGGAACCATGATTATCTGGATCATAATATTACAATTCTATATGTTTTTCCATTTCATTATTAATCAGTATTTTGAAGCAGAGACTCAGGTTTTTATGTAATCACTTTTGTCATCCGTTTCATGAACTGTTAACCAGCATTCACTTGTGTTCACAGTGGGCCTGCACTTTCCCTGTTTTTATTTGTATTAGACTTTCACAAGTACAAGGAAATAATTTTTAGCACCTTTTTGGCTTTTTTAGCTAATTCTTCTTTTTTTATAAAGTTTGCCATGAGTATATTATAATTTTATTTAAACAATAGAAAATCCTGGGTATAATAATTACAATTTATGGAAAGAATGAACTGCTACTCACCTTATAGAGGAGATGCAGACAGGCACACACAAAAAGACTGTTGTACATGTGACCTTTTGGCCAAAAGGCCATCTTCTGTTGTTGAAAACACAAATTCACACAAGCACAACTCACACCCACACATGACCACTGTCTCTAGCCCAAAGGTTTGACTGTGAGCAACTGTGCTTGATGGGAGAAATAATCTGTGTTGTGGGGGAGATGGGATAGCAGAGTAGCGATGGGCAGGGTGTAGTGGTGGTTGTAGGAGCATGCAGGGACGTTGTGGGGGCAGGATGGGGCTGCTAGGTGCAGTCGTAAGGTTTGAGGGTGGGGAGGGGGAGGAGGAAGGGGAGCAGAAAAGGAGAGGAGTTGAGGAAGGAAAAAGAGAGATACCATTCGGTGTGATTGTAGAATAGAAGGCCGTGTAGTGCTGGAGTGGCACAAGGGGATAGGAAGGGGATAGCTGGGAGGAGGACAGAGTCTAGTGAAGTTTGAGACCAGGGAAGGTACAGGAAGGTAGGATATATTGCAAGGAGAGATCCCATCTGCACATTTCAGCAAAGCTGCAGTTGGTATGAAAGATCCAAATGGCTCGGGCTCTCAAGCAGTCATTGAAGTGAATCATGTTGTGTTGGGTAGCATGCTCAACAACTGGGTGGTCCAGCTCTCTCTTGGCCACAGTTTGTCAGGTACTATTCATATGGGCAGACAGCTTGTTGGTTGTCAAGCCCACATAGAACGCAGCACAGTGGTTGCAGCTTAGTTTGTAGATCACGTGATGCTTTCAGAGGTAGCCCTGCATTTGATTGGATGGTGCTTGTGACTGGACTGGAATAGGTGATGGTAGGAGGATGTATGAGATAGGTTTTAAATACAGGTGTATGTGCCATGAGGCAAGGGGTTAGGAGCAGGGATGGACAAGGGTATTGCATAGGTTTGATGGGCATCGGGATACTACTGTGGGAGAGGCGAGGAGGATGGTGGGTAGGGCATTCCTCATTTCAGGACATGGTGAGAGATATACAGGGTGATTCAAAAAGAATACCACAACTTTAAAAATGTGTATTTAATGAAAGAAACATAATATAACCTTCTGTTATACATCATTACAAAGAGTATTTAAAAAGGTTTTTTTTTTCACTCAAAAACAAGTTCAGAGATGTTCAATATGGCCCCCTCCAGACACTCGAGCAATATCAACCCGATACTCCAACTCGTTCCACAGTCTCTGTAGCATATCAGGCGTAACAGTTTGGATAGCTGCTGTTATTTCTCGTTTCAAATCATCAATGGTGTCTGGGAGAGGTGGCCGAAACACCATATCCTTAACATACCCCCATAAGAAAAAATTGCAGGGGGTAAGATCAGGGCTTCTTGGAGGCCAGTGATGAAGTGCTCTGTCACGGGCTGCCTGGCGGCCGATCCATCGCCTCGGGTAGTTGACATTCAGGTAGTTACGGACAGATAAGTGCCAATGTGATGGCGCTCCATCCTGCTGAAATATGAATTGTTGTGCTTCTTGTTCGAGCTTTGGGAACAGCCAATTCTCTAACATCTCCAGATACTGTAGTCCAGTTACAGTAGCACCTTTGAAGAAAAAGGGACCAAAAACTTTATTGGCTGAAATGGCACAGAAAACGTTCACCTTAGGCGAGTCACGTTCATACTGAGTTGTTTCCCGCGGATTCTCAGTGCCCCATATACAGACATTGTGACGATTGACTTTCCCGTTAGTGTGGAAAGTTGCTTCATCACTAAACACAATCTTTGAAACGAAAGATTCATGTGTTTCCATTTGAGCAAGGATAAAATCACAGAAATCGATTCTTTTAATCTTATCAGCTGCAGACAGTGCTTGAACCAATTTCAGACGATAAGATTTCATAACTAACCTTTTTCGTAGGACTCTCCATACAGTTGATTGTGGAATTTGCAGCTCTCTGGTAGCTCTGCGAGTCGATTTTCCTGGGCTGTGAACAAATGCTTGCTGGATGCATGCTACATTTTCATCACTCGTTCTCGGCCATCCAGAACTTTTCCCTTTGCATAAACACCCATTCTCTGTAAACTGTTTATACCAACGTTTAATACACCACCTATTGGCATTAAGAATGTTAGTGTAGAGAGGGAATTGGCATCAATAGTGACAAGCCAGGTGTCCTGCGGTAAAGGAAAAAGAACTGTGGAGAGTTGGTGGAGGAAATGGGTGGTGTCTTTGGCATGTGAGGGTAGATTCTGGGTAATAGGCTAAAGGTGTTGGTCCACAAGAGAAGATAGCCTCTGGGTGGGGGCACAGTAACTGGCCACATTGGGGTATCCTGTGTGGTTGGGTTTATAGACTTTAGGAAGCCTGTGGAAGATGGAAGTGTATGGGGAGTGGTAGGGGTGAGAGAGAGACTCAGAGGAGAGGTTCTTGGATGGGCTTAAGGATTTGAGGAGAGACTGGATATCCCGTTGTATTTCCGGAATGAGGTCACTGTGGCAGGATTTGTAGGTGGATGAATCTGATAGGTGATAGAATCCTTCTACCAGGTAATCCTCGCAGTTCAAAATCACAGTGGTGAAGCTGTGGTCGGGTGGTAAGATTATAAGATAATCAGCTTTTGGGTGGTGGTTTTTGGTTTTTTCTGCAGATTTATTAGTGTCCACGTTGAGGGTTTAGGGAACGATGGCGAGGCAAGATCTGATGTTAAGAAATTCTGGAACATTAATAGGGAATGTGCTTGGGACAGCAGAGATGGATCATGATTGGATGGGAGAGTGAATGGAGTTAGGCAGGGTTCAACATTGGTTCAAAACCAATGTTGAACCCTGCCTGACTCAGTTCTGTCCTCCATTCAGCTGTGATCCACTGCCACTGCCCCCAAATTACTCTCTATTAACATTCCAGAATTTCTTATCCTCAATCCTTGCTCAAAATCATTTCCCAAATCCCTCAACGTAGAAGCTTGACAATGAACAAGTTATCTGTCCTCGTGAATGGTCCCTGACAAACTATGACCAAGAGATAGCTGGACTGTCCAGTTGCTAAGCATGCTGCCCAACACATCATGCTTCGCTATATTGACTGCTTGAGAGTTCGAGCCATCTGGATCCTTCCTGCCAATCACAGCTTTTGTGAATCGTGCAGGTGGGAAGTCTCCCTGCAATATATCCTACCTTTCCATTCCTGCTCTGGCTGCAGATTTCACTAGTCCTTAGCCTACGGCCACCTATGCCCTTCCCTGGTACCCCTCAAGCACAACACAGCCTTCTATTGCACTATCACACTGAAAGGTCTTTCGCTTTTTCCCTCCTCAGCTTCTCTCCTTTTCTACCCCCCACCCTGACCCCTCAAACCTCACAACTGCACCTAGCAGCGTCATGCTGTCCCCACAACGGTCCTGTATGCTCTTTCACCAAGCACTACACTCTACCCATCCCTATTCTGCTATCCCTCCACCTCCCCAACCCATCCACTTCCTGAACCCCTACTGCCCAGATTGCTTCTACCATCAGGCTAAGTTGCCTGCAATCAGACTTCTGTGGCCAGACAGTGGTCATGTTTGTACAGCTTGCATAACTCTCTCTCTCTCTCTCTCTCTCTCTCTCTCTCTCTCTCTCTCTCTGTCTGTGTGTGTGTGTGTGTGTGTGTGTGTGTGTGTGTTGGGGGGGGGGGGGGGGGGAAAGAAGTTGTTTAGGCCAGGGAAAATCCTGCAACACCATACTGGAGAAACATACCTACAAGACAAGAAAAAAGTTGTATCATACAGTTGTATATTCTGATGACAGGATACGAGTACGTCAAAAGCCACATCAGCTGTCGCATCCTGTTTGCCAACAGACTGCCGTCAGGCTGGTGGAAGATATGTTCATATGTGGGAAATGTTTTTTATATGGGATGCAAAAACACTCCAGTTAACCTGTACTTACAGGTGAACAATTCCTCCTGAATTGGTCAGCAGTGTTTCATAAATATTCCACAGACATGACGGTTCCTGTGTGGCTCCTCAGGTCACTTGACCTCATTTCTGTTGAGCTCATTTGGGAAGGCACTGAATGAGATGAGATGTTGCTGTCATTATCAGGATGAGGGTTGCTTTATGTTAATAGATGTGTCTAATTCAACTGCTCATAAGTGTATTACAACACACACGTGCCTAGTTTGTGTGTAGGGTATAATGTCATCATCAAGAAGATAATAAAATTTAAATAAAAAAATATGCAGGCTAAGAAAGCATTTTCACATTTAATTTTGCAGCAGATTGAAAGTATATTCCAAATTGTTACTTAGCTGTAATAATAGTCAGTTACTGTTTAGCCTCTCTGTGTTCTCTAACACATTAATGTGAAACAATGCCTGCATCAATATGGATGCCCACTGACTTTTCCGTCCATGTTACAGGTCATGTAGATCCGGGAGAATCTGATATTACAACTGCATACAGAGAAACTGAAGAAGAAGCTGGATTAAAGAAAGATGATTTGAAAATTTTTGAAGATTTTGAAAAGACTCTACAGGTAGTGATTATTATTCCATCTGAAATAATTTGTTTTTCTTTTGATCTTCTTCCAGCGACGGCGATATTCAAAACGGCGACCCATTGTTGAATAATGCTATTCATATAATGAATGCGCGAAGTTGCATCAGCAGCTATTTATAGCTCAAGATACAAGCGCACGCTGCTTGGTCGCCTGTACTCGATTACACGCTGTGGCGGAGTCTGCAGGCCTGTGTTAAAGCGTTATCTACTGTGTGTTAACGGCTGCTTGAGAACTCGGCCTCGCTCCCTGGCAATCTGAAGAAGATTGCTTCTTTACCTGTATTGTCAGGTCCTAATTACTTTTTAGGACTTAAATTGAATTTTTCCATTTCAAAAGCATCTGAATCAAGTACTATAGGTAATGGTTGGATTACCTTTGCTGTTGTTGTTTGTCATGACGCTTCAAGGACTGGTTTGGAAAGTTTTACATCACGTGAAGTTTTGGCATTTCGTACTGTACATTTGGCCGAAATTGTTGTATTAAGTGAAGGATCGTATTTAGTACCTTATGGTCCATTGTATCTGTACTTAAAAAGGGGCTGAATTTCGCACCAATATCGACAACATTACCAACAGAACAATTCATCAGCACGGTGGAACAGGCCGCTCTTGCATTTCCACGTGATGCTGCAGAGGAAATACGATGGGAAACATGCCATGTACTCACCAGGGCGGCTCTGCCAATGCCAAACATCTCCAAGGAAGAGAGGAAAGCACTGAAGCGGCTCTGAGAAGATGCCAAGACTGTCGTCCTCCCAGCAGATAAAGGGAATTTCACGGTCCTACTACCATGTAATGTATACTAACAAAAATTGTACTACCTATTAGAAGATGAAACCTACCAGAGAATCGGACGATCCTACCAACAGAGTGAAAAGGAAGACTTTGAGCTTCTCCAGCACACCTTCGAAGATAAGAAGATGGTGAAGAAACTTCGTCCATGAGCAGCTGCACCTCCTAGACTTTACGGACTACCTAAAGTCCATAAGGATGGATTGCCTCTCCGTCTGATTGTTAGCAACAATGGAGCATCAACATACGAATTAGCAAAACATCTGACGTCGATGCTCAGTCCCTTTGTGGGCAAATGTCAGCACCATATCAGAAACTCCGCACATTTCGCCCAGCAGCACCAGAACTTCTGATTGGGCCAAGAAGACCTCATGGTGAGCTTTGATGTGGTATACCTGTTAACTAGGGTACCTCTAAGAGGCTCCCTAAGCCTCATAGGAGAAAAATTCGGACCAACAGTAACGAAAGTTTTTGAATTTGTACTTACGTCAACATACTTTCTGTTTGATGGGAACTTATGGGCTGTCCGTTATCACCAGTAGTGGCCAATATGTTTATGGAGGCTTCTGAAGAAGAATCTCTCAAGTCGGCAGCCTACAAGCCCTCTTGCTTTTTTCGATATGTAGACGATACATTCGTAATCTGGCCGCATGGATGACAACACCTCCAAGACTTTCTGCAGCATCTGAACTCACTGAACCAGAATATCAAGTTCACAATGGAGGTAGAAGAAAACAACCAGCTTCCATTTCTGTATGTGTTCATCAAGCAAAGACCAGATGGCAAACTAGGACACAGCATCTACTGTAAGTCAACACATACAGATTTGTACCTGCATGCCTCCAGCTGTCATGCTCCTTCACAGCGAGAGGCTGTTCTAAGCACACTGGTGCACAGAGCATGCGAAATCTCGGACTGTGACAGCCTAGCAGCTGAATTTCAGCACTTGCAGGCCATGTTCCGCATGAATGGTTACAACAACCGACAGATAAAACGGGCCTTAAGACCGAAGAAGCCGAGACTGCAGGCTTCCAAGGATGAAGACAAGCTGGTTGCGACAGTGATCATACCATATGTCAGGAACACATCGACAAAGATTGACAGAATACTCAAAAAATATAATGTCAAGTGCATGTTTCGCCCTCCATCCAAAATGAAAACATTATTAGGATCAGTCAAGGATGACTTAGGACTCCGGAAACTGGGAGTTTGCAGCATCTCTTGCCAGTGCGGGAAAATGTATATAGGCCAGACCATCTGGATGGTACAGGAGAGATGTAGTGAACATAAACGCCACACAGACAACGCACAGCTGACCAAGTACGCCATGGCAGAGCACTGCATCTCACATGAACATGACATGAACTACGATGGCACAAAGGTGTTACGGCAGTTGAACACCTTCTGTGATTGTCTCGTCAAACAGGCTGTGGAGATCCGGCTGCATGACGAACTAATAAATAAAGACAGTGGTTTCCAGTTAAGCAAAGCCTCGGATCCAGCTTTAAGCATGATTAAAACACGACGACAGTCTACACGGAAATCTGCTCCAGTCAGGACACCTGCAGAAGAAGAAGAAGAAGAAGAAGCATTGTCACCACGACGGTAGAGTTCAGCAAGCGGTCATAGCCGCAGAAGGACTGCAGTCCATGATCTGTCGCGGGGCGCCCACCACCCAGTGCCGCCCTTCCCCCACCACCGGCTTCGGACCGCTCGGAAGCGCCCAGACAAAGGCTGCAGGAGAGGGGTGGAGATTATATAAAGTCGGCATCCATGAGAGCTCAACCAGACACCAAGAATGCCTGAAGATGGCAAGAAGTCGGCTTGCCAAAATATCGCGCCTTTTGGACGACTCTACCTGTCTGAATACCCGAGAAATTTTCGAGATTATCTTTCTCCTATGAAAGAAGCGAACCATTTACATTCAGTTGTTTCCAATACAATTACAATTACTCTGGTAGCTGACACATGTTTGACACCATCATCATATCCACCACACCGTATCATTCTGTTGTTGTTGTTGTGGTCTTCAGTCGTGAGACTGGTTTGATGCAGCTCTCCATGCTACTCTATCCTGTGCAAGCTTCTTCATCTCCCAGTACCTACTGCAACCTACATCCTTCTGAATCTGCTTAGTGTATTGATCTCTTGGTCTCCCTCTACGATTTTTACCCTCCACGCTGCCCTCCAATGCTAAATTTGTGATCCCTTGATGCCTCAAAACATGTCCTACCAACCGATCCCTTCTTCTAGTCAAGTTGCGCCACAAACTTCTCTTCTCCCCAATCCTATTCAATACCTCCTCATTAGTTACGTGATCTACCCACCTTATCTTCAGCATTCTTCTGTAGCACCACATTTCGAAAGCTTCTATTCTCTTCTTGTCCAAACTGGTTATCGTCCATGTTTCACTTCCATACATGGCTACACTCCATACAAATACTTTCAGAAACTACTTCCTGACACTTAAATCTATACTCGATGTTAACAAATTTCTCTTCTTCAGAAACGATTTCCTTGCCATTGCCAGTCTACATTTTATATCCTCTCTACTTCGACCATCATCAGTTATTTTACTCCCTAAATCGCAAAACTCCTTTACTACTTTAAGTGTCTCATTTCCTAACCTAATCCCCTCAGCATCACCCGATTTAATTTGACTACATTCCATTATCCTCGTTTTGCTTTTGTTGATGTTCATTTTGTTTCCTCCTCTCAAGACACTGTTCATTCCTTTCGCTGCTCTTCCAGGTCCTTTGGTGTCTCTGACAGAATTACAATGTCATCGGCAGAAGGACTGCAGTCCACGATCTGTCGCGGGGCGCCCACCACCCAGTGCCGCCCTTCCCCCACCACCTCAAAGTTTTTACTTCTTCTCCATGAATTTTAATACCTACTCCGAATTTTTCTTTTGTTTCCTTTACTGCTTGCTCAATATACAGATTGAATAACATCGGGGAGAGGCTACAACCCTGTCTCACTCCTTTCCCAACCACTGCTTCCCTTTCATGCCCCTCGACTCTTATAACTGCCATCTGGTTTCTGTACAAATTGTGAATAGCCTTTCGCTCCCTGTATTTTACCCCTGCCACCTTCAGAATTTGAAAGAGAGTGTTCCAGTTAACGTTGTCAAAAGCTTTCTCTAAGTCTACAAATGCTAGAAATGTAGGTTTGCCTTTTCTTAATCTTTCTTCTAAGATAAGTCGTAAGGTTAGTATTGCCTCACGTGTTCCAACATTTCTACGGAATCCAAACTGATCTTCCCCGAGGTCCGCTTCTACCAGTTTTTCCATTCGTCTGTAAAGAATTCGCGTTAGTATTTTGCAGCTGTGACTTATTAAACTGATAGTTTGGTAATTTTCACATCTGTCAACACCTGCCTTCTTTGGGATTGGAATTATTATATTCTTCTTGAAGTCTGTGGGTATTTCGCCTGTCTCATACATCTTGCTCACCAGATGGTAGAGTTTTGTCATGACTGGCTCTCCCAAGGCCATCAGTAGTTCTAATGGAATGTTGTCTACTCCCGGGGCCTTGTTTCGACTCAGGTCTTTCAGTGCTCTGTCAAACTCTTCACGCAGTATCTTATCTCCCATTTCATCTTCATCTACATCCTCTTCCATTTCCATAATATTGTCTTCAAGTAAATCGCCCTTGTATAAACCCTCTATATACTCCTTCCACCTTTCTGCCTTCCCTTCTTTGCTTAGAACTGGGTTGCCATCTGAGCTCTTGATATTCATACAAGTCGTTCTCTTCTCTCCAAGGGTCTCTTTAATTTTCCTGTAGGCAGTATCTATCTTACCCCTAGTGAGACAAGCCTCTACATCCTTACATTTCTCCTCTAGCCATCCCTGCTTAGCCATTTTGCACTTCCTGTCGATCTCATTTTTGAGACGTTTGTATTCCTTTTTGCCTGCTTCATTTACTGCATTTTTATATTTTCTCCTTTCATCAATTAAATTCAATATTTCTTCTGTTACCCAAGGATTTCTATTAGCCCTCGTCTTTTTACCTACTTGATCCTCTGCTGCCTTCACTACTTCATCCCTCAGAGCTACCCATTCTTCTTCTACTGTATTTCTTTCCCCCATTCCTGTCAATTGTTCCCTTATGCTCTCCCTGAAACTCTCTACAACCTCTGGTTCTTTCAGTTTATCCAGGTCCCATCTCCTTAAATTCCTGCCTTTTTGCAGTTTCTTCAGTTTCAATCTGCAGTTCATAACCAATAAATTGTGGTCAGAATCCACATCTGCCCCTGGAAATGTCTTACAATTTAAAACCTGGTTCCTAAATCTCTGACTAACCATCATGTAATCTATCTGATACCTTTTAGTATCTCCAGGATTCTTCCAGGTATACAACCTTCTTTCATGATTCTTGAACCAAGTGTTAGCTATGATTAAGTTATGCTCTGTGCAAAATTCTACAAGGCGGCTTCCTCTTTCATTTCTTCCCCCCAATCCATATTCACCTACTATGTTTCCTTCTCTCCCTTTTCCTACTGACGAATTCCAGTCACCCATGACTATTAAATTTTCGTCTCCCTTCACTACCTGAATAATTTCTTTTATCTTGTCATACATATCATCAATTTCTTTTATCATCTGCAGAGCTAGTTGGCATATAAACTTGTACTACTGTAGTAGGCATGAGCTTTGTGTCTATCTTGGCCACAATAATGCGTTCACTATGCTGTTTGTAGCAGCTAACCCGCACTCCTATTTTTTTATTCATTATTAAACCTACTCCTGCATTACCCCTATTTGATTTTGTGTTTATAACCCTGTAATCACCTGACCAAAAGTCTTGTTCCTCCTGCCACCGAACTTCACTAATTCCCACTATATCTAACTTTAACCTATCCATTTCCCTTTTTAAATTTTCTAACCTACCTGCCCGATTAAGGGATCTGACATTCCACGCTCCGATCCGTAGAATGCCAGTTTTCTTTCTCCTGATAACGACGTCCTCTTGAGTAGTCCCCGCCCGGAGATCTGAATGGGGGACTATTTTACCTCCTGAATATTTTACCCAAGAGGACGCCATCATCATTTAATCATACAGTAAAGCTGCATGTCCTCGGGAAAAATTACGGCTGTAGTTTCCCCTTGCTTTCAGCCGTTCGCAGTACCAGCACAGCAAGGCCGTTTTGGTTCATGTTACAAGGCCAGATCAGTCAATCATCCAGACTGTTGCCCCTGCAACTACTGAAAAGGCTGCTGCCCCTCTTCAGGAACCACATGTTTGTCTGGCCTCTCAACAGATACCCCTCCGTTGTGGTTGCACCTACGGTACGGCCATCTGTATCGCTGAGGCACGCAAGCCTCCCCACCAACGGCAAGGTCCGTGGTTCATGGGGGGAGGCGTATCATTCTATATTATGAAAACCCAATAGCCTGAATATTTGCTAGTCCAACACCCTCAGCCAACACCTTTTCTTCTTTCTTTACCTCTTTTCTTCTACCTTTTTTCTGTTCTGAAAATAAGCTTACACAAAGATGAAATACTAATCAATGTATCTCACAAACATAGAAATACTGAAGTACCAGTTTGGTACTGTTTGGTCAGTCTAAAATTCGCGCTGTGCTACTTCCCATTTCTATCACTGCGTAAGGCAGATTATCAAACATTTCCAGTTGGAATACTTGAATTAAATATGCGAATTGTGTTTCCTGCAGTAAGCAGGCGATAACTATATGCTTGTTTAATGGATTTCATAATGTCAGGAGAACTTTTAACAAACAGATCTGTCGTGATAGATTTTCAGTTACAGTGATTCTATAGTTCAGCTCTTCTCTTAATTGAGTTGCATCTACATTAGGATTTGTAGATACACACTGATGCAAAACACTTTGTCTTTCTCAAACTGCTTGTCAGCAGGATTTTAACTCATTGTTTGTCATTTTTCATCTTTCTTGATTTTTCAGACTTGTACGAGATGTATTTAATACTACAGTATGTCATGTGGTTCAGGATTGATCAGCAGATTGTAACAGAGTGAGAGTGAAAGTTCTACTGTATTTTTATAAGAGTGGCACCCTTTCTGATCACAAATGTTGAATAACACCTCACTGTTTTTGCACAGCATGTAAGCAGTAACACAGCCATTTGTAAGAGCTACTGCACAGTCGCACACTACTCAATCACTGTGACAACTTTGGAGCATACTTTCCAGAAACCATTGTTGTTGCAAACAACATCTTTTTTGTCTTAGCTGCATTTTATTGTTTCTGATTATGTGTTTTGCTCTCCACGATCTTCACAGCTGTAAAAAGACAAAAAGTATAAACGTGGGATACACATTATTTTACAAATTACAAGAAAGATGTGTTTTAAGAGAAAAATAGATGAACATGGAATAAATGTTATTTCAACATATGTGCTCACAAACTGATGGAGGACAAATAGTCTTGTTTCTCCTTAATTTGTAACCAGTAGGTGCTTATTTTTGAAATGTACCTCATATGGGACATACAATGACATGTTAAATGGGCAGATCTAAAACTTAAAGAATCAGTACAGTGAATTTCATCAAACAGTACATGATCATACCAAGTATAAGTGTGTACAGCCGTTAATACAGCCACAGGTGAGAAAGCAAAACCAAAATGCCTAATCAGAAATAATAAAGACCAAGAGAGAAAAAAAACTTTGTCTGTGTAAGTGTATAAATGTGGTTGCTGTCGTACATTATCATTGCTGTTATTTTGTTTACATTTTCATGATAGCATTACAAAAGTTCCTGTATTTGATGACCTATCCTTGTACATAATGTGATATACTAGCAAACACATCTTGTAAAAGTTTGACAAAAACCAAAAAATATGATTTGCAAGAAAAGGAACATATTAAAAACTCCCTGGTGGCAAAAATTTGCCAAACCTAATTTGGTTTGTGTTTTATAAGCAGGCAGAGCTACAAATCCTACATTACTTACAGTTACTTTTTATTGTATCCAGAAGGTATTTTAGCGATCGTGTTATCATTTTAGTTGTATTTCTATGTTCTCTATGTATTTATCCATCTGAATCAGATATAAAGTTTTGCAAGAGTCAGTGATTTCCAAAAGGTCATGCACAATTTCTCTTATGAAATAAAAATTTAGCACTTGTCGCTTACTATCATAGCACCCAACATTCAAAACAATGATAAAGTTATTAATTGACTTCCATCTGTTCATGTGATTAAAATATTGACGTATATTTCAATGATTTGTGAAAAACTAGAGGAATTAAAACTCCACAAAAAGTAATTGAGCTCCTTAGTGCTTAATAGTGGATTTTGAAGAGAAGCAGCAATCTGGAGGGATTGGGGGAAGGGAAAGGGGAAGGGTAGTAGTGTACAAGCGGGGAGAGAGACGAACGCTGTCTGGTGGAGTGTGCAGCGACTAGACTCCAACAGGGACAGTTCAGGAGCAGGTTGAGGGGCAGGGAGGTGGGGGAAAAAAAGGAACAAAATATGAGAGAAGCGGAGAAAAATGGATGGCTGCATCGGCAGAGGGCTGCAAATAAACAGGGTGGGAGATGAGAATGGGGAGGAGATGATAGGACATATTCCTACCTGGAGTTTCCATTGTTTGAATAATTTGGAAAACAGTTATCATCTTGGAGAAAAAAATGATCTGAGGAAGTATGTATTTTAAATTATTTGTTATTTCTCCTTAATTTGTTATCAGTTAGTGCCTACTTTTGAAATGTATCTCATATAGTACATACAGCCACATTTTAAAGGAACATTATTTAAAAAAAAAAAAAAAAAAAAAAAAGGCGAATGTAAATAGGTGGCTTAAAAATATTTTATTATATTTTTTCTCCTTCACTTGGAAGACAATACATATAAAATATTCTCAACAATTTAAGCTAACTCTAAATTCCTGAGCACTAAGCACAAATCAGTTACTGAGAAAAGCAGAATGTGCTTATTGAAGCGCACAGTTTTTGGGTATTTGATGTACCTTTACTTCTTGTTTATTTGATTTTTTTACAGTACAATGTTCGTGGACGACCAAAAGAAGTTGTTTACTGGCTTGCCCAGTTAAAGAATATAGATACTCCAGTGCAACTGTCAAAGGAACACCAAGAGTACAAATGGCTTGAACTTCAAGCAGCATGTGAACTGGCAAAGTATTCTGAGATGCAGAAGCTGCTACAGGAATGTGATAGTTTTTTAATGTCAAGAAGTTCTTTATGAATTACTGATTTTTGTCTCGTGGAAGACATTGCTGTGTAAATGTGTTGATATATCTAATGCCTTTGTAAATTTCAAAGCTATCATATGTTGTCCAGATGCATTATGTTTGATGTAGGGAAACTAGAAAAATTTTAAGCCTGATTCTTGTTTACCACTGCAAGCAGGTTCAAAGGTAACTTGATTTTCATGGCTGTATTTTACTTCCTGTGACCCTAGATACAGTTTACATATATATTGTCAAATAATCATATTTGCAGGTATGAATTCCTCAGTGATGTTTTGTAATGGATAGAGTATACTAGGTGGAGAACATAAAGTTGAATAAGAGAGCTAGAAAACTTAAAATGCAATATTTTGTCAGACAAAAACATTGTATTTCTGATAGTGAAATGCAAATAAGCAAATCAGATATTATATAAAATTTAAATAATTATATCTTTGTATTGTTATTTAGTTTCATGTGTTTGCAATTTTCTTCGCATTGTATTTAGCTATTTATCTCCTGAATTATACTAGATGTTAGAATGAAATAAAACTGGATTGGGGGGGGGATTCCAATTTATCTCAAGTTAATACACTGTTCTTGTGTAACAGGTTGTAGAAAATACTCAAATACTCATCTTCGTGTTGACCTTGGCCTGGACAATTCTCGTGACATTGCACGAGCTCTAGCACCGCCATGGGCACATACCCCATGGTCACTGAAAGTGATAGCAACCTTGTCAATAACAGCCATCAGGATAGGACGCCTTTCTCTTGAAGGTGCCACACCAGGCTTACTCGTGTTTTCGAATTTCATTGGCATATTTTTTAAACTGGTTCCCTCCTTATAACTTTCAGTTTGGGATACTTTCTCAATGCATCACTGTAATTGCTGCCGTTCCCCTGCAACGCTTTCGCTAACAGTGTACGGTCTCTCTTCTCGTTAAATGTACTGTTCAGTCACTTTCACTCCGGCTTGTCCAATGACTGCATGAATGTCATATCTTCATACAAAAGGTGTACGGTGCCATATTTGCACCTGGTGGCCAAAATAGGAACTAATTTTTTTCCAACACAGATCTGCTTCGAATTAATGCATTAGCAAATCTACCAAGTTTAGGTGCCACATCATAATTACAACCCACAAGGGATCTCCGTGAGCAGTTGTACTTAATTATAACCACCCAGTATTAACACCAAGAAAATGTTTGGGACTATTTGGAACAATAAGCGAAATGTAGCAACCAACATCCTCTTAGTTTGGTAGCTCTACGAGAGCTAATCATCAATATGTAACTTCAGCTGGTCGTGGTGTGCATGAGGAAACTTACGAACTCTCTTCCTCACTGAACTGAGACCATTATCAAGGATAGAGGCAGTGTTGCATAATGTTAGTGAGATGTCTCCTGAAGGGGTCTGACTTTCTGTCTGCTGTGCTTACTTAAGCATGTACACAGTTTTTTGGAGACAATCCGTAAACAATTCTACTGGTATAACTGGAGGAAGACCCAGTAGAAGACAAGAATGAAAAACGTTCTTTCTTAATTTTTTACTTATTGTGATTCATTCAGTTAAAAGTTCTTGGAACTCTCTTGTTCTTGTCTCAAAACATTGTAGCCTGATAGACCTTAGTGATAAGTAAAGTCTGTGGCACTCAAGCTGCGAGCAGGCTTCTGCCTTGATTGCAGGTAGAATGCAGCCCTTCGCTCGCTGTGGCACTAGAAGGGGGAGGGCTGCTAGCCCATCACCCTGGTCACCTTTTAGCCCCAGGAGTGATGCTCGCTACTCAGCTGTGTTTTTGAAAGCTGTTATGGAGTACTGATGATTGTAAATGAATCTCAGGTCGATATCCTAGAGCCGTTGTGGTCTTCCTTATGACTGTGCACTTGTGGAGTGAAATGGTTCCTAGTAGAGACATCAAGAAGACGATCTGTCAGCAGGCTCGTGATGGTCGTAAAGATACTGGAGGATTATTTTCTCTCACTACGGAATTATTTAGTAATAGCTCCTGGAAAAAAAGGGGGGAGAGGGAGATTCGCTCCAGTGTATTAGCCCAAGTGTACACTGGGCAGCGTGTGACACTGATATGACAGTGCAGCATATGGAAAGCTATGGAACACAAGAGGAGCACATGCTGGGAGGCTGTTTCTTAGCCAGTTTTGCAATTATTTTCTTGGGAACAAATGGCTGAATTCATGGCTCTTAGTTCAGAGTCGGATTTTGACTGGAATATGGTCATCTGTTTTTATGTGACCCCTTAAAAGAGAACATATCAGACTGGAAAAACGGATTCATGACTAACGGGAAAACTCACCGTGAATTGTTTCTATGTCTGAGCTTTCTGGTTAATGATTACTGTTGCCCTTTAGATAGGAGTTAATGCCACGGGGTTCACAAGCTTGTGCAGAAATCTACCTATTCTTAAGATGATAATGTCCAAATCCCAGCTGGTACTGAAAAAGCTGGGTATCTTCTTCAGGTAAGTTTTATGTAAATTTCCTACAAAACTAGCCTGAAACTAAATGTTAAAAGGCAGATGTCTACCCGAATGACTTTCCAGGTACAAAGAAGAAAACCAGCATTACTACATTATGGGAGTTTTCTCCAAATTTTCCATTACAGAACACAAAACTACTACTCTTAATGAAGATAGATGGTCTGAAATCTCTTGAATTGAGAAGAATGATAATATTATTACATTTTTAAAACTCTGAAATTGTGCCCTTTTAACAAATTTTGAAAAATGAGAAACATATAAATTAAAAAATAACTATTTTATCGGCTTTTTCATGCTTGTACATGACCCCACTTTTTTATTATGCTTGGAAAGAAAATTAAAAAGAAAAACATGTGGAACAAGTTCATACTAGTAATTTAATTCGGTATTTTCTTTCACCAAAGTGTCCTTCAGAAAGCCCACATAAAATTCACTCCAACTATCTTCCACATAATGATTTTGTGAAGGTCCATATGTTGCTATTATGGGCACTTTACCAGAAGGATAGTACACTCATGCTCATAAATTAAGGATAACTTCAGAATGTGGTGCCACACAACTTGGCACTATACAAAACTGGCACTATAGCATAGGCACATAGGGAACACACTCGACACAGATCTATAAGTTCACGGTATTCGTAATAAGTTGAGAAAACTGTCCCAAAAGACATGTGCTACAAAATGCCACTGTTTTCTGCACATGTATCCTGACACCAGTATGGGAAATGATCACCATGCACATGTACACAGGCTGCACAACGGGTTGGCATACTCTGGATCAGGTGGTCGAGCAGCTGCTGGGGTATAGCCGTCCATTTTTGCACCAGTACCTGTCGGATCCCCTGAAGTGTCGTAGGGGTTTGAAGACGTGCAGCGATACGTCGACCAAGAGCATCCTAGACGTGCTCGATGGGGTTAGGTCTGGAGAACAGGCAGGCCAATCCATTCGCCTGATATCTTCTGTTTCAAGGTACTCCTCCATGATGGCAGTTCGGTGGGGCCGTGCGTTATCATCCGTCAGGAGGAAGGTGGGACCAACTGCACCCCTGAAATGTTGGACATACTGGTGCAAAATGACGTCCTGATAGACCTGACCTGTTACTGTTCCTCTGTCAAAGACATGCAGGGGTGTACGTGCACCAATCACAATCCCACCCCACACCATGAAGCCACAACCTCCATACAGGTCCCTTTCGAGGACATTAAGGGTTAGTATCTGGTTCGTGGTTCATGCCTGATGAAAATCCGGTGAGAATTACTGTTCAGACTATACCTGGACTCGTCCGTGAACATAACCTGGGACCACTGTTCCAACGACCATGTACTGTGTTCTTGACTCCAGGCTTTACGGGCTCTCCTGTGACCAGGGGTCAGTGGAATGCACCTTGCAGGTCTCTGGGTGAATAAACAATGTCCATTCAGTCGTCTGTAGACTGTGTGTCTGGAGACAACTGTTCCAGTGGCTGCGGTAAGGTCCCGAGCAAGGCCACCTGCAGTACTCCGTGCCCATCTGCAGGCACTGATGGTAAGATATCAGTCTTCTTGTGGTGTTGTACACTGTGGACGTCCCTTACTGTAGCGCCTAGACACGTTTCCTGTCTGCTGGAATCATTGCCATAATTTTGAGATCACACTTTGTTGCACACGGAGGGCTCATGCTATGACCTACTGTGTTCGACCAGCCTCCAGTCGCCCTAGTATTCTACCCCTAGTAATGTCATCAATATGTGTTCTTTGAGCCATTTTCAACACACAGTCACCATTAGCACATCTGCACACTTACTCGTTGTGTCGCACTCTGACATGCACCAACACACCTCTGCTGCCAGCGCTACCGTGCGACGACCGAAGGTCAAATGCACAGCATGGTCATACCCCGAGCTGATTTAAATCCCCAAACCGCCCACCAGAGCGTTGTTTCACCATGTATTTGCATTAGCTTTAATTTATGAGCATGAGTACCGTATTTACTCGAATCTAAGCCGCACTCGAATCTAAGCCGCACCTGAGAAATGAGACTCGAAATAAAGGAAAAAAAAAATTTCTCGAATCTAAGCCGCACCTGAAATTTGCTACTCGAAATTCAAGGGGAGAGAAAAGTGTTAGGCCGCACCTCCAAATCGAAACAAAGTTGGCCCATTGTAATATGAGACACAATTTTGAATCGATTGGTTATTTTGCTTTGATCTGATAAGTGCTGTTTTCTTTGTTATAGGTGTTCACGTCATCCTAAGCTGAAAATGCATTACTGTACTGTGTCATGCATTGTTTGTCGCATTCTGATAGTGCATGTTTACGCCCTGTCGCCGCTCGCGGCACGGCTTGCTTTTGTGCGCGCTACCGCCGCTTACAATTAAAAAAAAAAAGAGAGAGAGAGGAATCGTCTCATTAGCGAAATAATGGCAAGAGACTGCTATTTGTTGTTACTTACACTGCTGCTTTCTTTGATAATGATCAACAAGAACCAAATAATAGACTGCGTATGATAGAACATGTTCTGAACGAGAGTTCGGCGAAAATTTTTCTCCGTTTGAAAATCTTTGCGGCCGCTTCTTTAGTACATCAAATTCTGCACAGAAATTAGAGTCATCTTAGATTTAAAAATCTAGTCAGTTGCCGTGCTTCATTTCTGACTGTATCACATTAGGCATAAGAATAATACGAATATAAACATGACACGATACGTATATTCTTCTGCGTTCGCTGTTGTCTCACTCTAGTTTCGTAGTTTATTAGGCAGACAGGATTTAAATGAGATAGCAGCAAACGCGAAAGAATACATGGCAAAATGTTTATATTTGATTATTCTTATGGTGAAGAGGATACTGCATGTGATTCACATTTCATCAGGTTCCTATTAGCAACCATCTCTTCTCACTGGTAGGAAAAAATTCAGAACGTAGAGTTGGCCATATTGACAAACATCCTAAACAGTCTTGCCAGTCGGATTTTCGTAGTACATTGAAATTCTGCTACATTCGAAGACGAACAATATGGAATTTGTATTTACTTCGTTGGATAATGTATGAAAATGCAGTGGTCGAAACTCGGAGCGGAGAAAAAAAAAGCTCGTCTTCCACCTTTTTTTTAAATTTATTTACTGACGCAGAGGTTTTGGCGAAAGTATTTATCTTTGTGCCTACAAAGCATACCTGTTTAGCGCTACATATATTCGACAGCAGAAGTTATAGTTGTAGCGGCACCTACCAACATTTTTCAGAACTTCCGCTTGCTTTGCACTCGATTCTAAGCCGCAGGCGGTTTTTTGGATTACAGAAATCGGAAAAAAAGTGCGGCTTAGATTAGAGTAAATACGATATATATATTTCTTTGTTGTTCAACATTCTTGCTTAGGCCAACATTAAAGGTATGTTTGAGTAGACCACTGATGAATGGCAATCCCACAATATAGGCAGTGTTGGTGGAATCATAAATGAAGTGGTGTAGAGAACTTACACAAAATGAATTACATCGTTCCTCTGTTTGATTGACCTCTCTAAGAAAATGGTTGTCCTCTTGTAGAAATGATTTAGTTTAAGGGACAAAAATACTAAATAATATGAAAGTACCATCATTCTCTACCATTCTGGCATTCATTCTTTCTTGAGTTGTTGGGATAAGATGCTCCTCTCAGTCTTGCTTCTTTATTATATTTATCTTATAGTTTTGGGGGTTTGATTTCTTTTCCCTCCAGTTACACATTCACTTTCATCTGAGGAAACCATGGTGCTATGTGCTTTCAAGCAACAGAATAAAATCGTTACACAATTGTATCAACTACAATGCATTGTTGTGCTCTCCCCTAAAAGGTGACAAAGTACATTGTCAACTCAATAACAAAGTAACATGAATTACTTTCTTAAAAACTCAAATGTTCAGGACATTTGTCCTTTTCATACAATATGAAGGAAATAACAGCATTTTAAACATACTTGCAATTAAGACATTGCTGCCCTTTTAATGCAGAATTATATATCCACCTTCAGGTTTTATAATCAATGAAAAAGTAAAAAATCATAAATACTGTGACGTCTGCCCTTTTAACAAATGGCTATTCATTAATTTCCTTATTCTCATTCCTTCGCATCTGGGAATAATTAGAATTATAGAAGTAGTTTTAGAAAAATTAATTAGAAAAATTGTTAGCATGAGATCCATTAGATGAACTTGAAGGCACGGCAATGGGCTAATTAAGGAATGTTAAAGATGAACTGATGCAGATTCTTGAGCTGAATGCCAAGGAAAGAGGCTTCCACTGCCGAAATTATGTTGCATATCCACAGTAAACTGTTCTAGAACATTGTGTGGGGCAGGCAGAAGCACTTGCACTACTGTGTCATCCTGCTATGTGCCTCAACTTCTGCTGGGAAACACAGAAACACGCGCTGACCCACCCTGCATGACTGAGTCCAACAGTGTGACTGGCCTTAATCTGCGTCCTACGTCACCGACTGAAGTGACTGAGAGCATTCGACACTGAATTCAGGCCATTGCAGTTACAAACAGCAGCATTGGACGACATATCATCGTGTCCTGCGTGCGATTGACGATCCCCGCTACTAGATGGCCGCTGTAGCTGACCGGCTGTTTCCATAAAACAGCGCCCATAAACCACAAAATATTGTATCTCGAGAGTAAGGCATTGAAATTAGCTTTACTGAAGAAAATGGGGTGATAAGGGAGTGCTGTGCATAATATTTGCAGGAGGAGGAATCGTCTTGCAGAATTTCATAGTTTAGAACATTGACTATGAAGATCACCAGATTAATTCTTCAAATACACATGGACAAGCAGACACACATTCCACTATATAATCAATTAAATTAAGACGAGTGTATCTTATGTGACTACGAACTTTCAACAGCCGATGAGTGTTTAAGAATGGCTGACTAATGTAAGTATGGAAAAATGAGTGACATTCCTTGGGTGACCAGATGCAATTGTTTAAAAAGGAGGACAAACAGCTTCAAAAAAGAGGACAAAGGAAGAAAAAAAGAGGACACATCAAACGGGTCAACTGCAGATGAAGACGCCACACGTCAGCTTTGGACAAGTCACTTGACTGCCGGGAATTACTGGTAAAACTAGTAGTTAATTGTTACTGGTGGTCAGGTGGTGATTCCCAGAGCAATATTTTTTTTTTATTTTAAATTAAAAACATTGATTGTGGTGTCAGTGTGGCATCAATTGTTTTTATAGAAGGGGACGAATTGTAAATTTAACTGTATTACGCTCATCTTTGCAAAAAAGCCGAACACTGTAAAAATCCACCCGGACCCCGGACAAAGAGCTTAGAAGGAGGACATGTCCGTATTAACCCGGATGTCTGGTCACCCTAGACATTCCTCATGAGTTGTGTGAGATAATTAAACTACCAAACCGCTGGTCTGTGTTCGATTCTTGGTCAATACTTTTCTTCAACCGATATTTTTGATGTGTACAGCCCTAACAACTGATCTATGTACCAAGTTTTATCTATACTCGGAACCCTGCATGTCAAAGTATATTTTTAAGGTCTTGCCAAAGTATTTGATTTTTAAATGTGTACGCACCTATCCCAGGATAAAATTCAAAATAAAACACATTGAACAATCATGATATTTTACTGGTTTTTGATTGTTGGGGACATAATTCGCCAGCAATCAATGTTAATGCCAATTGTTTCAATTAATCTAAATAGTCTCCATAAATAAAGCATACAAAATTTTTGAAGAAAAAGGTCAAATTGTATTTTTTTAAATTATTTGTCTAAAAACAAGAAATAAAAATGGCTCTGAGCACTATGGGACTTAACTTCTAAGGTCATCAGTCCCCTAGAACTTAGAACTACTTAAACCTAACTAACCTAAGGACATCACACACATCCATGCCTGAGGCAAAACAAGAAATAGAACAGATCAGAGAAACATTTGATGCACTTCATTTGCTGTACATGATTTCGAGCATCATTCAGAGATATGTCAAATGATTCCTTGATCTATTTTATTTCTTTTACACAAAGCATTTCACAAACCATCTGAACCATTTATTTTTATTTTTTTTAATTTTCAAGTTTTACTCAGACAGCATGATCTTACTGACACCTCATTTGCGTTCCTAGTGTCTCCTGTTCTCGAAATGTCCCAAATTTAGTACTTCTTTTCCGAAAGAATCCTTTTCGATAGTTAAATATCTTTTTGTGCACAAAATGTCTAGGCCGCGAAGAGAAGAACTTTTTGACACTTCATTTACATAGCCAGCGGCAGCTGTTCGTGAAATATTTCAATTTTTCCTCATATCACTAAGTTTCTGTTAATTACTGTGATTACTTTTAACAAATTAAATATTTTTTTGCAGAACTAGACGCACTTAGACAAAATACGTCCTCTTTGTGCGCTGTCATTTGGGGGGGGGGGGGGGGGGGGGACTTCTTTCGATATCTTGAACGATTTCTATTTACGAAATTGACAATTTTTATGACCACGCTTTTGGGTGTGCCACGTGCGGCCCATCTGCCACATATACAATGCAAAATCTCGGGAAGTGAGAGAAATATAATTCTGTTCTCAACTCTAAATATAATTTATATATGCTACATTTCATTTGGAGATATGTAATACCTAAAATGAAATAGCCGCAAATTTTATGCAGTGCGATTTTACTTGTGCGAACTCTTGAGAAATTTCATGCAGTCATTTACATAGGTTTGTGTAGCAAAGTAACTACAACGAATAACGAAAAGAAATTCAGTTTTTTATCCAGTGAAGTCTCAAACTGTAAGCCGAGAAAAAAAAAACAAATGTTTTCATGAAATAGTTTTCAGAAAATTGCATGATGTATTTCACAGTAGTTGGTGCTTCCGCTCCAGCGCTTTGCAGAGAATATTATAGTAACCTGACCCGAGTTGGTTCGGAAACAGCGAAGTTGAAATGTCATAGACACCACTTACATAAATAATTTCAGATCGAGACAGAGCTATACTGTTGACTCTGACGGTAAATATCAGGTAGCGAAGGTTCTGTGCTGGAAACCTCTTACCACTTGTATAAACTGTCACTACAAACTTATATTGCATTACCCCGAAGGTACTTCTTTGGGATCATTTTGTCATTCCTTCAAAAACGCCACTGATTTTCCAGAAAGAGTTTATCCGTTAGTGAAGGAATGAATCCACTGTCTCCCAACTCACCAGCAAAAACAGTGATTTTTTCCGTTTTCCGTCGTTCCTTAGTTGCTTCAAAATTCGTGGAGGTATATTCTGTTTTTGCAACTAAATAAAGATAGGTTGTTTTTTTTGCATACGCCTTTAGCTTCTTTTATTTATGAAGTGGCCTGATATATTTATAAATATGTAGTTACGTGTATGTTATATGTTACGTTTTCTCATGTTATTTTCTTCTTTTTCAGGCTGTAAACAAGTTTTGCATCATAAAGTTCGTGAGGTTAAATTATAGTTGGGTATTACGATTTCCAGTGTTGCCAGTCCATTTGTGTGCTCCTGGAGATGTGTTTACTCAGTCCCCATATTCAAAAGGCCGATTTCTCTCGTTTTTTTTTTTTTTTTTTTTTTCAACCAAACTTATGATAACACTTGACCTGCCACACTCATTGTTTGTTAAACGTGCGTGTGTTCACTGTGTCGTAGTGTTCCCAACTGACACGGTTTCTTTATCTTTCATCTTTTGTTTGTGTTGTGAGGCCTGGTATTTGTTGATTTGTTGTGTGTGTGTTTTGTACGTGTGAATGCCTTATTCTTCATGTGATTGGATTTGTGTTATGTATGTATGTGTGTGTGTGTGTGTGTGTGTGTGTGTGTGAAACAGTGAGAGAGAGAGAGTATTAATTAATTATTTAATGTGATTATGTTTCACATTTCTGTTTGTTATTGTTTGTGGCTAACATAACCAGTGAGTAGTTCCTTATGTTGGTTACGTCATTAATTATATTAATTACTAGAGACCGGATTATTTGCATGTTGCATATTTGGCTCCTTTTCACCGGTTTTGTATATTTTAACGAAAAACTAGCGGCGATGCATATTTTCGCTCTGTTTGCAATATTTTAAAAATTTAGACGAACGGCCTCTAGCTCGATCTGGTTTTGATGTCTCACAGGCTGACCGCGACATAGAACTGCGTTCAATCGCTAACCGAGAAGCCACTGCCTAGCGAAATCATTACAGAAGAGGAGCAGGAAGAGGCAGACAGAATGCTCATGCGCCCGGTTATTCCGCTCCGCTGTCATACCGTACGCGTCAGCAACAATAAAATTAAACTACGCAAGCTTTTAGTCGCACAGTCCATTGTTTCAGTACAGCTTCCTGTTTACTTGTACACAGTTGAACGTGTTTACGACGTGTAACGTGTTGTGCGCCATGCCACTCGAAAAAAGAAACGTCGTTTCGTGGATAGCCGACCGTCCTGGAACATTTACATATGACGGAACTACTTTATATTGTCGAGTTACCGAGAAATATTTCATGCAAAAAACTTTTCAAATAGACCTGCATGTTAAGACAAGTCTTCATGTCGCAGGAATGCAGAAGAAAGGACCACGACAATGACTTCTGACAGTAAAAAGTGACAGTAGCAGGGATGTGTCCAAAGGTAACCAAAAAAGTCGGTTTAACATGGCTCTATGTGAAGCTTTCTTCTTCTTCTTGCGTTACGGCCTCTGTAGGACCACGGGTTGCCCCTTCATGGACTGCATTTTCCTCTTCTCCCAGAACCTTTTCATTTTTTCTCTCTTTCTCTCCCGCTCTTCTCCCGAGATCTTCAGTTTCTGTTTCTCCTGGCGGCTCCACTGGTGACATTCTAATCTTTTCCTGTATTCTTCTCTGTCATTGATCTCCGGCATATTTGTCGGTGTATATTTCTTCCTCCAATTTTCCTTTCCTTCGACCTTGATCCCCAATTCCAACCAGTCCTTCCGAAGTTCAACAATCCACTTGGTTTCTGTCTTTCCCCTTGTCCTCCCTGTTGTTTCCCAAACTCTCTTCGTCATTCTGTCCATACTCATCCTAACTGCATGCCCAGCAAACCTTGCCCTTTTGAGTCTGATTTCCCCAGATATTGTTCTCATGTTCCAGTACAATTCTTTCCTATGTCTTCGTATCCACCTCTCTCCACCTCTTTTGGGACCTAGTATTTTTCTCAGTATTTTTCTCTCTTCTTTCTGTAGTTGTTCTGCCCCATTTCTTCCTAGTGTCATCGTCTCAGCAGCATATAATACTGCATTCCTCACTGTTGCCTTGTAGTGTCTTATCTTTTAGCCTCTGTGGGCATATTCTTTTTATTGTATATCTCTCTCGTCATGCAGAAGGCTCACCTCATCTTCTTTATCCTCTCTGTTATTCCCTCCTTGCTCCTGTTCCGTCCTATTATAAATTCTCCCAGGCATTTAAATTTGTCCACCATTTGCACAGTGTCTTCCGATGTTTCCCAGTCTGCAGTGGTGTTTAATGTCTTTGTCTTGTTATAGGCGATCCTCAGTCCCACCTTTCTGGCTACCTTACTTAAGTTGTCGAGTTGTGACTTTGCTTCTTCTTCCGTCTCACTTACTGTTGCTATGTCATCTGCAAAGGCTAGGCAGTCCACTTAAGCCCTGTTGTCGTTTTTGTCCCCCACATGGGTCTTTGGTATTCCCATTTCCTCGTTTATTGCTCTCCACTGCCTGATGACTTCGTCCAGTGCTATATTGAACAACAGTGGTGACAATCCATCTCCCTGTTTAGCACCAGTCTTGATCTCAAACTCTTCTGACAGTGCTCCTCTGAATCTCACCCTTGCTTTTGTGTCTGTCAGAATTTCTTTTATGAGTTCTTGTGTAGTTCCATCAAGTCCTCTGTTCTTCAGGATCCTAACAAGAGTCTGTCCGTCGATGGAGTCATATGCCTTTGTGAAGTCCACGAAGGTTATTACTGTCTTTTTGTTTCTTAAGGCTCTATATTCTATTAGTTGCTTCAGGATAAATATCTGTTCTACACAACCTCTTCCCTCCCTGAATCCCGCTTGGTAGTCGCCAACTGTACTTTCTACCTGTTCTTCTACTCTCTTGAGCAATAGTTTTGACAGCACGTTGTATCCGACCTCTAGTAGCGATATTCCTCTGTAGTTGTTTCTATCTCTCTTGTCCTCCTATCGGTACTACAATTGCATTCTTCCATTCTTCTGGCAACTTCTTTGTTTTCCAGATCTGGTGAATTATGTTGGTCGTGTTGTCTATTGCTTTGTTGCCTCCCCACTTTATCATCTCGGCTGCTATACCGTCCTCTCCAGTTGCCTTATTATTCTTCAGATCGCTTATGGCACGTGCGACTTCATCCCTGGTTGGAGAGCGTGTTTCTCTCTCTCTTCTTTGTCAGTCTCCAGTTCCAGCTCTTCTTCAGGTGGTTCCGACAGTTCTCCTTCGCACTGACAGCCAGCTCCCCTTTCTTATCTCTTATAAACAGTTCTCTACCCATGTATCCAATCAGACTCTTTTTGAATTTCCCGAAAAAGTGTCTGCTGTCGTTTTTCCTGAAGTTCGTCTCAATCTCGTCCAGTCCCTGCATCATCTTCTGTCTTCTGGTCCATCTTATTGTTCGGGCAGCTTCCTTTCTTGCTCCTAAGAAAACTTCCAGTTTTTTCGGGTCCTTCTTGCTGCTCCAGTCTCTCCAGGCTTTCCTGCGAACCTCTACTGCTTCCTCACATTCCTTGTTCCACCACCAGTGCTTCTGTTTCTTTTCTTCCTTTCCCCATAGTTCAGCCTGTTCCGCCATATTTCGCTTCACGTCGTCCCATGCATTGAATTATTCAATTCCTTCCTCATATCTGGATCGATTGTGTCTTAATTTGTCTCTGTCTACCTTTATGTTTTCTGTTCTTCTGTCCCTGTTTGGAATCCAAAGGCACTTAACTTCTGTAAGATAGTGATCCGATTCTATTCTTGTGTTCTTCCTGACCTTTGTGTTCATGATCTCTTTAGCATTTGTCCAGCTGATTGCTATGTGGTCAATTTGGAATTCCCCAAGGTGGGTGCATGGTTTGCCCATGTCTTTTTCTTACATGGTTTGACCCTGAAGTGTGTTGTCATCAATCTCATTTTGTGTTCTCGACACAGTTCAATTAGTCTTTCTCCATTTTTGTTTCTCCGCTGGTGTGCAGAGTACTGGCCCACTACTCCTTTATGTTGCTTCTCTCTTCCAATCTGTGCATTATAATCTCCTACTAGTGCCTTTACATGTCTATATGGTACGTCTTTCAGTGTATCATCTAGCTCTTCCCAGAAACTATCAGCAACTTTCTTGTCTTTCCTGTTCTTGTCATTTGTAGGTGCATGTCCATTTATTATTGTATACTTTTTGTTCCCTACTTGAAAAGTCAGTGTTGATATCCTTTTTGACCTGCTCTTCATTTCAATTATGCCATCCTCGTATCTCTTGTCTTCTATGAACCCTGTACCAAAGCATCTAGGTGCATGTCTTTCCTTTCCCACTTTAATTCCTGGTTTCCCCTTCAGTATTATGAAGCCTTCTGTCTCCACTGTGTCTTCGTCAGTGTATCTTGTTTCTTGCATCGCTAATATACCAATGCTTCTCTTTTTCATCTCATCTATTACCTATTTAAGTTTACCAGTCTTAATCATTGTCTGTACATTTATGGTTCCAATTCTGAAAGTATTTTTAGTTTTAATCTTCTTTGAGGTTCTTGGGAGCTCCGACTCTTCCCTTGTCGATTTTTTGGCAGGTCCCCCAGAATCGTCGACCTTGGTCAATGGGGGATTGTCCCCCTGAGGTAATCTCGATTCCATGAGCTAAAAAAAAATTTGAATTGGACAGCTCATGTCCGTCCAGTTATACGACTGAAGTTGTTAGCCGCAGAAGATGTGTCCAGGCCGCCCCTGACATGGGGACACAGACGCCTTGAAGCTTTCATTGCATGCATTGTTTCTCTTCACAAACTTACAAACCCTACCCTCAAAGGCTTCCTGCGCAAATATTTCTTAAATTAAAATATACCAGATGATCAACATTGCGTAAAAATTACATACCGAAAATTTACGTAAATATTCTGGAAGAAAGAGGCAACGAACGCGAGGACAGCATTATCTGGATTTCAGTTAACGAAACTACAGACATTGTGGCCGTTGCATTGAAAATTTAATTGTTGGTGCTTTAAAAGAAGAGCCTTCTTCTTCCTATTTAGCGGCCTGCAAAGGTCTTGAAAAAAAATAAATCAATCTATGATCGCCGGCCGGTGTGGCCGTGCGGTTCTAGACGCTTCAGTCTGGAATCGCGTGACCGCTACGGTCGCAGGTTCGAATCCTGCCTCGGGCATGGATGTGTGTGATGTCCTTAGGTTAGTTAGGTTGAAGTAGTTCTAAGTTCTAGGGGACTGATGACCACAGATGTTAAGTCCCATAGTGCTCAGAGCCATTTTCACTCTATGATCAAGGCAGGAAAAGCCCTCCGAGTATTTTATCTCAATTTGATTCATGAGACGTGCTTTGCTCATGGAGAACATCGCTTTGCTGAAGAAGAAGGTTCCACCTTTGTGAATGTAAATAAACTGATTTCATGCACAAAGGAAGTGTTTCTAAAGGCTCCCGCTACCAAATGTGCCTTTACCTCCTGAATCATTGGTAACTCACTGCAGTACGTGGGTCGAAGCTGTGTTGTTTTACAATTAACATTTCGAGGCCATTAGAGGGGTATGGGTGTGAAACATGGACTCTCGGGACAGAGGAAGACCAGAAGCTAATGTGGTGCTATTTGATCGACAAGGTCACAAACGAAGTGGTTCTGGAAAGAGCAGGTGAGAAGAGAAGCTTCTGGAGTTTCATTGTTAAAAGCAGAGTGCAATTTACAGGCCATCTATTAAGACATAAAGGACTCCTGAACATAATCATAGAGGGATATGTCGAGGGAAAAATACTAAGAGGATGACCACGACTGAGGTACATGGATCAAATCGTGAAAGATGTGGGACGTAACACCTATAAAGAAATGAAGAGAAAAGCTGAAAGACGCACAGAATGGAGACAAGCTGCCATTGTAGCTGTTGCAAACCAATCCTTGGATTGACCACTACAGAAGAAAGAGGGGTAGTAAACGATTTCGATAGTACAGAGGCTTTGGCTGTTTGCCAGTGCAAGGAAGCTTTTAATGATTCCGGTATTAAAAAAGACATTGCTGTGATTAGCACGCATTTTTCCCATATACGTGCAAGTATGAAAAAGCTTGGAACTCAAGGTTTGGTGTTGAATGAATCTATTCAGTAATGAATACATTTATTCCAGTGAACTCCTCATTGTCTGAGGTATTCCCAAGAAAAGTTTGAAAACGTTTTAAACAATAACCAAGGCTTTGAGCCCTTGTGCCAAATAGATAGTTTTGTTAATGGGACAGGTGAACTTTTACCAGAAACAATAAGTGCCAACATAGCACTCAAATTCAAATACTGCCCTGTCACCGTAGTTGATGTAGAACGGTCCTTTTCTGCTTATAAAAATGTTTTGAGTGATCGAAGACACAATCTTACTACCGAACATCTGGAACAGCACTTGGTCGTTTATGTTTACAGTGGTAGAAAAGTGTGAAATAAATTGTAAATGATGCTTCGGTCCAATGGTATTAATTAAAAGCTAATGCTGTTCAGAAAAATTCATGATTGTAAGTTGTTTTTTAAATAAAATATTAGGTAGACAAAGTTTTTGGGTATGGTACCGCGTCACAACGTAAAAACTACTACTTAGACCCAGAAGAAGGCCGCTGCAATCGTGGCTGTAACGTTGGTTTTTCTCCAGCAGTATGTTTTTACATTATGACGTGGTACCATACCCAGAAAACTTTTATGTCGACTGACTCTGGCCGCAAAAGCCTACGCAATTATAAAATATTACGTAGTTTTTTAGCTTGGCCCCCCTCTGCGTGCGACAGATCTCGAAGTTGGTCCGGCACATATCGATTGGTACGCTGAGACTGACTCGCATCGCATCCGCTTGTGACTGACAACAATAGCAAACAAGGAACAATTCTTGAAATACGTTGTGCGTCCCCATTTTACAAATTCTGAGAAAACAAACCCAGAAAGGACCTCTTCCAACGATTACCAGAAAGCATTCAGAAAATGATATCAGCGTTCTAAATGTGCCGATTTTTCGCGTGACATGTTCGACTTTGCGATATAATGCACGCAGTAACTACCATGTTTTCTTTATTTGATCTTGCATATTTCGACACTTTTCATGCATTTTTAAGCATTTTTCATGCATATTTTAAGGTTTTATTCACATATATAATGCGGTATTTATTAACTACTTTCTTTTTCATTACAAGGGCTCTTTGTATATGAATTTTTTTTTTGTAATATCAGGGTTTTTTTTAATGGTTCAATCCAATAATTTTCCTTTCTTGTTCCATGTTTGGGTGGTACACGTCCATTTTTCGTTAGGTCTTCAGTACAGATAGAAAGGCTATTTTTACGCTTCCAGCTTCTTATATTTTCTTTATACTTAGTTTTGAAATTTCTGTCATTTCCTGATATACTTATTCACATTCTTGACATTCTAACTGGTATACACCCTGGTTTGTCTCCTGCCGTTCGTAAATGAGTGTGAGGTATGTTTCTTCTTCTGTAAGCAATGTGTAATCCTTCTTTCTTCGTTATATATGCCATTATGCGTGTTGATTTGTGTTTGTATGTTAAAGGGGTCCATTTCTTTCCGTTACTTTCCGTTAGACATGTCATGAGTGTTACTATGTGTGTCGTAGTGCCTACATTGTTTGTGGGGTTCTTTGGTGCTTTTGTTCTCTGTTTATTTTAATTTTTGTTTAGTTGTATTTTGCTTTTGTATCAGATTCTGTGTACTATACTGATGTTACAGCCATTGTTTTTGGCTATAAATTGTGTTGTTTTAATTATGGAGTCCCTGCATGGGTTGCCCATCCACATTACGAAAACATTAGGTTGGTGTATTAAGTTCATTGCATTTTTGTTTTGCATATTGATATTCCGGTTGCTATGTGTTTATTTATCTATTGTCATTTTCTATTTGTAGTTCACTGTTGCTATTTGAGTTTTTGGAGATAGTAAGTGGAGCTGTGGACGGTAGAAAATGGAGTGCCAATTGGAGAAATCGGGACGTTTCCGAAATATTCTTCTGTTTTAGTTCAGTAGAGGGGTGACAGCAGCAGGGGCAGCCAGAAACGTGTGCGCTATGTATGAGGGTAATGCCATTGGGCAGAGCGCGGAAAGGAAATGGTTTTGTCGTTTCATGGAGTATCTTTTTGACATTAGGGACTCTCCATGTTCATGAAGAACTTAGGGATTTGATGATCGTTTAAAGGCATTAATCCGCGGTAATCTACGTCGCTGTACTCGAGAATTGGCAAATGTGGTGAACTATGAACATTCCACCATCATGTGACATTTAGATTCAGTGGAGAAGCTTCAAAAAAACGGGTGTACGTGTACTACAGGCTCTAAGCCAGATCCACGAAAATCAGCAGATGGTCGCATGTGCTTGTTTGCTTTTCATCAATTGGCTCGCGAACAACACAGACCATTCCAGTCCTGGACCGTTACTGGTGACGAGAAATCGCGTATTTATGCCAACTTAAGCGAAAGAAAGGAGTGGTTGAACGACCCCAAACAATGCAGCAACTCCCTATACAAAACCTGTGTGGATCCACATAAGATAATGTTATGCATCTGATGAAACAGCGACGGCGCGGTCTACTACGAATTGCTTCCGCGTGGTATAATAATCACTGCTGACAATGTCAACAACTGAGACGTCTTGCAGACGGAATCAAAGAACAGCGACCGGGAGGACTGCTTGAAGTGATGCTACTTCACGATAACGCCCTCCCATATTCTTTTAGAATGATAGAAAACACTATATAGAAATTGGGGTGGGAAGTCATTCCACACCTACCTCATTTACCTGATTTTGTGCCCTCAGATTTTCACCTTTTCCGTTCTCTATCGAACAACCTTCAAGAAACTTCCTTCTAGGATAAAAATGCGTACCGAACAGGACTCTTAAGAGTTTTTCGCCGTAAAACTACGTGATTTCTACAATCGCAGAATTGGAAAGTTACCCCAGTCTTGGCAGGCTGTTGTAAGTAGTGAAGAAGAGTGTAATATTCGTGACTTAAGTCTCTGTTATGTGTATCTATTATGTGTATTACGGAAAAACGCTATGACCATACCAACTAGCCATTATAATCGTGAAGATGCGTCTACACTGACGTCAAACTGGTAGTTGCGAACAAAGCACCTTCATACAGCTATGTTGCTTTTGGAAACGCCTCATCATTCTTGACTTTTTAAACTGTTAAAATTTTTATGATAATTTGAACGAGTATTGAGTGTGAATGTTTTTTATTGTTATTCACAATGTCTCTGAGCAGTGGTTGCCCTCCTCAGAAAGTTGTTTGTAGCAATTAAAAAGCTATCATTGGCGGACATGAAGACCCGCAAAACGTGAAATGTTAGTAACTCTCATAATTTGACATACCAGTTCGCTAATCGGCATTTAACACTATTATTTTACTGTAAACAGTGTGGATCACGACAGAAACGATCCTAATACAGCCTCGATCACATACAACGTCAACTTTTAGTAGGTACAGAGAACCTCTTGAATCAGACATAATATTTCAGCTCAATAGTTTTCAAATCTACATAGAGCGAGAAACGAAAAGATACAAAAGAAAGTTTTTCTTTCAATGTGAGAACACAATTTACCACTGTTATGCGATGTGTCAATTACATGAAGAAAGAGTGTGCTCGTGTTTTTTTAAGTAGAATGTCCACAGACCCGCTGCTAGCCATCCTTCATGCCATCGAGTTACACAGTCCTTTTTGGAGGCGTGTAATAAGGGAAATATGCATTCTTACAGACTGCTGTCAGTATGAAGTAATATAGGAAAAATTTTATTTTAAGTTTTGGAATTTCTGTAATGTGTGTTCCAGTTAGCACATGTACAGTGGCTAAAATAACTGAAGATCCTATTACTTACTCTGGTCCAAACACGGTTTTACAGAAACCCCCTGTAGGAGACGTCAATTTTGTGGCCAAACGGCCGTTTTTTGGAATCCGTCGTCACGATGTAGCCAAATGCCGTACACTTTTGGTGTAACCACTGCCTTCCTCTTTCTGTGAACAAACATCAGTAATATCTATGTTACTACTCATAGCCATTCACTCTACGATCATGTATACCACTGATTAATTTGCAAAATTATAAATACAGAATGCATTACAGATACTTCTACCATCGTCAGGGATGGTCGTTCAGTCTCAATCATAGGTAAAATTTCTCATAAATATACGTCCAGAAGCTACAGTTTGTGTGTTTTTAAGAACAGGATATTTCACAAACTACCCATGTCACAAACCATACGAAATATTCGAAATAAGCTCACCAGAGAAATTGTTTGTCATCCTTTTTAAAGAGCAGGCTATTCGCTTTTGGAGGGTTGTGATTGGTATGGCGGAGGTCAGCGAACTGCCACCATTGTCTAGAGTCATGGCAGTGGCCGTTGATTATATGGAATCAACACAGTAATACCGGTCGACGAGCTGATGTGACAGAATGACAAAAAAAGAGCTGCAATTTCGTGTATGCACGTATCCATGACCACACAATGAATAAAAGTATCCTATTTTTTTAAGTTTCAACGTGGACTTTCCAATGTGTCCACAAAGAAAGGTGTACCACTCGCCTCCATAAAATACAGCGTCAAACCTTTGGTGGTAAAAATACCCTAACCAACGAACAACATGTAGAAGAAAGGCAGAAAGAATTAAAAACTGTACAGCAGAGAACCGTGGCTGCCTGATCACGAAAATAAAAGGATGAGAGTGGCTGGCTCAGCCAACCACGGTTCTCTGTTGTACAGTTTTAATTCTTTCTGCCTTTCTTCTATATGTTGTTTTTGTCGCTGTGCTCCATTTTCCATTTTGCCTTACCGTTGACCTGGGGGGGCTCTTCTTCCCTCATTTTTTATTATTTTTTTTTATTTTTTAATTTCACGCCTTGTCTTTTTCAGTCAGTTCCAAACTCCACAGCGATTTCTGCTTTGAATGGATACACGTCCGTATCAACCAGCATCTCAGTGCGTTTTGCATGCGCATACGTTGAACATATAGAGTGGGATTCCATATTAAACGCCATTACTCACAACAGCATATAAAGCTGCAATGTTCAATAGGCCACACAACACAGAAGCTGGACAGCAGCTGACTGTATTCAGAAAGAAGAAATTCCGAACTCTATCGCATTTGGGCTGGGACGGAACTCACTGCGAAAAATGAAAATTTGCGCTAAGGCTGGAATTCTAAACCTAGTCGCTTGTTTACTAGGCAGCTGGGTTAACTAACTACGCCATCCTGGCACAATCGTTACACATAACTGCACGAACTACCCAAGCATGCCTCTCCTCTCCATCCAAATTCCCATTTGCCACACACTGCAAAAGTAGTGTCCTCTAGCACTTTATCCTCATTTTGTTCGTCGCATCACACACAGTCCCCCTCGAGGTCAGGCAAAGAAGGCTGAATAATCATACAGGGTGACAATTATTGAACTACATGAAATAAAATCATCATAACTTCTGAACGGTTTACAGTTAGGATGTTCAAACTGCATGGTTGGCTATGGGGCATGATGGGAATTATATCCGCTGTATGGTTTGATATAGCAACGAAGCCCACTTTTATTTTGATGGATTCGTCAATAAGCAAAATTGGTGAATTTGGGGCACTGAGAATCCACATTTCGCGATCGAGAAGTCTTTTCACCCTCAACGGATGGGTCTATGGTGTGTAATGTAAGTCACTGAATAATTGGTGCGATATTCCTTGATGGCATTGTGACTACCAAATCGTATGTGAAGGTTTCGGCAGATGATTTCATCCCCATTAAGTATACTGATTTCGACAAGATGTGGCTCATGCAAGACGGACCTTGATACCATCGAAGCACGAGAGTGTTTGATGTTTTGGAGGAGCAGTTTGAGGGCCGCATTCTGACCCTGGGGTACCCAGAGGTCACTGGCATGGGCCTCGGTTGGCCGCCATTTTCTCTGGATTTGGACATATGCCACACATTTTTGTGGGGCTACATTAAAGAAAAGGTGTACTGCAATAACACAAACACCACTGCCAAGCTGAAAACAGCCATTCAGGAGGTCATCGATATAATTGACGTTTCGATACTTCAGCGGATCAAGCAGAATTTCGCTATTCGTCTACACCACGTCATCGCCAATGATGGCAGGCATGTCGAACACATCATAACGTAAATTTGAATATCTGTAGTGACATTTTCATGATGAATAAAGTGTATGCACCCTGTGGTTTCTAACTAATTTAAGTTTTTTTAAAATATAGGTCAATAACAGTTACCCTGTATTAGCCTTCATGGAGCATTGAGTGGTGCAGAGCACTCTCAGCCCGACTTCGTGCAGGACAGCACGTGATGTGACGAACAAAATGAGGACAAAGGGCTAGGGGACGCTACTTTTGTAGTGTCTGTCATTAGGAATCTGAATTGAGTGGGGGAAGGCGTGCTTGGGTAGTCCACTTGGGTAGCCCGTTCAGTTGTATCTGCCTAGGAAGCACGAGACCTGGGTTCGAAACCTGGTCTTGGTACAAATTTTCATTTGTCGTCAGTGAATTCTTTCGTTGTCCAAATGTGACAGAAATCGAAGTTTCTTCTTTTTGAATGTATGCTATGTCCAGCGTCCGGGTCAAACACAGAAATGATGTCTGTTCTTTCAGAAAAGTCCAAAAGAACAGAAACCACTCACACAGATATAAGTAGCTGCCTGTGTTTTTTGACGAGTCACGATTTAGTCTCTTTCAAAATAATGCAAAGTGCAAATGCATGAGCAGATCAATGAGTCGTTTAACTCGCAGTGTATGGAGGATGTAGTTCAGATCCGATGTGGCACTGTGGTGTTTTGGTTGTGTTGTTCATGCCTTGACTTGATCCCACACATTCAATTTACAGTGAACATGAACCAGGACAGGTTTTTCAATGTTGTCTGTACTCAAGTGTTGCCCTTTCTCCTACATTTTCATGGTGAGTATACTGTCTTCCAAGATGGCATCAGCCATAATCACACAGCTATGCAGTTACATTCCTGGTCTGGTCTATTGTAATACGTTAATCTTTAAATAAACAATGAACAGCAAGAACATTATGACCACCTACCTAATAGCCAGTATGTCAGCTTTTTGCCACGAATAACATTGGTAACGCGTCATGGTGTGGAAACAATGAGGCATTGGTAGGTCGCTGGAGGGAGCTGGCATCACATCTGCAAACACAAGTCACCTAATACGTGTAAATTCCGGTGAGGGGGCGATGAGCTCTGACGCACCCTGTGCTGTTCGATGGGGCTCAGACCTGGAGAGTTGGGGGGCCAGTACATCAATTAGAACTCGCAACTGTGTTCCTCGAACCACTTCATGAAATTCCTGGTCTTGTGACATCTCGCACTATCTAGCTGAAAAGTACCAGTGCCGTCGGGAAAAATGATCGTTACGAAGGGGTGAATGTAGTCTGCAACCAGTGTATGACATTCCTTGGTCATCATTGTGCCTTGCACGAGTTCCACTGAACCCATGGATGCCCAAGTGAGTGTTCTCCAGAGCATAATGGAGCTGCTGCCAGCTTATCTCTGCGGTGCAGTACAGGTGTCCCCTGGAAGACGACATTCGCACCCTCCCATTGGCGTGATGAAGAAGATATCGAGATTCATCATACCATGCAACGCCCTGCCACTGTGCCAACATCCAGTGCTGATGGTCACGTGCCCATTTCAGTTACAGTTGCTGATGTCGTGGTGCTACCACTGGCACATGAATGAATCGTCGGCTGTGGAGGCTCATCATTAGCAGTGTGCAGGGTGTGTTCAGGCAAACTTATACTCTGCCAGCGTTAAAGTCTAACATTAGTTCACCACCTCTCCTGTTTTACCAGTCTGCCCAGCGTACAACATACGACATCTGTAGTAAGGGATTGCTGTTCAAACCCAAAACGTCTGGGCGAAGTTCATCCTTGGTTTTGCCACTTCTTTAAGACACTGCAGCACTCAACAAACACCCAATAAGACGTGCCATTTCTGAAATGCCAAGCTTCCAGGCCATCACAATCTGCCCTCTGTCAAACTCAGATAGATCGGGTACCCTCACCATTCTCCACATGGACAGCACACTCACTGGTACTATTGTATGCACTGTACATGTGTCTGATTAGTAGTCATTCCTTTCTGATTGCCACTGCTATCGCCTATACGTGTTCATATCGATAGCAGCTCGGTGATCATAATGTTCTGCATGATCAGTGTGTACATGAAATGTACTTGCAATTGCGAATACGAAAAGCCATCAACTAAATAAGGGAATATGACAATGACAATTTGGTCAGATGGGGACATGAACCCAGTGTTCCCACTTTGTGCAAGTGGTCGCCTTAACAGCTTTGGCAACCCATGCACGACTCACAGCCAGACCCAAACTTCTGTATGTCATCATTCCTGTGTCACAACCTGTGCTTGTACACACATTGTATAGTTCCCCTACAGAGAGGACATTTTTAATTGAAACTCACTGCCTGGTACTGACTGATAAATACGATATTGCACTGCCTGTGCTGTTAAGAAGAACGAGGCAATATTTCTGCCTGCATGCATGTCTAGAGTAACAGCACATCATTCTTCTTGACAACATAGGCACCACAATATCGTATTTATCCGGCAGCACTAGGCATTGACTTTAAATTGAAAATGTCCTCCACTGTAGGATTATTACATAACGCATGTAGGAATACAGGTTGTGATGCAGGAACGATGCCATCTGGAGGTTTGTCTCTGGTTGTGAATCGTGCGCTGATAGCCAGTTAAGGTGACTGCTCATGTAAAGTGGGAAATCTAGGTTCAAATCCCGGTCTGGCACAAATTTTTACTGTCGTCATTCTCTTGTACAGCTGATGGCTGTTCGTATCTGCAACTGTGAATAAATTTCATGTGTTGCACAATGGCTGCAGAAGCTACAGTGCCTGTTCCTTCAGACATGTATGCATATCTGAAAGAGCATTGCATTCTTCTTCTTAACAACATAGGAACTACAATATCGACTTTAAATATATTTCATTCCTAAAATGAGGTGTTCTAAATAATGCATGCACCTCTAGAACATAACTGAAATCGCTTGCTCAAACACACCACTACTAATAAATATTACGCAGTAACAAATCAGGAACTTGTTTAATGTAAACTGATATTAAAAAGTTTTCAGCTTCATATTTGGTACCTGAAGTGATGCATTACCTCCTATAATCTACGTTGCCAGTCAATATTCTAGGGACATGTAAGTCAACATAAAAATAGATTTCTTTCAACAGGGCTTCAAATATAGGGATTTCAAGAAAATTATCTGCTGATATGGACGTTACATGTGCTCATCATGGAAAAACGTTCGCTCTGGCGTTCCCCAAGGCTCCGTCCTTGGTCCATTACTCTTCTCACTGTACATTAATGATATTTCTTCAGTGATTCACTCCTGCAACTACCATCTATATGCCGACGACATCCAAGAACATTGCTGACGCAGTAGCGAGTATGAATGCAGATCTTTGCTCTGTTTCTCGATGGGCACAGAACCTAGGTCTGAAACTAAATCCCAAGAAATCCCAGGTCATACTTATATCTCATCTAAAGTTAATCAGCCGGTACTTTCGCGAAACAGTCCCTCAAATACTCCTCAATAGTACCCAACTACCATACCAAAAAACAGTAAAAGACCTTGGAATAATCTTGGATGAACACCTAAACTGGGAAGAACAAACAGTCACAGCTTGCCGGAAATCGCTCTCCTCCCTAAGTGCAATTCAAAAATTTAGAAAAATATTTCCAACCCATGTTAAACAAAGATTAGTCCAAACACTAGTCGTGCCTAATCTTTACTACTGTGATGTAGTTCAACAAGACAGTTCAAAATGTTGTGCCACACGATCCCCTTCCCGTATGAGACACGTAACCCAAACCCAAGATGGCGGAATTCAAGATGGCCGACGCTGTCGTCATAACTCCTATATATTGCACCCCCACATACAGACATCCCATACCAGATACAATTATGATTCCTTACACTGTTCGACTTTTATAGGGGTGTATCCAGACTTTAGCCTCACCCTGTATATCATCTCACATAATACATTCACACTAAGTCTTTTCGCCCTTTTTGTTTTTTAATTACTGGACCCATTACTTCCTAAACTATGTAATGTGCAGTATAATAATACTACCAGTCCTCTTGCTTGGCTGATCGTCTCACTCATTATAGAAGGATGCTGACTCAGTTTTCAGATTAGCAGATAGGAAGGTATGGTACATAAAATGGAAACCATACATTGTCGGTATTGTGCTGATGTCAGCTGGTAGTGTGTGAAGAGGTACATTACGAAATATGTTTGTATAGATTGTGCAGTGACTTGCAGTGAGAAATGAATGAACAATGTAGCACCAGCCTTTTACATTATAAAATAACTTGTTTGCAAAACGCTATAGTACAATAGGCAGAAAGCGAATCAGTTACAACTGTTTTAAATAGACAGGCTTTGCATTCAGGAAGTTGGTGGCTCCAGTCTTCATCTGGCCATACTGTTTCTACAGTTTTCTTCAATTTTTCAGGCAAATGCCAGGATGGTTCCTACTTTAAGGCCATCGTGACTACCTGTGCAATATTAGTCAACTACACTTATAAGCATGTAAATGTTTGTATATTTGAACTAATGTATTTTTGTTGTTCTTAAATTGTAATAGCGCAAAATGTCCAGTGCCCTTATAAAAATGATCTACATATGGAGAACACTATATTACTGTTGTTACTGCTGGTCCTATTACTACACAGGAATCAGAGACCTAGAAGCTCTATGCTCAGATGATAATGATGATTTTGGTTTGTGGGGCGCTCAATGGCGTGGTTATCGGCGCCTCTACAAATTCCCAATCGTTTCACTTTCCAGTCTCGCTATTTTTCTGAATGACGATGAAATGATGAAGCCAACACAGACACCCAGTCCCTAGGTGAAGAAAATCCCCGAGCCAGCCAGGAATCGAACCTGGGAGCCTGTGGTCCAGAGGCAGGGATGCTAACCACTAGACCACGAGCTGTGTACCTCTGAGCTCAGAGAGCAGAGTTCTATATCCAGGCTGCACTGCCAATTGTACAAGGGTCTGTGACACAAATGAATGAGCCAGCCAGATAAAATGTAAACCATGTTTTACAGAGAGTTCAGAAGCAGCAGTTGTGGAAGGGATACTTTTAATGAAGATTAGATGGGCAGTTTATTTGAATATATTCATTTTTTAAAAGTAAGGATATTGATGTTTTGAGTGATGGGTGGAAGAAGTTATCGATTAGTCTGAGAAATGAAAGGAAGTGCTACAATATTAAGTGCATAACGGTCAGCTACAAGAAAAGAACCACACTATAGTATTCCTAAAATAATGTGTGATCGTAGTCACTGTTGACAATTAACAGTCATATTACACTGAGGTGACGAAAGTCATGGGATAACGATATGAACATATATAGATGGCGGTATTATCGTGTACACAAAGTATTTGCAGAGCTTTCATTTGTATTCCGGTGATTCATGTGGAAAGGTTTCCGACGTGATTACGGCCGCACAAAGGAAATTAACAGACTTTGAAAGTGGATCGGTAGTTGTACTTAGATGCACAGTACATTTCATTTCGTAAAACGGTAGGGAATTCAATATTTCGCAATACACAGAGTCAAGGGTGTTCCGAGAATACCAAATTTCACACATGACCTCTCACCATGGACATCGTATTGGTCGTTGGCCATCAATTAACGACAGAGAGCAGCGGCGTTTGCATAGAGTTGTCACTGCTAACAGGCAAGCAGCTGTTCATGAAACAACAGAAGAAATCAATTTGGGACGTATGACGAACGTATTCGTTAGGACAGTGCGGCGGAATCAGGCTTTAATGGGCTATAGCAGCGCTTCTCCTGAACTTGTGGCCATATCGGTTGGTCCCTCGACGACTGGGAAATCCTGCCCTGGACAGATGAGTCCAAATTTCAGTTGATATGGCCCAACGAAGCCATGGACTGAAGCTGTCAACAAGGCACTGTGCCAGCTGGTGGTGGCTCTGTAATGGTATGGGCTGTGTTTATGTGAAATGGGCTGGGGCTCTGGTCCAACTGAAGCAATCATTGACTGGAAATAGTTACGTTCAGCTACTTGTAGAACATTTTCAGACATTCATGGACTTCAAGTCTCCAAACAATGATGGAATTTCTCTGGACATCAACACACCATATCACTGGGCCTCAGTTGTTCGTGATCACCCATTGGTATTTTTTGTGATCTCTCAAAGGCCTTTGATTGTGTAAATCGTGGAATTCTTTTAGATAAGCTAAATCATGGTTTGAGGGGGGCAGTGCACAAATGGTTTAATTTATACTTAACTGGAAGAATGCAGAAAGGTGAAATAAGTGGCTCATGTAATATTAAAACAACAGCTGATTCCTCAAACTGGGGGGCTATCAAGTACGGGGTGCCACAGGGTTCGGTCTTAGGTCCTTTACTGTTCTTGATATACATTAATGACTTACCATTCCACATTGATGAAGATGCAAAGTTAGTTCTTTTTGCTGATGATACAAGTATAGTAATAACATCCAAAAACCAAGAACTAAGTGATATAATTGTAAATGATGTTTTTCACAAAATTATTAACTGGTTCCCAGCAAATGGACTCTCTTTAAATTTTGATAAAACACAGTATATACAGTTCCGTACAGTAAATGGCACAACTCCAGTAATAAATAAAGACTTTGAACAGAAGTCGGTAGCTAAGGTAGAATTTTCAAAATTTTTAGGTGTGTCCATTGATGAGAGGTTAAACTGGGAGCAACACACTGATGGTCTGTTGGAACGTCTAAGTTCAGCTACGTATGCTATTAGGGTTACTGCAAATTTTGGTGATAAGAATCTCAGTAAATTAGCTTACTATGCCTACTTTCATTCACTGCTTTCGTATGGGATCATATTCTGGGGTAATTCATCGTTGAGTAGAAAAGTATTAATTGCACAAAAACATGTAATCAGAATAATTGCTGGAGCCCACCCACGGTCATCCTGCAGACATCTATTTAAGGATCTAGGGATCCTCACAGTAACCTCACAGTATATATATTCACTTATGAAGTTTGTTGTTAATAATCCAACCCAGTTCAAAAGTAATAGCAGTGTGCATAGCTATAACACCAGGAGAAAGGATGATCTTCACTGTGCAGAGCTAAATCTGACTTTGGCACAGAAAGAGGTCAATTATGCTGCCACAAAAGTCTTTGGTCACCTACCAAACAGCATCAAAAGCCTGACAGATTGCCAACTAACATTTAAAAATAAATTAAAAGAATTTCTAGATGACAATTCCTTCTACTCATTGGCTGAATTTTTAGATATAAATTAAGGAAAAAAAAACAACAACTTAAACATTAGTGTCATGCAACATTTTGTGTAATGTAATATCTTGTACAGACATCTTTTATTAACCTGACACGTTCCACATTATTACGAAGTGTCGTATTCATGATGTATGGAACAAGTATTAATCTAATCTAATCTAAGAACATTCTGGACAGTTCCAGTGAATGATTTGGCCACCCAGATAGCCCAACAAGAATCCAGTCCAACATTTATGCGACATAATTATGAGATCTGTTCGTGTACAAAATCCTGCAGTGGCAAAACTTTCGCAATTATGTAAGGCTACAGAGGTTGCAATGTCTCAGTATCTTTGCGTGGGCCTTCCATCGACGTGCTGAGTGCATATCACGCTGAGCTACTGCACTATGCTGGGCAAAAGGAGGTCCGACACGATATTAGGAGGTATCCCGTGACTTTTGTTACTCCAGTGTAAGTTACGAGATACAATTTTACAGTGGCTATACGATTCACTAGGCACTTTTGAAAATTTGTGTTGGACTGAGACTCGAACCTAGATTTCCAGTTTTATGCGAGTGCTCGCCCTTAACCATCTTGGCCATCGAAGCACAGCTTCAGAATCAACCCAATCTTCCAACGTGCTAGTGTCTACATTCCATAGTGCTCGCATGCAGTCCGCAGCTCGTGGTCGTGCGGTAGCGTTCTCGCTTCCCACGCCCAGGTTCCCGGGTTCGATTCCCGGCGGGGTCAGGGATTTTCTCTGCCTCGTGATGACTGGGTGTTGTGTGATGTCCTTAGGTTAGTTAGGTTTAAGTAGTTCTAAGTTCTAGGGGACTGATGACCATAGATGTTAAGTCCCATAGTGCTCAGAGCCATTTCAACCATTTTTCATTTCGCTCGCATGCAATTGTATGTTTCCCACACAGGGAGAGAAATTGTTCTGCTCGTCAGACTGCCTTGAATTAGCATGAAATATAGCAGGGCAGTGGCTGTGTAGTATGGTGTCTGCATAGTTCGATGCATCCTCGTCCAATGGAACAGCCACTGCTGACGATTGACAGCCCTATTAAATTACGAAATACATTGGCAAAATTGCGCATACGATTGTACATGGGTAAACTATTTACAAGCAACATATGAAAATTTGTACCGGACCAAGATTCTATCCCGGATTTCCTGCTTTACAGGGACAGTCGCCTTAACCGCCTCGGCCATCCATGCAAGCTTCCGGGAATGATACGATTTGTATCCGAGCTCTATGGGATGTAGACACTAGGGCATATAGAAGTTTTGGTTGGTCCTGGACGCGTCTTTGAATGGACGAGGCAGTTAAGGTGACCACTATCGTAAAGCGGGAAATCCAGGTTAGAATCCTGGTCCAACACAAATTTTCATATGCTATTAATGAATCGTATAGCCGTTGCACAGTTGTATTTGCAATTTACCAGTGCACTTCATAATTTAATACAGATGTCAATCTTCAGCAGTGTCTGTTCCTTCGGACACGCATGCATGTCCAGAGGAACATTGTATCGAACTGTGCAGACATTGTAAAATACAGACACTGCCCTACTGTATTTGGTACCAAAGTTAGGCAATCTGACGAGCAAAAGAATGTCTCCCATGCAGGAATCATACGATTTGCATGTGAGGGCTATGGGACGTAGACACTAGGACATAGGGAATTTTGGGTCGATCTGGGCACGTGCCTGAATGTTTGAGACAGTTAAGACGATCGCTATCGCAAAGTGGGAAATTCGGGTTCAAGTCCCGGTCTGGCACAAATTTTCGTAGTTTACTAGTAAACTGTATTTGCAATTTGCGATTGCATTTCATAATTACAAATAAATGACAATGAGTAATTAATGCACTGCCTGGTGATAAAAGGGGAGCACCAAGTACCAGAGAAGGAAACAAAATTAAACTTCTCGGGGTTGAAAGGGTATGTGGTATTATTTTAGTGATTACAAAATCGAGTCAAATTTGCAAAGAACTTGGCAGCATGAACCCACTGTGACAGAGCACACCCTCTGCCTGGATACAAGCATTGATTCGGTTGGGAAAGCTGTCATAAAGCCATTGTATCGTCTCCTGCGACAGTCTGGCTCATAACTGCTGTATCTCGTCCTCTATATCCTAGATACTGGCAGTGGGACAGAGTTGACGTCCAAGCTGGTTACACCCATGTTCTGTTGGGTACAGATCGACAGATTTTGATGGCCACAGAAGTACATAAACGCCAGGCAACAGTACATGGACTCACTTTTCTTGTGTGGACAAGGAGTGCCCTGTTGAAAAGTAACGCCATGATTCTATTTCATCCTACTCCACAGGATGTATTCCTGACCTATCGAATCTTCTGTAGTTTGGCTATTGGGTAGCACAGCAACAGCCAGAACTCGTGTTTGAGCTAAGTGCTAGCAGAATGCTGCTATTCGCCAATACGCACAATTTGACTGCAAATACACTCCTGGAAATTGAAATAAGAACACCGTGAATTCATTGTCCCAGGAAGGGGAAACTTTATTGACACATTCCTGGGGTCAGATACATCACATGATCACACTGACAGAACCACAGGAACATAGACACAGGCAACAGAGCATGCACAATGTCGGCACTAGTACAGTGTATATCCACCTTTCGCAGCAATGCAGGCTGCTATTCTCCCATGGAGACGATCGTAGAGATGCTGGATGTAGTCCTGTGGAACGGCTTGCCATGCCATTTCCACCTGGCGCCTCAGTTGGACCAGCGTTCGTGCTGGACGTGCAGACCGCGTGAGACGACGCTTCATCCAGTCCCAAACATGCTCAATGGGGGACAGATCCAGAGATCTTGCTGGCCGGGGTAGTTGACTTACACCTTCTAGAGCACGTTGGGTGGCACGGGATACATGCGGACGTGCATTGTCCTGTTGGAGCAGCAAGTTCCCTTGCCGGTCTAGGAAAGGTAGAACGATGGGTTCGATGACGGTTTGGATGTACCGTGCACTATTCAGTGTCTCCTCGACGATCACCAGTGGTGTACGGCCAGTGTAGGAGATCGCTCCCCACACCATGATGCCGGGTCTTGGCCCTGTGTGCCTCGGTCGTATGCAGTCCTGATTGTGGCGCTCACCTGCACGGCGCCAAACACGCATACGACCATCATTGGCACCAAGGCAGAAGCGACTCTCATCGCTGAAGACGACACATCTCCATTCGTCCCTCCATTCACGCCTGTCGCGACACCACTGGAGGCGGGCTGCACGATGTTGGGGCGTGAGCGGAAGACGGCCTAACGGTGTACGGGACCGTAGCCCAGCTTCATGGAGACGGTTGCGAATGGTCCTCGCCGATACCCCAGGAGCAACAGTGTCCCTAATTTGCTGGGAAGTGGCGGTGCGGTCCCCTACGGCACTGCGTAGGATCCTACGGTCTTGGCGTGCATCCGTGCGTCGCTGCGGTCCGGTCCCAGGTCGACGGGCACGTGCACCTTCCGCCGACCACTGGCGACAACATCGATGTACTGTGGAGACCTCACGCCCCACGTGTTGAGCAATTCGGCGGTACGTCCACCCGGCCTCCTGCATGCCCACTATACGCCCTCGCTCAAAGTCCGTCAACTGCACATACGGTTCACGTCCACGCTGTCGCGGCATGCTACCAGTGTTAAAGACTGCGATGGAGCTCCGTATGCCACGGCAAACTGGCTGACAGTGACGGCGGCGGTGCTCATATGCTGCGCAGCTAGCGCCATTCGACGGCCAACACCGCGGCTCCTGGTGTGTCCGCTGTGCCGTGCGTGTGATCATTGCTTGTACAGCCCTCTTGCAGTGTCCGGAGCAAGTATGGTGGGTCTGACACACCGGTGTCAATGTGTTCTTTTTTCCATTTCCAGGAGTGTATATCTAAATGTGTGAATCTAGGCCCGGCAGAACAGAGTGACTTTGATGAAGTGACTGAAATAGAGAATGTTCAGCACCTTGGTACCAGAGTGCAGTATGTGTGGTACAAATAGGACTGTCTGCAATGTATGGTAGAGATCATAGAGAGACATACGACAACTGAATGCAACCCACCACATACTCAGTATTTTAAGGGGCGAGGCGTCAGTACTTGAGTTAAAATCTGAGGGTGCGGTCACGTACATTAAGCAGTCAAGTGTGGTGAATCTGAACAAGGAGTACAATGCTTTTCTGATTGCTATGGACAGACTGAGCCACTGGCGTCCTTATATTAAAGGCACACACTGTGAGTTTGTTGACTGTTTGCATGAGCACAGTGTGAATGTGTCAACTGAAACAGTGCAGAAATGGTTATATTCATTCGATACAAAAATATGCATCTGAAAACCCTGCAAGCATAAAATCTGTGGAGGCCAAATTTACTGAAGGAATGCTTATGTAAGTCATTGCACCTATGAGTCTGAGTACGAATCAAGCTGAATTCAAGGTACATAACAACAATTATTGGGATAATACTGTAAAACTGAATATGTGAATAAAAATGTTATTTTTTCCACCCTATAATAACTCCCATAGTGAAAAGATATGATCTTTTATAAGTAATATCAGTGATAGAACAAATTAACTTATAGTTTATTACCATTAACAATACTTTTTTCAAAGTTATTTACAATATTTCTAAATAACTTTTTTAAAAAAGTACTGCTTATATTTAGAGATACATCACACTAATACTTAAAGAGGAAGAATGGAGAAGGCTTTAATATATTGTTCATTGTTTTATATAATATTTACATGGCTAGTAACATTTGATTGCTGATGTGCAGAGATACACCCTACTGATACAGTTCATTGTTTTATATAATATTTACATGACTAACAGCAGATGCTTGCTTATTTCTGCTGGGATACATCATACTGGCACTACTACTATGGATTTTTATATACAATATTTACACTGTATCGGTACTATCAGACACTGGTGAAGAAGAAAGAACCATATATACACACTTGTACAATATGTGGAAGCATACATAGTGTGAAAAAATGAGTACATGGTTCACATAATAATAACAATATATGCAAGGATACTTGTACAGTGAGAAGTCATCCCCCCCCCCCCCACACACACACATACACACATGCATATACATGCACACATTGTGTGCAGTCTCAGTCATTCTCAGATGAACAGTTCTAAGAGTGGGAGAATCCCAATCTCATCCACACAGATGAAGTGTTTGTTGTCATGACAACAGATTGATTTCAGTTGCAGTGTACCTTATGGCGCTCATTATTTACGGGCCGAAAGACCAGTAGGCACACCATATGTGGGGACACAGCTCCACTGTGTACGTACTCCTTGCAAGTCCTCAATTGTGAGAGCCTTTGAGGCTGCACGATTCATACCCTTAGCCCACCTGCGTGTGCACCTGCATCTGTATGTTATCTACTCAGTTGAATCTGAGCCGCACAAACTCGAAAATCTGCACACCATTTGCCTTGTGTTTCATGAGCTCTATAACCTTCTTCTTCTGAGATGTTCTCCTGTAAGGATTATGGGTCACATGCCCAGACATGTCAGTTTCTTGGGATTGTATGTAATTATTTCACATGGCTTACAGTCTTTTACCATTAGATGAACCTGACTATATCCACGTAAAATAACCTGGGGTCAATGAAGTTAGGTTTGCAAACATGTAGTGGAATCGGTTAAATGTGGAGTTTGGAGATGTCCAGAATACACATACCGATATAGACAGGTTTCATTAACTGCACTGGAACCCTAGCCATATCAACAGTAACTAGACCTTCATGAAAATTATGGCCTGCTTCAAATTTCGCCTGTCATTTTAATCTTTTGCGCCATAACGCCCATCCCAGCAGTAAATTTCCCAGTGGGTTCTTACATTCTGCAAGGCTTGGGGAAAACTGAATTATTCATTAATTTATTAAAAAACCACACTTTGTGAGAGTTCTCTTTTTGGTATCAACATCAACATACTACTTCAAGCAGGGCAGCTTGGGTGATTCTAATTAGTCCCAACCCCAGCCTGGAAGATTGTTGGAAGCTGTTGTGTACAATGCTGACATAAGTTTGGTGATGGAAGAATTTGACAGAACCAGGCGCTCTGGACACAGTAGCAAGTCGTTGTGCTCCTTATGCAAATTGGTGGGATAACCCATGTCTGCCTCCATGACGTGACTCACACTAGCATCTCACCCACATACTGAATCTCAGTTTCCAATCTGCGATTTGATCTTCAAGCAGCCATTGCAACCCTTCACGCGACAGAAATGATTTAATGGTGTGCCTGTAGTGATTGCTTACAGCCAAGTACGAGGTGCATTCAAGTTCTAAGACCTCCGATTTTTTTTCTCGGGACTGGAAAGAGATAGAAACATGCGCATTGTTTTAAAATGAGGCCGCGTTCATTGTCAGTACGTCCCAGAGATGGCAGCACCGTACGGCAGATGGAATTTTACCGCCAGCGGCGAGAATGAGAACTGTTTTACATACTTAAAATGGCGACGTTTTCCTTACTTGAACAGCGTGCAATCATTCGTTTTCTGAATTTGCGTGGTGTGAAACCAATTGAAATTCATCGACAGTTGAAGGAGACATGTGGTGATGGAGTTATGGATGTGTTGAAAGTGCGTTCGTGGGTGCAACAGTTTAATGAAGGCAGAACATCGTGTGACAACAAACCGAAACAACCTTGGGCTCGCACAAGCCGGTCTGACGACATGATCGAGAAAGTGGAGAGAATTGTTTTGGGGGATTGCCGAATGACTGTTGAACCGATCGCCTCCAGAGTTGGCATTTCTGTGGGTTCTGTGCACACAATCCTGCATGACGACCTGAAAATGCGAAAAGTGTCATCCAGGTGGGTGCCACGAATGCTATGGATGACCACATGGCTGCCCGTGTGGCATGTTGCCAAGCAATGTTGACGCGCAACGACAGCATGAATGGGACTTTCTTTCCGTCGGTTGTGACAATGGATCAGACGTGGATGCCATTTTTCAATCCAGAAACAAAGCACCAGTCAGCTCAATGGAAGCACACAGATTCACCGCCACCAAAAAAATTTCGGGTAACCGCCAGTGCTGAAAAAATGATGGTGTCCATGTTCTGGGACAGCGAGGGCGTAATCCTTACCCATTGCGTTCCGAAGGGCACTACGGTAACAGGTGCATCCTACGAAATTCCTGCACTGCAACAAAAAAGTCCGGGAAGGGCTGCGTGTGTGCTGTTTCACCAAGACAACGCACCCGCACATCGAGGTAACGTTACGCAACAGTTTCTTCGTGATAATAACTTTGAAGTGATTCCTCATGCTCCCTACTCACCTGACCTGGCTCCTAGTGACTTTTGGCTTTTTCCAACAATGAAAGACACTCTCCGTGGCCACACATTCACCAGCCGTGCTGCTATTGCCTCAGCGATTTTCCAGTGGTCAAAACAGACTCCTAAAGAAGCCATCGCCGCTGCCATGGAATCATGGCGTCAGCGTTGTGAAAAATGTGTACGTCTGCAGGGCGATTACGTCGAGAAGTAACGCCAGTTTCATCGGTTTCGGGTGAGTAGTTAATTAGAAAAAAAATCGGAGGCCTTAGAACTTGAATGCACCTCGTAAAGTGTGCGACTCAAATCATCGGATGAGCTTTACTCTTTCTCACTTATTTGAGGATTTTTCGCATTGGCTTATCTGTGTATACACTGGAAAAGTCCCCAGTGAATCCTGCATTCGAAAAGAAGCAATGTACTAACATCAGTCAACAGTTACATGTTGATACATGTCTTTTAGTAACAGTGTCCCGCGAAAGTTGTGCATTGGCGAAGCTGTTAGTTGTACTCAGGCGATTCATGTGAAAAGATTTCCTACTTGCTTATGGACGCACGACGGGAATTAACAGACTTTGAATATGGAATGGTACTTGCAGCTAGATGCATGGTACATTCCATTCGAAATCGTTACGGAATTCAATATTCTGAGATTCACAATATCAAGAGTGTGCCAAGAAAACTAAATTTCAGTGCTGACCTCTTACAATGGACAACACAGTGGCTGAAGGCCATTACTTAATGACCGAGGACAGTGGCGTTTGCATGGAGTTTTCGGTGGTAGCAGATGAACAACTCTGCGTGAAATAACCGCAGAAATCAACGTGGGACATAAGACGAACGTATCCACTAAAAAAGTGCGGCGAAATTTGGCGTTGATGGGCTATAGCTACAGACGACCAACGCGAGTGCCACTGCTAACAGCATGTGATTGCCTGCAGCACCTCTCCTGGGCTTGTGACCATATCAGTTGGACACTATATGATTGTAAAACCTCGTCCTGGTCAGATGAGTCACGATGTCAGTTGGTAAATGTTGATGGTAAAGTTTGAGTCTGTAGCAGACTCCATAAAAAGTGGACCAAAGTTGTCAACAAGGCACTGTGCGAGCTGGTGTGGCTCCATAATGGTGTGGGCCGTGTTTATTTGCACAGCCTGGGTCCTTTGGTCCAACTGAACCGAACGTCGACTGGAAATGGTGATGTTGGCTACCAGGACGCCATTTGCGGTCATTCATGGACATCATGTTCCCAAACAATGATGGGATTTTTATGGACGAGAATGCGCCATGTTACTGGCCCACAACTATTCGCCATTAGTTTGAAGAACATCCTGGACAGTTAGAAATGATCTACTCACGTAAGTCTCCCGACATGAATCCTGTTGAACATTTGTGGGACATAATCGGGAGGTAATTTCGTCCACAAAATCCTGTGCTGGCAACACTTTTGCAGTTATGGGTGGCTATAGAGCCAACAATGGCTCCATATTTCTGCAGTGGACTTCCAATAACTTGTTGAATCTATGCCATGTCAAGCTGCTGCACTACAATGGACGAAGGTGATCCGACATGATATTAGGAGATATCATATGACTTTTGTCATGTCAGCGTACAACGCAGGATCCAGAGTCTATGTGCCGAGGCAAACATTCACTGTGTGCCTATAGTCTGCAACCATTATGAAAGTGTCTGTGAGTTTGCTGGTGTATGCGGTTATATCAGGCAATGTGGTTTTGTTGAGTACCTCTCTACAGAATCCAGGCATTCATATGGAAAATTTCCTTCTTCATCACAAGCTGAAACTTTGCATCATCAAGGTATGCACCTCTAGTGATATGCATACCATCCTGTCACTTGTCTCATCAAATTTCTAATGAGGCACGTGCATCAATCAAAATGAATCCAGGAGGCGGAGTGCTATTCTCGACGTGGTTTGCTTGGAGAATGAAGTTTATCTTATTACTCTTCAGCCCAAAATTAGCCAAGGTTCAACAAGAAATCAAACCAACACAAATTATGGAAGCAGACGCTTATGTGTCATGGCAGTTTGTATTTCAAGTTGAATGCATTGTGAGTTGCAACACAGAATTTCTCCGTTGGATGACAGTGGCCTCTATATAGAATTTCAGCTTTTCAATCCAGCAACAGCCTACAAATACAACATTCTCTGACTGCTTGTATAAGGCATCACCTCCTGCGATTTGCTCATAGGAATGTTGTTGCTATAAACATCAAGATTCAGTGTTAGTTTCTCGAGCTCAGAGAGCAACCATCTCACAGGATTATTGCTCATGTATGAATCTAATTTGTTGAGACTGGAGTCAATTGAGCATACCGCTTGATACACTGCCACATATGGTACATGTCATTCTTTGAAAGTGGTGCGAGAGGCTGTAAGATCAGCTTCACAATGCACCACAGGAACTAAAAGCATTCAAAGTCAGTGTATACGATGAAGGGATAGCCTTCCTGTTGGTGGGAATTCTTAAACTGTAAGAACTTCTTATCCTCAGTGGACGTTCCCACTCGTATTGGTCCCCTGCTTGAGTAGTCAATTAAATGATGCCTTTCTAAGTACTAATGCTTATTGGAAGAGTTGAAGCGTCTGAGGCAAAAATGCCTTGTCCCCTCTACTTTTATTCAGTTACGAGTAAAGTGGGTAGACATGTTGTAACATCCAGATGTAGGAATGCTTCCTACCTTCGGAGATTATTAGTAAGTATACACGTTTGGGACACTGACCAGCTGCTTTGTAAATGTAGATGAGTCCAGCTACTTAATGCTTTACATTTCCAGTTTTGCTTTTTTTCTCATTCATGGCGAAGCTGTAAACATGAACCTCTCAGTTCTCGAAGCTTGGTAGTGGTGAGATTGTGGCAGCGAATGAGATGCCTTAGAAGTTATAAAGCTCGCCAGTGTTTCATATGCATCCACATGATATGCATGTTTCAGGTAATTTCTATCGCAAACCAGAAGCGATCAGAGAAAGCAGCCCCCTTTTTGGTATTCTGGATATTAATACATGCTTTTTTAGCAGAAATATCTCCCACAAGAGGTATAAAACTGAATTCCCCCATTAACTGGATCAGAAGTATGCAAGTACACATCAAGGTAGAATATATAGTTGTGCGTCTTATTAGACCCTCATTCCTGCATATCGGCATAATGGCTCATTATGGCGTTCTCGGTAAAAGTTCCATACCACTTTGGCACAGACTTGCCACACAATATCACGCCATCGTTGCCTCAAATTTTGATAGTGTTTTTGTCTGCAGCATTACTGTCTACTCTTGGATCAACGTAGCATGTGTACCCAAGAACGTGAATGAACTGGGAGCCATTAACGGATAAAACCTTATCAACATGGCCTACTTCTTTTAGGAATTTTTTTTAGGAAAGCTGCAGCAACTGTCGTTGCGGTGGCTTTTCTCAAGGGAGTAAGAGAAATGTATTTTGATGTCAATTCAACTGCTACAAAAATGCAAGCATACCCATTTTCCGACGTTACAAGAGGTCCTAATAAATAAACTGCTGCTAAATGCCTCAGTTTTAGAGGGATAATAGGAGACAGTGGGGCTTGAAGTGACACAGTGGGTGGCTTTGCTTTCTGACAAGGCTTCAGGGAAGTTACAAATGCAGACACCACTAATGATGAGATTATCTCTCCAGAACATTCCCAGCCTTCAGAGACTGAAGCGGTAAATGTTTGCACAGATAATCCGACACAAGTTTCTACCATCTCACTACAACAGTCAACCAATGTAATGGATGACCTCAGGGGCAATGCAGAACGCACTGCCGAATTAACAAATAGTGAAGTATCACAGTGTCATAGCGGTCCTTATTGTTAGAGGGCCCACACAACCGACACACAAGATAGGTTGCCGACCTCCTTTTAGGAGTGTGGAGAGAAACATAGCGAGCAGACTGAAACAATAACAGACTTTCCAAGTGAACTTGGAACTGCTTCGCCAGGCAACATGTAACAGCTTTCCACCAATCGGGACTCATATGACTCATGTAGCACTCTGCCGACCAGGCTTTATAAGCACGCCCAGACCGTCAGACCAGCAGTGTTTACCAATCGCTAGTAGGAACAGCTCCGACCAGTACTTACGCTGGCCCTAGCATTGTATTCGCTAGCTGTAGCATTGCAGTAGCACGTTGTGTTTTGTATTCTGTAGATTAGATTTTGGTCAATATTTTCTTCCATTGCCTTGTTTTCTTATCTGGTTTGCCACCACAAGAGTTGTGGGTTTTTTTCTGTTTATTCTTGTGTGTAACACTTAGTGTATGCCAAGAAGGCGTTTTCCTTTAATTATAATAAAGTGTATTCAAACTGACTATTAATTCTTTTCTGCCGACCGCAGGACACTTCATTCTAATTAGCAGCTGCCGTTGGACGAGGAATTGCAGCAAATCCTAGTCATCAATGCCCCGTGTGGGCTTTTCCAGTTCAACCACCTCCCGTTTGGCATTGCCGGCATCCCCGCCATTTTCCAACGTTATTTGGAACACCTCACAAGCCATGTACCCGGGGCAGCCAATTATCTGGACGATGTCATCGTCGGTGGCTCGTCCGCAGTGGCCTCGGCGACAAGCTGTATCGGCTGTTTCAGGTTTTTTTCGAGGCTAACCTGCGTTGCCGGAAAGAAAAGTTTGACTTTTTTGCGCGAGAGGTCATCTGTCTTGGGTTCACGAATGAATCCCATGACCAACACACCCGTAAGGAGTATTAATGTATGAGGAGAAAACTTTCATTTCTGGACGGAATGCGCTCACGCATTCAGAAGTTCGATCTCGCTCGCCAGCATTGCAAGAGGTAGCTCATAGAGTTGATTACATCGCAGGTAAATTGAACACTTTGCTCGTGGTTCCACTGATGGTCCTGACTTTCGATAGGTCTGTCAAACCATTGTCAAATTACGTCGAATGGTTCGAACAACATTCACTGTGACGCATGGGATCCATGATGAAGATCGAAGTTCTTTTTAAGCAAAAGTCGGTACACAGGTGTATCGTTTAATTCAGCAGTTGAGCCCTGATCAGACCCCTCGAGATCTCTCATTTACTCACAATAAGGACTGCCTTTTCGAGTACTTTGACGTACAAATACACGTCACCTACGCCCATCAGACTTTCTTTTCTTGTCGAAAGTCCGCAGGTCAGACTTATCGGGAATGGATTACGACGCTCCAGGGTCTCTCCCACGATTGTAAATTCCGGTGCGTCAACGTTGCCTGCAAGCAGTCTTTCACGCACCGGAAGAGGCTCTTCTGGCTGATATTTTCAAGTTACAGGACCCGTCCCTCGACACCTGTCTGCCGATTATTCGTGCGTTCGAATAATCTCACTGGCTACAACCACTGCGTCTTGATCCAGCTGTTTTTGCGGCCGAGTAGGAGCCTCGTCAATCCGTTGGTCCACTCCGTGACATGAAGTCTTTCACCCAACTTCCATCCTGTCCGGACTGTTTCCAGCCTCTCCAACGGTCGGAGCGCCCCTGCTGGCAAGCAAGATGCACTGCTTGTAGCCGAGTGGGCCATGTCACCGTGGTGTGTCAGGCTTTGCAGAAACATTGCTTGGATGCCATGCTTCCTGCGGGTGCTCAGGACCTGAAAGCCTCTCATTCCAGTGACGGCCAAGTATTTTCCATTGTTCCCCAGTCGGGTGCCTGTTTTCTCCTTACCTTAGAGGTCGCGCATATTCCGGTGGTCTTCCAAATTGACAAGGCATCCATCTTTTTCTATTGTGGATGGTGCCACATGCCAATGTTTTGGCCCACTGGCTTTATCTCCATACACTTGCGGCTTGCGCAGTTTCAGTAATCACTCTTTATCAGTCGATGGCTTTTTTTCCACACAAATCTCTTACAACAGTCGTTCATTCACCACTCAGTTTTTGGTCAGATCCCCCGGAGCTACTAACCTTCTGGATGTGGACATTTTTGGTCATCTGGATATAAGTGCAGGACACAGTACAGGCAGTATCGATTCCATCATAGGATACCTTCCTCGCCCCGTTGCTCTGCAAATACGAAACTTTTGTTATCATCCTCCACACCAGGGGTGAAGGGTTTCATCACACATGTTCAGCTTCTTCCTCATTCTTTTAAGGCCCGCCCGATCCCCTTTGCTTTCCGAGACAGGCTCCATGTGGAACTTAGCCACTTACAAGACGAAGGCATCCTTTCTCCCGTCGCACACAGTCGCTGGGCGACGCCTATCGTAATCGCCGAACGGTGCTTTACGCATCTGATTTTAAGGTCACGGTCAATTCTCAGTCTGTCATCAGTGCCTATTCTGTCCCATCGGTGGATGACATACTCACACGTCTTGCGGGCTCGCCGTTTTCGCCAAAATTGATTTGCACGACTCTTATTAGCAGCTGCCATTGGACGAGGAATCGCAGCAGATCCTAGTCATCAATGCCCCGTGTGGCCTTTTCCAGTTCAACCACCTCCCGTTTGGCATTGCCAGCATCCCCGCCATTTTCCAACGTTATTTGGAACACCTCACAAGCCATGTACCCAGGGCAGTCAATTATCTGGATTATGTCATCATCAGTGGCTCGTCCGCAGAGGCCTCGCCGACAAGCTGGATTGGCTGTTTCAGCTTTTTCCGAGGCTAACCTACGTTGCCGGAAAGAAAAGTTTGACTTTTTTGCGCGAGAGGTTAGCTGTCTTGGGTTCACGAATGAATCCCATGGCCTACACACCTCTAAGGAGTATGTCTAGTTGATTCAAAAGCTGCTTCCTCCCACCAACATGAGGCAACTACAATCCATCCTTGGTCAAATCAACTATTATTGTCGTTTTGTACCCCAACCTGACGAGATTTCGGCACCCCTGACCAGGTTATTGCGCAAGGGTGCACTTTGAGTTTGGGACATGGTGTGTGAGCAGGCTTTCCCACATCTCAAGTCAGCTCCCTCCCACTCTCTTTGTCTGGCCACTTAAGATCCATCCATACCCCACATCATTGCCGCCAATGCCTCGGACTATAGCCTGAGTGCGATCCTCTCGCAAGTGGTCGACGGCATTGAGAGTCCGGTGGCTTTCACATCCAAAAAACTGTCCAACGTTCAAACCAAATACAGTGAAATTGAAAAGGAAGCATTTGTACTGGTTTTCGTCCTGACAAAATTCTACGATTTCGTGTATACTCGTCACTTCACGCTACAGGCCGATCAGAAACCTTTGGTTTCTTTGTTTTACCCAGGTGCTACTGTGTCCACCCAGATAGCATGGTTATGTTCGATTTTGATATTGTCTACCTGGTCTATCGACCAGGACGCCCCTACTCCTAGGGAAGTTTGTGGTACTGTGCATTTTTTCCCAGGGGGAGAAATGTCTTGGTGGCCACTATCGTTAGAGGGACCACACAACCGACACACATGGTGGGTTGCCGACGCCCTTTCAAGAGTGTGGAGAGGAACATCGCGGGCAGACTGAAACAATAACAGACTTTCCAAATAAACATGGAACTACTTCGCCAGACAACATGTAACAGCCTTCCACCATTCGGAATTCATATGACTCATGTAGCACTCTGCCGACCTTGCTTTACAAGCACGCCTAGACCGTCAGACCAGCAGTGTTTACCAACTGCTAGGAACAAATGTTCAAATGTGTGTGAAATCTTATGGGACTTAACTGCTAAGGTCATCAGTCCTTAATCTTACACACTACTTAACCTAAATTATCATAAGGACAAACACACCGACCCATCTCCGAGGGAGGACTCGAACCTCCACTGAGACTAGCCGCACAGTCCATGACTGCAGCGCCGTAGACCGCTCGCGCTAGGAACAGCTCCGGCCAGTACTTCCGGTCGGCTCTATCATTGTATTCACTCCCCATAGCATTTTTCTAGCACGTCGTGTTTTTTATTCTATAGATCAGATTTTGGTCAGTATTTTCTTCCATTGTCTTGTTTCCTTATCTGATTTGCCACCACAAGAGTTGTGAGGTTTCGTCTGTTTGTTCTTGCGTTTAACACTTAGTGTATGCCAAGAAGGCGTTTTTCTTTAATTATAATAAATGTAATCAAATTGACTGTTAGCACAGTGACACATCAGGACAAATCTTTTCAGAGACAGTAAATACAGGTTCCGTAAGTCATTCTGAGGTACAAGCAGCACCTCAGACGGCTTCACATAACAGCAATGTTCCATTTGGCGCGAACAAAATTCCAACAAGCGACACAAACCATGTTTATCGAGTCCAAACAGGACACACCAACAATGATAGAAGGCTTGCAACACGAATCGCGCAGATTAATACGCCGCAAAGAGAAAATAAAACAATTCTGAATGAACTGACAAAAACATTGCATGAACAATTATTCCCCAATGTGTAGACCACTCACCGTCCACCACGTGTGGTCGGCATCGACAGGTATGAACGTGCCCAGGAAAACAACTTTGGCGCCAAAAGTGTGGCAGGTAACGGCCGACCGTTGTGTGATTCAGCTCCGAGGCAAACAATTTTGGCGGGAAACGTGCGGAGGCGACGAATACACGTGGTGAACGGACAAGGGACCGCTGTGACGTCAAAGTTGGCAAGTTCCAGCATGTCCAGCGATAACATGTTTACAACGTGGGAGCGATCACTGGGTTCGCCCCCAGCGTACTGGCAGTCCAGCGCGAGTGGCCGGTCGCCTCACGTGACAGGCATTGGCAGTGTCTCCATGCGCTGGCCAGGGGGTGGCGAGGATTTGAACTAATTCAGTTGGAGCACGGACGTCGTGGCGACTGCACTGCGATATCAAAGATGTGTGTGCTAACTGTGTTGGAGAACAAGTGATGACCATACTGCTTGAAATAAAATCTTCAGTCCCATCCCCCCCTCCAAAGTCAAAGGACGTGACTTACGTTACTATAAGTGCAGTTTATTATTTGATGCGATTATGATAAGCTACCACCTGAAAAAAGATAAGTGACAGAGAAAGTTCGTACGTGTGATCAATTATGGTGTTGGGATTTTAACTTGTGATAGATTTTTGTTATGGATGTAAGGAAAATGGCTTTCTCGCCGAGATAATCGGACATCTTGAATAAATAATAAATGATAATAATAAATAGACCCCCATGAACCATAGACCTCGCCGTTGGTGGGGAGGCTTGCGTGCCTCCGCGATACAGATAGCCTTACCATAGGTGCAACCACAGCAGAGGGGTATCTGTTGAGAGGCTAGACAAACGTATTGTTCCTGAAGAGGGGCAGCAGCCTTTTCAGTAGTTGCAGGGGCAACAGTCTAGATGATTGACTGATCTGGCCTTGTAACACTAACCAAAATGGCCTTGCTGTGCTGGTACTGCGAACGGCTGAAAGCAAGGGAAACTACAGCTGTAGTTTTTCCCCGAGGGCGTGCAGCTTTACTGTATGGTTAAATGATGATGGCGTCCTCTTGGGTAAAATATTCTGGAGGTAAAATAGTCCCTCATTCGGATCTCCGGGCGGGGACTACTCAGGAGGATGTCGTTATCACGAGAAAGAAAAATGGCGTTTTACGGATCGGAGTGTGGAATGTCAGATCTCTTAATCGGGCAGGTAGGTTAGAAAATTTAAAAAGGGAAATGGATAGGTTAAAGTTTGATATGGTGGGAATTAGTGAAGTTCGGTGGCAGGAGAAACAAAACTTCTGGTCAGGTGAATACAGGGTTATAAATACAAAATCAAATAGGGGTAATACAGGAGTATGTTTAATAATGAATAAAACAATAGGAATGCAGGTAAGCTACTACAAACAGCACAGTGAACGCATTGTTGTGGCCAAGATAGACACTAAGCCCACGCCTATGACAGTAGTACAAGTCTATATGCCAACTAGCTCTGCAGATGACGATGAAATTGAAGAAATGTATGATGAAATAAAAGAAATTATTCAGGTAGTGAAGGGAGACCAAAATTTTTTAGTCATGGGTGACTGGAATTCGGTAGTAGGAAAAGGGAGAGAAGGAAACGTAGTAGGTGAATATGGATTAGGGGTAAGAAATGAAAGAGGAAGCCGCCTGGTGGAATTTTGCACAGAGCACAACTTAATCATAGCTAACACTTGGTTCAAGAATCATGAAAGAAGGTTGTATACATGGATGAACCTTGGAGATACTAAAAGGTATCAGATAGATTATATAATGGTAAGCAGAGATTTAGGAACCAGGTTTTAAATTGTAAGACATTTCCAGGGGCAGATGTGGACTCTGGCCACAATCTATTGGTTATGAACAGTAGATTAAAACTGAAGAAACTGCAAAAAGGTGGAAATTTAAGGAGATGGGATCTGGATAAACTGACTAAACTAGAGGTTATACAGAGTTTCAGGGAGAGCATAAGGGAACAATTGACAAGAATGGGGGAAAGAAATACGGTAGAAGAAGAATGGGTAGCTTTGAGGGATGAAGTAGTGAAGGCAGCAGATGATCAAGTAGGTAAAAAGACGAAGGCTAGTAGAAATCTTTGGGTGACAGACGAAATATTGAATTTAATTGACGAAAGGAGAAAATATAAAAATGCAGTAAATGAAGCAGGCAAAAAGGAATACAAACATCTCAAAAATGAGGTCGACAGGAAGTGCAAAATGGCTAAGCAGGTATGGCTAGAGGTCAAATGTAAGGATGTAGAAGCTTATATCACTAGAGGTAAGATAGATACTGCCTACAGGAAAATTAAAGAGACCTTTGGAGAAAAGAGAACGACTTGTATGAATATGAAGAGCTCAGATGGGAACCCAGATCTAAGCAAAGAAAGGAAAGCAGTAAGGTGGAAGGAGTATATAGATGGTCTATACAAGGGCGATGTACTTACGGGCAATGTTATAGAAATGGAAGAGGATGTAGATGAAGATGAAATGGGAGAAATGCGTGAAGAGTTTGATAGAGCACTGAAAGACCTAAGTCGAAACAAGGCCCCCGGAGTAGACAACATTCCATCAGAACTACTGACAGCCTCGGGAGAGCCAGTCCTGACAAAACTCTACCATCTGGTGAGCAAAATGTATGAGACAGGCGAAATACCCTCAGACTTCAAGAAGAATATAATAATTCCAATTCCAAAGAAAGCAGGCGTTGACAGATGTGAAAATTACCGAACTATCAGTTTAATAAGTCACGGCTGCAAAATACTAACGCGAATTCTTTACAGAAGAATGGAAAAACTGGCAGAAGCTGACCTCAGGGAAGATCAGTTTGGATTCCGTAGAAATATGGGAACATGTGAGGCAATACTGACCCTACGGCTTATTTTAGAAGCTAGAATAAGAAAAGGCAAACCTACGTTTCTAGCATTTGTAGACTTAGAGAAAGCTTTTGACAATGTTGACTGGAATACTCTCTTTCAAATTCTGAAGGTGTCAGGGTAAAATACAGGGAGCGAAAGGCTATTTACAATTTGTACAGAAACCGGATGGCAGTTATAAGAGTCGAGGGGCATGAAAGGGAAGCAGTGGTTGGGAAGGTAGTGAGACTGGGTTGTAACCTCTCCCCCCTTGTTGTTGAATCTGTATATTGAACAAGCAGTAAAGGAAACAAAAGAAAAATTCGGAGTAGGTATTAAAATCCATGGAGAAGAAATAAAAACTTTGAGGTTCGCCGATGACATTGTAATTCTGTCAGAGAGAGCAAAGGACTTGGAAGAGCAGATGAACAGAATGGACAGTGTCTTTAAAGGAGGATATAAGACGAAAATCAACAAAAGCAAAACGAGGATAATGGAACGTAGTCGGATGAAGTCAGGTGATGCTGAGGGAGTTAGATTAGGAAATGAGACACTTAAAGTAGTAAAGGAGTTTTGCTATTTGGGGAGCAAAATAACTGTTGATGGTCGAAGTAGAGAGGATATAAAATGTAGACTGGCAATGGCAAGGAAAGCGTTTCTGAAGAAGAGAAATTTGTTAACATCGAGTATAGATTTAAGTGTCAAGAAGTTTGTTTCTGAAAGTATATGTATGGAGTGTAGCCATGTATGGAAGTGAAACATGGACGATAAATAGTTTGGACAAGAAGAGAATAGAAGCTTTCGAAATGTGGTGCTACAGAAGAATGCTGAAGATTAGATGGGTAGATCACATAACTAATGAGGAAGTATTGAATAGGATTGGGGAGAAGAGAAGTTTGTGGCACAACTTGACCAGAAAAAGGGATCGGTTGGTAGGACATGTTCTGAGGCATCAAGGGATCACCAATTTAGTATTGGAGGGCAACGTGGAGGGTAAAAATCGTAGGGGGAGACCAAGAGATGAATACACTAAGCATATTCAGAAGGATGTAGGCTGCAGTACGTACTGGGAGATGAAGAAGCTTGCACAGGATAGAGTAGCATGGAGAGCTGCATCAAACTGGTCTCAGGACTGAAGACCACAGCAACAACAACAGTAAACAGAAGTACAGTTTTCGAGACATTGTCGTGTTGGAATTTGAATTTGCCGCAATTTTCTAGTGGAGGTAGGCCTATAATAATAAATAATAATAATAAATGATAATGAATGATAATAAATGATAATGAATGATAACAAATGACAATGAATGATAATGAATGTTAATAAATGATAATGAGTAATAATGAATAATAACGAACAAAAGTAAGGTTTTGCAGCCATTCTCGTGTTGGAATTTGAATTTGGAGGGAATTTACTAGTGGAGGCAGGTCAATAATAATAAATAATAGTAAATGATAATAATGTTAATAAATAATAATAAATGATAATGAATGTTAATAAATGATAATCAAAAATAATAACGATAGGTACAGTTTTTGTATGCATTATCCTGTTGGAATTCAAACTTCCCGCCATTTTTTCTTCTGGAGGCTTAGGTTAGTGGACATCGCACAACTGGTCTATTTCCCGCCGAAATTCAAAATTCCCGCCATTTTTTATGGAGGTTAGCTTAGTGGACATAGCACAATTGGCCTATTTCCGCGCTATAATTCGCCATTTTGGATGACGTCATGCGCTGTTTCCAAGTCTACATTCCGCCATCTTGGATGACGTCATCGCCGCCATCTTGAATAAATTTGGCAACAATGCCGAGTGCCCTGACGCATAGATTGCCCTACTACTGACAGCCTCATTCAGAATGCATTTGCACTTACAATAGGCAACAACCAGAACAATCGATGAGATTCTGTCGCCAAAATTTTGAACCAAGAAGGGACGATAGGATCGATTACAAACAGGTCCTTCAGGTATGAAAATTGAAAAAAATTTCATAATGCTAGTAAAGAAATACACGCAAGAGCCTGGCTTGATCAATTAAATTATTCTTTATTCCCTGAGTGGCCGATTGCAAACAAGTTGGAATTTATGTGCTTTTATTTGGAAAATGACCCGACTTCTAGAATGCGTTCAATAGCGTAACAATGCCAATCATGGGCTGAATTTCAGGGCGCGTTTTTGACGGCATACTGGTCTCTCACACCGCTATCACGCGTAAAAACCAGCATATTGAACCAGAAACAGTTCGAATGATCGGAATTTACCACCCCAAACTTTTTACATTGAAGACATGGCACGTAGAAACCAGTATTTAGACAATCCGCACAGTCCAGCAGAACTTATCGGTATTTGCATAACAAAACTGCCCATTTACACAAAATACGTCGTTGCAGCCAGTAGATGCAAAGATAATACTGACGAGTTCACAGGTCTTTTGCAAGAAGTAGTAGATGATGACCTCAACACGCAGGGCTAAACAACATCTGAATACCCGATCATTGTTCCCCGCGTGCACAAAAATGTTTAACTCTCGTGATTACTAGAGGTAGACGGAAAATTCGGCAAGGAACCTGTGTGCAAGTGACTTTTTTTTTTTTTTTTTTTTTTTTTTTTTTTTTTTTTTTTTGTTAAGTGAAGTGTGTTGACGCTTAGTACGCGTGTGCAAACCTACAAATTTTTTTACTAAACTACACTTAACTCTGAATAAATGGATAAGTGTTTCATAAGGAACTTACCTTTTCGCTGGATGTGGATCGACGGATTTCCCAGCCGCTGAATAAGCGCGTTACGACGGGTAAACAATGGGTCCCGGGCCGTAAAATTTGGTGGTCTTCTGTCACAGCATCGAAATTGCCACAAGCTCGCACACCGTTTCCAAGAAATGAACAAATATTTGTGGAGGAATCCACGGTGCAACACGACGACTTCGTATTTCACTCCGCGTGAAATGCACACGCAGAGTTAGAAGCATTCAGGGAGAACGCAACCGTTCAAGTCCCAGAGCCTGGCCGCCAACTACTTGCCACGTGCGTTGGCGCAATAATGGAAGGGACTTGACCAAGCGTTTTGAATACGCACAGTATTTGATATTTGTACCCTTTTTTATAACTTGCTTCACTTTTGATTATTTGTGTTAAACATATGTGGATATAGTAAGATAAAGCTGACATCACCACTTACCATATCTAAAAGACCCTCCCACATCGGTAATACAAGGTGTGATTGAAAAGTTTTAAGAATGGACTTGTAATCGTACAGTGATGGTACTTACATAATACTGTGATGAATCTCCTTGAAAATAGGCCCCTTCTGATTGAACACACAAACTCCAACAGTGTTTCCACTTTTCGAAACGTTCCTGGAAATTTTTTTCCTGAAGTAGGTTACCGACGCTCTTCGCATTTGCCTGGATGTCTTCAATCGAGTCAAATCGCTTCCCTTTCAGTGAAAATTTCGGTTTAGGAAACAGGGCAGAAATCCGCAGGGGCCAAATCGGGGGAATATGACGGTTGTGGAAGTACAGGAATTTTGTATTTGGTCAAAAATTCAACGATGGAGAAAGCACGATGAGCCGGAGCATTGTCATGGTGTAGCACCCAACTCCTGTATTTCCACAATGCAGGCGTTTTCTTCCGTAACTTTTCGCGCAAACGCTCGAGGACATATTTGTAGTATTCCCGATTGTCTGTCCTCCAGGGGTAAATTCATGATGCATAATACCGATAGAATCGAGAAAAATCACTAACATTGTCTTCACCTTCGACCGACTTTGCTGTAGTGAACATGGAGTCTTCCACTGCGAAGACTGCTCTTTGGTTTCAGGATCATATCCATATATCCATGATTCGTCACCTATAATTACCCTATTTAACAAATCTGGGTCATTTTTAGTCCGATTAATCAGTTCTTGGCACACTTCAAGTCGCTATTGTCTCTGGTCACTTGACAACACTTTCGGAATGAATTTTGCGGACACTCGATGCATGTTCAGATCTTCAGTTAAAATTGACTGAACTGCATAGAAATTTAAATTAAGTTCATCAGCCATCTCCCTAATTGTAAGTCTACCATCACATCACACTAAGTTGCGAACTTTCATAACATTTTCATTCATTTTTGAAGTGGAAGGGCGGCAGGACCATGGTTCATCTTCAAATGATTTGCTACCATTTTCAAATCTGTTGAACCAGACAAAAACATTTGACTGGCTCATACAGTTATCTCCAAAAGCTGTTTTTAATGATTCGTAAGTCTCAGAAGTTAATTTCCCGGTTTTAAAACAAAATTTCACACAAACTCGTTGCTCCGTTTTTACGTCCATTTTCACGTACACAGAATCCGTCAACAAGCCTTAACAGACCCGCACTCATCCAGCTGCCTAACGAACTGAATAAAGGAAACGCAGTTTTGTCAGAGGGCGTTCAAGAACAAGGTAAATACTCCCTTCCCACCCTCCGTGTACTTGCCTGCCAAACCAATAAGCAGTAACAGATCCATTCTTAAAACTTTCCAATCACACCTTGTAGATAGCAACCGATTAATCATATGAGACTGCCTAACACTGTACACCTCCACACAATGTCAGTGTACAGTGGGGGGGGGGGGGGGGGGGGGGGGGGGGAGCAATTGTGTAATACCTTCTTTTATTTTTTCTTGCAATGTCAATTTGTATTAATGTTTTATTTTTCTCATTAGTAATAAGAAATTTGTACATTGGCGCAGATGACGGCAAAGACAGGCTTTTAAAATTATCGTTCTAACAAAAGAACAATGCCCAGCGAACATTCAATTTTTTTCAACAACTTTTGTTTCAATCTCGCTTGAGAGTACCTATGTTTTAGATCACACACAAGAAGGACGCGTAATTTTTACTCGTGCGTCAACACTGTAGCAGTAAATGCTATGTGTGATAAAAATGCAAAATTATACATATATTAAGAGTTATCATAGACGCAAAAATATTTTATTTATTATGCCATCATCCTCTACGAGCATGACTTTTACCCGCAGTCATAAGAAGAGGCACTAATTTCTTCCATCCTGCAAGGCACCTTAAAATACTCTACTGGCCATTAAAATTGCTACACCACGAAGATGACGTGCTACAGACGCGAAATTTAACCGACAGGAAGAAGATGCTGTGATATGCAAATGATTAGCTTTTCAGAGCATTCACACAAGGTTGCCGCCGGTGGTGACACCTACAACGTGCTGACATTAAGAAATTTTCCAACCGATTTCTCATACACAAACAGCAGTTGACCGGCGTTCCCTGGTGAAACGTTGTTGTGATGCCTCGTGTGAGGAGGAGAAATGCGTACCATCACGTTTCCGACTTTGATAAAGGTCGGATTGTAGCCTATCGCGATTACGGGTTATCGTATCGCGACATTGCTGCTCGCGTTGGTCGAGATCCAATGACTGTTAGCAGAATATGAAATCAGTGGGTTCAGGACGGTAATACGGAACGCCATGCTGGATCCCAACGGCCTCGTATCAGTAGCAGTCGAGATGACAGGCATCTTATCCGCATGGCTGTAACGGATCGTACAGCCCGTCTCGATTCCTGAGTCAACAGATGCGGACGTTTACAAGACAACAACCATCTGCACGAACGGCAAAACGTCATTTTTTCGGATGAATCCAGGTTCTGTTTACAGCATCAAGATGGTCGCATCCGTGTTTGGCGGTGAACGCACACTGGAAGCGTGTATTCGCCATAGCCATACTGGCGTATCACCCGGCGTGGTGGTATGGGGTGCCATTGGTTGCACGTCTCGGTCACCTCTTGTTCGCATTGACGGCACTATGAACAGCGGACGTTGCATTTCAGATGTGTTGTGACCCGTGGCTCTACCCTTCATTCGATCCCTGCGAAACCCTATATTTCAGCAGGATAATGCACGACCACATGTTGCAGGTCCTGTACGGGCCTTTCTGGATACAGAAAATGTTCGACTGCTGCCCTGGCCAGCTCATTCTCCAGATCTCTCACCAATTGAAAACGTCTGGTCAATGGTGGCCTAGCAACTGGCTCGTCACAATAAGCCAGTCACTACTCTTGATGAACTGTGGTATCGTGTTGAAGCTGCATGGGCAGCTGTATCTGTAGACGTCATCCAAGCTCTGTTTGACTCAATGCCCAGGCGTATCAGGGCCTTTATTGCGGCTAGACGTGGTTGTTCTGGGTACTGACTTCTCAGGATCTATGCACCCAAATTGCGTGAAAATGTAATCACATGTCAGTTCTAGTATAATATATTTGTCCAATGAATACCCGTTTATCATCTGCATTTCTTCTTGGTGTAGCAATTTTAATGGCCAGTAGTGTATATATGTGCTAATCATCAAGATATAATGGATGGACTGTATGACCGACAACCACAGAACGTTAAAGGTAAAACAACGTCAGCGTAACTTAATAGTGACTTCTATTAAATGTATATATGTGTAATAATCGAACAACTGACTTTTTGTTAAGCACCAAGTTCGCTACAAAATACGGTGTGCGTCAATTCCGTATTGGTAAGTTGCATTGTATTTTTCTTATGCTGCGAGGAAGACTGTTCATGACACCAATTTAGTTACAACAAGAATTCATGCCTCAATTCCAGTACTGCAAGTAGTAATTATCTCTCATGACATAAATTTCATGCCGATTCACACTCTTTGTGTTAGCTGTTGGGCTGCCTCCCAGGAAGGTTATTCCAAAATCAGCCAATAGAACTAACACATGTATCAATATGCAAACCATATTTGGCGCCAAAATTAGCCGGATATTTTTCAAGACAAGATTACAAAGCATTCGTTTAAGAAGTCTGGTAACAGAAAACTGAGGTCAGATGAAAGGATGTGATTCGTTTGACATTTGTTTTCATGCACTTATTGTTCTATCAAATACTTTGAAGCCCTCTGGCGCATTCTCGCTCTAGTCAGTCGGCAGAAATCGACAAAAATCATGTCTTCGGTCAAGTGGAATATTTGTTGCAGCACTTGCTTGCCGACTTTTGAGACCCTTTACTACCAGAGTGAAGTAGCAGCAGTGCTCTGTTGTTGAACAAGAACGTGTTGTGAAGGCGCGGACTATGTGAACAAAGCGCATTGTTGTCACACAAACCATGTTAGCCAGAGAACCGTCTGGTCGGTATTCGGCTTTTCTTTATTATGCTAATCGGACGAAACGACACCGTATAAATAAAACTGTTGATGTGCACATTTACTGCCGCGGAACTACCAAAGGTCTTCTTCTGGTAGGCAGAAGATAGGAACAAAAGGACAGAAGAAATCAGGTAGCTCTCCTGTAGGCGCGGTCCAGACAGAGAAGATTCGATATGCGATACGATACGCGATGCGACGCGCTATACGCGACGCAGAAACAACTCGTATCGGAGGAGCGCATCGAATCATAGTGGAAGCACCTTCTGGGATGACAGCGATACAACACCGATAAACGTGTCTCTGTCGCGTTGTCTGGCTAAACAGAGCGCGTTAGTGGCTCTATGCATCTGGTATCGCGCAATTCACGAGCAGGGGTATTTCGAGTCATCCGATTTGCCTTAAAAAATTTATAATCTTCTTTCACGTACTTGAAGCAAAGCTACATCCGTCTCTGTATTTAGTTTCTCGGTAAAACTTTTAATTCTTGCACAAAAAATCATTGTTTTGGGATTTGCTCGTGTTCTACGCTATACAGCCTTTCTCATTCGAATTTTGAGGAAGCTATTCGGAAAAAAATAGTTTTGTGCATCTTATAACTACACATCACATCCCGACAACGACCTGGTTTTCTTTCCCTTATTGCCCATAGTTACTGCGATGTTTCAAAGTGAAGTACAACAGCGCACATATTTTGAAAAGTTTACTGTTGAAAAAGTAGTCGCTTGACAGTTTTCGTTTGGTGCGTTTATTGCCGCACTTTACTGCATACGAAGCACAGCTAACATATCAAAACTGTTTTTAACGGTGGAAGGAGATCGATATCTCTTTCCACTATCGAGAAAATTCGTGAAGTGTAATAGAGACTGTCCGCTATTAGGCTGACAGCTTACGCGCCGTCCTCGCGGCTATTGCCGCGTGCTGTAGCCTGCTGTGCGGAGTGCTTAGCTATCTCGTGCCTCTGAAATGAAAAGAGACGGCAGTCATCAGCTTATGATGCCGTTTTTTCAGTCATGCTCCGTGGTTTCAGGAATCTTAGTGACACCCATAAAATAGCTCTGAAAACTATATTCATCTTACTTCTGAATGAGTAGTCGAACGAAGCTGCAAGGACACGTCGGGATTTTCCTTATTGTCATGGGCCTGTCCCATTTCTTCACACTGTCTACCGCTTCGCAGAGTTCACCACCCACTGCTAGATCATTTATTGTAACTGATCTATCTTCAAATCCAACAACGTTTCTTGTCAATAAAGTAAAAAAATGAAAAAAGAAACGGAAGACAGAAGAGAAATTTATTAAATATTTATAATTCTTCGTTACGCCTTCAGTGGAAATGGGGTGGGGTTGTTTCAGAGAGGAGACCAGACAGCGAGGTCATAGGTCTCATCGGATTAGCGAAGGACAGGGAAGGAAGTCGGCCTTGCCCTTTCAAAGGAACCATCCCGGCATTTGCCTGGAGCGATTTAGGGAAATCACGGAAAACCTAAATCAGGATGGCCGGACGCGGGATTGAACCGTTGTCCTCCCGAATGCGAGTCCAGTGTGCTAACCACTGCGCTACCTCGCTCGGTCAGTTGAAATGAAAAACGTGTCTATCTCCTGAATGAAATAACAGTAACATAAAAAGAGAATGAAGATAACAACATAACTTCATGTTTGATTATAAATCCTTTTCACAACTTCCAGAATACTCAAAAACCTCCTTCCCCTTTTGTATTCAAATAAAAATGAATCGTAAGTGTCCTTGTTTTTTCTGGGACTCGAAATGGCCGGTTTATGGCAAACCAGATGCCACCAGTGCTGTTGGTATGGGCACCTATTTGTGGGACTTTGAAACATAGGTAATGAACTTTCACCACTAAGACAGTTGTACATAGTGAAACAGTCTGCAATAACTGTACTTCCAGGCAGAACGTACCTTTTCAGACCTGTGAGAAGTATAGGCCCTCTGTGCACCAGACACCCACCAGCCAACTATGGGCTTCCACCTGCGAAATTTTGCACTTGCTCAATTTAGATTGCTCTATCGCAACTACTTTTCTACGCCACCCAGTAGATCACCACTATGAACAGAATGCAAGACACAAACTTCTCGGCGTAACCTCCTCCAGTTCACGAAGGTGTGCCTCGCCAAATGTAATTATGATGAGACGAAAATATTATAACATTTATTGACCAACAGAAATTTCAACTTCAACATGTCACAATTAGTACGCTGAAACGACGTATATGGGATCCATCTTTTCTGTAACACCACTGGAATCAATTTGTATGCTCCCTTGTCGCTGCAAGGACTATTTGAGTGGAACATTTTGTATACGTTCTTTTTTTTTCAAACAGTCTCTGCTTAAAATACAGCTTTACGACTTCTCCATGCAAATTATATCGACACCATATAAGTTACCGTCAATCACGAAAATTTCTAAAATATTCCCACGAATAAAGAAAACACTGACAAATACATAAACAACTAACCAGCCTTAAATCCACAATGAACAAGTTAGCGTGCGTATTCTTGATACCTTTCATCTCTAATAAATAATGCAAAACTCTAACAAACTACTAGATTCCGATAAAAAAATTGCTTTCAGCGATTATCATCAGCTACTGAAGACTCACGGCAGCGGAATAGATCACGGAATAGATAATTACCTAAAAGAATTTCGCTAGTATGAAAACTTACAACCAGAGTCAAGTGATGCATTAATTTAGTCCTGATGCCGTCAACACTTTGATATTCAGCATGTTGTGTAGAAGCGTATTATAAAAAGTACAGCATTCACCAACTGGATTTTATTCATTGGTTTTAGGCACTTAATTTCTGCATGGTAATAATTTCTCCCTCTAGTGTTACAATCATTTATGTCTCAATTGAGAATGACTGACCAACGTAGGTTTAAAACTCTAAAGCTGCAGAAAGAATTGTTGGTTACAGATGTACTGCGCAGCCAAAATAATCTTCTCACCAGTTATATGCAGAATTATAACTATTCATTTCCCATAAAATTATGGCACCACACTGAACATTATTTCACCCGAATAATTGGAACTGTACTCTCGCGCCTTACAGTATATTGGAATATAAATGTGAAACAAATTAAGAAACAGATACAGTGGAATGAGATTACCAAGAAAAAAGGGTGCAGAAAATTCTTCCAGCAGAAATTTTGCTAATCAGGGGAAAAAAGTTGTGCTGATATTCTTTAGTGAATATCGCACATTTTATTGCCCATTAGTACTGCCTTCCTTCATAACGCTGTTCGATGTGTGACCTTGCGTTAACAATACAATAATGTATGAGGTAGCATGTAATTAACGAGTTTCAGGGTTAATATTCATAAATGTAATAGGTTAAAATTGTGTAAAAGATGTACTATGTGTAGTATTTTTTGTGTTCTTGTGTTCCATATATTCGAGGACATTGTATTGTATTGTATTGTATGTTAACCGGGGACCTAGAAACGACGGAGAGGCTCCCCGCCGCAGCCGCAGTGGTCCACAACCCTACGACGACTACCACATTCCACTTCACCGCACCACCGCCCCACGCCGAACCCAGGGTGGACCCCCAGGGAACGTCTCACACCAGACGAGTGTAGCCCCTATGTTTGCGTGGTAGAGTAATGGTGGTGTACGCGTACGTGGAGAACCTATTTGCACAGCAATCGCCGATATAGTGTAACTGAGGCGGAATAAGGGAAACCAGCCCGCATTCGCCGAGGCAGATGGAAAACCGCCTAAAAACCATCCACAGACTGGCCGGTTCACCGGACCTCGACACAAATCCGCCGGGCGGATTCGTGCTGGGGACCGGGCGCTCCTTTCCGCCCGGATTCGAGGACATTAAAACAGCAGCTTCGGAAGTTGGTCGCTGTACGCGCTAAACCGACAGCAATGCCACGCCAGAGGACGACGTCGCTGGGCCAGGAGATTCGACACACAATAGATTACAATACTGTTAATACGCGCGAGCATCTCTAGTTGTCTTGACAACAGATACAAACTTCGATATATCTTAATATGAAAAGTAGCTTGAAATTGGTATTTCCAGCATGAATCTTTACGAGAGTAAAACCTTTAGCGTTCGTTTGTCCTTTTTGAAAATACGCACCTGCAAAATATAGAGAATAATTCTTCGGAAGAGACGACGTTAAATATTGGCCCATTCAATATAACTGATACCTCGGTCGGGCTGATCTGTGGATATATTTCTGTGGCCAGTATGTGTCCAGTTGTCTGTGCATTGTATGTGGCGACCGAGATTGCAGGACCTGGTCGGAAGAATACTGGATAATTGACGATGATATGTGGTAACAGCATGGCCAGAGAGGACTAGAAACGATAAAAGTACGGGCATGAAAATTTTAAGGGTAAACTAAATTAACTAACAACCCAACCTTATAATTTGAAACTAAGAAGGAGGAAGACGATGGAGAAGAGAGAAGGGGCAAGAAAGAAGATGAAGACCGAAGGCGAAGATAAAGTAAGAAGACGAAAACACAAGAAGAGGCTCTGGTGATAAAGAAAAAACGAGGGGAAGTTTCTTACAGATTCTGGTGTTGGTGAGCATAGGTTTCTACGAGCCACCTGACCATCCGCCTAGCAGCGTCACGGAATCGTCTGCAGAGTAGCTTGTACGTGTTGTAGCGGATCCTTCGGATACGGTGGAGCTGGGGGGGGGGGGGGGGAGGGGTACAGCGGCCTGCCAGTGCACCGATAAGACATGAAGCCATCGCCGGCCAGCTGCATTCGATGAGTCGTCTCACCGCTAGGATATCCGACATTATGAACTGAAAGAAATCCGGTGAGTTTAGTGAACAATAACTAAAAGTGTTTTTCATTGGTGTCCTCAGTTTGAGTGTTAGGCGGTTTATAGCTTGCAGATGACAAGTTACAGAGTTAACCGCTTAAGTGATTATACTAAATACACAGAATAAACGTAAAGTCAGGATATAACTAAGCAGTTAACCCCGAATATTTAATGTAATTATTCAAAGAAAAGGGAATTTATGATTAGTACTTAATTAATACGATAAGAAAATTGTTGAAACACAGGGATCTATGGCTGAATGGGCACGCACTATTAAGGAAGCTTTGTCCGCCGTGGATGACAAGATTAAAAATGCTTTGACCGATCAAAGGGTCGCCATTAAAAACTTTCTGACCGCTCAAAGTGATGTTTTGGAAGACAAGATTAAAAGTGCCCTAGAGAACACTTTGACCGCCCAGAGTAATTCCATACATGATACGATTAAAAATGCTTTGACCGATCATAGTGCCACCATTAGTGACTCAATGTCCGTTCAAAGTGACTTTATGGATGATAAAATGAAGACTGCTTTGACTGATTATAGTGCTGTCCTGGAGAAAGCTATGACTGATAAGATGATAGAAGTATTTTAGAACGAGCTTCAGGAAGTGGTGAAAAGACGACAAGAAAAACATATTAGTGATTCTAGGGAGAAAAAGGATAATATGCAGACCCAAATAGATCAGACAATTGACGAACTTCGTAATTTTAAGATTACTGTCAAAATGTTATTGAAATTGGCACAGCTTGAAAACCGAGAAGATTTTATCCAGTCATGTCCCGCTAAAGACTCCGAGGATACAAGAAAGCGTTGTTGGTACTGAAGAGATTCAAAATGATGTAGATAATAAACTCGACCAAGTAGTAGATCATATAGCTGAATCAGTTAATAAATTGCGAAAGGAGAGTGAAGACTGTTTTGGTGAAGTTACAATTCTGTTTAATAATTTAAACCTACAATGTGATGGTGATAAATTAGATTTAGAAAAGTAAGAGATGAAATCGTCAAGCTATCTGTTTCTCAGGAGAGAGAGAGAGAGAGAGAGAGAGAGAGAGAGAGAGATGTAACTATCTGAGACTAACAGACAGGGATTGTTATGTTCTGTTAACAATAGGAAAACTGATACTACGTTACTAAGGTTATGCGAAGGTCATAAAACCAGAAGTAGTAGCGACATAGGTCACACTAATGTTATAGAAGACTCTAGGATAATCAAGGGTGATAATCAGGAGAGGGATTATGTCCAAACAGATAGAGAATGGTGGCAAGACTTTCAGTTTCACAGCAACAGCAGACTCTTGCGAAAGTTTTCGAAATTTGAACCAGGAAATGGGTTACACCCTATAACTTTTTTGAAATGGTTTGAAGATGTAGTGTCACGTTCATAAAATCAAGAGCAGAAAGTACAATGGGCATTAGTATACCTAAAAAGAGAAGCCGTGAACTGGGTGCATTGAATTGCTGTGAATTTAATTACTAGGTACAACTTTATAAAAGGTTTGAAGAAAATATTGGCCTACAGCTGAGCAACATAAGTTATCATTAGATCTTATGATGCTCAGCCCATATGAGAGAAGATGGGGGATGGGGGAGGAGGTTTCAAACAATATTTCGAGTGGCATCTAGACAAGGTACAACTGATAGATGTTAAGTTAAATAAAACACAATTAATAAAAGCTCTGGTTAGTTAACTACCAACATATGTCAGGGAGAACATTATAGGCAAATATTACACCAAAACAGATGAAATTTTACAATACGTGGGCGAGCTAGATATGTTAAGTAAAGTGAAGGAAGAGAAATGGGCTCGAAAAAATAGGAATGATGTTTTGGGTCACAATTGTGATGTAAATGGAAAGAGGGAAAGTGATAGAAAACATAGCATCACGAAACTATGAGAGCAAAATATAATAATAATAACTGTAGTAATGATCAGGGAAATCAACAGGTTAATAAATGTTCGAATAAAAGTTTTTGTCAAAGACAGTACATGAGAGATGAGAATGACTCAGGATATCTGATAGGAACAGTCATGATCGTATCAGTGGAAAATGAAGAAGGTCCTTCGGTAGCGGCCATGCTGTTTGACCTAGGTATCGAAATAGGGGCCCCCAGTTGCTTAGTGTGTGCAAACTTTGTACCAAGACCGATTGTTAAGAGAAGAATTGTTGGAGGAAAGAAAATCTGAGTGGCAGGAAGAGGTGATAAAACCCGTTAAATTCGGAAAAATATGCTCGATAACAATCCAATCGATTTTAGACACGGGTAGTGATATTAGTGTTATAAATAGAAGTACTTACAACCACTTAAGAAAAGTGCACATTATCTCACTTTACCAATGGAAGGAATATGAGTAATAGGTATTTGTGGGGACTGAGGGAAACGAATTAAAGAAGATACGTTATTGACAGTTTCTTGGGGAAACATGAAGCTCATCCATATAATTTCTTAGTGATGTCAAACTTAAATGTTCCTATATTACTAGTCATAGACTGGATCGGTGGAAATCAAATCATAATCGATTTCGAAAATAGGAAGATAAAATTTCCCACATTACAACCAATACAGGAAATCAGTTTTTGTAAAAGGGGAAGCATAGGAAGACCAGAGAGTAAATCAGAAGAAGTTTGGGCAAATTATAACTTCTGTGCGATGTCGTGAACTAAAGAAAATAAAGGGGAAGCAGATGTAAACCTGTCAGAGGCCATATGTAGTATTAACGGAAAGCCAGGCACTGAATGAAAAAGAAAAGGAAGAGCTAAAAATCGTACAGAGTAAATACCAAGAAGTATTTTCGGACAAGCCCAGTATAATTAAAAGATACGAATGTAAGTTAAAAGTTCCTTTAAAAAAGCATACCCAATACCTCTAGCTTTTAAGGAAGCCGCTACTAGGGAGATAAATAAAATGATTGATGAAAGTATAATCGAGAGATCTATTAGCACATCTAATAATTCCTTGTTGGTGGTAAAGAAACCATGTGGAAACACGAGATTGGTTCTGGATGCCCAGACATTAAATCAGTATACTGAAATGGAAAGGGACCGACCAGTACTTACAGAAGAAATTTTATGAAAATTGAAAGGCGTTAAGTATATGACATCTATGGATCTCACACTTGGTATTGGCAGGTCACACTACATCCTAGCTCACGACCTGCAACAGCCTTCATATTTGCAGGAAGTTGATACCAATTTAAAGTGCTACCTTTCGGCTTGAATGTGTCAGTGAGTTCATGAGAGCATTGGATCAAGGTCTAGGAAGTGAACAAGTCCAGAAAATATTGTTGTATGTAGATGATATGCTAATAGTAACAAAACCCTGGACTGAACACATAAAACTGTTACAACAAGTGTTTAAAGGTTTTTTGATGCGAGAATTACTATAAAATTGAGTAAATCTGTCTTTTAGGCAAAGGAAGTAAAATACTTAAGGCACATCGTTGATAGTAAACGGATAGGACAACATCCAGAGAAACTGGAAGCTATAACGAAATGTCCCTATCCTAGAACAACAAAACAATTAACATTATTTCTAGGAATGGTGGGATAATATCGAAGATGTATACTAGGAATGAGTATTGCACATCTGGATATTGTTACCTTGCTTAGACACAACATTAAATGAGAATGAGGCCAACAGGAATGAGAAAGGTTTGACCAGATAAAACAGGATTTCCTTACGCCTGGTTTATTGAACCATCCACAGACGGACGAGGATTTTAAAATGTCCATTGATGCACCTTGCTATGGAATAGCTTGCAAGGTTCTTCAAGGGAGTTCTCTAATGTAAATAGTGAACATAGAGGCCTTACATTTGCAAAGCGAGTGTTAAATTCCCACAAAATGAATTACACAGTTTCTGAAAAGGAAGCATTATCAGTTTTGTGGGAGTTTAAAAGATTTGGATATCTATTATCAGGTAGAAAGACCATAGTTTAGACAGACCATCATGCACTCGTATTCCTAATGAAAAGGAAGTCATTACATTCAAGATTAATGCATTGGATTTTATTTTTGCAGGAGTTTGATTTTGAAATAAGATATGTAACGGGGAAGTGAGAATATCGTTACAGACGCTCTCTCTATGTTATCCATAGAATAGAAAGCTTACCTATGTTAGAAGATGAAGGTAAGGGAACACGTATTTATTTTTTTTAAATCACAGAGAACAAAATGATATGAAAAGGAGTTAGCTGACAGCATTATGGGGGAACAGAATAAAGATAACTATCTAGCAGGGATAGTAGATCTACTGGAAAAGGATAAGAAAGATCACTGACTGCTGTTCAAGGGGATATTGTATTGGCTCAGCCATCTTGGAGACAAGAGGTGGCGAATTTGTGTTCCTGAGGATGCACTAGATGAGCTACTTACTTATATACATGGAGCATACGGTCATTTCGGCATAAAAAAGTGCCTACAACATATTAAAAATTCTACTATGAATAGGCAGGGCGGTTAGAAGCAACATAAGGCGCTGCGAAATATCTCAGAAGGCTAAAGATAAACGTGTTCCATATAAATTTACGCTTTACCCGATAATACCTAGAGGAATACTGGATCTCACTGCCGTCGATTTTTATGGTCCATTAGTGGAGAAAAGGTGGAGTGTCTTATATTTTCGTAATGTTAGACTGCTGGTCAAAATTTGTAAAACTGTATCCTTTAAAGTCGGCTATGGCTGTAGGAATAATTTGACGTCTTAAGAATGTCTACTTCGTTAAGTATAAGGTACCAAAGAAGTTATTATCTGATGATGGTAGTCAGTTTGTGGAGGATTATATAAAACACTCTTAAACAATGATAATGTAAGACATGTGAAAATTTCAGTGTATCACCCATCCAGTATCACAGAAAGAGGATTATGAAAGAAATCAGATGCATTTATAGAACAAGCTGTAACAAACGATACAACAAATGGTCCAAAATGATTAGCGCTTTATGAACTCGTGGACCAAAAAATAATAGCGGAACCGTTACAGGCTAAGTTATTATGCCCCCCAGGACACCAAATTCAAATAAATATATTAAAGAAACAAGTTAAGCAAAACCTTATTTCAGATGGGAAGAGTCGAGTAGAGAGACATAATGTAAATGCCAGAATACCCAAGTTCCGTAAAGGGCATCAGTTAAGGCTCATGGACATAGTTAAAAACTCCAAAGGAAAATCGGACTTTTTGTTTAAGAAACCATGGTCTGTGGGAAGTAACTGGCAAGCTACACTCGAAAGCAATGAAACTTAGAGATCCTAAGACAGGAAAGATTAAAGGTTTGTACAATATAGGTAGATCGCCAGAAAATACAAGGTGAATTGGTTAAACACACTGGAAGATACTAACTAGCTGGGACTTTTCCCTGTCAGAAAAGAACAGGGAGGTAGATCAGAGTATAAAGCGTTTCTCAATCGAATAGGAAAAAGAGGGAAAAAAATTAGAAGGCAGGGAAAACCTAAGACGCAAGACCTAATAGAACACTCTGTGTGAAACTGCATATTAAGATTCTCTAAAGCAAGAAGTAACTTAATCATAGATGTGAAGAATGTTCAGGAAAAGATACATGAAGTAACGCAGGTGACGATTCTTTCAAATAATGTAACCTTCTTGCGTGTAAGAAATTCCAAATAGCAGTTTATATTCTGGTAAGTGCTGGGGTATAAAATAAGAAGTTATAACTAAAAGGATAATCAATACGAAGGTGTTACTGTACCTACAGATTCACTAAGTGGTGCTGAATGAAAGTATATGTGGTAAGGCATATGCTAGGTACTATAAATGCCAGGGCACAAGTAGCAAACGGCGAGGATAATGAAATTAGTCTCGAGATTCAATTTGCTGATGAAAGGTGTAAACAATGATGATTATTATTTTAATATAGAAGTAAATGAAAGGATAATTAGGATAAGAGAACTTATAGGCATGAATGGCCTAAACTTGGGAAAAAAAGTATTGTGGGAGAATCATGATCTCAGCGAATAACAATAATTGTTTTGCATGCTACTCTCCTATTTCATTGGATAGCGATGGGGGGATGTCTGCCGGTGAGTATGAAACTTCTGGTCACATTATGGTAAAATAGTGATATAGCAACAGTATCTTAGTTTTAAAAGCAATATGGCAAGGATTAATATAGTTATTATTAAGTGTAAAAGAAAACCAGAGCAATCTAGAATTTGTAGCCTGTAGTAGTCTGGTATACAAGTTACTGTACTACGAAATTTCCTGTAAGATGATAGTTGCTATTTTGTATGCCTAACCATAATAATATAGCAAGAGAATAACAGGATTTTTATGCATCAAAGTATAATCGAGATTCCCTTATAATTAATATATACATAGCACTAAATGAAACGGCCTTAGAAGGTTAGATATTCTGAGTAATTACAAATGCTTCATTAGATATTCTGAGTAATTACAAATGCTTCACAGTTACATTACTAGACAACCGAAACACTGATCTCGAGTAAAGAAACAAAATATGACATTATTAGCTGACAAGGTGCCACAGTGACCGTAAACTTAAAAAGATGAAACTGTCTGTATTAACGATTCATTTAGACAAAGTCAATTAGATGCCTACAATCGTTTAGAAAAAATTTATAAATAATGGTACATAGTAGTATGTAAAGCCTTAATGAACTCTTTATATAAGAGGAACAAAATTATTGTTGTTTATATAATAAGGGAACGTTTGAACTAATAATCTAAAGATGGAACTGTTGGACAGAGAATAGCTATTGAATGCTCCCCAATATCTACAATACTTCACCGAAAATGTACAATAATGACGTTGATAAAGTACTCAGTGTGTGGTAGTGAAAATTGAATTATGACTCGAATATGTCGAACCGCTGGAGGGGGAAGGGGGCAGGGTTATGTGCTTATATTCTTGAGTGAATATCGCACATTTTTTTGTCGATCAGCAACGCCTTCCTCCATTACTCTGTTCGATGTATGATCTTGGGGTAAGAATACTGTGATATATGAAGTAGCATGTAGCTAACGAGTTTCAGCGTTAATATTCATAAATGTAATAGGTTAAAATTATGTAAAAGATGTACTATGTGCAGTGTTTTTTGTGTTCTTATGCTTCATGTGTTTGAGGACGCTGAAACAACGGTGGCGGACTGGCAGCAGCACAGTAACGGCAGCTTCTGAAGTTGGTCGCTGTACACTCTAAACCGACAGCCAAGCCAGGCGTCGTTGGGCCAGGAGATTCGACACAGAATAACTTATAACACTATTAAGATGCGCGAGCATCTCTGGTTGTCTTGACAGTAGAAGCAAACTGCAATACATCTGAATAGGAAAAGTAGCTTGAAATTCGCGTCGTAAAGTCAAGTTAGATGAATCAGTAGCATTTATTAGGTAATTATTTTTTGATAAAACAAACACATCTTGGTACTGATAGGTTGTCATTGTTAACACTACATTAGATGTGCTATAACAGTAATTCCCATCATTGGTGATGCAAAGACGCATCCATATTGGTAACCGACGATACCCTGTTGCTAAGCACACACATCAACAACTGCTCAGCTGCTAAGTTCCTGCCGCCAGGTGAATAGTGAAGCATCCATTACCACCTGTCAGCTTTGGCCTGCGATGTCATCAACATGGTGGGCCCTGCCATTTCGCACTTACACACTGTGTCATCCAAGAAATTACACAGTAAGCAAATGAAGAAGCACAGTATTACTATGTAACCTATAACCCAATTAATTCAAGAAGGAGTGTCATCCTAACAGGACACCTGCAGGAATTTTGGGCGGGACAAACTGAACAACATACCTACTAACAATACATAGCAAAACAAATTTACGCTAAAAATACAAGTAGCGAAATCAACAAAAATCTGGTATCGAAAACTTTGCTTGCATAGCTCAAATGAAACCCACGATAACCACAAAAGCACAAATCGCTTCTGAAGCTGGTATCAACACCTTCACTTGACCTGTATCCTGTGTAGCTGAAACGAAGCCCACGATGCAAACAAACCAAAACTCAAATGTCTTAACTATTATCAAAAACCTAAACTGAACAAAATAACTACAAAACACATCGCAATACCCACAAATATCAACTAACAACTATGACAATGGTTGTCAAACTTTTTTGCTCAAGGGCCTCCATCATTCAGGCAGATTTTCATCCAAGTAGGCTCTGACATCTCTGTGGTAGTGAGGTGAAGTGCCATCTTTTTGTAGGTAAAATCTTTCATTTCCAAACACCTCTCAGATGGCAGGTAAAATTGATGTTGCAGCCCATGAAGGTACACCTTACTGGCTCTAGTACCTTCAAAGAAGAATGACCAATCAAACCATGTGATGACAGACCACCCCACCCATTAACATCTGGCAGACTAACACGTTTGTTCACACGAACTTGAGGATTTTCAGGAGCCCAGTATATGCAGCTGTGGTGGTTTACTGTACCATTTAGTTTGAGTTGCGCGTCATCAGACCAGATAACCATCCTTACTAACTGTTCATCAGCGCTAAGCGTGCCTTCAAACCGCTCACAGTTCATCCTTCGACCCGGGTCACCCTCATGCATAACATGCAGCGATCTTGGAATATACACTTTCCACTTTGCAGCCATCGGAATTCATCATGTGCTTCATCGGCTTATCCCACTTTCACTTGCACCCTGGTTCACAGATTTTTGAGGTGATATAAAAACGCTGCAACACAGCAATGCTGAAAGCTGGACTTGTTGATATTTTTGGTCGGCCAGACTTTTCCCTTATGCACATCCAGAACACTACTTTCGGCTTCAAATTTATCCTGAGCACGATGAATTGATGTACATGTTGGTGGCTGAGTTCCGTACTCGTTAAGCCATTGCTGTTGTACCTACATCACGTTTTCGTACTTCCATTGCCACTTCAATAAGGCCTTGCGTTGCTCAAACGACAGTCTTACTTCATTCATTGATGCACGCTCGCCAAGAGCTGTTGAGAAAACAATGGACTACACCGCCTTGCAAAACTGCAACGCTACGTCATTTTGTCCCAAAGATATTGACTACCAAATAGTGTCTACAATTTTCAGGACCCCTCTGTGAACATTCAGAAAAACGTGGAATGTCCGCGTGCAGTGGCAAGGTGTAACTAGAGAGTCTGTATACAGAGAGAGTGACCATAGGTGAAGTTGCCCGTGATTGGTTGATTAGCTTTGGCACAATTTTTCTGCCAAACGTCTCTCGGCGTGCTTTTGAGTTGAATTGAAGTTCAGAGGGCTTTTGGAAATCATTAAAAGGTATTTGAATTATTGAGAGACTTTTTATGCGCTGTGCATGCATGTACGATTTAGTTGTATATCGTTTTTAGTACGTAATTAGCGTTTGCGATCTTAAGTACGAGTTGAAATAATGAAGCCTTTTGTGATGAAGTCGGTAGGCCTACATGTTTGAAGTAAACACGTTAGTAATTGTACAGTATTGTTTTTGACATCTGTAATTCATTCTGCAGACGTTCGTAAACGATGCCAGGCTGTGCTGGATTTGGTTGTTCCAATAGAGGCGAAGGTGGATTTCGTATTTTAGCATTTCCACGCAATGAAGAAAGATGAAAGCAGTGGGCAGTCCCAGTCAATAGGCCTGACATAAATCAAACAGGAGCCTTGTGGAAACCAACCAAGACCTCTTCTCTGTGCGACGTAATTCGTTTTTACTTTTTACTACATATAAAACAACTTCCAATATACATAGTTAAATTTGAAAACAGACCTGTAAATTGGCTGTGTGAAAATTATTATAACACATTATTCTTATAAACATAGAATTAAAATGGGATTGTGCATCTAATGTGTAAGAATTTTGCTAAGCTGCAGACGTCATAATTACGTCCTACAGTGTGATAACGTGTTTTTTTTTTTTAACAGCACTGTATTGAAGATTTCCACGAGTGTCATTTACTTTCTAGGCCACTGTTAGTAATTCCAGGTAATCTGATTGTAGTTTTATAACTATTTCATTAATGCTGTTAGGGCAGGAAGTTTCCCAGATTTCGGATTTCTGTCTTCATTTCTTTCTTTCTTTCTTTCTGTAGTAGCCTTATCACGTAAACATGTTATTCAAATAGTGTATCAGGTAATAACAATTATGTTCTTTTCCTGACAGAAACATTTCACTGATTTCCAGTGGGAAAAAGTCAGGGTTGATGGCAAAAGGAAACTCAGGTCAACTGCCACACTAACCATTTTTCCCCACACAGTACCAAAGGCAAAAAGAAGAAAACTGACACTACATCAACAGCAGTCTACTTCTGAAAATGAGTGCAGTAGCCCTTCAGTGGAATCAGTTGCAGAATTCCAGCAGCAGTGTGAAGAAGAGCCCATGTGTAGTGTGGATGAGCTTAGGGTTAAGTTAAAGTAGCTAGAAGAATATATTCAGGCACAGCAAAGACAAATATCAACTCTTAAGAAGAAGGTCAGTGACCTTACTTTAAATAATATCCATTTAAAAAAGAAACTTGGCAATATGTGTACCACTGTTCCACAAAAATTAAAAACATTATATAATGCCAATCAAATGAACTCTTTACACCAGAAAAAAGTTAAGTGGACAGCTTGTAGTGTGAAAAAGGCTCTTCAGGTGAAATTTGCATGTGGTGGCAAAGGATTTGACTTTTTAATCAGTTCTGGTGTTCCATTTCCATCTCAGTGCACACTATAAAGAAGGCTTCAAGATTTAAATTTCAGTTTACGTATTCTTGACCAAGTATTTTACCTTTTAAAGGAAAAGGTTCAGACTATGGGGGAGAAAGAATGTGACTGTGTCTTACTGATTGATGAAATGTCAATTACTCCAAGCAGGGAATTTGATGTGGGGACAGGTGAATTTACAGGTAATGTTACACTTCCATGTCAGGGAGGTGTGGCCACACATGCTTGTATTTTTCTTTTGGGTGGTATCACTTCCATATGGAAACAGGTAGTAGCTCATCACTTTACTGGAGGTCGTATAAATAGAAAAGTTTTGTGTGACATTATCTTACAAATCATTAAGTGTAGTGAAAATATAGGACTATGTGTACATTGTGTGACATCAGAAATGGGTGCTGCAAATCAAAGTATGTGGAAACAATTTGGAATTGTGTCTGGAAAAAACTGCCATTCAGAATTATATTGTAAGCCCTGAAGGTCCATCAAGAAAAATATATTTCATTGCACATGTGCCACACCTTTTTAAAAACATTCAAACACTATTATAAACATTCCAGAGAGGATAAGAGAAAACTATAGGCTGCCATCCACAGTTGTTGACTGTAATCACATTAAGGATCTACATCATTTTGATCAGGATAATGACTTGAAACTTGCTCCAAAACTAACAATGGATGTAACAGAACCAAACACAGGCTCTCTAGGTGTAACAACTTGTCAGCGCTCCTAGCGGCCTGTGCGGTAACTCAGTTGGCATATCGTAAGCGATCAGCTGATCGCGCGTTGACAGCTCCGCGTACGCCTGTCGCCACAAACGTATTTTTCACGGTGTGTAATGGCTGCTTGTAACTCCATGTTTCTATTAATATTTCTGGGTGCAGTTTGACGTAACGAATGAGAAAATTGGTGCTTCGACTTTATAAAATATTTACAAAATGGAGATTCCTCTACCCCGAGCTATTGTAGAATTTGAAATATCCCTTTTGTACCGTGTAATAGTATTTTTCGGGCCTACACACTTTTTTGCGCTTCCTCGCGCTTCTGTCTTCCTTCTCTAACATACAAGCTATCGCTGCAAGTTGCAAACCATTTGATTAGTTAGTTGTTTTTATGTTCCATGGATCATTTTGCACGATAAATCCGGCATGATGTTGAACGAGTCATTTGACATTCATATTACAAATTAATTTGTACATCTATTTTGAGTCCGGTAATGGTCATTTTCGCACAAATGTGGGCTGCAGTATCGACGAATAAGCTTCATCAAGTGTGTGACTATATGCACGTTTTGCATGAAAACGGTTGAGATTGAGAATCATCTTGTGATGACCACAATTCCCGCGAATAAACAGTTGTGTACAGCCATGTGAGGTAAGAGTACGTGACTTGAATCGACGTGACCGACAGTGTGAGAGACATTGAGTGCCGAGTGGATATACTCTGTGATTGTATGTACTACATGCACAAACAAAGTACTACTTTGTTTAGACACTCAGCGCGGTGGCTGATGGAAGCGACCTCAAATAGCAAGTGTTGGTTGGTCTTTGTGTACTAACGTTAAATTTCCCTATTTTTGACTATTGGCACACCAAGTTACTCAAAAATTGACGTGCTTTTGATAGAGCTTGGAATCATCAGTGTATGTAAGCACAGATTTTGTTAGTCACAGGACGCAAATTGTAATTAGAAAACTACCAGACACGGCATTACAATTTTGGAACGATGAAATACAACAGGGCGTAACAATTGATTGGGGGTCGACAACCACGCCACAGGTGACCAAGCAACAAAATTGCAAGCGAAACTGACATAAGAAGTACTAGAGCAGTGCAGATACACCAAACACGACGCTTTTCTGGCGCTAGAAAGCAGAACTAAAGAGATCTGCACGAAGTAACCTTTTAAATAACAGAAATTCACCACTTACATGATGTGGCGAAAGTATTCACTAGTGTCTTATATCTTCAGAAGTTGTTTTCATTAGCGTCTCTCATACAGTGTAATTTTCGCCAAGTATTTGTAATGTACAGTTACATTGTCACCTACAGCCAGTACCTGTTAGACGAATGTATATATGACTTTATCTTTCAAAACGTGTTGCAAATATACAGTAGCCTCGGGAACACGTGTTTCAGTTTCTCTGTTATAACTGGAAATTAATTATCGAAAACAATTTTTAGGTTACGTTTGAGATGCGCCATGAACGATTCTTGTTAGTTTGTCTATTTGATGTGTAAACCGATTTTACTGCGCCGATATTTGTTAAACATTACCTAATTCGCTGTACGTTTGACATAGAATTAAAAATAAAAGTCCTTTAAATGCAGGACACTTCAGTGTTCGAAATCGCTGTCACTTTAGTAACGTAGTTATAGTAGATTAAACTGTGGTTTTCAAAAGGTCTATAAAGCTAATTGACGCACGATGTAATTCTTCAGGTTATTGCAGCAACATGAAAAATGGTTTCTACAAAGACGCTTATGAATGTTGCCGTATACGGAGGGATTGCCACAATAAGTGCTGGATTGCTTGCCAATTGGGAAATACAGGCACGACTGCAAAAGAGTGAATATTTCAGAGAAGCCATGAAGATACTGAGAGTTCACCCTGGAGCAGTTTCTTTACTTGGCGAACCAATTAAGATGGGCCAGTTAGATCTCGGCGATACAACAAAAAATTTTTGCGACGGATATAAAGCACAGTTCCAAGTACCTGTAAAAGGACCTCAGTCAAAAGGCACCATGTACTTCTGGGCAGAACGTGAAAACACGAATATGGAATGGGATGTTTATAAAGTGCATCTTGACATTGAAGGAGTAAAAGATAAGCGACTTATTATTAAAGATGCAACTAAATCCGAATAAGTGATTTTTAACCGATCATTGTTAGAATAATTTGCATAACTTGAAATTCACGAAGAGGCTACTCCATCACTTTCGCTAGTGTTCATTACAGTTGTACACATATAACTGTTTTATGTAAAGCCCACAGTGTGCTTTTGTTCATTGTAACGAATTTGAACTCTCCAAATGCAACATATTAGCTCTTTCCCAAGTGTGTGAGTCGTGTCATCTTATATCCTAATGAGAGTTAGCAGTTAGGCCTTGTAAAGAAAACTCAAGTTTTCATTGCAGGTTTTTTTTCAACTAACAAATTTTGGACTTTTGGTGTGTTATGGTATTACTAAGCGATATCAAAAACAGCAACTATTACTGCATATTTGTAATTGCTCTTTGTTAATAAAATTTATTGCAATATCTATGAAGTTGTTGTTTTGCCTTATATCCTGTGTAATGTAAAACACATCCTAAATGTTAAGTTGATTTCAGAGTTTTATGTAAGAACAGATTTTTTTTTTTCGTAACAAGTTGCAGCACAACATGTATAGAAAGGTAGTGGTATTACTGTTATTTATTCGTCAAGCATTGTCAGTGTTCCAGTTGTGAATCCCATGCAGAAAAACATGGCTATACGTGAAAGATTTTGTCTAATGTTGCCCAAGTGCTGTGATTTTATAATAATGGTCCTAGTTTTGATGTATATGTGAACACAGGTACTGAGGGGCCGGATTTTCTAAGTTGATCCATTTTATGTGAGCACAGGTTGCAGCCTTTCGTATTAGGAACTGCAGTTGAATGTGGAATGGAAGTGCAGAATTTTATTTAATGGAATTTGGGGCCAGTCATTAAGTAACCTAATACTTTTGTTTTACAGTGTCATTAATCAGTTGCTACATCTTGTAGACGTTTCATGGTTGTGGAATGGGTCTACATATTAATAAAGAGAGAGAACTATATAAGAGCTGGTAACTATTTGTGCTTACTAAGTCTAACTATGTCAGAAGATTCGGAGGAAAGCTACTCCATCAGAAAAGGTGCTGCTTTTGCAGTTACGTGAAATAGCTACAGTTTATCATCTGTTGGTATGTATGTGTTTATTTATCAGAGAACAACAGTTATGTAGGTCTATATGCTGTAAGAATAAAATCCTGTATTTGGTGAACGTTGCCACATGTCATGTAGTTAATAGGAGACTTCGGTCCTTGAAGCTAGATAATCAAATTAGTGAACAGTATGTTTCAGTTTTTTTTTATTGGTAGGGATTTCCAGCTTCTTGTTGTGTTAGAACTTGATGAACACATTGTCACCAGAGTATAGAATTGCACTTTAAATACTGGAAAAGGAAATCTGAATTAAACTCATTCTCTTAGTTCAAGCTGTACTTGGTTAACATGTGGAATTTCCAAGTACAGAATTATCTGAAGCATGTGTTATCATAGGTTGTAAATGTATCAATGATGACCTTTTACTGAAGAGAGAATAGGAACTCAAAATATTATTTTATCAGTATATTGTAATACCGTAGTTATTAATCAGAATTCTAAAATAGGATATTTTACATTGACACTGGTCTGAAGAAGTCCTTGTTAGTGGAATTGTGTAGACGTTCAGTAAATCAATTTTGTTCCTGTAGTTCTGCAGGTTTAACCATTTGAGCATGATGTATAGGTGCCTCCTTTCAGCTACTCATGTGAATTGAGGTAAGAGCCACCATTGTAATACTTTTGGTCCCACCATAATAATGGGCCAGATTTGGGCTGAGTGAGATTTGTGTGATCACTGGAAACGAGCAAGTGGACTGGCTGGTGAAATGTGGTTTATTTTTGCCATTGGCAGTTTGTGTTGTGGATCTTTTACAGTTCTGCAATGAAAAAAGTATTATAGCTGAACAATAAGGAGAACAAATGCAGAATTGTCAATATTTCACTTTACTATGACAAATTGTGAGTTTCTTTTGAAATACATATGATTTTGAGCCCCCTCTGTAAACAATTAGGCTATATATTTCATTCTTTTCTGGTAGCACCAGTCTATACGTCCAAAGGTCTGTGGTTGAATCCCTGTGAACCCCAGGATTTTTTTTCTGTCTCTGGTTACTTCTTTCACCTCTTGGCAATGATTTAGGTATTTGAAAAATTCCAGTTGCACCATGGTTCAGAATTCACATTAAACTATAGGACCCTCCTGTAAATTAACACGGTAAATCAGTTCAAAGGTCAAAGTAAGGCAAACACATAACACATGCAACAGGACAATTCATTTATTCCTTATTATGAAAGATTTCTGAAACTTAATCTAGGCTTTGTACATCTGTCATGACCAGATACATATCACGACTCTGTTTATCTTAAAGTGACAGTGCCTCGGTGTTACTGCAGTCCTAGGCTACTGTGGCTGTTGGGCAGTATCAATAGTAGCTTTTTCCAGCTTTGCAGTTGAAAGTTGGCAACAGCACTGTCAGATATTTTCTCTAACTGTGAGAAGTATAGTAAACTATTGTGGCGTTCAAACCAACCTTTTGATAGATGACAGCCTTACTTACTTGTCTCTATTAAAATTTAATTCCAGAGTAACTATTGTATAGGCAGCCTAATGCTAACATATTGACCATCATTTTAGGGCACTGTTGTGTATTTCTTTACAAATGCAATGTAGAGACAAAACGTCTAATATTGTGGAAGTATGCATTAGCTAAAGTATATGGTTCCTGCTGTTATTAAGCAGTGAGATGGTGGTTGTGAATCTCGGAAATGGTACGTGTATCTATATATAAACTTAGCAATTTGGCCTTTCCATTAGATATTTATTAGAACTGTAATTATATAAACAGCAGTAAAGTGTAGGCACAAAAGTTACAAACAAAATTTAGGTATTGGTAATGACCTGCTACAGTTAATTTTTTTATTGCTATTTAATAATTAACAAAGTTTCAAGCCATGAGAGTTTTTAGTTCATGGTATCCACATCACCAGCACTTTGGAAAAACTGACCCAAATAGCAAAAGTCTTATGAATAAGGTCATATTTTTCTTCATTTCCAAGTTGGTTGTATGCTAGATATGGCATAGACAAACATTGAAACTGTGCATCCTTGCAAAAACTGAATAACTGCTAGTAGCAGTAGCACTTAACACTCCTGCTGAGGTTGTGTTATGTTGTGGTCTTGAGGACAAAGACTATGTTCACGGAGCTCTTCCTGTTAGTGTACCCTGCGCAACTGCAGAACTGCTGTAACGTACATCGGTTTGAATCTGCTTACTGTAGTCAATCTTTTCTCTCGCCCCATAACTTTTACTTCTCACATTTATCTCCATTAACAGGCTGATGATTCCTTGTGCCCTAACAACTGATAACTTCTTTTACATGAGTTACGCTATAACTTTCTTTTTCTCTGGTTTGATTCAATACCATCTCATTACTTATCCAATTTACACATAAAATCTTCATCTTCTCTTGTAGCATCACATTACAAAAGCTTCTCTTCTTGTTTGTACCGCTTATAGTCCATGTTTCACTTCCGTAGAAGACTTCATTCAATACAAATATCTACAGAAGACTTCCTAATATTTAAATTATGTACACTGTTTACAGACTTTTTTAATCAGAAATTGTATTCTTGCTATTGACAGTCCACATTTTATATCCTCACAGTTCAGCCATCATCAGTTATTTTGCGCCCAAATAACAAAGCTCGTCTACTGTTTTTAATGCCTCATTTCATAATGTAATTCCTTCAGCATTGCCTGATTGTGTGACTACATTCCATTCATTACCCTTGTTAATATTGTTCTTGCAACTTCATTTTCAAGGATTAGCCATTCTGTTCAGCTGCTTGTGGAAGTCCTTTGCTGTCTCTGTCTGAACTGTGTGTCACTGACAAACCACAAAGTTTTTATTTCATCTGGCTGAACTTTTAATTCCCATACCAGTTTTTTCACAGTTTCCCTTACTGCTTGCCCATTGGACATCCTGAATAACGTTGGGGAGAGGGTACAAATTAGTCTCAGTCCCTTCTGTACTACTGCATCCCTTTCATACTCTTCAGCTCTTTAGAACTGCAGTTTAGGTTCTGTACAAGTTGTAGACAACTTTTCAGTCCTTGCATTTTACCTCTGCGACCTTCAAAGTTTCAACATGAGTAATCCAGTCAACATTGTCAAGAGCTTACTGTAAATTGGCAGATGCTATACAAGAGGGCTTGTCTTTCTTCAGCCTATCTTCTAAGATATACCGTAGTGTTGGTATTACTTTGTGTGCCCTACTTTTCTCCAGGACCCAAACCTGGTTTCCCCATGGTTGGTGTCTACCAGTTTTTCAAGTCTTTCTTGAACAATACATGACAGTATTTTGCAGTCATGAGTTATTAAACTTGCCAAAATCTGCCTTCTTTATAACTGTTGTTGTTGTGGTCTTCAGTCCTGAGACTGGTTTGATGCAGCTCTCCATGCTACTCTATCCTGTGCAAGCTTCTTCATCTCCCAGTACCTACTGCAACCTACATCCTTCTGAATCTGTTTAGTGTATTCATCTCTCGGTCTCCCTCTACGATTTTTACCCTCCACGCTGCCCTCCAATACTAAATTGGTGATCCCTTGATGCCTCAGAACATGTCCTACCAACCGATCCCTTCTTCTGGTCAAGTTGTGCCACAAACTTCTCTTCTCCTCAATCCTATTCAATACCTCCTCATTAGTTACGCGATCTACCAACCTTATCTTCAGCATTCTTCTGTAGCACCACATTTCGAAAGCTTCTATTGTCTTCTTGTCCAAACTATTTATCGTCCATGTTTCACTTCCATTCATGGCTACACTCCATACAAATACTTTCAGAAACAACTTCCTGACACTTAAATCTATACTCGATGTTAACAAATTTCTCTTCTTCAGAAACGATTTCCTTGCCATTGCCAGTCTAAATTTTATATCCTCTCTACTTCGACCATTATCAGTTGTTTTACTCCCTAAATAGCAAAACTCCTTTACTTCTTTAAGTGTCTCATTTCCTAATCTAATTTCCTCAGCATCACCCGATTTAATTTGGCTACATTCCATTATCCTCGTTTTGCTTTTGTTGATGTTCATCTTATATCCTCCTTTCAAGACACTGTCCATTCCGTTCAACTGCTCTTCCAAGTCCTTTGGTGTCTCTGACAGAATTACAATGTCATCGGCGAACCTCAAAGTTTTTACTTCTTCTCCATGAATTTTAATACCTACTCCGAATTTTTCTTTTGTTTCCTTTACTGCTTGCTCAATATACAGATTGAATAACATCGGGGAGAGGCTACAACCCTGTCTCACTCCTTTCCCAACCACTGCTTCCCTTTCATGCCCCTCGACTCTTATAACTGCCATCTGATTTCTGTACAAACTGTAAATAGCCTTTTGCTCCCTGTATTTTATACCTGCCACCTTCAGAATTTGAAAGAGAGTATTCCAGTTAACATTGTCAAAAGCTTTATCTAAGTCTACAAATGCTAGAAACGTAGGTTTGCCTTTTCTTAATCTTTCTTCTAAGATAAGTCGTAAGGTTAGTATTGCCTCACGAGTTCCAACATTTCTACGGAATCCAAACAGATCTTCGCCGAGGTCCGCTTCTACCAGTTTTTCCATTCGTCTGTAAAGAATTCGCGTTAGTATTTTGCAGCTGTGACTTATTAAACTGATAGTTCGGTAATTTTCACATCTGTCAACACCTGCTTTTTTTGGGATTGGAATTATTATATTCTTCTTGAAGTCTGAGGGTATTTCGCCTGTCTCATACATCTTGCTCACCAGATGGTAGAGTTCTATCATGACTGGCTCTCCCAAGGCCATCAGTAGTTCTAATGGAATGTTGTCTACTCCCGGGGCCTTGTTTCGACTCAGGTCTTTCAGCGCTCTGTCAAACTCTTCACGCAGTATCTTATCTCCCATTTCGTCTTCATCTACATCCTCTTCCATTTCCATAATATTGTCCTCAAGCACATCACCCTTGTATAAACCCTCTATATACTCCTTCCACCTTTCTGCCTTCCCTTCTTTGCTTAGAACTGGGTTGCCATCTGAGCTCTTGATATTCATACAAGTGGTTCTCTTCTCTCCAAAGGTCTCTTTACTTTTCCTGTAGGCAGTATCTATCTTACCCCTAGTGAGACAAGCCTCTACATCCTTACATTTGCCCTCTAGCCATCCCTGCTTAGCCATTTTGCAGTTCCTGTCGATCTCATTTTTGAGACGTTTGTATTCCTTTTTGCCTGCTTCATTTACTGCATTTTTGTATTTTCTCCTTTCATCAATTAAATTCAATATTTCTTCTGTTACCCAAGGATTTCTATTAGCCCTCGCCTTTTTACCTACTTGATCGTCTGCTGCCTTCACTACTTCATCTCTCAGAGCTACCCATTCTTCTTCTACTGTATTTCTTTCCCCCATTCCTGTCAATTGTTCCCTTATGCTCTCCCTGAAACTCTCTACAACCTCTGGTTCTTTCAGTTTATCCAGGTCTCATCTCCTTAGATTCCCACCTTTTTGCAGTTTCTTCAGTTTCAATCTGCAGTTCGTAACCAATAGATTGTGGTCAGAATCCACATCTGCCCCTGGAAATGTCTTACAATTTAAAACCTGGTTCCTAAATCTCTGTCTTACCATTATATAATACCTTTTAGTATCTCCAGGATTCTTCCAGGTATACAACCTTCTTTTATGATTCTTGAACCACGTGTTAGCTATGATTAAGTTATGCTCTGTGCAAAATTTTACAAGGTGGCTTCCTCTTTCATTTCTTCCCCCCAACCCATATTCACCTACTATGTTTCCTTCTCTCCCTTTTCCTACTGACGAATTCCAGTCACCCATGACTATTAAATTTTCGTCTCCCTTCACTACCTGAATAATTTCTTTTATCTCGTCATACATTTGATCTATTTCTTCGTCATCTGCAGAGCTAGTTGGCATATAAACTTGTACTACTGTAGTAGGCATGGGCTTTGTGTCTATCTTGGCCACAATAATGCGTTCACTATGCTGTTTGTAGTACCTAACCCGCACTCCTATTTTTTTATTCATTATTAAACCTACTCCTGCATTACTCCTATTTGATTTTGTATTTATAACCCTGTAATCACCTGACCAAAAGTCTTGTTCCTCCTGCCACCGAACTTCACTAATTCCCACTATATCTAACTTTAACTTATCCATTTCCCTTTTTAAATTTTCTAACCTACCTGCCCGATTAAGGGATCTGACATTCCCCGCCCTGATCCGTAGAATGCCAGTTTTCTTTCTCCTGATAACGACGTCCTCTTGAGTAGTCCCCGCCCGGAGATCCGAAAGGGGGACTATTTTACCTCCGGAATATTTTACCCAAGAGGACGCCATCATCATTTAATCATACAGTAAAGCTGCATGTCCTTGGGAAAAATTACGGCTGTAGTTTCCCCTTGCTTTCAGCCGTTCGCAGTACCAGCACAGCAAGGCTGTTTTGGTTAATGGTACAAGGCCAGATCAGTCAATCATCCAGACTGTTGCCCCTGCAACTACTGAAAAGGCTGCTGCCCCTCTTCAGGAACCACATGTTTGTCTGGCCTCTCAACAGATACCCCTCCGTTGTGGTTGCACCTGCGGTACGGCCATCTGTATCACTGAGGCACGCAAGCCTCCCCACCAACGGCAAGGTCCATGGTTCATGGGGGGGCTTTATAATTAGAATTTAATAACTTTATAACTAGAGTTATTAAATTCTTCGGGATTATGGAAGTGCCTGATTCCACCTGCATGCTTTGACCCATGACATCATCAATATGGCAGAAATTGCTATTCTAAGTGTCTCCAATATGGCGCCTATGATGTCACTACATACACAAGGCGGCAAACATGAAACTACGTATAAATAAATAACATCTCCCTCCAAAAATACAATCAAACTAACCGGGCAGCCACGAGAAATTAGGGGTAAAAAAAAAAAAAAAAAAAAAAAAAAAAAAAAAAAAAAAAAAGCACAAAATGACGAACAAAAGAAAATAAAATACAAAATTTACAGCAGTCGGACACTTCCTTTGACCTACATAGGTCAACTGCAGCTGACGATACCAAAAGCCCAACGCCCACAGCAAAAACTAAGAAAATTGGAATCAGACATTTCTCTTGACCACAGCTGATGATACAAAAACACCAGTACCTACATATAAAATTATGAATATTACAACTACGCTACGAAAAACAAAAAATACACACACACACACACACACACACACACACACACACACACACACACAAAATGGTTCTTGAAGATATTCTTTCATCTAGTTGACTTGGCTTGTGTGAACAGCTGGCTGTTATGGAGAAGAAGAAATACGGACTACATGCCCCTTGTTGATTTCAAGGTCGCAGTTGCAGAGGCCTCTGTAAAACTGGGAAATCCTTATCCAAGAAATGTGGTAGGCCAAGCAATGAACTACAAAAACAGCTTGACTCCAAGAAGAAGAGAGGCCCTACAGCAGCTCTTCTACAGCATCAGGTGCGACTGGATGGGATAGATCACATGCCTATCTGGCTGGAAAACCGTGGTCGTTGCAAGTATCCAGAATGCAAGGGAAAATCCTATATAGCGTTTATGAAGTGTAGTGCGACATTGTGCTTGAATAAGGAGAGAGATTGCTTCATCAAGTTTCATAATGAATAGAGAAAAATGGAAACAGAATTTGTGTTATTTTCTCAAAATATGTGTATTGTAATGAATAGAAAGTGTAATTGTTTTATATAAATACAGTTCTGCTAGTTCATGTACGTATCTTATTGTATATTTTCCACATTGTGCATCATTAATCCCAAAACTGGTATCATATGGTATTAATCATTACTGCATGCTGTTCCATATATGGCACAAACCCTTATTTCTAAAATAACCGCCCCTACATAAGATTTAGAATTTTTTAAGCATTTTTTATGAAATCAGAACATTTAACATAACATGTAACATTTTCTTCAGAAAAATAAAAAAAAAAAATCATGCAGTAAGGGGTTAAAAGTAAGTGCCTGCCCCCCCCCCCCCCCCCCCCCCACCCCCCCCCTCCAAATTCAAACATGCATTTCTCACCACTCTCTTCCTCATCATTTACTGGGAAATTTGTTAATACTTGCACATACATTTTTGCGTAATAGTATGTAATGATTATGTAGGAAAAAAATACCGATTTTACGAGCTATTGCGTATTCCTTTCTGCTACTCCTTCAACCTCTGCATATGATGAACTGTCGTGACATGGTTTGTCCCCTGCATCTGTACTATTTGCACACTTTTACTGTACGGAGGTATGCGGGGAACAAAAGCTCACCACGAGCTCGTGGCGTCTTGGCTGCTAGGACAAGCTCCACATCCTCCCACAGCAGCTTGTAAAAGAAACTAATGAGCAATAGTGACACCGAATTTGATGGTGATCGCTAGAAGGACTAGGTAACATGCCCCGCGCGAACATGTGAAGCGCCCCCCCCCCCCACCCCTTTTTCGACATAGTCAAGTTTTCCCACAATATATTTCATACACGACACCTTATTTTCACATATCACCCTCATTCGTCTCTCTGTTGTGAATATGTCTTCAAGATCAAAGCAGCAGTCAGTGATATGTTTACAGTGCAATACATTTTAAGCCATTTTTGTTGGGAAAACGTTTCTTTCGTAAATCGGAGCACACTGTTTCTGTACCATAGATAATTTTCAATAAGACCCTTGGTTTTAGGAATAATTTGTATTTCCAGTTTATTCTCACTTTCCTTCATTTACGCAAGATGTATTTGTCACCCCCAAAAATCTGCCGCCCTGGGTGATGGCTCAGTTTGCCCCCCTCCCCCCACTGGACAGTAATCAACAGTATTGTTATGTGGATACTTCTTGTTAGGCGCACAGTACTGTTATGCAGGCCGCAGCCAATGTTGGCAGTGAACGTAAATATTCTGGAGCGGGGCATCGCCAGTGGTCAGTTAGTCTTACTGTGACTCAGTTCAGTTGCTAATCTTTCGTCCTTTACTGTCCAGTTTAAAATGGACAAGTTTATAATTAAGAAGAAATGTGACAATGTAGCAAGTGTTAGCGATGGTGAAGCTAGACTCAGTGTTAATGGTGCCGTGTGTGACAACCAAGACACAGATAGTGATGGAACTGTGGCGGTGACAAAAAACACTGTTCCCGGAAAAAAAAATGCTGTTATCAGACCTCTTGGAAAGAGCAGTTTGCATGGATTGATTACAATAAGGTAAAAGATGTTATTTTTTGCAAAATTTGCAGACAAATGTTTGAAGAAAATCGTTTTCTGTTTTCTCACAAAATGGAAAAAACTTTCATGGAAACTGGTTTTTTGAACTGGAAGGAAGGGGTATAAAAGTTGAAAGTGTATGATGCATTGGGCTGCCACAAAGAAGCTGTACTGAAATTCAAATCCTTAAAATCAAATGTCAATGTATTTAGCCTGATTTCCAAAGAAAAACTGACACAAATGAAAGAAAACCGAGCTTGTTTACTAAAAATCATAACTTCCCTCCGTTATTTAGCAGTGCAGGGGCTAGCAATACGTGGGCATACTACTGAAACAAGTAACTCTGACAATTTATTACGCCTTCGATGTGATGATAACCAGCTACTTTTAATATGGCTACAGCATGAAACTTACAAATGGACATCCCATGATGTGCAAACGAAATTTTGACCATTTAAGCCATACACTTCTTAGAAAATTATTAGAGGATATCAAGAGTGCAGAGTATTTTGCAATAATAGCAGATGAAGCAACAGACATAGCCACCAAAAAGCAATTTAGTATCTGTATAAGATTTGTTGATGCATCGCTGTAGATAGAAGAATATTTTTTAGGGCTATACTTAATACAAGGTACCGCAGCTATGGCTCTGTTTGATAATATTATCGACATTTTAAGATGATTTGATTTGCCTACATCTGATTGTAGGGGCCAATGCTTTGACTGTTCAGCTAACGTGGCCGGATTATATAATGGTGTTCAGGCAAAGTTTATGGAAATGGAGAAGAGAGCTATGTTTGTGCACTGCCTTGCACACTGTTTAAATCTAACACTACAAGACACTGTGAAAGCAGTTCCAGAATGTTGAAATGCATTGAATGTTATGAAGGACTTAATACGTTTTGTGAGATATTCGCCTAAAAGATTAGATCTTTTTGCTAACCTGAAGGCAGATGCCTCTACAAATTTGAAACCACTCTGTCCTACAAGATGGGCTGTAAGATACTTGGCAATGTCTTCAGTTTTGTCCAAGTATACAGAAATTCAGGGATTTTTTTCTAAATGTTTCAAGAAATGACAATTCAGACACTGGGGCCAAAGCAAACGGCTTTTCGATTAATACAAACATATGATTTCTTTTTCATGTCATCACTTTTGGTAAAACTGTTTGGTCACATTGATACCGTAAACATGGCACTACAGAAGAAATCCCTACACTTAGAGGAGGCCAATAAGATGATTTCCACTCTTGTAACTTCTATTAAATTTATGAGAAACAATTTGGAATCATTCTGGGTTGAAGTAACTTCAAAATGTCAAGATATGGGTGTTGATTCCCCAAAATTACCCCGTAGAAGAAAAGTCCCTAAGAAATACGATGACTCCATCAATTCATCTGTAGAAACATTCACTGAAGTATGTGACAAATATAGAAGATTGTATTATGAAACAAAGGATACATCTATCAGCTTCTTGGAATCACGGTTCAAACCTCAATCGTTCATGTTTGTAAATCAAATTGAACAATTTCTTCTTGGTGATAACAAACATTCATTTGATATTTTATCTTTCTATGAATCAGATATAGACAAAGAATGCTTGCTTCTCCACCAAAGCATGTTTCATGGGATTATCTAAAGCAGTGATTCTGCGAATATTAGTTCGTTGGATGACATAGTGAAATACCTAAAACAGGAAAACCACCTGTTTGACCTACTGCCTGAACTAGTGAAATTCATACGTGTAGTGCTGACAATTCCGGTAATGTTCTGCAGCGCTGATCGATCATTTTCTTGTCTGCGGAGTGTGAAAACGTATCTTCGTTCTATAATGAGGCAGGATCCTTTTAATGCCATCGCCCTTCTCAATGCCAATAGAGATGAATCGAAACTTGACCTTGATGCCATATGTGACGAGTTCATATGCAGGAATGATCTGAGGAGGAGTACATTTGCCATCAAAAATTAAGGTATGTTTCTTCAACTTTATTTATGTATTTGTTTTGTACCACTACTGACCTATACTCCGACTGAAATGACATTGTGATTGACATTTCAGCGAGTCGAGGGGTAGGGGCTAGTCGCCAGCCAATCGTAGTTTGCATGATTTTCAGCTGTTTGCATTTTTCATTATCCTCACAATCTTCTTTTGTTTCTTGAAAGTTGTTATGCTGTGAGGGGAATTTCCCAAGAATATGATGTCATAACTAAAAAGGAAAAGTATGCGTGCATAATACACCTCTCTCCTTCACTGCTTGTGTTGTTCCATATAGTTCACATTGCATAGGTCATTTTAGATGGCTTAGAATTGAAGAATGTGATGTGGGAATTGCATTTGAGATTGTCTTGTACGTAAACAAAGTAATTTTGTTTCAGTGACATTAAATTTTTTGGTTTTCCAAAGAAATATTTGGTTTTAATGGATTTTTAATTTTGCTGCGTGTGGAATTGTACATTGGTTTTTTTTTTTTTTTTTTTTTTTTTTTTTTTTTTTTTTTTTTTTTTTAAAAAAAGGGTTAATCAGTAGCTTATTTCTCACAAACCACTCTGAAATCTTTTCTTTTGTGACTTCAGCATACAGCCTAAGAGCCTTTCTATTTCCACCTTCAATCAGTACGCTGGTGTCAACTGCAAATAGGACTGGTTTGGGGTGTTGAACATGTAGATGGAAACACGAAGTTATCTGTCAAATGTAGTACCTAATAAAATGATTCCCCCCCCCCCCCCTCCCCCCCAAGAAAATATTTTCAAGTTGGCGCCTCTGGTAGTTGCAGCAATGTTGTCACGTTGAAATTGACCAAAACTTTGGTGTTGGCATGTGACGTGTGAGCGGGTGCATTGTCACGGTGGAGAATCCAATCGCCTTTGATCGTCGGGCGGACGCGGCAAACTCGAACCCTCAAGCCGCGAAGCACTCCAGCGTAAAATTCACCTGCGACGATCTGTCCACAAGCAACAAACTCCTTGTGAATCACACTTTTGCCATCAACAAAAACAATCAGCATGCACTTCACACATGACTTGCTCATGCGAGCTTTCTTGGGCTTTGGTGAGAAAGCAGTGTGCCATTCTGAGCTTTGACGCTTCAACTCAGGATCGTACGTGTAGAGCCGGGTCTCATCACCAGTAACCACTTTCTCCAGGTTTGGATCAACATTCAACTGTTGGAGTATTTCCTGGCAAACAGTCATGCGCCATTTCTTCTGATCCACCGACAAAACATTTGGCACCAGTTTGTCACACACTTTTCGCATCATCAAATTCTCTGTCACAATTCTCCACACCGTACTCTGACTGATTCCCAGTTCATCGGCAATTAATCTAGTACCAAGATGATGGTCCTTGTTTAAAAGTTCCTGCACTCTCTCCACATTTTGATCCGTTCGGCTTGATGATGGCTTCCCAGAGCCATCATCATCTTCAACTTTCCCGCGGCCATCTTCGAAACGTTTGTGCCATATGAAAACCATTGCAAGGGACATGGCTTCTTCCTTAAAGGCCTTTTGAATCATACTGAGAGTCTCTGTGGCGGTTTTGTTCAGTCGCACAAAAAACTTAATCGCATAACGCTGCTCCAAGTGCTGCTCCATTTTTGCCTCTCCCACTTTTCGACCAAGGTCAATGACACGCACTCACGCTGCAAGCGAAGCGCACTCACCAGGGTTATGGAGGCAACTGCCGCAGCATCAGTTCGTTCCCTGAGACCCCCCATCTGGTGGAACTGGTCTGCGCATGCTCCCCTACTCAGAAATGAATCAGTCTTGAAACTTCTGAATCACACCTTGTATTGCAATTGAATTCATGTCCCTTTCAGTCCCCTATATATTCCTTCTAACTTTCAGTTGTCCAGTTTTGCTTTGTACTGGTTTACCATCAGAGCTATTAATACTCATACAGGTGCCTCTCTTTTCTCCAAAGATCTCTCTAATTTTTCTGTAGGTGGGATCTATCTTTTCCCATAATAGTGCTTACTTCTGTAGCTTTGCATTTCTCCTCTAGCCAGTCCTGCTTTGCAGTGTTGCAACTTCAGAATCTAACACTTCCACCAGTCCCCTAAAACCTTCGAAATTTGATCTTTGGGATAACTCTTAGTGCTGTGTTTTTAATCACATCTATGCTTGTAAAACAGTGCCCATTTTACGGTTTATTTATTTTTGGGAACAGAAAAATCACATGGGAAAACGACTGGTGACTATGGAGGCTGGATCACCTTTACAGTATTGTTAGTTACCAAAAATTCATGGATCCACAATGAAGTGTAAGCAGCTGCATTATTGTGGGTGAAATTGATGAATTGTTTCCTCGCATACCAGGGCTTTTTGTTGCTTAACACAAACAGTGTTGAATTTGTAAGTAGTAATCATTATTGACCATTCAATGCTGTGGCAAGAATTCATGGTGCACTACACCATCACAACCGAAGAATGCAGAACCTTCACATTTGACTGCTTTTGTTCAGCTTTTTTCGATTGTAGCAATGCAGAATGCTTCTACTGGGATGATTAAGTTGTAGTTTTGATATAATATCTGTAAACCGATGTTTCACCATCAGTTGTGACACGTTTTAGTAGTTCTGCATCATATTTGACTTCATCTAGCAACTCATAAGCAACTTGCATCACCAATGCTTTTTTTCGAGATTCATCATTTCTGTCACGTGTTATATACCCAAAATTCCGGAAATATTTCATGGAATGAACTAGCTGATGTGCCAACATCATCACTAAATTATCTGAGTGTGTGTCAGTGATGGTTTGTAATAAATTCTTTCACTTTTTGACAAATTTCATCACATGATGATGCGCTGGGGCATTCAGGGCATTTATTTGTCATCTGAAATCAATATATTAAGGTCCTATCTTCTTAATTTTGACAGTGTTAATGTACAGTTCATAACTATTAAATTGTGGTCCAAGTTGACATAGCCTCTGGAAATTTTCTGCAGTTTTAACTCTGGTTTCGAAACCTGTTACCCCACCCAGTAATCTCTTTGAAATCTTTTGGTATCCTCATGCCTCTTCCACGTACACAAACTTCTTTTGTGATGTGTAAAAAGTATTATCAGTGGTTAAATTCTATCTGGTCAGCTGTCCTATCATTCCAATCCACAGTCCATGCTGTTCTATTATTTTTCCTTCTCTGCATTTTCCTGCTATGAAATTCCAATCCTTCTACACAATTAAATTTTTGTTTCCTTTAACTATTTACATAATTTCTTTTATTGCATCAGGCATTTTTCCTTTTATTACACAATGCATTCTTTCAATCCGTTCATCATCTGTGGAGCTACTAGACACACAAACTTGTAGTATTGTGGTGGGTATATGATCCAGTGTTTACTATGCTGTTCATAGTAGTGTGTCCGAATCCTTGTTCTCTTATTCTTCACTAGACATACTCCTGCATAACCTATATTTATTTTTTTTTTTTTTATTTTTACTTTTTAAGTCAGTGTACAGACTTGGCCAGAAGTTGTGTTCTCCCTGGCATCCAACTTCACTAATTACCATTATATCTAACATCCGTTTATGTATTTCTCTTTTTAAATTTTCTAAGCTGCCTATCTGGTTAAGGATCTCACACTCCTTACTCGGTCCATAGTATGACAGTTTTGATTTGTCTGATCACAGCATCCTTCTGAGGAGACTAACTTGGAGATCTGTATGGGGCACTGTTTTACCTCTGAAATATTTTATCCAAGAGGATGCCATAATCATTAAAAAGTGGTGTAGAGCTACATGTCCCCAGAAAATATAACAACTTGCTTTCTGCCATTCACAGTATTGATAGAGAAAGATGATGTTGGATGATGATACGAGGTCAGATTGGCCAGGCTTCAAGACTTGTAGGGGGCAACAACTACTGTGGGCTCTGTTAAATTTGAAATTTTCACGGCAAATCAACTGTTCAAAAATATTTTGGGCTAGCAGCTGATTGTTGTAAACTTCATTGCATGATATTTCGGCTGGACAACTGCCAGCCATCTTCACGTGAGCCGAACGAGGACTGATGAAGACGTTCTCCCTCCACTCCATCTTATATAGTGCGCTGATAGTACTGCTGCGCATGTGTTGCAGTCACGGAGACAGAAGGGCCGCACCGCCCAGCGACAGTGCCCTCGCTGGTGGAACTGCAATAGTCACCTGCCGTCGGTATTGTCACTGGCTGCAGCTATCTCAGTCTTATGGCGTCTTTGTCTCGAGCAAATTTTGGAGATGACAGGATTCCATGCGTTATTCAATTGGTAACCACTGTCACGATTCATTAAATTTCCTGCAGTGCATATTTCAACAGATTCATTGATAATGGAGTCCCAAAAAGTTGTTTTTGTGGCCAAAATCGAAGTAGTGTCATGCTCCATTGAATGTCCGTTAGAAATACAATGTTCCACAACTGCAGACTTACTGGATTGCAGTAGGCGAGTGCAACTTTGATGTTCTGTACCATGCACTTCCACTGTACGCATTGTCTGTCCTATATAGGCCATACCGCATTGACATGGTATTTTGTAAATTCCCGCCTTCCACAGTAACAAATCATCCTTCACCGACCCCAGCAAATCCAAAATCTTAGAAGGTGGACGAAAAACCACTTTCACACAAAAATTATTAAGAATCCTCGCTCTCTTGAAGGACATATTTCCAACGAAGGGAAGAAAAGCGAGCGACATGGCTGGCGCGTTATCTTTATCCACTACCTGGTTCCTGGTTCTAGTTGAGAAGGCCCTGTTAATTTGCCGGGTCGAGTATCCATTGTCTCTGAACACTGCCCTCAAATGTGCAAGTTCCTTACTCAAATTCTCTGCATCCAACACACGGTGTGCCCTGTGCACAAGCGTTTTAAGTACACTCATGGTCTGGGATGGGTGATGGCAACTTGAAGAATGCAAGTACAGATCAGTGTGGATTGGCCTACAATAGACAGAATGTCCCACCGAGCCATCACTATTCCATTTAACCAAAACATCCAGGAATGGAAGGCAGCCATCTTTCTCTAGTTCCATATTAAATCGAATATTCTCATGGATGGAGTTAAGACGATGAAAAAACTCCATTAACTTTTCTTCTCCATGGGGCCACACTATGAAAGTATCAATGACGTATCTCCAAAAAACAGTTGGTTTACAAACTGCTGATTCAAGTTCTCTTTCTCCTCAAAATGCTCCATAAGAAGGTTAGCCACCAGAGGAGAAATGGCGACACCGTCAGACTGTTCAAAATATTCCTGATTAAACATAAAATAAGTTGAGGAAAGAGCATGTCGAAACAAAGCAGTGATGTCAGATTCAAACTGTTGACCAATTGGAATCAAGGAATCTGCAAGAGGTGCTTTTGTGAAAAGGAAACTACATCAAAACTCACTAGAAGATCCAAACTACTTAAGTGGAGAGCCCCCAGTCTGTTGACAAAATCAGCAGAGTTCCGTATATGATGTGAACATTTTCCAACAAATGGTCTCAGCAAAGAAGCTAGATGTTTGGCTAAATCATATGTGGGTGTGTCAATATTACTCACTATAGGCCATAAAGGCAGACCTCCTTTATGCACTTTAGGAAGACCATACAGTCTCGGTGGTATGCTGCCATGTGGTCTTCTACCGTTTTGTTACCTCGTGGGTTGTATTTGGAGAAGATGTATAGTCTACTTAGTGATACTATGTAGCAGAGGATTGATCAAGACCCAAAAGTACATGTGCAACGGAAGACGTGTGCACTTTTGAACTCTTCCTTGTTAGCTCCAGAGACCATCAGGCATTTCAATAAATGAAGGACATAATGTTTGGCAGCGTATTCAGCAACAAGGTAGTCGACTTGTTTCTTGGCCACAATTTGTCGGTGGCCATTCATGCAGACAGACAGCTTGTTGGTTGTCATGCCTACATAGAATGCAGCCAGTGGTTATAGCTTAGCTCGTAGACCACATGACTGGTTTCACAGGTAGCCCTGCCTTTGATGGGACTGGTGATGTTAGTGACCGGACTGGAGTAGGTGGTGGTGGTGGTGGTGGTGGTGGTGGTGATAGGATGCATGGGACAGGTCTTGGATCTAGGTCTTTTACAGGGGTATGAGGCATGAGGTATGAGGTAAGGGATTGGGAGCAGGGGTTGTGTAAGAATGGACGAGTATATTGTGTGGATAGTGGACTACCACTGTGGGAAGGATAGTGGACAGGACATTTTTCATTTCAAGGCACAACGAGAGGTAATCAAAATCCTGACAGAGAATCTAATTCAGTTGCTCCAGTCCTTTGTGGTACTGAGTTATGAGGGGAATGCTCCTCTGTGGCCGAACAATGGGACTTTGGGCAGCATCTCTGCTATATGGTGAGTGGCAACTTTCCTTCTCATAGTACTGTTACATTCCATCCTGGATTTTGCATTGTTTGATTAGTCTTAGAAAACTGAGATAATAGCAATGATCTTTCGAAAATAATTTAGTTTTGTGACTGAAACAGAATTGACTAGTTTAGTTTCCATCCCTCAGAAAATTTTATTTCACCCCTCAGCGGGTAATTACCCCAAGGTTGGAAACCACTGTAGTAGTGGTTGTGTTCATTGCAATAACTGTAAATATCAAACATAGTTCCACCAATATAGATTCTCAGCTAACTGCCATTGTTAACACATCTTTCTGGACAGGAATGTTTCCATCAAAACTAAAGCTGTCCATAATAAAGACACTTAGGCCTATATAAAGGATAGCACTGCTGACAATTGTAGACTAGTGTTACTACTGGCAGGATTGAAAGAGTAATGTATGAAATGCTAACTGACTTCCTGAATAAAAATAAAATATTAATTAATGCTGAAAATGGGTTTAGGAAGAACATGTCAACAGAAAGGTAGTCTTTCAGTTCATGAAAATGGACCGAAATGCTTTGGATATGAATAAATTAAGCTGTTGGATATTCTTAGATCTACATAAAGCATTTGAGCTAATCACCCATGACTTACTGTTTATGGAACTAGATTGTGTGGGATCTGGGAACTGGCTTTCAAATGTTTCAAGTCTTATCTCTATGTTAGACAACAGTGTTTACAAACATGTCATGAAGGCAAAAAATACCTTTCAGATTGCAAAAAAAAAAAAAAAAAAAAAAAAAAAAAAAAAAAAAAAAAAAAAAAAAATGCTGTGGAGTGCCCCAGGGTTCTGTGTTAGGCTCTCTGTTGTTTGTGGCATAAGACCAGCAAACCCAGCAGTGCTTCAAAATTGCAAAAATATGTACAGGAATTTTATATACATTGTAATTTCTGCCATCTCCTCTAATTGTCCATCTCCTCTTCTTCCTCTCTCTCTCACTGTCCATCTCCTCCTCCCCCTCCCAACCTCTCTCCTCCTCCTCCTCCTCCTCACCCCTCTCCCTGTCCACCTCTTCTTTCCCATTCTCTCTGTTCATTTCCCCCCCCCCTCCCCTTCTCTGCCCATCTCCTCTTCCCCAGTCTCTCTGACCTTAAGCCTTGTTTATTATTATCACAAATGAAACCTTGATTGGGAAATGAAATTGCTTAAAGTGAATGGTAACATGGTTGGGATCATTAATGTAAGGGGTACAGGAGAGCTCTCCCACTGCTGAGTCTGTGAGTACAGTGGCTTCATTGACAGTATTACTGTGAATGGGTAGGATTACAAAGTTTCAGATGATACATATTCCATAGTAGTATCCCAGTCATAAGTCGATGTGTCATAAATACAGCTTCCCTCTTTCCTCCGAAAACTGACTGCAAGGAAGAAAACAAAACAGCACACTGCTGAGTATACAATTTTTGTTTAAAATTATATAATTTGTATGAGGGGGAAACATGTGTGTGGAAGATACATTGTGTCTAATGCTTTAAATGCCCAACCTTCTAAGCTAAATCTGATCACGAGAAAGAAAACAAAGCCAGTTCTTTTTGCAGCACAGCATTTTCTTTCTCACAATTCGTTTTAACAAAAAATTTGTACAGTGTTGTTTAAAAGAATATGCAGCCCATCCTACTCAGAATATTTAGCAGATTGTCATGTAAAAATATGAAGTAAAATGACGAAGAAATTTTTGAGATTTTTGCTAACAATGTTTCCTCTTTACTTATTAAAAGTGTATTTATATATTACATACATGTAAAAACATTAGAATTGATGTCCAAATATTTATTAGAACATCAGGTAATAATTTGAAATAAACTGATCAAGAACTTTGAGATTTTTTGCTAAGAAAATTTCCCATTCATGTATTAAATATACTATTTACATAGCACATATATTTAAGAGATATGTTACCTGTGTCTGTCCAAAGATTTATTAGAGTATTGTGCGAACATAGAACACAAATCAATTAAAAACTTTTCAAGATTTTTACTAATGATTTTCCCCTTTGTGTATTACATACATATATATGTTAAAATATGTAACCTATGCCCTACTCAACATTTATTAATAGTATCATGCAAAAATTTGAAGTGGAGCCTTGAGTAAAAATCTGACGTAAATTGGTGAAGAACTTTTCGAGACTTTTTGGTAACAACCTTAAACTTGATTTGCCAAATCATCTGCATACACAGTGATGTTTGCCAGTGACACAAGCATTTCTATAAGAGGATGCACAAGATCTACAGAAGAATGTCTCTAAGACAATAAATGAAGCTGTAAAATGGTTTAGAGATAGCACTAAGGTCATAAATAAGGAAAAAATGGTATGGATGAATGTAAATAATATCATAAGTGAAAGCTGAGTTATGGAACTATACTACTGCACAAGCTCCTTACACAAAATCCCTAGGCATATGGACAGATGAACACAGATAGGAGAAGCAGCTAGAAGTTTTGAGAAAAAAAAGTAAATGTTGCTACATGCTAAGAATACTTTGGGACTGTTGCAGCATCAAATCACCGTTGCGATCTTCCGGGGAAATACAGATATGGTGCAACCAACTTTTAGACTTCAGAAAAGGGCTATTAGAATAATGACAGGGGCTCCCTGTAGCGAACCATGCAACGAAATATTTAAAATAATGACACTTCCTAGCTCAAACATTTGTGAATGTGTGTGCTTTCTGAAAACTCATCAGGAATTTTCAGCATTGAATATTCAGGTTTATAACTACAAAACAAGAAACAGAGATTATTTTCACAGTGACTCTCACAAAGAAGTCCTTTACCAAAAAGGTGTACATTATCAACCTAAAATACTTTTTAGTGCATTGCGTGCTACAATAAAGAAAATTAAATGAATTCATAAATTCAAAGCAGAACTTATACAATTTTTAATAACACACAGCTTCATTAACAAAAAATTAATCAATGACCGGGAAAAAAGATCACCATTTGAGTGTGGATTCTGAAGAGTGTCTGAATATAAAAAAGTAAAATTATTTACATATAATGATTGCAGTTACACATAAGTTTGTAAAGAAATTAAATAAAAAAATTTATGATAACTGGGCTTGGCTATGAATTGACTACATCCATACAACAGATATTGTTAACTGCTGAAAAAGAGAACAGATCTACCTTTGTCAAAATTCCCTCTTACAGCATTTAATTCAAATGCAATCGCTGTAGAGGAGTTGTGAACGAAGTTTAAGTTTATTATGTATTGTATTCTGAGCATGTATGAGGGTGTCTGAAAAGTTCCTGGGCTGATAGTTAAAATGTGAATTTATATATTCAAAAATGTTTCATTTTCCAGTGTACACTTTTTTAATATTAGTAAACTTCATCCAACAGTGTTACAGTGCATTATTCCATCCCTGTAGTGTTCCTCTGAAATTGTTGCAAAATACACATGTACAGATACAATTGCTTCTCAGTTGATAAAAAGAACACTGGCCAGCATGGGAGATTTTGAGTTTTTGGAAGGGATGGAAGTGAGAGGTTGCAAAATCTGGGGAAAAATGTGCATTTTCCAAAACATCATTAGTGCAGGTGTATCATTTTTCCAATTGGCAAGACTTTTTTTGCATTGAGATCAGTTAGAAGGTTAGGATAATATTCCCCAGTTATTGATTCATATTTTTGAAGATTTTCAGTTTTTGCAACTGAAGGACCGACCTACATTCACTGTTGTGATCTAGAAAATAACTTCTGTTTTTATGAAAATATGCCAAACACTGTTAGGAAATAGTTGTATAAGTTTGTGTGTGATCCACAGTGAGTTGGTGCAGTACCCATCTTACACAAAGACTTTTCATATGCAATTATTCATGCAAAATGTAGCTGACATCTTTTTAAATGCTGACAATTTTGGCAGGCTGATGCACCTTCATACACTGACCTTCCAAATCTGTATCTTACATTTTTTGAGTGATTTCTGGTGTGGTTGTACTTTTTGGATGTGCTCTTGGGTTGTGCTGGACACATGCACAACCTTGTTAAATTTGGCAGCACATTACTTCACAGTGGAAACTGAGAGTGAAGAATCACCATAAATTTTTACAGACTTTGAATGAATTTCAGTTAGCTACAAACCCTGTTTTACAAAATAGTTGTATCACTGCGTGATATTTGATTTTCTACATTTCTTAGAATTCTCTCATGCTGCCTTGTCCAGATAGCTGCTTGCAGTCATTTATGTAGTAGAACTACATGCAGTTTAACGTGAGGTATTTTGAAAGTTGTATTGACCTCTGGACAGAAAAAAATCATGTACCTAGTGCTGTGATGTGTGGGTGAGGCCAAAAACTTTTCAGACTACTCTTATATGTGAAGTTGATTAACAATGGATTAAACCCACCCTGGTTTAGCAATAAAATTTTGAAAATGTCTTTGTGCAGCATAGGAATTGAATATGGCCTTGGGAGGTATAATGTGACCTTTACTGCCTGTTTCTGTACCCTTTGCAGTTCTATGGTGTGCATGTCGCTGGCTTTTCCCCACAGCACAGCTGCATACTGCAATACTTCTCTGACCACAGTTAGGTAGAGTGTAATACCATGGTGTGAAGGCAGTGATGACTGAGGATTAAGCACGGAGGCACCCTACTGCTATCCTTCTGACTTCAAAAATACATGGTGTCCACATGAGCTGCTGATCGAGGGTCAACCCAAATATTTCTATCTTTGTCCATGGGATAAAGCTTTGCAGAATGATGACAAGAGGCAGATATGGCAGCAGCATCATTGGGGTGACGGCTACTGTGTGGCTCTTTGTAGTGTTGAATTGGAGGCCCCACTTCATTGTTCATGAAACTAATGAGTCACAGCCGGGCTGGTGGTGGCATTTTATGATCTGAGCACTCATGCAGCATGTGAACAGCACTGTATCATCGGCATAAAAAGCCAATTCAATGTGCACCTTGTATTTTGAGCACAAAAAGTCTGTACACAAGGCTATTGCGCCACACAGAATCAAATGCCCTGGACACATTAAGAAGCAGTGCCCCAAGATACTCCCTTGTTTCCAATGCCTTCATTACCAGCTCCACCAAACACGGCAACTGCTGAGCAGTGGTCACTCCAAAATTCAAACTGTTTGTCTGGTGTGGCACTCTCCTACGTGAGATGTTGCATGAGCCTTTTCATGTACAGCCTCTTGCATACCTTTGAGAGGGAGTGGAGTAAGCTGATGGGCCAATAGCTGGCTGCCTGCATGGGTTTTTGTTGGTTTTTGGGATAACCACAACTTCCAGATGTTTCCTTGTGGATGGACAGACCCCAAATGCAGTACCTTGTTGAAGTTATCAGCTAGTGCCCAATGCACTTCTTCAGCAGGAGGTTGTTGACTTCATTGCTGCCTCCAGTTTTATTGGTGTTCAGACAAAGGAGTTGCACTGCAACTTCTTCCTCAGTGATTGGTGAAATGATGTCTTCTTCAGCCCTGGCTGCTAGGAATATGGGATACAAATCTCATGTACAGTGTTGGTCACTGGCATGAAGTTGGTTGCAAATGCATCGGCCAGCACACTGCCTTGGCATACGGTGCACTGACAACTTTCTTGCCAGCTTGCAGCAGTGAGATATGCTGTCAACAATGAAGGACATCCCAGTACTTCTAGGGATGGAGTTAGGTGGTAGGGAAAGGGATGCCATGTAATGGTAAATGGAATGAATGGGGGAATTTCAACCAAACTTGGAACACACATGGCTTACTATCTATGAAAAAACAAAACACGCACGCATGCGCGCACGTGGCCGCCCCCCCCCCACTGCCTATTTTTTTCTTTTTTTCCTTTTTCCTTAGAAAAGAAGAAAATTTGTGTAGAAAGTTGAAAAGGACCTGCTCAGACCAAACACATTTTCTGTTAATTGAACTACCAACTTTTCAGGTTAGATTAGATTAGATTAGATTAGATTAGTTTTTCGTTCCATATATACTTGCTGAGGAAATCCTCGTGGATGTGGAACATGTCAATGTTTTTTTTTTTTTTTTAAAAAGCTGAAATAACAGTGCTAATAGTACGGATATATACAATACATCATATGTTTCTATTAAAAAATTCGTCAATGGAGTAAAAGGAGTTGGCCACTAGTAAGTCTTTCAGGCTCCTTTTAAACTGATCTCTTTCAAAAAGAAGACACGGTTGCTGGCAAGCTGCAGTAAGACTTCAGTTTATTTGATAGCTAATTTTGTTAGCATTAGCATAATCTGGTGAATGTAATTGAATTATACTGCCTAACTATAACGGGCCACTTCATCATGTGGCAATACTAATTAAATTGTCTATGTGCTTGTATAAATACTTGTGTTGTTAGAATAGCCTATGATACTTGTAGACATTACAATAATCAGTTTCACTTATCAAAAAACAGAAAATGTTTGTGAACTGCAAGTATGCATATGATGAATCATTGTTTAGTGCTACACAAGAAACTGTCTTGTCAATATTTTCTTCTTGTGCAGTCAAAGTGTGAGTCAGTAGAATGAATCCTAAAACCTGAACATTATTTTACAAAATACTCTTTGCATAAATATGCAATGTGAAACAAATGTATAAAAGAACCAAAATGATGAAACAACATTTCAGATTTTGAAACCTATACTAGAAACAAAAACCACAATTTAAAATGCGCAAATGGGTTTTGTTTATGCAGTGTACAAATACATGGCATTTTAAAAATTTTGGGTGTTGTAGAAAATTATTTTATGAACACTTCTTATATCGAAATCCATAGCCTTAAATGGAATATTGTAGTAGGCCCTATCTGTACAGGATGGCATTTTCATCCTTGCAGCATTTTCATCTGTACAGCATGCCATTTTCATCCTTGCAGCAGATGGCAATACGGTATTAGCAAAATGCTATCTCATGTTTATTCTGTGGATGTAGTGACATATCCATACAACTTAGGTACATGTTTATGGGAACAATAACTGTTCATGGAGTGTAAATTAATTTCTGTTTGTAAAGTTGTTATTAAAGCAACCTCAATTTCAAAATTATGCTTTTTTAATGTCTTGCTGATGGCCTTTTTGGGAAAGATCACAGCAGGCATAAGTGGAAAAATATCCAGACAAGTAAAGTATTAGTGTATATTGTAAAATGAGGGAAATTGACATACATCATCCATGTCCAGTGAGGCTTGAAGCAGAAGAAATTTCTGAAACACACCATTGCCAGTACTATTGTACATAGCTGTCAGTACAGTAGTTCACACAGTTTAATTGATCACGACTGATGTATTGTAAACAAAGAAAATACAAATCTCTTTCACCAATATTTTTTTCAGGTAATCAGACAACTTGATGCGGTCACAAATCATACATTTTACAATGGTTTCATTATACTATTCTGCTTCCCTGAATCTTTTGCAACTCATAATGAACACCATCTGTCCAAAATGTTCAGAGATTGATTTTATTCCTGGTATGCAAGTGAAATGAGCACAGTAACTATAGTGGCAACTTGAGCTAACATCTGTTAACAGAAGTCAGTTGTGAGCAGGCAGTGTGAATTAGTGGACTTGTGGCTGTAGCTTGCCAGTGTTGTTGTGTCACAAATCCCAGTAAAGTAACACCACTAAATCATATGATCAAGACATTCTTCAGAATGATATGAAGAAGAGAAGACTGTGTGCAAAGTTTGACTTACGAATCAAAACGATGCATGGACAACTGCCACAACTTGATTGAAATGCGGACAGTTCACGTCTGGAAAAAAATCATCACAAGTGAAAAGACTTGCTGTTATCAATACAAACCTAGCATAAAATGAAAAAGTGCAGAAGCACACGTGAAGGGTCACTGCTTTGACGACATGATAGACATTCAATACAATGTGATGCATGATTTGAAGAACTTACCAAAGAAGGCTTTTTCTGATAGTATGAACGTTCTGTGCACTGTACTCAGCCAGGAGGGGGAGGGAGGAGGGGGGGAGAGAGACTATGTAGAACAGCTGAAACATTACAGCCACCATCGTAACATTTCACTGTTTTTTAATAATCCAGTCTCAGAACTTTCTGGACTTACAGGGTATAAGGAAAAATGCAAATGTATTGTTCATTACTGCCATAGTCATGTATAAACCACTGCAAATTCAACTGTCATTGTGATCACTGGGAAACGATATCACTAAACCACTTCACCAAATAATTCAACAAATGCAGTAGTTTCATATTTCTATAGATTTAGTCACCAGATCTAGTGGAGGACTTCTCAAAACAGATGTTCTGATTTCTGATATCAGCATGACAGTATGCTCATAAGCTTTTGTTCCCTGCCTGTGAATGTGTTGTAAATATTTTCTTGCGATGAATGACTGGAAGTCTAAGTTCATTTCTTTGACTTTCATTTTCCTCTGGTCTTAAAGTTATTAGAGGATATTTGTTTCTCATATACATTATTAAAAGTATGTCATCCTACTGAGTGTTTATTTGCAGAATTCAATACTTTATCGGTGGGTGTGAAATTCTGTTCCACTTGCTGCATTAGTTAGACTATAAAATTCTCACAGTTATTATCTCAAAAACAGACAGTGAAACCACCATGTACAGAGACACTAACTGCTCTCAGACAGCTTAGGCTGTTACTGACTGAGCCATTCAAATATACTGCATGATTCGACTCAGAGCTTCTGTCTGGTAATACCTGTACTTTTCCAATGTCTGAAGAAATTTGTCTGCACACCTTTCTGAATTAGCAAGCCAAGGAGAAAGTCATATCTTCAGGGCCAGTTTGATGCCCAACTGACAGAAATGGCTGCTTAGGGCGCCAAGCTGAGAGGGACACCAGACATGCCCTGAATTCAGAATTTGTACGCATGTGTATCATAATTAGTAGTGAAAACAACCCATTTCCCCACTCGCTGGATTTAGATTTATTTTTAAATATTTTACCAAGAGCCCGGGTAATGGCAACTAATGCATAAGGGAGAGGGGGAAATGTAGGTGTGTGTGTGTGTGTGTGGGGGGGGGGGTGGGGGGGGGGGGGGGTGCACCAAATAATATATCACTGATGTGGAAAAATAGAAAGGATGGAGCACAAAATTTATGTTGCTTGTGTGGAAAAATCTTGATGAATTGGTCATGCGTGGCCTAAGCACTATCAAGGGTTGTTTCACAAAGAATCTTTCACTTTAGACTGAAATATGTAATTAAAACTGTGTGCCAGATTGGAACTCTAAAGTTTTCTATAAAAAAAACTTTTGTGGAGTTTTAAAAAGTAGGAGAAATGTACTGGTAAGCTGAAGCTTTGTCTGGACTGTAAAGCTTGTTGGGATGGCTGAACAGTGTAGTGTTTTTGATGGAAAGTAGCAATTTGTTCTCATGTTGTGGTTTGGCTCTCAGTTTTAGTCTGCTGAAAAGTTGCCTCCACTGAAGAATGAAAGTTTCACTCTAGAATATAATTTATGTTCCTTGGTAAAAGTTATTTGTCACACAGTGCTCTTTCCATCATCCTATGCCATTCATGTTGGCACTGTATAAGTAGCATACATGATAATTATAGTTCTACATTGATTAAAATGTGATTACTGAGCTAAGCAGCTCAGTAGTTAAGGCACTGAATTCACATTTCGGGAGGAGCTAGTTTCAGCGTCCACTCTGGCACACCAGATTCAAGTTTCCTATTGTTTTTCTAAAGTTCTTGGGAGAAATGTCATCGTTCCCTCAAACAGGCCATGACCAAGTTGCTGTATAATCTCCATACAGTCCTAATATTTGCTCCATCTCCAATGACCTCACTTGAATGGGATGCTGAATTCTATTCCTTATTTCTTCATGTTAAAAACTATCAGATGTAATTTAATGGAATAAGTGAAAACCTATATGTAAACTCCACTTAAGTTTCAAATTCACAAACTTGAGTGAAATGACAAGTGTTTATACCCTCTCATGGCATTAATTAATGTTTCTTGACACACAATTTTTTGTTTGTTGCTGTGGATGTGAAGAAACAACCAGAGAAAACTAATAGTTCCTTTGGTTGGTTACGTATGCAGCAGATTTGTATTCAGTTGTTGGAATTATTCTCTTCACTCACCACTGTTAAAATTCCAAATGTCAAAGTAACTCAAATGTAAATAATGCAAGCAAAATTGAATCTTTTGCTGCAGTACAAAACAGGTAGAATCCAACATGGGAGAAATTAAGTTTGCAGAAGTAGTTCATGTATGGTTGTAGCTCTTGTTGAGGGTGCTTTTCCATGTACATGTTTGATGGCTGCCACTGTCCATGTGGCCACAAGCTCTGCAATGCGGCGCCGAGCAGTGTGTAGTGCATTGGAATCCCCAGGCCCATCATCCAGCATGTCGGCGCAATGCGATGTATCTGCAAGCACACATCCTGTCAGGACGACACTGATATCCTATTCATTTAAATCTTATGTTTCTAACTGGAACAGTATATTAAAGTAGTCATTAGCTTTACATATAAAAGGGAATAAATACTTAGAGATCAGTACCTGATTTAAGAAGGGCTATTCATGATAAAATCCTCTCGGGTTGACAGTCAAGTCAATGCGTCGTTCTCCGGCAAGGTTTCAGCAAGTTTCTTACTTGCCATCTTCAGGCTTCAGTCTTCACCTGAAGATGGCAAGAATGACGCATTAACTCTACTGTCAACATGAGAAGATTTTACCATCAAGATTCGCCAAGAAAGTCTGCATTCTCATATAAGGGCTATTTGTGTTTACACCCCAAATTATAGTTGATTAACAGAGGAAAGAAAAGTGATTGCTGTTATTACTACTTTAAAAGTCATATTATTGAAGACATTACCTATAGCAGTTAGCTAAAAATTATCAAGTTCTAAATAATTGAGTCAGTGCAGTATAAGGATTATACTAGTCAACACATATCAAAATTAAATTAGACTATGGAAAATACATAGAAACCATAAAAGCTAATAAGGGAATTCAAAGAAGGGTGTTGTCTGTCTACCAATATATAAATCCATGTTGCTGTTGCATGTTTTCCAATACTCTGTTTGCATTAGATCAACATTTTGGTCTTTTTTATGTCTGGGAATCCAGGAAGAAACTTTATTTGTCTATTTACCATCCATTAGAGTGTGCACAGGATACAGTGGCTGATGCACAGTGATGAGTTTTTGTCCAAAGCACTGGGCGAGTTCATTTATTTGTTCAGAAGGAGAGACCAATAGTGTATGCCACCTTTCAGCTGGTCAGGGATGACAGAATCGAGGTGCACGCTTTACAATATTTCTTAAATGATTTTACAGAAATTATTTGGTAAAAAAAACCTTTTTTGAGGTGCTTATAACTTTATATGTCAGGTTCATGAATATGTGACCACCATCTCGTCAAAGGTCATAGTCATTGTGTTATTAACATGGAAGTAAGACAGTGCAAGAAATTCGAAAAAGTTAGCATTGAAAAATAGGGTCCCTATTACAGAATATCTTGCTGTATATGAATTTAGCTAACACATCAAATTTTTTCTTTAGACTTGGGTGGAGATCTCAATCTGTTCCCAATCTCGAGAAAATTAATCTGACATTGCACACTCATTTGCGATCATTCTTGCCAGTGATAAAACCAAAGAGAAATTCCACAGCGTTCCTCATATTTCATAAATGATGTGAGATATTACAAAGAGATTTTAGCAAATGATAGCTAGCAAAGAGGAAAGTATTTTACCATATATTTATTATCCAAAACTTCATTATCTCCCACAGTATTCCACTAACTATAGACTTTTTTAATGAAAGGATTTAATTTTTTAGGGCTATCAATAGCTGGTGAAATGAGAAATGCTATGGATTTGGGAACAATATAAATGAAGACATTACATGTTTATTTTGTTCCAAGTATGTGTTTTTTCATAAGCTACTGACCATATTTTTCCTGAGCTCCTCACTTAATAAACTTAATAAACCATTGTTTCAGAATTCTCTTGCAGTTGTATCCACACATCATGTTACTGAGGTGACATTTCGTAAAATGGCAAAAGAAACAAATTTTAACATGGCAGCAAGAGAAATGTGTAGGTTTTTCTCAAAATTTGCCACTTGTAGCACTTCTCTGAAAGTGACTAATGGTTAACAAGCCAAGTGGACATAAATTGCTGCATTTTCAGCAGAATTCCTGTTAGATACTAACCAATGCAGAGGTGACAGATCTTTCTGAACAGTCACCATGCAAGTGTGGAAGTGGAGGGGCTCCACTTAGAGTTGGCTCAACTTGAATTACCAAACCGAGTTATCTCTGGTTAAAGGGATTTCAGGTCAACCCGAGTTAGACTGTTGCTAACTCGAGTTGTGTTCATGCAGTCTGTGGTGGCTGCTGCTGCTGATGACAGTTTTGCGCAAGGTTGAAGTATACCTCTGTCATGCTAACTGAACCTGAATTGAACTGAATTGAATCTGTGGCTACAAAACGAGAAGTCACTCACTGTGACCTACAAAAGTGCTGAATTCTGTTATTATTCGGTTGGTAGAAATTAGTGAAGCGTTTGATAAGTGTTATTTTCAAGGGGGTTATGGTCATCCAATTGCTGTCCAAATCTTACGAAAAACTCAAAGTAGCTCATAAGTGTATTCTAATTTCTGACTGTAGTGTGGCATTCATTAATCTTAGTAATACCAATGCATTTTCCATAATGTGTGTTAGCAGAGGATGATGTCCTTCATGCTCATCTTAAAAAAGTAAAAAAAAAAAAATTGTTAACTGTTGTTGACTTAACACCATACTTTTTGTGCTCTTGTGGTGGTATGTCAATAGAAACTTCATCCTGCAACACGTTTCTTTATATCTAACCAAAAAGTAAAATACCAGTTTTTGTAAATTTATCTTTAAAAAATTTTTAATACAATGAAATATTTTCTTTAAAATTTTCGTCCCCTACCCCTCAGTGGTTGAATTTCCAAATATGGTGGAACACATTTTTTTTTTTTTTTTTTTTAAATTTCTGACAGGGAAACCATACACCAACTTACGTAGTTCTAGCTTCAAAATTGCCTTAATAGGAGCATACTTACAAAAAGGCTTTTATCCTGTATTTCACCCCCTTAGGATAGTAATTTTGAATAACCCCTTCTTAATCGATGGCTACAGTATAAGATCCACATCATCTACAGATTTCAAGCTCTTACCCATAGTGGTTTGGGCTGGGGGATGATGAGTCAGTGAACCTGTCTGGCCCTATTCCACCACTTTAGCTGTTAAGTTTACAAGAACAGTGAAACACACATTTTTTCATTTCTAACTGGGAAACCAAGTGCCAATTGTCAAAGATAAAGCAATAAAAATGCATTCAGAATGAAATTTTTCATGAAACATTTAACCCTCCGCCCCCCCCCCCCCCCATTTCACGCCCTAAGGGGTTTAGAATTAAAAAACAATGAAATGTGTATCTTTTATATCTAACAAAGAACCCAAATACAAATTTTCGTAGGTTTATCTTCAAAAATGCTTGCATAACTAAATATTTCTATAAAAACTTACATCCTCTATTTCACTCCCATAGGGGTCCAGTTTCCAAAAACAGTGAAAGATGTATCTTTTATTTCTAATGACGAAGCCAAATTTAACTTTAATAATGCTTTCATAATGAAATATTTTGTAAAACATTGTTTTCCGAAAACACTGAAACAAGTACTTTTTTATTTCCAGCTGAGAAGTCAAATACCAGTTTTCATATTCTAGCATTAAAAATGCTTTAGTAGTTCTTTAAAATTGATTTATTTAAAAAAAAATTTTAACCCACTATTTTGCCCCCATAAGCACTAAATTTAAAAATAATGCCACAACACATATTTCTTTATTTCTGAACGAGAAACCAAATGCTGATTTTCGTAGGTCTAGCTTCAAAATTGCCTTAACAGCAACATGTTTTCAAAAGACCTTTCATCTCCTAACTCATCCCCCTACAGGTTGAATTTCAAAAAATCTCTCCTTAGATGATGCCTACTGTGTAAGATAGCTTCAAAATTGCCTTAACAGCAACATGTTTTCAAAAGACCTTTCATCTCCTAACTCATCCCCCTACAGGTTGAATTTCAAAAAATCTCTCCTTAGATGATGCCTACTGTGTAAGATCAACACCCTTGGCAAATATCCTTGGTGGTTTAGTCTGGACGATGATGAGTCTGTGAGTGAAAGACTCAGTCAGGACAATGCGGTTTATATATAGAGTTTACATTCATTGTGGAAAGGGACATCACTAGAATCACTTAAATTTTTGGGTTATAGTGCAATAGATATTTGTGCTCATGGCAGAGCATTTGGCTACAAAATCACTGATTATGAAGTGCCCTCAAGGAAGATAAAAAAAGACTGAAATGTTAGAAGGTTTATAATAATATTGAGTGTATAGCTTGTAAGAAATGAATTGTAATAGATGGAACATACTGCTTTGACATCAGACGTTTGGATTTCAGGCAGTAAACAAACTGTTTTCTGTTTTGAGTTTGATCACCAGAAGAATTTTTCTACAAAGTTTATTTCCCTGCCAACTCAGTTTGAATGAGCTTAGGGTCAGCTCTGTTTATGAAGCGCGCTAGCTTGGGTTGGATTGTTACTAACCTGAGTTGAACATATTGCATGACTGGCAGTGCTGAGATGTGGTTTGTTTCATACTAGTTCAGAGCTCACTGCCTCTATAGCACCAACTGAACCCAAGTCTATCTGAATCAAATGCCTATGTCTTCATTAAGGCATGTCAACTGAACATTTTCACAAGTTTATCTTCAAAATTTCAAGCCGAAAGACTTAAAATTGCACCCTATTTAGTATCTATCACGGTCATGACTAGAGAGAGGGCATTCAATGTTATCTCGGTTTTTTCATCCCAACTTAGTTTAACTCCCTTTATGAAAACTTTCAACTCGGTTTACCATAAACCTAAGTTGGCCTATCACTAACTCCACTTAATATTTACCAAAAATGTGAGCTTCAATTTAGAACAGCACATCCTCTCCAGTGCTCAGAATTTCTCTTACAGAATCTGCCCATAACCCCCACCACTCACCCCTGGGGGTCTGGGAGTTAGAACAGGCCTGAGGTATCCCAACATGTCGTAAGAGGCAACTAAAAGGAGTCTCACACATTTCGGCCTTTATTTGATGGTCCCCTGTAAGGTTTGATCTCCATTCTTCAAAATTTTTCAGAAGAGCTTGCCAATTGGGGAAGGGCACCTTACATGGTGCATCGTGTCCATCATGCACTGAGACCTTTCGCATCCTTCGTTGACATGGATCTGCACTTACGCTCATTCTCTAGCTGTTGTGTGAGGTCACCCTCCTGGGTGTGTTTTCCTCTATCCACTGCGCAGTATTGTTTTCTGCACTGACAATGGTAATGGACTCGTTTGCACCTCATATCCAGCACGTTAGCCAGTCCATTGTGGTGGGGCCACCACATATCCTGTTGGTTGTAGCCCCCTGACTACACAGGGATCACTCTGCTGATGGCTGCGCCATTAACTCCCCACTTATGCCAAGGAGTAGATGCCAGTCACCCTGGGGCATCAGAACTCCCAGCAATGGCCATCCTGCCAGGTGGCCTTTGCTGTGGCTGGGTGGTGCCCGTGGGGAGGGCCCCTAGTCAGAGAGGGTGGCATCAGGGCAGATGACATGCCATGAAGCGTAGTACAACATCTTTTGCTGGTGGTTCACCACCAGCAGTCTCTAAGCGATCGAGGCCCTACTTCAGTGCAAAGAAGTATGACCCCAAATAGTTCCCCTCCCTGGCCACACTATCGGAGGAATGCCAGGCTAAGGATGGCAGTGCAGCTTATTTGCCCCTGTATCTCGCATGTATGAGAGTTGATGGGAAATATTTCATCTTAATGAAGCCTCAGTGTTTTGTGGAGCATTTAGAGGACAAGTTTGGGGAGGTGGAGGGCTTGTCCAAAATGCGCTATGGGTCAGTCTTGATAAAAACAGCCTCCTCTACCCAGTCACAGGCATTACTTGCTTGTGAAAAGTTGGGCGATGTTTCTGTTACCATCACGCCCCATAAGAGCCTAAATATGGTCCAGGGTATTACATTCCACAGAGACCTTCTTTTGCAGTCTGACAATGAGCTGCACGCCAATTTAGAGTGGCAAGGTGTTCATTTAGTCCGGCACGTCCATCGGGGTCTGAGGGATAATCAGGTTGCCACTGGTGCCTTCATCTTGGTCTTTGAGTGTGACACATTACCCAAGAAGGTCAAGGTGATGGTCTACTGCTGTTATGTCGAGCCATATATCCTTTCCCTGATGTGGTGCTTTAAGTGCTGGAAGTTTGGTCATATGTTTTCTCATTGTACTTCCAGCATCACAAGTCGAGATTGTGGATGTCCATCACATCCCAATACTCCATGTGCACCACCTCCCATCTGCGTCAACTGTAGAGAGCATCATTTACCTTGCTCACCAGACTGCAGGATTTTACAGAAAGAGAGGATAATCATGGAATACAAGACCCTGGAGCGACTGACCTACACTGAGGCTAAGAGAAAATATAAAAGGATACATCCTGTGCATATGATTGCCACTTGCACTGCCACTATGACAACGTTTCTAGCACCTTCCATTCCACCGCGTACAATTGGCTCTCACAGCCGTCAGACTCCACCTGCCCCTTTGATGGTGGGGTCTGGGGGGTGGGGTGGGGGGAGCTTCCTCCCTGTTGCTCCTGCACCACCTACTTAGAGATCAACCCCCCCCCCCCCCCCCACTCCAACCATCGAGGACATCAGTCCCCACTTCTCAGCCAGGGAAGCGTACATCTTCTTTGGCTCCTCTCGCTAGGAAGGGGTCCCTTGGGTCACTCCCTTCCCAGATTCCTACCGGTGGCAAAACGGACACCTGCCAGTGGCTGAAGCAACCACAGGTAGCTGGTTGTAGGGCTCCACAGTCCTCCTAAGTCCCTGAGACTGAATAAGTGAAGCCTTCCAAACCGGACAAACCTAAGGAGCAGTGAGAGAAATCTAAAAAGAAAAAGACCCCCAAGAACCAAGGCACTGCAGTGACACCTACACCACCACTACCTACAAGTTCTGTGTCTGAGAATGAGATGGTGATGCTGGCGTCCACTGAGGACCTAGATCTCGCTGGACCTCAGACACAATGGATGTCGATTGCACAAGTAGGCTACTCATCTGGTGGCTGCAGGTGTCCCTGAGGTGTAGACTGCCTCATTGAGTGTTTCATGCCTTCCCATTCATACGATCACATAATCCTCCGGTGGAATTGCGGCGGTTTTTTCCACCACCTGGCTGAGCTACGGTAACTATTAAGCTTTACATGTGCTTTCTGCATTGCCCTCCAGGAAACCTGGTTTCCGGCAATGCAGACCCCTGCCCTCTGTGGCTATAAGGGATATTACAGGAACCGTAGTGACTATAATAGAGTGTCAGGTGGAGTTTGCATCTATGTCATGAACTGAGTATGTAGTGAACCTGTGCCCCTTCACACCCTCGTAAAGCTATGGCTGTTAGGATAAGAACGACACAGGAAATAACTGTTTACAGTGTATATCTTCCTCCAGATGGTGCACTACCCATGAATGTATTGGCTGCACTGATTGATCAACTCCCTAAACCTTTCCTACTTTTGGGAGATTTTAACGCACATAACCCCTTGTGGGGCGGCACCATGCTTATTGGCCGAGGCAGGGAGGTCAAAAATTTACTGTCACAAGTCGACCGATGCCTCTTAAATACAGATGCCCCCACACACTTCAGTGTGGCACATGGCACACATTCGGCCATTGATCTCTCGGTTTGCAGTCCTGACCTTCTCCCATCTATCCACTGGAGAGCACATGACGACCACTTCCCCATCTTCCTGTCACTTCCCCGGCATCGTGCCCATGGACGCCTATGCAGATGGCCTTTAAACAAGGCAGACTGGGAAGCCTTCACCTCTGCTGTCACCGTTGAATCTCTCCCACATGGTGCCATCGATATTGTCGTTGAGCAGGTCACTAGAACGATCGTTTCTGCGGCGGAACATGCGATCCCTCTTTTTTTTAGGGTGCCCCTAACGAAAGACAATCCCTTGGTGGGCGCCGGAACTCACTGAGGCAATTAAAGAGCATCGGCGAGCTCTACGGCAACATAAACAGTGCCCTTCCGTAGAGCATCTAATAGTCTTTAAGCTGCACTGTGCCCATGTTCACCAGCTTATAAAATTACAGGAACAGGAGCGTTGGGAGAGGTACGTGTCGACCATTTGGTGCCATACGTCACCTTCCCAAGTCTGGACGAAGATCATACATCTTTTTGGGTACCAGATCACAACAGGTGTCCCTGGCATTAACATCAATGACGTGTTATCTACCGATGCTAACGCTATTGCAGATCACTTTGCTGAGCACTATGCTGGAGCCTCTGCATCAGAGTTACCCTCCAGCCATTCACACCCTCAAACGGCGAATGGAAAGGAAAGCCCTCTCGTTCACTACACGCCACAGTGTACCCTATAACGTCCCATTTACAGAGTGGGAGCTCCTCAGTGCCCTTGCACATTGCCCCGACACAGCTCTCAGGCCAGATCAGATCCAAAGTCAGATGATTAAACATCTCTCGTCTGACTACAAGCGACATCTTCTTGTCATCTTCAACCGGATGTCATCTTTCCATTGCAATGGCGGGAGAGCACAATCATTCTGGTGCTCAAACCCAGTCAAAACCCGCTTGATGTGGATAGCTAATGGCCCATCAGCCTCACCAACTTTCCTTGTAAGCTGGTGGAACGTATGGTGTGTCGACGATTGGGTTGGGTCCTGGAGTTATGTGGCCTACTGGCTCCATGTCAGGGATGCTTCCGCCAGGTTCGCTCTACCACTGATAATCTTGTGTTCCTCGTGTCTGCCATTGGACCAACCTTTTCCAGACGCCAACACCTGGCTGCCATCTTTTTTGACTTATGTAAAGCATACGACACAATCTGGCAACATCATATCCTTGCCACATTGTATGAGTGGGGTCTCCGTGGCCCGCTCCCAACTTTTATCCAAAACTTCCTGTCGCTCCGTACTTTTCGTGTTCAAGTTGGTGCCTCCCATAGTTCCCACAGTATTCAGGAGAATGGCATTCTGAAGGACTCCGTATTGAGTGTATCTCTATTTTTAGTGACCATTAACAGCCTAGCAGCAGCTGTAGGACCTTCCCTCTCCCCTTCTCTGTATGCGGATGACTTCAGCATTTCATATTTCTCCTCCAGTACTGGCGTTGCTGAGCGGCGCTTACAGGGAGCCATTCACAAAGCACAGTCATGGGCTCTAGCCCACGGCTTTCAGTTTTCAGCCGCCAAGTCTTGTGTCATGCATTTCTGTAGGCGTCGCACTGTTCATCCAGAACCAGAACTTTACCCTAATGATGATCAACTCACTGCAGTGGAGATACATCGTTTCGTAGGAGTGGTTTTCGATGCCTGATTGACTTGGATACCCCACCTTGATCAGCTTAAGTGGCAGTGCTGCATCACCTCAGTGCTCTCCGCTGCCTGAGCAACACCAACTAGTGTTCAGATTGGTCTACGCTGCTGCAGCTCTACGGAGCCCTTGTTGACTCCTGCCTTGACTATGGGAGTCTGGTTTATGGTTCTGCGGCGCCCTCAGAAATGCGTTTACTCGACCCAGTGCACCACTGTGGCATTTGACCAGCGACAGGAGCTTTTAGAACAAGACAGTGACCAGCGTCCTGGTGGAGGCCAGAGTCCCTCCATTGAAGGTTAGGCGTGCACAACTGCTCGCCAGTTATGTTGCAGATGTTCATAGTTCTCCTGCACATCCGTATTACTGTCTCCTTTTCCCAACCACGATGGTTCATCTCCTGCATCAGTGGCCCAGGTTAGGGCTTACAATTGCAGTTCACATCTGGTCCCTTCTGTCTGAACTGGTGTCCTTCCCGTTACCACCTCTCCTTGAGGTCCATTCACGTACACCTCCATAGTGTACACCTAGGTTGCAGATTCTTCTGGACCTTTCGCATGGCCTTAAGGACTCCATTAACCCACCTGTTGTCCACTATCACTTCCTCTCGATTCTTGACGTGTACTGGGGCCATGCCTTTCGCATGGCCTGAAGGACTCCATTAACCCACCTGTTGTCCACTATCACTTCCTCTCGATTCTCGACCTGTACTGGGGCCATGAAGTGGTTTACACCAACAGCTCAATGGCTTAGGGTCACATAGGCTTTGCATATATTCATGGAGGACATATTGAACAGCACTTCTTGCCAGGTGGCTGCAGTGTTTTCACTGCAGAGCTGGTGGCTATATCTCGTGCTCTTGAGCACAACCACTCATGCGCTGGTGAGTCATTTCTCCTGTATACTGACTCCTTGAGTAGCCTATAAACTATAGACCAGTGCTACCCTCGCCATCCTATGGTAGCGTCTATCCAGGAGTCCATCTATGCCCTGGAACGGTCCCATCATTCAGTGGTGTTTGTGTGGACCCCAGTTTACGTTGGAATCCCAGGCAACAAACTTGTCAACAGGTTGGCCAAACAGGCTACGCAGAGACCGCTTCTGGATATGGGTATCTCCGAAACTGACCTACGTTCTGTCTTATGCCGCATGGTTTTTTGGCTTTGGGAGATGGAATGGCATAATGGTACACACAACAAACTGCGTGTCATTGAACAGACTACGAACGTGCAGAAGTCTTCCACGCAGTCCTCTCGCAGGGAATCAGGGCTCTGCATTGGCCATACATGGCTAATGCATGGTTATGTCCTGCGTCCCAAGGACCCACCTCTTTATTGCTGTGGCTCACAAGTGATGGTTGTCCACCTCTTGCTGGACTGCCCACTTTTAGCCACTCTGCGGCGAACTTTTAACTTTCCCAGCACCCTACCATCGGTGTTGGGTAACTATGCTTCAACAGCAGCTTTAGTTTTACATTTTATTTGTGAGGATGGGTTTCATCATTCAATTTAAGTTTTAGAATGTGTCCTTTCTCCCTCTGTGTTCTCCACCCTGTTGCTTTTAGGGTGGAGGTTTTAATGTGTTGCAGAATGACTGGCTTCTCCTTTTTATTCTCATGGTCAGCCAGCCATGGTAATCTGCTCTCTTGTTTTTATCTCTTCTACATGTTTCTTGTGTCTCTCTGTGTTTTTCTTGTCTGATTTCGTCTATTTTAATGTTTGTTGGCCTCCTGTCATTCTTGTGGTTTTCTTCTTTCTTCTAGCTGTGCTTTGTATGTCTCGATTATTTTACTCCCACCCTTGTGGAATTATTTTAATTGGAACGAGGGACTGATGACCGAGCAGTTTGGTCCCTCCGCCCCCTCCTCGTTTTAAAGCAATCAACCCCCACCACTACTGCTCTCCCTAGCATATCCTGCTGACTGCGTGTCTATTGGCCACTCTATTTTGTGCAGACTCTATCTGGCTATGTTTCTTACCAACCTCTACTTTGTTTTTGTTGTGTTCATAATTAAGTCTCCCACTTCCATCTGCTCCCTGATCAGTTTATGTTTCCCTGCCTCTCCTAATAATTGCTAACACAAATTTCTCCACAGTTTGCTGAGTGACCTTCGGTTTCGGTTGTTTCATTAAAAGTCCATATTTCACTACAGAATATGAGATCTACCAGTACACATTGATTGTACATTTTCTATTTCAGACACACTGTAAGCTTACTGTTTATTTTACCAGAAGCATTACAGCTCATTTTTTCTCTTGTTTTCTTTTATTTTTACTGTCCATCCTATCATTCTCTTCAGGTGACTAAATACAAAAACTTCTGAATTTATTATGTGACTTCGTTGTTAATATGAACAGTACTCATTCAATCTGTTGGTCATAGAACACGCTTGTCTTTTTGTAGTTGATTTTTATGCTTGCTTGCAAGCTTGCTTTGTGACATTCTTCCACTGAATGGTGAATTTCATTTGCTCTGGAGGCAAATAGTACAATGTCAAAATAATGAAAGTGGTCAAGATCTTTCCCATTGTTATTTATAATTTTATGAACCAAGTAGTTCTGGAGTGGATGATGACAAATCCACCAAATGTGAGGCATTGCGCTGTGGACATTGTTATTTGTGGATGAACAGATATTGATGGATGAAGATGAATATGATTTGCAAAGGTCAGTGATGTACGTCCAACAAAATAATACACCACACTAAACAAAGAGCAAATCATCTTTTGCCTTCAGTCTAGGCACGGGGTTCTTTGTTTTCATAATAAACTTTGTATATAAACAGAAGAGATCACACTCCATTTGTTCCATTACGTGTTATTTCCTGGTCATCACAAAAACAAAAGGAAGGTAGGATACAGTCATCAATATTGTGATGATTAGTGTTTTAGCAGTATCTCAATGTTAATGTCAAATTAACAATTCTGGTATCATCTCACGTGAATCACAAGAATCACAGAAGGCCTAAATTATGGTAGTTGAATAGGAATTGAGCCCTGCCCCATTTGAATGTGAGTGCTCATTGAAACTTTTATAGCCAGTGTGCCATACTTCATTAAGACAAAAGAACTATGAGCAAAACAGAGGCAACTGTATAACAGGAAGCTACAGTAAGTACACTGCAAACTATCCTGAGAGTAATACGCATGTTTGTTGTTAGTCAAAGTGCACCCTCCAAATTCTCTTTGTATGGCTAGGACATCAGGTAGACTATTTTTGCCTTTCGTTCGGCAAGATTTTGCTAAGAGGCATGTTCAGAAACAAAGTGTGCTAGATTTTGATGTTTTCTTAGAAAAAGTGTATTTGAAAAAAAAACCTACAGGATATTGTTGATCCACATGTTGACTATTTTTCCACATAATCACTGTCCCGTTCAATGCACGTGGTGAGCAGTGGCACAAGCTTCTTCACGCTCCCCTTGAAGAACTCTCCCACCATCTCCTTCCCCACTTGAGAACCTTTCTGTACCTGCTTGTTGGTTGAAAATTTAATTCCATTCCTTCAAGGAGGTGAGAAGACGATATTTCGAAGGTGCCAAGTCAGGGTAATAAAAGGGGGGGGGGGGGGGGTATGGAAGGGGATGTTGTTCTAAACATCCCAAACAAATCAGTCCAAGAACCTCTTGGTGGCTAAGGCTGTAAGGTTGTGTGAGGATGGGTATCTACATCTACATCTACATGATTACTCTGCAATTCACATTTAAGTGCTTGGCAGAGGGTTCATCGAACCACAATCATACTCTCTCTCTCTATCATTCCACTCCCGAACAGCGCGCGGGAAAAACGAACACCTAAACCTTTCTGTTCGAACTCTTATTTCTCTTACTTTATTTTGATGATCATTCCAACCTATGTAGGTTGGGCTCAACAAAATATTTTTGCTTTCGGAAGAGAAAGTTGGTGACTGAAATTTCGTAAATAGATCTCGCCGCGACGAAAAACGTCTTTGCTTTAATGACTTCCATCCCAACTCGCGTATCATATCTGCCACATTCTCTCCCCTATTACGTGATAATACAAAACGAGCTGCCCTTTTTTGCACCCTTTCGATGTCCTTCGTCAATCCCACCTGGTAAGGATCCCACACCGCGCAGCAATATTCTAACAGAGGACGAACGAGTGTAGTGTAAGCTGTCTCTTTAGTGGACTTGTTGCATCTTCTAAGTGTCCTGCCAATGAAACGCAACCTTTGGCTCGCCTTCCCCACAATTTTATCTATGTGGTCTTTCCAACTGAAGTTGTTCGTAATTTTAACACCCAGGTACTTAGTTGAATTGACAGCCTTGAGAATTGTACTATTTATCGAGTAATCGAATTCCAACGGATTTCTTTTGGAACTCATGTGGATCACCTCACACTTTTCGTTATTTAGCGTCAACTGCCACCTGCCACACCATACAGCAATCTTTTCTAAATCGCTTTGCAACTGATACTGGTCTTCGGATGACCTTACTAGACGGTAAATTACAGCATCATCTGCGAACAACCTAAGAGAACTGCTCAGATTGTCACCCAGGTCATTTATATAGATCAGGAACAGCAGAGGTCCCAGGACGCTTCCCTGGGGAACACCTGATATCACTTCAGTTTTACTCGACGATTTGCCGTCTATTACTACGAACTGTGACCCTCCTGACAGGAAATCACGAATCCAGTCGCACAACTGAGACGATACCCCATAGGCTCGCAGCTTGATTAGAAGTCGCTAGTGAGGAACGGTGTCAAAAGCTTTCCGGAAATCTAGAAATACGGAATCAACTTGAGATCCCCTGTCGATAGCGGCCATTACTTTGTGCGAATAAAGAGCTAGCTGCGTTGCACAAGAATGATGTGTTCTGAAACCATGCTGATTACGTATCAATAGATTGTTCCCTTCGAGGTGATTCATAATGTTTGAATACAGTATATGCTCCAAAACCCTACTGCAAACCGACGTCAATGATATAGGTCTGTAGTTCGATGGATTACTCCTACTACCCTTCTTAAACACTGGTGCGACCTGCACAATTTTCCAATCTGTAGGTACAGATCTATTGGTGAGCGAGCGATTGTATATGATTGATAAGTAGGGAGCTATTGTATCAGCGTAATCTGAAAGGAACCTAATCGGTATACAATCTGGACCTGAAGACTTGCCCGTATCAAGCGATTTGAGTTGCTTCGCAACCCCTAAGGTATCTACTTCTAAGAAACTCATGCTAGCAGCTGTTTGTGTTTCAAGTTCTGGAACATTTCATTCGTCTTCCCTGGTGAAGGAATTCCGGAAAACTGCGTTCAATAACTCCGCTTTAGCGGCACAGTCGTCGGTAACAGTACCATCGGCACTGCACGGCGTCTTGCCGCTTGTGTACTTTACATACAACCAGAATTTCTTCGGATTTTCTACCAGATTCGAGACAATGTTTCGTTGTGGAACCTATTAAAGGCATCTTGCATTGAAGTCCGTGCCAAATTTCGCGCGTCTGTAAATTTTAGCCAATCTTCGGGATTTCGCGTTCTTCTGAACTTCCCATGCTTTTTCTGTTGCCTCTGCAACAGCGTTCAGACCTGTTTTGTGTACCATGGGGGACCAGTTCCATCTCTTACCAATTTATGAGGTATGAATCTCTCAATTGCCGTTGCTACTATATCTCTGAATTTGAGCCACATCTCGTCTACATTTGCATAGTCAGTTCGGAAGGAATGGAGATTATCTCTTAGGAAGGCTTCTAGTGACACTTTATCCGCTTTTTTAAATAAAATTATTTTGCGTTTGTTTCTGGTGGATTTGGAAGAAACGGTATTGAGCCTAGCTACAACGACCTTGTGATCACTAATCCCTACATCAGTCATGATGATCTCTATTAGCTCTGGATTGTTTGTGGCTAAGAGGTCAAGTGTGTTTTCGAAATCATTTACAATTCGCGTGGGTTCGTGGACTAACTGCTCGAAATAATTTTCGGAGAAAGCATTTAGGACAATCTCGGAAGATGTTTTCTGCCTACCACCGGTTTTGAATAAGTATTTTTGCCAACATTTCGAGGGAAGGTTGAAGTCCCCACCAACTATAACCATATGAGTGGGGTATTTATTTCTTACGAGACTCAAATTTTCTCTGAACTGTTCAGCAACTATATCATCAGAGTCTGGGGGTTGGTAGAAGGAGTCAATTATTAACTTAGTTCGTCTGTTAAGTATAACCTCCACCCATACCAATTCGCATGGAGTATCTACTTCGACTTCACTACAAGATAAACCACTACTGACAGACACAAACACTCCACCACCAATTCTGCCTAATCTATCTTTCCTGAACACCGTCTGAGACTTCGTAAAAATTTCTGCAGAACTTATTTCAGGCTTTAGCCAGCTTTCTGTACCTATAACGATTTCAGCTTCTGTGCTTTCTATTAGCGCTTGAAGCTCAGGGTCTTTCCCAGCACAACTACAACAATTTACAACTACAATTCCGAATGTTCCTTGATCCAAGCACGTCCTGTGTTTGCTATGCACCCTTTGAGATTGCAGCCCATCCCATACTTTCCTGAGGCCTTCTAACCTAAAAAACCGCCCAGTCCACGCCACACAGCCTCCGCTACCCGTGTAAAAAAATGGCTCTGAGCACTATGGGACTCAACATCTTTGGTCATAAGTCCCCTAGAACTTAGAACTACTTAAACCAAACTAACCTAAGGACATCACACACACCCATGCCCGAGGCAGGGTTCGAACCTACGACCATAGCAGTCCCGCGGTTCCGGACTGCAGAGCCAGAACCGCTACCCGTGTAGCCGCCATTGTAATGGAGCTAATACGCTCCTTTCATCAGCATTCCCATGCGTTTGTTCCGAATGCTCCTTTTAAGTTTTTTGGGGGGGGGGGGGGGGTCGGGGGCTGTCTCACAATACTGTTGTGCATTGACTGTCATTCCTGGGGCAGAAATTTGACCAAGTTAATGCCTTTTCAGTACCAAACCATCGAGGCCATAATTTTTTGCCCAAAATTGTGGTTTTGAATTTTTTGGGTGATGGGGAATTGGGGTGACACCATTATGACAATTGTCTTTTTGTCTTAAATGTGTAATGAGCCACCTATGCTGCGTCTCCAGTCACAATAGATCTCAGAAAATTTTCACCTTCCAATTCAAGTTGCTCAAGAAAATCACGGGAACCACTGACCCAATTTTTCTTATGCTGCTCTGACACGTCTTTTGAGATTCATCGTGTGCACAGTATCTGACATGTGAGAATTTCTATGAGTGTCCCCTATTAGAGAGTTCTGAAGAGTTGTGGAAACATCACAGAAATTTCAACCCTGTCAATGAGCAGTCATCACGAACAGTTTCCTCGATTTTTTGCACCAACTCATCAGTCAAAATGGAAGGCCTGCCACTCCTCTGTTCATCACAGACATTTAGTCTCCCTCCTCTAAACCCCATACACCACTTAAACACACAAGTTAAAAAAAGGTAGTCCCATTATGATCACAGGATACTCACTTTCTGAGCACGCCTTGTATTTCAGTTTCTGTCATCAGGAATATCCAATTAACTGGGTACAACAGTTTAGTTTATTGCAAACACACTCACTCATATGGCAACCATCTTTTTCTTTTTGCCTTTAATCCAGTCAACAGTTTATTATCAGATTTGGTGTTGTTAATATGGTAAGGTGACCAGGAATGGAATTTGTGTGTCTCAACTGTCTGCTTGTACTGTTCCACGTGATTTGTTGGCAAATTGCGTAACGGAGGCAGTACATTGGTACCAGCACAATATTCACCAAGTTAGTGATGGGAAACTGCCTCAAAGCCACAACCAGCCTCTCTGCCACACTGACCCTATTGGGCAGAATCGATCTGGGGTTGACTTGCCTGTCTGAATCTCGGAAACAATGCGCTAACAGGTGTGGCTGTCTGGGTGGGGTTTCACATGGCAGCCATCTAATAATAAATAAATGCATTTGGACAGTACTATACTAAGTTTTATAATAATGATAATAATAATAATAATTTTTGTCATTCATTAGGAGTTCTGGGTACTCACCATTCTGGAACTACACAAACATCACAGGCCATTGATAATATTTTCTTACTAATATCTCCTTTCTTGGTGCCAATATTGGAGCACTCTGTGTCTATTCTCTTGCATCCTAAAAACATGCTGTCTATATTGTTATGTTTGGTCTTCATGCACCAAGCCTTCTAAATGCCATCATTTCCTTACACTTCCATTTTTCACTCTGTCCTACAATGTTATGCCACTTATGAAATATAAAAATATCACCAGTATGCTAATTTACTCTTGATTTATTACAAAAATTTGATCCCAATCAAATGGAGACATAATCAAAATATTTACATTTCAAATGCATTTGTACTAACCAGGACAATATTTAATACTGAAGTCAGTGGTGGCTCATAACCACACATTTGAGGTATTTTGCAAGCAGCTCTTTTATGAACCCATCTTTACTGGAATGTCTTTTGCTTCTATTATTATGCAGTTGGCATTATTAATTATCATACACTGTATACCAAGTATCTGTTACACACATAAAAATGTAATTTAAAGTGTACTTTATGAATGATGCTGTGCTGTTTTCTTTTAGTCAGATGCTGTAACATCAAAATCTGAGCTATCTTGCCTCAAAGAAACAAAGAATAAAGGAAGATTAGATTTACAAGTTCCGCCACTGACAAGGTCTTTAGAGATGGAGCTCAAAATCTATTTTGACAAGATTAGAACATGTAATGGTGTGTGTTCTTTTCAGTTGAACCATCCTTAGCAATTTGAGGCAGCAACAGACACTAGAATCTGAATGACTGAGCACTGCGTCTCCAGAATACAATTGCAGCACTTTATACTCGGTAGTTTATTTGACTCTACTTTAACTAGTGGTCAATTACTGTACATTGAGAAAGCAGCCAGCAGAGATGAATTTATCTATGAAGTGGGGAAATCTAAATTCATAATAATGTTACCAATACTGGATATAATGTTTTGAACAATTTAATTTAATAGAGTATGCTGAACTGTGAACCAATTTACTTTGATAGAAAGGTTAATAAAATATTTATCTCGGATTTGCATATGATAGGAACACTATGTATTTCTTTTTTTCTGTGGTAGTAATGAATATGCAACAGAATGTGGAAAAGAAAACAACCTGCGCAAATATCCAGGCAGATCCTCATAAGATATCAAAGTGGTACGAAGTTTGGCAGCTTGTTTTAAGTGTTTAGCCATGTGAAATTCTGCTCTTTACAGCATGACAGTATCATTGAGTCACAACTGGTATCAGTCAACTTATACAATTAACTTGGTGTTCCATTTGTATGGATATAAAACGAAATGATCATACAAACTGAGGACTGTTTGAAACCCCAAGCACCCACTTCTAACGCCAAGGAGAGAGGGGTTCCCCTAGTGCAAAATTTAAACGCAGGGTGTATCATAATTGACATTTTCACAATCTTTAAATTTAGATAAATTTATTTAGGTGTCGCCAAGAACCAAAGGAACGGCAGCTAATATAGGAAGGTGGGAGGGAAAGGGGCACCAAATGATACGTCGCTTGTGGCCAGAAATGGAGGGGAGGGGGAGCCAAATGCTATGCTGTTTGCGTGGAAAAGTGTTCTCCTACCGTGCCTGCATAGACTCTGTTATAGAGAAAGCAAGTGGTATACTTGGTTTATTGGCGGGGCACTTAAGACAACGCTGTCTGTCTACAAAGGAGATAAATCGTATAAAATATTTGCGTGTTCCATTTTAGAATATTCTTCAAGTGAGTGATGCCGATGCCACATATGCCTCCTACAGGAAATGATGTACATTTACAAGGAAGGGTAAAATGTCTGATCCATCGGACAACAATTCCATGAAAGCGTAACGAACGAGATTACACTAACTGTCAGAGATCGGAAATTTGGCAGAACGCCTGTTTAAATATGTTAAATCGATCTTCAACTAAAACGTGAAACTGTATGATTTACATCTTCGTGACTGAAATGTCACAGTTCCATGTAGTATTTTTTAAAAATACAAATGCCTATTTTCCAAAGTTAATGTCCACTGTTGTCTTTCTCATTATTATTTGTTCCTTTAGTTAAAAAAATTAAGTGTCACAGTAAAAAGAGTATGTCCCTGTATAATTTGGTCAAACATGGTTGACACTCGGCACGATGCCTGATGGGAGCAACTGTAAATGGTAAATGCCTTTAAGGTCGCTCCTATCAGCCACCGCGCCGGAGTGTCAACTTTGTTTGCGCGTTTAATGCTTTGCTTCCAGTTAGACCAAACCTCTTTCAAAAACAACAACGAGTGGCGGAGATACATTGTGGTTTTACTACTATTCTAAATTTATCTTTCTTTCAGTTTTCATTGCAATTTTTGTGCAAGGTAAGGAGTAACATGCCGAAATTCAGGGTTTCTTTCCACAAATAAACGTCAAGGTTACTAATATTTACGGGTTCAACGTATTTTTCACTGATTGGTGTGACTGACAGGGTGGTCATTACTAAACTATTAGTCGTGGTTGCAAAAAATTAACAGAATTTTTTACAAAAAGTAGAAAAATAGGTAGAAGCCAACCTCAAGGAAGATCAGTCTGGATTCCAGAAAAATGTAGTCTCATAGAAGATAAGTTACGGAAAGGCAAATCTACGTTTATAGCACATGTAGACTCATAGAAAGCTTTTGACAATACTGACTGGAATAATCTTTCATAATTTTGAGGGTAGCTGGGGTAAAATGCAGGAAACGAAAGGTTGTTTACAACTTCACAAAAACTGGACAGCTCTTATAAAGAGTCGAGGGGCATGATAAGGAGGCAGTGGTTAAGAAGGGAGTATGAGACAGTTGTAGCCAATCGCGATGTTATTCAGTCTGCACATTGAGCAAGCAGTAAAGGAAACCAAAGAAAAATTTGGAGTAGGAATTAAAGTCCAGGGAGAAGAAATAAAAACTTTGAGGTTTACTAATGGCATTATAATTCTCTGAGAAACAGCAAAGGTGTTGGAACAGCAGTTGAACAGAATGGACCAGGCCTTGAAAGGAAGTTGTACGATGAAAATCAACAAAAGCAAAAAAAGTATAATGGAACATAGTCAAATTAAACTGGGTGATGGCGAGGGAATTCGATTAGGGAACAAGACACTTAAAGTAGTGGATGAGTTTTGCTATTATGGCAACAAAATAACTGATGGTGGCCGAAATAAGAGAGGATATAAAATACTGACCGGCAATGGCAAGAAAAGCATTTCTGAAGGAGAGAATTTTGTTGACATCGAATATAGATTTAAGTGTCAGGACGTCTTTCCTGAAAATATTTGTAAGAAGTGTAGCCATGCATGGAAGTGAAACTTGGATGATAATCAGCGTAGACAAGAAGAGAATAGAAGGTTTAATAGGAAAATCTCTTACTAGCTTGCTGTATAGGCCTAAATGAACAACCTTATGGTAAGTTGTACATTTAGTTAAAGTGGGGAAGGAAGGTCGTTTAGAAGGTTAGGACTGTTGTTATTGTGCCTGAAGATTAATTACAGAGCACATTCTGTTGTGGTTGTTCTATTTATCTATTTCCTGCAACGACGACAGCTGCAGAACTACGCTTGTCATCATTGCAAATACAGCAGACTGCTGTGCCTCACTCATTTCCAAGGATTATCAATGATGCGAACATGATATATTGCAATAGTGTCAATATATATTGAATCTTTTTGAAATAGCATTTTGTTTAGTTGGTTAAGTATCAGAATCTGAAATGAATGTCGGTATCACATAGAATCACTTACTAATGACTAATCTTTTGCATGATGTAGAGTCAGTATGCGATATAATAAATTCCTGTTGTAACTCCAAGTAATCGGAATACTGATTCAGTAGACGTTGGCACTGAATCGAGATTTAAGATTTCATCTAGTCGGGAGTTTGACAACTACAGTAGAGCAGATGTATAGTTTATTCGTAACACACACATTCACTGAACTCCCGCAACTTCTCTGCAAAATATGTGAGCAGTCAGTGAATTACAAAAAGAAATATGAGTATTTCATTTCTCAGCATATCAGTCCAACTGAAGGCTACTGGGAAGAAGATTCCTTTGCTAACCATGGCAACTGCAACACTGAGTCAACAATCACAATTGGCTTTTCACATACGTAAAGAAATTATTGATGTTGGAATTCCTTTGTGGAAATTGCAGACATTAAGACAGTTCTTCAAAATACTTCAAAAAGTATTCAGACAGATCAGTATCCAGTGAGACATGTTGGCGACAATGTTGCTGAAATGAATGTTGCAATGAAGTATTAATCATAAAGAGGAATAAAGAAACAATCTGGATTTCCGTTGATGAGTCAACTGATCCTGTGGTCACTTTTATTGCCAGTTTCATTGCTGGACCATTAGATCCTTCAGAAAAGCATTCTTGCTTACAACTGTATTCTGGAAAAAGTTAACAATTCTGCTATTGCACAGTTATTTACAAATTCATTACTGTTACTTGGCCTGAACAAATTCAAAATGACAGTATATTGCTGTTCACTTCAGATGCTACCTGTACTATACAAGAGAAAGACTGGGTAAAACGTAAAAGTGCTACTCCCAACCGTGATTCATGTGACTTGTGTAGCACATACTTCTCACAGAGTGTAACAAGAGATATGAAACTTGTTTGAACCTGATGTCAACTAAGTAACTACTACACATGTCCCGATTTGGCTGGGACAGTTCTGATTTTTGGAGTCCAGTCTCCTTGTCCCCAATGTGCTCTTCTGGGATGCCTCAATGTTCCAGTTTTTAGAAATCAAATCAAATTCTCAGTCATATGAGGTTTCAACACACGGATTTTTATATTTTTTGCAAGTATCTATACTTTATTTTGATATAATGTCCCTAATATAACATACCATGATACACCTGTGTTATGAAATACCTTCACACAGTCTACTTGATGATGCGTTCAAGTTCGAGATCTTTGGTAAGACTTGCACTCAAGTTAGCATTACTGAGCTGGATGTGGTTAGCGATAACCCTAAGGCTTTCACGTGTATTTTGTTAGCATGAATACTGTAGGACTTACCATGCAGCGGCATTGAAGGCTGTATGTTACAGTTTTAGACGCTGGAGACTTCACGATTTAAGAATCAATACAACAAAAAAACCTAAAGCCAGATTCATGTTTAACGTTATAAGAAGTGCTGTAATCAAACTTGAATGTGAGGGGTGTTATAAACGATTTTAAGTTCACTGAAACCCTGTGTGAATTTTACGATATCATGGCTCTAACCATTGAACAGTGGACATTTCATTGCAGCAATTTGTCACATCTCAGCAAATACATAAATGGAACATAGAAAAACTTGCAGTGATATGTGATGTTTCAGCGATTCACATTCAGACATACACCTTATGAAAATATTTCTAAGACTGGGGAATTTGTGTTATATATTCCCAGTACAACTGCAGCATTCAAGTGTCTATTTTCTTTGCTGAATAAGATACAGAGATCAAAACTCAAATGAAAGTGGAGACTTTGAAAGCAATAATGATGGTGAAAGTTAATTTTAAATACAGCTGTTGGTTGTTCAGCTACTTCTTAAACTTAAAAGGAAGCATGTATCCACCAAACGAAATTCGTTCATTGCAGTGGCAGAATGAATAACTGTGTGTTAAAATCCGTGTGTAGTTACCTAAGTAAGAGTTTCTCCTTGTAACTAATGTTTAGGATTAAAGTGGATTATAATTATATGTTGTTGTTGTTGTTGTCTTCAGTCCTGAGACTGGTTTGATGCAGCTCTCCATGCTACTCTATCCTGTGCAGGCTTCTTCATCTCCCAGTACTTACTGCAACCTACATCCTTATGAATCTGCTTAGTGTATTCATCTCTTGGTCTCCCTCTACGATTTTTACCCTCCACGGTTCCCTCCAATGCTAAATTTGTGATCCCTTGATGCCTCAGAACATGTCCTACCGACTGGTCCCTTCTTCTTGTCAAGTTGTGCCACAAACTCCTCTTCTCCCCAATTCTATTCAATACCTCCTCATTAGTTATGTGATCTACCCACCTAATCATCTAATCTTCAGCATTCTTCTGTAGCACCACATTTCGAAAGCTTCTATTCTCTTCTTGTCCAAACTATTTATAGTCCATGTATCACTTCCATACATGGGTACACTCCATACAAATACTTTCAGAAACGTCTTCCTCACACTTAAATCTATATTCGATGTTAACAAATTTCTCTTCTTCAGAAACGCTTTCCTTGCCATTGCCAGTCTACATTTTATATTCTCTCTACTTCGACCATCATCAGTTATTTTGCTCCCCAAATAGCAAAACTCCTTTACCACTTTAAGTGCCTCATTTCCTAATCTAATTCCCTCAGCATCACCCGACTTAATTCGACTACATTCCATTATCCTCGTTTTGCTTTTCTTGATGTTCATCTTATATCCTCCTTTCAAGACACTGTCCATTCTGTTCAACTGCTCTTCCAAGTCCTTTGCTGTCTCTGACAGAGTATAATGTCATCGGAGAACCTCAACGTTTTTATTTCTTCTCCATGGACTTTAATACCTACTCCGAATTTTTCTTTTGTTTCCTTTATGCTTGCTCAATATACAGATTGAATAACATCGGGGACAGGCTACAACCCTGTCTCACTCCCTTCCCAACCGCTGCTTCCCTTTCATGCCCCTCAACTCTTATAACTGCCATCTGGTTTCTGTGCTAATTGTCAACAGCCTTTCGTTCCCTGTATTTTGCCCCTGCCACCTTTAGAATTTGAAAGAGAGTATTCCAGTCAACATTGTCAAAAGCTTTCTCTAAGTCTACAAATGCTAGAAACATAGGTTTGCCTTTCCATAATCTATTTTCTAAGATAAGTCGTGGGGTCAGTATTGCCTCACGTGATCCACCATTTCTGCTGAATCCAAACTGATCCTCGGCGAGGTCGGCTTCTACCAGTTTTTCCATTTGTCTGTAAAGAATTCGCGTTAGTATTTTGCAGCTGTGACTTATTAAACTGATAGTTCGGTAATTTTCACATCTGTCAACACCTGCTTTCTTTGGGATTGGAATTATTATATTCTTCTTGATGTCTGTGGGTATTTCGCCTGTCTCATACATCTTGCTCACCAGATCGTAGAGTTTTGTCAGGCCTGGCTCTCCCAAGGCCGTCAGTAGTTCTAATGGAATGTTGTCTACTCCCTGGGCCTTGTTTCGACTTAGGTCTTTTAGTGCTCTGTCAAACTCTTCACGCAGTATCGTATCTCCCATTTCATCTTCATCTGCATCCTCTTCCATTTCCATAATATTGTCCTCAAGAACATCGCCCCTGTATAGACCCTCTATATAATCCTTCCACCTTTCTGCTTTCCCTTCTTTGCTTAGAACTGGGTTTCCATCTGAGCTCTTGATATTCATACAAGTGGCTCTCTTTTCTCCAAAGGTCTCTTTAATTTTGCTGTAGGCAGTATCCATCTCACCCCTGCTGAGATAAGCCTCTACATCCTTACATTTGTCCTCTAGCCATCCATGCTTAGCCATTTTGCACTTCCTGTCGATCTCATTTTTGAGACGTTTGTATTCCTTTTTGCCTGCTTCATTTACTGCCTTTTTTAATATTTTCACCTTTCATGAATTAAATTCAATATTTCTTCTATTACCCAAGGATTTCTACTCGCCTGATAATTATATAGCAACTGTGAATATGCCTACATTTTAGTTTATGTTTGTTATGCTATCATTTGGTGCATGCTATTAATTTCGTTATAAGCTTTAATTACACATAACAATTGCAGAACATTGTTGCATTCTAAGCAATGAGCAATTATAAAATAGACCCCAGCTTCAACTCCCAGAAATACGGTCAACTTTTGTCAACAAATTGATTTCCTGTACGCAGACCTTTTTGAAAGCCCCACCAAATACTTGGACATTTAAAGAGAATTTGCACCTGGTAGACCTACGGGAATTCCAGGAAGGTGCATACTGAGAATGACACTCAAATTGATCGCTGAACAAGATTGACAATATTTTCTGGTGGCATTGCGGAGTACATACGCAACAGGCTATAACACTCAAAGACAAGAATGAATTGATTCTAACCACACTCCAAATATACAAAATACTTCAAAGAACACATCTAGGAAAGACGATAATTGCACACAACAGATTAATGCTTGGAGACAGGCTAGCAACAATGGAACTCTGTAGTCATCTGACAGCATGATCAGCTGTACTTTGGCAGACTGAAAAGGAGAGCATGACTGAACTGTTTCTTCGCCAAACTCTTATGACTGGTTGTTGTAACTGGTTGCTTCTGGAGGATAACTGGGCTGTTTCTTGCAAATAAAAGGGTAATTTGGTATCTCCTTAATTAATCCAATATTGACAGAGCTACTGGGGAGTCCTAAGGTCCTGCCCATAATAGTAGTGATAGCTGTGGTCAGTATCTTATTGTTTCGAAAGCTGTGGGACTTCCTTGGCCTTCTCTTATGACAGTGACTGATTCTGGAATTTGGTGTCATCTTCTGTGTCTTGTAACTGTTGGCTGTCCTCTATTATGTTTTCTGTTTATAACTCAGATTGCAGCATGTCGTTTTTATGTGAAATCATTGTTGACTGATTATGCAGTGGTAACTCAGCTAACCAAAGTGTCCAATAGAGAGGGCAGTTCGCTGATTCAAAGAGCCAGATCTCTCTAAAGAGTGGATGATGTACGATTAAAAAAAAATGAATGGTAGGTCATCTGATTTCAAAATGCATCTCTGGTGCCTATAATGGGTGGGACGAAAATTTTGCACTAGGCTGCTGCAGCGGCGCCCCACCCTACATCTACAAGAAAACGTTTCCCAGGCTACAAAAAATCTGTTATAAACCACGTGCAAAAGTGGATTTGCATACCATATTAGTGCTTGAAGCTCTTCTCATCCATGAAAACCGAAAATAAAGACAGGTACTGTTTAATTTTTCAGTTTATTGGCTGTCAGGCAGTACCCATTCACCCATCTCAACAGTAGTACTAATTAGGACGATATGAAAGTAAGCACAACACTCAGTCTCCGAGAGGAAAAAGAAAATCTTCAATTCAATTGGGAATCAAACCTGGGTCCCTTCGCTTTACCTTTCGTCACATTCACTGCGCACCTAGCGAGGCAAACGAGACATATGTGCTTCAGTACGATACATTAAGGCGGAAAACACTAGCAGCATCGCGTTTTCGTGCTTGATTTCGGAAGAATATATCAAATTTCATAAGCTCAATAAATGGTTACATACTTTTGAGTGAGTTGCTACTTCTTAGCTTTTAACTTAGCATCACACTCGGAATGTGTTGCCAGCGATTAAAAAGCTGCTGACTTCACCCAAAGTGCAGTCAGAGTGTATCGCAGAGTGATCCAGACATCATTCCCCTCACAACAGCTCAGGCTCCCCACCACTTTCACCGATTAGACCATCTTACTAGCTCACTGCTCTCCACTGTAAAGGGACACCACCCTCTAGAGTTACTTTTCCTCGGCAGAAGTAGTCGATACCAAAAATATTTTTTTCGAATTTTGGATAGGTTAACATTATCTCAGCTGATTTTCTAAAAGATTTTCATATGATTTTGTACAGGATGTATTATATTTCAAGCTAAAATCCACAAAAAGAAATTACTTTATTTTCTTTATTACAATCGATATTGGCAGAGCTACTGGATAGTCATTAGGACCTGCCATAATGGTAGTGATAGTTGTGATCAGTATCTTACTGTCTCAGAAGCTGTGGGAATTCTTTGGACTTCTCTGGTGACAGTGACTGATATGAACTCGCTCTGAATGTACAGTTGGAATTATTATTTAGAAACATTTGAAATTACGAAATACATGGCACACTTAAAATTTCTATTATTAATTACTCAATTTAGTGCAATTCATTAAATTTATTCCTGGATTCGTTTGTAAAATAATAATTGAAATTAACAGAAATTCATTTGTCAAGAGATTTTGTAAGCCCTTTGGAATATTGTTGTTGCTGCAGAGTGAAGCAGTGGTGGACTTGCCTCTGATGTGATCGGACATGTTTTTATTTTTCGTAAGAATGGTGTAATCTTCGGCTTTGTTGAAGTGGAAATTGTAAAGACAATGTGATACAGAAAAATTGAGAGAATAAAATTCTGAGTAAAAAAAAAAAAAAAAATACACTGCAGGCTTACTTCAGCATTATTTTGTCAATTGGAACCATGAGAACGTATAATGTCAAATATTTCAGCTTAAAGAATTAGCCCCTAGACGTGAAGAAGTGGAGCCAATGGCGAGAAAAGAAGATAAGTAAAACGTCCCTTATTGGAGAAACAGCTGCAACATCTTGGCTGTAAAACTCAACAAAAAGAGCATCGTCTGAACATGGAAGAAATATTGGGTACCAGTGATGTAATCAAAGGAAGAACGACTGTGGAAACCAGCACAAAACTTGGAAATAATAAAGTAAGTCCATCAAATAGTTATAGTGACAAACGTGATTCTGCAAACAATGTCATTCAGAAACATATGAGTCCAGATAATAATTACAAACAACAACAGCCGTGCACTGTAAATTTTTCGCGCGTGTCGCATCCTAAACAAAGAAATGTGATTAAAAAATCAGTCGACTGGCCTCAAGTGTCCAAAAAAGAACAAAAAGTGTTAATTTTTGCGGATAATCATGGACGTCAGATAGCAGAAAAGGTAGCAGATACACAAACTAACGCAGGTGTCCAAGCCTTTGTCAAACCAGGAGCAGGCATTGCAGAAGTGACAAAAACAGTGGTAATATTGTGTGAAAACCTTAACCCAAAAGACTGTGTGGTAATCTGTGCAGGTGCAAATGATGTTGCCAGAGATAAAGGTAGTGAACTCACCACTGTTCTTGAAAGTGTGCTAGCCAAATTAGGCAACACAAATGTAACTGTTGTAAGTCAACCACACAGATAAGACCTACCTTCTTGGTCACATGTTAATAAATTAATAGAAAGAGTAAACAAAGAGATAGATGCTGTGCGCAAAAAGTTTCTGTATGTGAACTTAATAAATGTAAGCATGTTAGACTGGTCCATGCATACCAGCCATGGCCTTCATTTAAATCACAGTGGGAAACAATTTTTGGTTGAAGAAATCTGTCGCCTAGCAAATTTGAGTCACACTAGGCATAATATTGAAGCAGTCCAAGCACTTTAGACAAATGGTCATAAAGAAAGATGCGATGTCTTATAAAAAGGGCGAAAGACATTTTTTAGGGAAGTAGACTGTATCACAAAAAAATGTGATGCAGAATTAAATTGCAAATGCACACTGAAGATTGTACACCAGAATGTACAGTCATTAACAAACAAAGTTGAAGAAATAAATGTACTCCTCAATAGTGAATGGAAAGATGTTTCAGTGTTATGTTTCTGTGAGCATTGGTTACAAAATGAGTATTTTCATTACTTAAAAATGTTGCATTTTAACCTTGCAAACTGCTTTTGTAGAATGGAGTCAAATATGATGGAACTTGTATATATGTAAAAGAAAATGTAGCATCTGTTTGCAAACTTTGAAATCTCAGCTGTTGAGTTAATGTCTGAAAAAAACTATTATTTAATGTGTGTATAGATCTCGTGTTAGCAACATAAGTGTCTTTTTTTTCCAAAAAATTGGACCTTGCAAACTTAAGACAACTGGGAAAACAGTGGTACTATGTGGTGATTTTAATATTGATTTTCTGTGCCATAGCCCTCACAGGGAAACGTTTTTAAATATTATAAAAGCCTGCAATCTTTGTGTGACTGTTAATTCTCCGGCACACGTAACAAAAACTAGTGTCACTTTCCTTGATCAGGTATCTGTAAACATGGACAGGTGTACATCAGAAAACTCGGCTGTAGTGACCACCTTTCAAAATTACTGACCATACCTGTAAATCACATTCGACCAGTATAGAAAATGTTATCCATAAAAGGATTTATAGTAGGAAAAATATGGAATACTTCCAGTTCCTAATCAGTAAACAACCTTGGAGAGAAGTATGATACCTCTATTACCAACGAAAAGGTGGAAAACTTTTTGAACATTTTCAAGCATAACTTTGACATAGCTTTTCCACAAAGGAAAGTGATTTACAAAAGCACAGATAGATTCAAAAACTGGATTACAATATGCATTAAAGTATCTTGTAAAAGGAAGTGGGAACTTTTCCTGCAGTCAAAAACTCACAGGAGTCTAGAATTTATTAATTATTTTTAAAAAAATACAAGCTAGTTTTAAGACATGCCATAAAAGCGGCAAAAATTAAGAAAAATGACAAATATATTATGAAGTAATCCAATAAAACTAAGTCCATGTAGATAGCTGTGCAGGATCTTATGGGGAAGAAGACAACTCACAAAAATATTGTGATATCACATGATGGCAAGAATGTCACTGACCCTAAGGCAGTTGCAAACAGTTTCAATTCTTATTATTCAATTGTTGCTGGAAAATTAGTAAAGGAAAAATTTGGAAATCCACCTAATACAACATTGAAAGGACTTTCATCTATTGAAATAAATAATATATCCATGTACCTCAGTCCAGTAAGCCCAACAGAGCCCCTAAATACCATTAATTCACTGAAGAGTAAGTATTCATCTGGTATTGATGATATTCCAGATTATGTTATAAAAATAACAGCAAGACAAATACTTTCGCCTTTATTGGTCATATGCAATTCATCCTTTTCATCTGGAGTCTTCTCTTAGCAACTGAAAATGGCAAAAGTAATACCCCTATATGAAAAAGGTGATCATAAATGTATGGCTAACTATAGGCTTGTATCTCTATTGTCAGGGTTTTCGAAAATTATTGAAAAAGTTTTCCTTTCAAAACTAATTACATTCTTCGACAAGAATAATATTATTTCTGGATGTCAACATGGCTTCAGACCACAGCGACCAGCTAAAACAGCCACTTTCAATCTGATAAACCATGTCTTAAATGCAGTGGACAACCACAGAAATATCTCAGGTTTATTCTTGGACCTAACAAAAGCTTGTGATGTGATTGATCATTCTGTACTCCTGAGGAAGCTTGACTGGTATGGTGTAAGAGGTGTGACAAATCAGTGGATTAAACCATATTTGGAATATCGCTCTCAGATAACTGAAATTAAGTACATGGAAGGAAATGAACTTCAGGTACACATTTCAGAATCATGGGGACTAAGTCATGGTGTTCCACAGGGCTCCATTTTAGGTCACTTTCTTTTTTGGTCTACATTAATGATTTCCCATCCCACATTAGGGATTCTGAACCAGTACTGTTTGCAGATGACACCAGTCTATTGATTGAAGGGAATAAAGAAGAAAATCTTACTGCATCTGCAAAAGATAGTACAAAAGGAGTGTCTGAATGGTTTACCAGAAACAGGCTAATAGTTAATCCCCAAAAAACAGTACTCATGAATTTCCACATTGATCAAAATAAAAATCCGGCACAACATTTAATATGTATAGACAACCAAACATTGGTGCTGTAAATTTCGTGGGATTCATATCCAGGAAAATCTCATATCACATCCCTAAATTCAAAACTAGCAAAAATGGGCTATGTAGTAAGAATTCTCTCCAACAATACTAGTGCAGAAACACTTAGGGCTGTATACTTAGCTTGTGTACAGTCAGGACTGAAGTATGGTATCATTTTCTGGGGAAATGTACACCAGTCCATAACAATTTTCAGGAAACAAAAGGCAATTATAAGAATAATGTGTAGGAGTAATTTCACTACATAAAGGAAAACACTTGAGTGGATTTTATACTGTGTTTGACCACTTTTATTGTGCCGCACAAACACAATACATACATACGTTAACTCGGGAAGTGAACACTGGTTGTTTTCTCCAAAGAACCTCGCTCGCAAAGAGAATATTTTAGTGTCCTGTCGACTATCGACTTGTCACTCCCACAAAGGAAATAAGCGAGCAGCAGAAAACCATGCGATAAAAGAAAAAAAAAAGAAGCAATCCCCAAAACAAAGCAAACTGTAGTACACAAAGCATTTGGTAGTGGCTAATGCACAACTGTTTGCTACGGTTGGCAGTGGTAGTTCAAGACTGACCTCTACCAGTATCTTACGCAACTACAGTTCAGAACAGTGCCCGTAATACCTGCATGCACAACTTTCATTTACAAAGCAGTTAGACTATGTACTGAACTGATTACTGTGATGACATAAGCCGTTTTCTACCTTTCTTTCGATGAGCTGTGACAGATATTCTTACTCTGTCTTTAATGAAAGCCACGGCAAACGAATAAATGTGCGAGTTCTAGCGTAAATTTTAATTATAAGAGAAGTTTTTCAGACCGCCCTGATCGAGCCTGGCAGTGACTATATGTTTGACATCGTATTCTCGTAAATCACTGAGTAGACCTAAAAGTGAGCGAATACATTTTTTGAATCCTTTCTGAAAAGGTTACAAATGTCTTGATGATCCAATGACCATGCTCTCACAGCATTTGTTGAATTTGCACAGACATTGTTCTTGTGCTTTGAATCGATTTCCGAATCCACATGCCATATGTTTATTGCTTTCAAACGTCCTTGATTTGAGGACATGGAAAGTATTATCAACCAGCTATATGAAGTCACTAACGTGTCTTTCTTCTGGCACTAAATACCGAACCACCTGAGAAGTTGTGTGAGATAGCAATTCAGCTATAAACGCACTCTGTGTCTGCCTCTGCTCTTAACGGTGATGTGTTGCTGAGTTAACTTTGGGCACATTTCACCTCGCCACTGTCTAAAGGAAAAGGTCTCTCGAACACAGACTTCGTCACTGCCTTTTATTCTACGATAATGCCTTCCTCCAGCAAATGATTCCGTAGCAGATTCGGAAAATGTGGGGCAACTACACACGTTTCCGTGTGTTGCTAGGATGAGGCAGACAACTAATTACATGTGTCACACCAAGCTCGTTGCAAACGGAAATGTGTTTTGTCCCCATGTCTGCTACCCAAAATGCTACCTTATACTAATTACTGGTTAAGCTGACAATAAAAAAAAGTGAATTAGTCGTGTGTACTGGAACAAGGGCGGTATGGCCTCAGTTTACATTGTTGCCAGATGTATCCAAGATGGCGACGATGACGTCATCCAAGATGGCAGCATGTAGACTTGGCACCAGTGCATGACATCATCCAGGACTGCGGTCATGACGTCTTTCAATATGGCTGATTTTGATGGCAAGTTTGAATTTTGGTGGAAAGATAGGTCAGTTGGGCTACCTCCATTAACCTAACCCCCTCCCCCAGAAAAATGGTGGGGATTTCAAATTCCAATAGGATAATGCATCACACCACTGTTATCTCTACTAAGCTAAGAAAATCGCAATAAAATAGGTCACTTGGGCTACCCCCGCCAACCTAAGTCACCCTACTGCCACTTCTTCCTATAAACTGGCGCCAAGTTTGAATTAAGGCAGTAAACAAAGGTTAATTTGCTTATCTCTACTAAGCTAAGAAAATCGCGGAAAGATAGCTCACTTGGCCTACACCCACCAACCACAGTCACCCAACAACCACTTCCTCCTAGAAACTGGCGCCAAGTTTGAATTTTGGTGCTAAAGAAGGGTCACTTGGGCTTTCTCTACCAACGTAAGAAAATCGCAGGAAGATAGGTCACTTGGGCTACCCCCACTAACCTAAGTCACCCGATCGCCCCCTCTTCCTAGGAACTAGTGCCAAGTTTGAATTCTGTTGGTAAAGGAAGGTCACTTGGGGTTTCTCTACCACCCTAACAAAATTGTGGGAAACAATGCTCACCTCCACTAACCTAAGTCACCCGACCGCCACCTCTTCCTAGGGATTGGTGGGAATTGGACTCAGCCTGCACTGTCTGCTGGAGAGAGGGAGGAGTGTACGTTATTTATTTTGGAACAGTTCATTTATGGATGGAATATATTCACCGCAGTGATACAGAACACACGCTCTGACAGCATACAGACCTGCAAACTGCTCCTAAGTAACTCATATATAATGCTCTACGCATACGCTTGCCAATTGTAAACTGCCGAAATAACGCATTGCACAGCTGACAGACATACAAACCACTCGTAAATAATGCTATACATTTACTGCCAGAGAGCCAAACAACTCGTAAATTGTCAAAATAATAATCCATCTAAAATACTCTGCAAATATGCTTGCTAATCGTGAAATATCTAAATCATGCACCAGTCTTTGTTTAATCAATTAGAGACAGCACCACCATCCAGTGTGTTCGCCAGCAGGTCCGCACTCCAACTGACCTAGTACACACAACAACCAGCAGAGGACACTGTCGTCCAAGATGGCAACCATGACATCAGCTGATGATGCAAGTACAATTATCCAAGATGGCCTCAAACAGTGTGTTCACCACAAGGTCTTGGACCTAGTACTCAGTATCACCACCAGAGAGCACTGTCGTCCATTTCATGATGTAACCCAAGATTTGGGGGTAAATGGCGAGAAAACGACTCTGCCTGTGCTGAATATGAGTTTTTATTTTGCAGGCAGTGTCTCCACCATGAGATCTAGACTCCAACTGATCTAGTACAGAGGGTGCTGTCATCCCTCCTGTGACATAATCCAAGATGGTGGTCTGTAGGGGGAAAATGGCGCGAAAATGACTCAGCCTGTGCTGGGCTGCTGGGGAGAGTAAGGAAGGAGTGCACTCTTTTTATTTTGGGACATTTTATTTAGGGATCGAGTGTATTTATCACACTGACACAAAACACTCGCCCTGATGTGCTTGGGGTCACAATACACAGTCTGCAGACAAGCAAACAACTCCTACTTTACCGAAATAATTTCAGTACAGACACGCAGACTCCTCCTAAATAATGCAGCACAGTGATATGTAGACACGGTCAGTAATCATAAACTGTCCAAATAACGCATAGCACAGCCTAGAGACCCGCTCACAAAATAATGCAATCAACACACACAAGCACCATCTTCCACCTCCTGTCCACTAGAGCCGGCCTTGGTGGCCGAGCAGTTCTAGGCGCTTCAGTCTGGAACTACATGACTGCTATGGTCACAGGTTCGAATCCTGCCGCGGGCATGGATGTATGTGATGTCCTTAGGTTAGTTAGGTTTAAGTAGTTCTATGTTCTAGGGGACTGATGACCTCAGATGTTAAGTCCCATAGTGATCAGAGCCATTTTAACCATTTCTTTTGTCCACTAGAGCACACAGGAGGTTAGCGGCAAGCCCCGCCAAGTGATGCGGCCATCAGCTGTCAAACTACACACATGTGCCCTCAGGCATGAAGCGGCGACATCCCTTTCATACTTGACACCAGAGAAAGTTCTATCGAAATACATGTTCACCTAGACACAGGTGCTGGTGTGACTGGCCAGGGATGTGCGCACTGTCAGAGTCGCAAGCTGCCACCGGACGCATGTGAAAGTTGGATCTATTTTCAAGTATACAGCCATTGTTATACTGACATCACATAACTCCAAGGCGCAGCCCCCATATGTGAGACACCTCCGGGCAGCACGTGTCTTTACCGTTGGTGACAGAGTAGCTACAAACCTTTGCAAATGCATCTAACAATGTTCTCAATCTTATACTCATGTCACATGACTATGTAAAAAACAAGAACTGAGTTAATGCAGTCTTCCTCGTGGACCTAACGTGGTACCCACTCCATCGTGTGTTAACCTTACTGCTCTCAACATATGCAAATATTCTCACCACTATGTAGAGTCTCCAATGTCCCAGCACAAAGGATGTGATCGAATTTACCCGCCGAATTACTGTTGTCGTAGGCATCGAAGCACCATCCACCTTTTCTTTCTTTCTGAAGACGGGACTTTCAGCTGTAAAATTGTTTTGCACAGATCGTTAAATTGCATCTCGGGGTGCACTCAGCCTCGTGACACCAATTGAGGAGCTACTCGACAGAATAGTAGTGGCTCCGGTCAAAGACAACCATCACAGTGACCGGGAGAGCGATGTGCTGACCACACGCCCCTCCTATCCTCATCCTCAACTGAGGATGATACGGCGGTCGGATGGTCCCGATGGGCCACTTGCGGCCTGAAGACGGAGTGGTTAAATTGCATTGACAGTTAAACCCCGTAAAGTTGTTTATAGATCATTAAATACATACCACACTCACAAGGATATTGGAAGCCTGGAACATATCTACCTGTGTAACTACAATTAAATATCACGATTGCTGCTACAGTCTGTCAGCGACTGATGTACAGGTAATGTCTCCTCTTGACAGCTGTGCTTCTGGAACCAATTTCAGTATCTGTAGCGCACATAATTTTCCACGTAAAAAACCTCTCTCATACCCCGCGGTTATCGATGTGCTGAATCTATACGTACGTCACGATAGCACACACAGTCATCCTCTGTAGTCATTCCACAACATAAACCACAATAACTTTACAATGCAATACGTAAATATTTTACAGAACATAAGCCACAGTAACTTTACGATGCAATATATAAACATTTTACTCAAACAGTGCAGTTATCTTTTGTATCTGTACAGCACCCAAAAAAATTATGACGTACCTACACTCACATCGGCTATATGTCACGATGCTCCTCAGTCCTAGGGAAGCTCCGTCGACCTCTTCTGTCTTTCTACAGACGAGACTTTCAGCGGTAATAAACTATTTTACACTGATCGCCATATTGCAGCGACAACTAAACCTCGCAAAGTGCCATACATATCGTCAAATACGGAAATACTCTTACTTAATTACACTGCTCTCCCACTGATGACAGGAGCTTGAATACAAGAACACAAGTATTTTCGCACGGTTTACCATAATATTATATCGTTTTCGCGGTACTCCTCGATATCAACCACACAGCAGTAGCCTCCCGATCGCTCACACAACATAATCCTCAAGATATAGACTGGAAATTATTTCTCTACAAATCCGAAACTTAAGCTAGGTGGAGCGTGCTCTAGACCACTGAGTAACTAGAAAGAAACAGATGAAAAACGATATTTCCACCCACGAATACCGATTTCGCTGATGTAACAGATTCCAAATCATCCCTATAATTTACAAGCCAACTAAGTGTTTCTCATGTCTAGAGAACAAGCAAATGTCTCTTTCACCTGCAAGATGCACACCCCACAATCGATCTTCACTCAGCTAAATAAAGGCGCGAAATCTGCAGAAGTAATCAACCAAACAATTTACATGGGAGGTAATAGCAGTCCAACGCAAACACACCTCCATATTCAATCTCGAATTTCCACTTGATCACGAAAGCTATCCAACACTTACTAAGTATTAGTTCGCTATTCGATCGTCTAGAGGATGGTAAAGTTAACTCAGATACATTCCTACAGTCCGACAGGCCTTTGCATTCAGACAGATGTTGCTGTTAACGGGAAACGTGAATCATTCCCACCACAAGCCATGCATACACAGAATCATTGTAGAAAACCGTCACATATATATTTTATCATTATACTTACAGTTAAATGTAACGATCGCAGTCTCAATTGAACGACATTCGAAATGAATGGAGTATTGGAAACACACCCTGCTGAAGACTGTGACTCTGGAAACGGAAATATATGTACCTTCCTTGTGACTGGACATAGTCATTTCCTTTACACAAACACATACTTTATAAACCTGATGCTCAAATGCGAACATATCGTGCATTCCCTACTACTAAGTATAATACTTTGTCAATAGATGATTGCCTATGATACAAAATAATACTGACCGAAAATCAACGATGGGTGTGCATGTCTCTTAGATTTCTTCCTGCGAGTGCTGCCACTGTGTCTTAGAAAGAGAGATGTAATTGGCCAAATGATAAAAAACCCTATCGCAACAACTACTGCATGTTACTGTCACAAGCGATCTTGGTTCTACAAGTGCACACAAGCATACAACATTACCTCTGAATGAGTTGTTTTTTTTCAGACAAATACTGTGACAGTGATCCAGACCAACACGTAGCCCACGATGCAACCTCGTGATAAAATTTCCACATTTTGAAGTTGATTCAGCTAAGGAACGTAGTATGTAAGCGGTATTTGCCACTCTCTCAAACAGATAATTCTATAATATTTCTAGTGCATTCTGTCTCAAGACCATATCACTGGTTCTGCGATATATTCACTGTGTTATAGGCGATGACTGATTGAGAAGGCACACAAACAGTAGTAGTAGATGATGTGCCGATTGAGGTCATAAGAAAATGCACACTAGCTTCTCAGATCTCTAGTGTTAAGGTATTCACTAGAAATGATGTCCATGAATTGGAATTGGGTCTTTCGATTCAACACATACCTGCATTGGATCCTATTGACAATTTCTTTAATTATTACATCCACTACTCAATAATATTTCTGGCACTCCCATATCTCGATACGAGTCACCTTTCCCGAACCTATCCGCTACAGTAAAATTCCAATGTGGTGTTAGTCACCCCCTATGCATCTTGCAACCGCTCCCATTTCTACAGATTTCCACATGAGATCGTTCCAATTTAAGTCGGAAATGAGTATAAGTCGGAGAAACCCGTATCCACCACCTTCTGCAACCCATGTAGAAACAGAACGACCTGAGTTACTGCAACAGGACCGTGTTTTGACCATTCGGTGAAAATGCATGCAATGGGGTATGTCTCCAAACTAGATACGGATACTATAGCCTGTAGCAGATCCGTGTGCATTCAAATCAGTCAGCCCAACATGCTATCATCGTTATTCTCCTCCCCCCAACAGAGAAAAATTACGAACTATAAAAGCTCAACTAACTTCATCCGATATAGAAGTCACCTAGGCACTGATGCTGGCTTGATGATGCAAAGCTGCGCTGGGGCTCCAGTGCGGAGAAAGAAATTTTGGAATACTCCCCAGAATAGTGCAGTGTGCAGCCATCCAAGCATTCCTAACGGTATACACAGTCCCTCTCCGAATTTACACCTCAAACTGCTCCTGCTACTGCCTCCTGTGTGTCACAGTCCTATTAAATATACAGGCACTGCAGAGGCCACTTTGAAAGTTGATCACCTATATTCTAGGCGAATGATCGTATCCCACTATACTAAGTCGCAAAAGACGCTCCATCTGGTCCTGTTTAGTTGTTTGAAACACTGTTTTCTAACACGCTTTTGTACAATGCCAAACACGTCGTTTTTCTACCATGACGTCGAGGCCTGTGCCAGGTTCTAAACTGACATTAAGAAGTTCTGACCCACAGCCTTTCGCAGGAAACTAGACGTTGCACAGTGTAAATCACGTTCTTACGATGGATACTATAACATGCAACACATCAGCTGATTTTAAATAGAATACACTTACAACATAAGGAAATCAGAAGAGTTTGCTCGCGTTGTGTAGAGTCTCCAAACTACAGTCCGAATGTGATTCATGAGCTCTGCATTTAGACTCGTCTCTCACACTGACGGAATAGCTGATAACTCTACGTTCCATTTCGACTGATTCCTCATATTGCACTCACGTACGCAATCAGTGTTTCGGTGCTATCCACCTCAGAAGCTCAAACAAGCGATGTCAGTCAGTCATTATGTGGTGACCAATAGCGTGCCAGTGCATGAATGGGATGGAAAAGACACCATCTATGTACTCTAATAATGAGCATCACGGTTGATAGCACAAACAATTTTACCAATTTTACAGTAACTTCAACACTGGCCAATGATGTGACAGCATGTTTCCCCAATTTCAGTATCATAGCTAAATCACCCCCTCTCCACTTTGCAAGTATCATTGCGAACATGGATAGATGACTGTGCAGTACATCCATTCAGTATTAATTCTTGAACACATACATCATCAAAGTATACCAGACAGCGCTCCACATATTTCTTTCACATCGAGCATAGTGTTTAATTTACGATCTACCTTTCTGCATATGGGAGTCACAGAGCATTCTCGCTGTCTTAGGGTAAAATTAGAGAGTGAAAGACCCTCCTCACACTGCCAGTGACCTACCCACCCTGTAGCACCGTTAGCGAATTAATCTGCAACTGACCAGAAGAAGACTGCTCATAAAAATTAAAAAAATACTTCCATAAAACACTTGCTCCGCGTGATACGAGCACAATATAGCTTTCCGGAGACGTATAGTGTTCACTGTTCACATCCGATCACCGTTCAGAAATTATACGATGCCTGCATCAGGCCTATATAAAATGATCGTTAGTAGTGGGTGATACATCCTACAAGGAAACAGAAAATTACAAGTCATTCCATCAATAACTCTGTAAACAGCACATCTGTCAGGCAAATGTGTACGAGGGGATTGCAGTGCCTCACAAGCTCCTATCGCTAACTTAGTTATGACACTGAAGTCTCAATTTTACACCCAAGATGCGACAGGGAGGATGAAGTACATCGCATAAATCAAATTTCGTTTAGAGGTATGTGTCAAGTTTCATCACAAATGAGATGGAAGTCCTCTGATGTCCGACAGGTTTATCATTAACGATCGCAAGTAGACAGTGCTTTAAACCACATCCAGAACACGTGACTATATACGAGTGGAACACAGGCTATGTCACGCGACTTATTCATCCGGACAGAGCAATGGAAAAGAAATTGACCTGCAGCAACTTCTTCTTCTCTAGAACGCATCAGTCAAGCATTAAATCGTACCTCATTACAGCTCTATCTAAATCGACCACCCCATCCACTCTCTGTTATCCTTTAACACAGATGCAAGTAAGTTTAAAGGTGAATGGTTCCCTGTCCTCCTCCTAAAAAGCATCTAATACAGTAGTCAACTCGCATGCATTGCTGGTACCTCAACAGACATACAGCATAATGCTACCTCGACGGCTGCCTCCCTGATTCCCATTTCGATGTCGGTGTTTTCTCGGATTACTCCTGTTGCTGCCTACTTGTTCTCATGTACAAATTGATCAGTGCGAACCAGAAGATATGAAAGTACTTCCTCAATTTACTCGTGTTTCAAAGTATTTTTGGTCGGTTTATACCTATTCCCACCGAATACATCAATATATTTACAATATTAATTTGTGTTTGAGATTTTATTTCTCTAGACAAAATGTCACACACATTAACGAACATAAACAAGTACTATTGTGTACTAACATGTACTAACATACATAAACATGCACTAATGTGTACTCAGTTCTTGTTTTTTACGTAGTCACGTGACATGAGTGTAAGTTTGAGAACATTGTCAGATGCATTTGCGAAGGTTTATAGCCACTCTGTCATCAAGGGTAAAGACATGTGCTGCCCAAAGGTGTTTCACATACGGGGACTGCGCCTTGGAGATCTGTGACATCAGTATAACAGTGGCTGTATATCTGAAAATAGATGCAACTTTCACATGCGTCAGGTAGTGGCTTGCGATTGTGACAGTGCACGCATCCCTGTCCAGTCGCACCAGCACCTGTGTCTAGGTGAACATGTATTTCGATAGGAATTTCTCTGGTATCAAGTATGAAAGAGATGTCGCTGCCTCATGCCTGAGGGCACCTGTGTGTAGCCAGGATGAGATTTTCACTCTGCAGTGGAGTGTGTGCTGATATGAAACTTCCTGGCAGATTAAAACTGTGTGCCGGAACGAGACTCAAACTCGGGACCTTCGCCTTATGCGGGCAAATGCTCCACCAACTGAGCTACCCAAGTGTGTAGTTTGACAGCTGATGGCCACTTCACTTGCAGTGGCTTGTTGCTAACCTCCCATGCTCTCTAGTGGACAGGGGGTGGCCAATGGTGCTTGTGTATGTTGATTGCATTATTTTGCGAGTGGGTCTGTAGGCTGTACTATGCATTATTTGGACAGTTTATGATTACTGACCGTGTCTACACATCACTGTGCTGCATTATTTAGGAGGAGTCTGCATGTCTGTACTGAAATTATTTCGGTAAATTAGGAGTTGTTTGCTTGTCTGCAGACTGTGTATTGTGACCCCAAGCACATCAGGACGAGTATTTTGTGTCAGTGTGATAAATATACTCCATCCCTAAATAAAATGTTGCAAAATAAATAGAATGCACTCCTTCCTTACTCTCCCCAGCAGCCCAGCGCAGGCTGAGTCATTTTTGCGCCATTTTCCCCCTTCAGACCACCATCTTGGATTATGCCACAGGAGGGATGACAGCACCCTCTGGTGGCAGTATTGTGTACTAGGTCAGCTGGAGTCTAGATCTCATGGTGGAGACACTGCCTGCAAAATAAAAACTCATATTCAGCACAGGCAGAGTCGTTCCCACCATTTACCCCCACCATCTTGGGTTACGTCATGGAATGGACAACAGTGCTCTCTGGTGGTGGTACTGAGTACTAGGTCCAGACCTTGTGGTGAACACACTGTCTGAAGCCATCTTGGATGACATCAGCTGATGTCATGGCTGCCATCTTGGACGGCAGTGCTCTCTGCTGGTTGTTGTGTGTACTAGGTCAGTTGGAGTGCGGACCTCCTGGCGAACACATTGGATGGTGGTGCTATCTGTGATTGTTTAAATAAAGACTGGTGCATGGTTTAGATATTTCACAATTAGCAAGCATGTTTGCAGAGTATTTTAGATGGATTATTATTTTGACAATTTACGAGTTGTTTGGCTCTCTGTATTGCATTATTTACGAGTGGTTTGCATGTCTGTGGACTGTGCAATGCATAATTTTGACAGTTTACAATTGGCAAGCGCATGTGTAGAGCATTATATATGAGTTATTTAGGAGTAGTTTGCAGGCCTGTATGCTGTGTGGCATGTCAGAGCTTGTGTTCTGTATCACTTTGATAAATATACTCCATCCATAAATGAACTGTTCCAAAATAAATAAAGTACACTCCTCCCTCTCTCCAGCAGCCAGTGCAGGTTGAGACCAATGCCCACCAATCCCTAGGAAGAGGTGGCGGTCGGTTGACTTAGGGTAGTAGAGGTGAGCTTTGGTTCCCACAATTTTGTTAGGTTGGTAGAGAAACCCTAAGTAACCTTTGTTTACCGCCTAAATTCAAACTTGGCGCCAGTTCATAGGAAGAAGTGACAGTTGGGTTACTTAGGTTAGTAGAAGTAGATCAAGTGAGTTATCTTCCCACAATTTTCTTAGTTTAGTAGAGATAACCATGGTGTGATGGATTGTCCTGCTGGAAGTTGAACTTCCTGCAATTTTTCTGGGGGAGGGGGTTTAGGTTAGTGGAGGTAGCCCAACTGACCAATCTTCCCGCCAAAATTCTAATTTGCCGCCAAAATACGCCATCTTGAATGACGTCATGACCGCCATCCTGGATGACGTCATGCACTGTTACCAAGTCTACACGCTGCCATCTTGTATGACGTCATCGCCGCCATCTTGGATACATCTGGAAACAATGGAAAGTGGGCTCATACTGTCCTTGCCCCAATAGTATTGTGTGACATTGTAAGAATTTCATACAAGAGGACAGCTGTCATGCCAAAACCATAATCAAAATGAACACGTCGTTTCCAACGGTAAAATAGGCTACTGACTGGAGCACCTGATACATTACTAACACCCTGTCTAGTTTTTGATCCAAGCGATCCTGCTGTCAATGTTCGTTTCGTCAAAGGCCAAATGCAAACAAGTTCCCTCTCAGTGAAAGTTTTAGCCTGTATTTTCATCATAATGAAAGCGTGTTTTAAAATGCTAGGACTGCAACTAAAAGAGCAGTTTCTCTAGGCCCTCAACGTCGAGACTGTCGGTAGATGATACGCGATTTTTTTCCTCATTGCAGCAGGCAGAGTGATGGCTTTACAAATGTCCTCATTACTCCACCGAACCCCTTTTGAGTCATTTAACAAACTTTTTATTTGATTAGATGAAAATATTTATCCCAACACACGAGTAATTTCATTAGACACATGAGCCCCCGTATTAATCTCTTCCTTGTGCAGAAGTTGTTATGTTCTTGACAGCTGACCCCGAAGTTCTTTATTACGCGCTCGGAGTTGCTCACAGTTGTTCGTTTCCTTCTTTCTAACGCCTCTATAGCATTCATAAAAGTTACTATCTGTGCCAAAAGAAAGACTGTCATCCGTAAATAAGTCCTTATTAAGATGTTTCTTATTTGGTGACAGCTTTTCCAGAGTCTAGAGAGATCTTTCATGTAGTTCTCGTTTCTTATACCGTTTGCGTCTCGCTTCTGTTGCAGGTGACACATTGACAATCGCACTACTGCGCGGTAAATTGCACGACGGCACTACATGTGGCTTGAGCACTCTTTTTCGGAGCAAATTGAGCAATTCAGACCGTAAATACCTCTTGTAATCTGCCTCTGCGGAATGGCGTGAACATATTCGTGCATGCGCAACATATACGCTGTCTTCCATAGAACGTTTGGACAGCCGTAGTTTTGGTAATGTTTCATTACGCGGGAAACTGTGATACGTTATGTCAGTTCCCTTTATGTTCCTGTTGTAGGGAAACAACCCGTAACAGCACAACCTGGCATTGTAAAAATTAATTTTCGCACTAATTGATGCATTCTACACTGAGTATTTCACAGGACAAACCATTAACCATAATGCTGGTGAACGCAATGCTGATCCCACTGTCCTCAGTTCGTTAACTATGTAAGTTGCGAATCAAATCTCAATTTAATTACAGCAAAAACCGTAACACTCCCGAATCCGTTAAAGTTTCCACTGTTGACTGTACTTCCGAGGGAAAAACTCAATCAAAGTACTCCATCAAATGCAACAAGTGCGATATGCACCATGACTTACCTGTCAATGTGACCTTTCTTCATAGTTTGAGGATCAAAAGGTATGCCCTGTGGCGTATGGTGGGAAGTACATGTGTGGAGGGTGTGGGGGTGGGGGTGAGGGTGGCCGTGTACTCCGTAGTGGACAAGATTTTCTAATAGTCTGGCTCATCTCTAATTGCTGTCCAGCATTGATTTGGCGTCCGCTTTGTTGCACTGTGGCCTATCAATCAGCTGTTTTAATTTGCAGTATTATGCGTGAACCCTGTCGTTAATGTTTTAGCTGCGGCTGTTGAATCTGGAGACATTGGCTTGGTCTGACTTGAGGTACTCATGCAGTGGCAACCAGTTGTCATGTGCTAATGTGCCACAGCACATGATAAATAGAGCACTAAAATTCTGCCATTTCTCTTTCAATATGAGTCGGAAATCGCACTAACATCACACCATTTCTCTTTGAATATGTGCTCGTATGCAAATAAAATGGACGAAAACATCTTTCGCAGCGCTCTCTCCGAGGTAACTGGAAACCAGTGTAGAGTGCTGAAATGATGGTCAGCCATGCTACGATCAGCTTAGTGAAGGGACGCAGCTGTCTGTTTACAACTGTGTATGCTCTGATGTGACAGCATCCAATCTCGCGCTATGAGTACTACGTTGCTCAAAGCACAAGGTCGGTATTTTTCTTTGAAACTGCATGCAATGTCGAAGGGTGAAGTACGTGACGTTTTACAAGAACAGCTCTGGTACTGGGTCTCTGGGGGAGTGGTGAAATTCACTGAGTGGTACTTTGAATGCCTAGATTCGATTTCTGTTGCTTCCAACTTTTTTCATTTTGTGTTATTCCTCACAATGTTAAACAACTATTAATACAATTGAAAGTATTCAAACATTTCAATTTATTTACGAAATAGCTATGACTTTATTATTAAGAGATGCAATGCTCCTACAGTGATTTCTGCTCAGATGGCTGAAGTGGCGGTCGCTAACACATGCTTGTGTGGTGATGCTCGATCCAGGGGTAAGCTGGTTCGAATCCTGGTGGTGGAAACATTTTGGCCAGCGCAATAGTAGCTCAGTACTTTCGACCAGAGGGCTCGCTACACTTTGTAATAATAAAAAAAAACTAAGTGCAGTATTTAACGATCAGCATGACAGAGGGTCATAATATATCTGCTGAGACCAAATGCCGAGAACAACATTCGCTTAAAGTGGGTTTGAGTCCCGGTCCGGCAACAATTTTCATTGTCATCATTCCAATGTATGGCCGAAGGTGGTTCATATTCGCAGCTGTGAATACATTTCCTATATTCAATTTAGGTGCGATTGCTACCCTTGCAAGTCAGAAGGCTAAAGATAGTCGTAAAAAAGGCGAGCGTAGGAGCAACTGTAGTATAGAAGAGTTTCTTTTCATATTGGGTACTACAGCAATGAATTTATTAACAGAAGGTGACATTTTCCACTTTTGCTGTATTCATTTTGTTTTTTCGCGACTAATTTCAGCCTGAAATTTCCTGGCATATTAAAACTGTGTGCCGGACCGAGACTCGAACTCGGCACCTTTGCCTTTCGCGGGCAAGTCCTCTACCAAATGAGCTACCCAAGCACGACTCACGACCCGTCCTCATAATTTTACTTCGGCCAGCACCTCGTCTCTAATTTCAGCGTTCCAGGCCATTCTCAAGTGATTTTGTGGTTCTGCAATAGAAAACTATGCCTAACGTATTGAAATGTCAGCGTCTTTAAATTTATCTTTTCTATTCATTCGGTTCACAAATGCTGTCTTGTTGGTTTGACAGTTTAAAATTTACAAAGGCACGATACCTCTGTAAACGTCAAGCTGTCAAACCTACAAGACAGCATTTGTGAACAAAAACGAATAGAAAACACAAATTTAAAGACACTGACATTTCAATACGTTAGGCATAGGTTTCTATTGCAGGACCACAAAATCACTTGAAAATGGCCTAGATGGCTGAAACTAGTGGAGAACAAATAAAATGAATACAGCAAACGTGGAAAATGCCACCTTCTTTTAGTATGAAAGTGTTTTCTGTAGGTGATCTGCTAAAACGGACCTTTTCCAGTAGATCTTTTGGAGGAGGAAGCGAGATTTAAAGAGTTAGATACGTCTACTCCAATGATAAATCTAAAAATACAAGAGCGTGGGACGAGGCTTACCGATTTGGCTCGATCTATGGGAACAGAAGCAGGCAAATGCACCTTCCAAGTTCTAGAATATTGCGTCTTAGTTGGCCATAGGAAATGGTGAAAACGGTCTCTAAAAATGTAATTGTATAGTGAGAGGAGACTTCGTGCTGCGAAACTTGCAGTGGGGCGGCAGTTAATTGATTTAGCACAGATTGGAGATGTGGTGGCATGGGTTCGGTTCCCACCTGGTCCCATTATTTTTGTTTTATTTTATTCCTCGCAGTGTTAAATGATTAATTATAAAATCTAAATATATTTCAACAGTTCAATTTATATACGTAACATTGGATTAATATTTTGAATTTAGTTACGATTACTGCCCTTATAAGTCAAAAGGCTATAGGTTATCACGTTGTAGTACATTTGTAAAATCTGGCCCGAGCCGCCACTAGTTCCGCCGATCACTAGTTGCTTACCAGCATTGGCTTGGCGAGTGCTTTGTTGCACTGTAGCCTGTCGATCAGCTGTTTTAATCTGAAGTAGTATGCATGAACCATGTCGTTAATGTTTTGCTTGTGGCACTTGAATCTGGAGGCTTTGGTTTGGTCTACTTGGGGTACTCATGGGACACCCTGAACATGCTGGTACCTGCAAATCCCAGCTCAGTGTTTGCGCTGGATGGAGTGTCCCATTCATCGAGCACCAATGATGTGGCTGCAATCAAGTGTACTGATTTTGCATTTCTTGCCCATCCTGCACTTGACTGCCACGCCTGTCTGACGACACGCCAGTAAGTAAAATTAACTTCTGTAATGAAAGAAGTGTTCTCCTTTATCTCACTCCAATACATTACTCGTCTCCAATTAAATTAATGAGTGCATGTACAAAGTCTATTTTGTCAAGTATTCTCATAGTGCACATGAGGGAGAATTAGCATTATCCTTATGTTTCTTAAGCAATCCTTCTTTTCCCTGCTTTTATATCTGTCTGAAATATGGTAACCTGAGTTTTGTTTTCATTTTACATGTCATGATAGGGTCTTGACTTTATTCAAGAAAAGGTGCAATACCACAGTTCGGAAATTATTTCTCAGAAAAACATGTTATCAGCAAAGCAATAACAATAATGCTTACGAATGACGTGGTTAATGAGCTTTTATGGATACTTACCCGGAATGACGACAGCACGAGCGGTGTCTGAGAGATCGTGTGTCACGCTGAGGCGATGCCAGGGGTCCAGTGCACCGTTGACGAAAACCACGTGACTTACGTCGGGGGAGCGACCACCGAAGTGAGTGTTAGTTGCCGACACCCCGCGGCTGGTGCGTTCCAGCGTAAACCTGTTGACAGGAAGAGAAATGGTTCAAATGGCTCTGAGCACAATGGGACTTAACGTCTGAGGTCATCAGTCCGCTAGAACTTAGAACTACTTAAACCTATCTAACCTGAAGACATCACACACATCCATGCCCGAGGCAGGATTCGAACCTGCGACTGTAGCGGTCGCGCTGTTCCAGACTGAAGCGCCTAGAACCGCTCGGCCAAACCGGCCAGCCACAGGAAGAGACCATAGTGACATGTATACCTTTTCGTATGTGTTAGAAGTTTACACAATGTGCCCAATTATCTTGATCACCCTAAATAACTTTTTGTCCAGAAGTAAAATGAAAAAAATATATCAAGCAGAGGCTGTTTAGCTAAAAGGGGGACATTAACCAACATGACTGCGTTAGTTCGTTGTGAAGATGTGAACAGCAATATGTCTTTTTTAAATAGCGTCCTGTATTTTTAATCAGAAGCGCACTTCCTCTTCTATAGACCTGCTCATAAACGTATCGCGTATTTATTCAGCATGGTTGTGAGAGGTAGACCATACCCTGCAGACACGTTGGAACACCAACAAATGAGATAATTTCATTTACAGTGTGATCATGGGTATGCTCATTATGTCACAGCTGTACTTCGACCCATATCACTCTGTTGATTCCGTACAGCCAACTGACACATACACGCCACTTCATTGTCACAACTTACATCAACGGTTGAGGGTTACGTTACTGCCTAGTACCGTTTCTACACCATTTACGCAGTACTTCCCGAAAGTGAGTTTCCTCACTGTTTTTGAAAGAGAAGATGGAACAACAGGTGACACAAACAAACGCCATAAGAATCCACACACATTACTGGTTCAGCAATGGAAGGGGTGTCAGCAGAGGAGGAATGATGCATGCGCAAAGCGCTGAGGAATAGAGATTAGCAGCAGAGCGGCGTGCCCGAGATTATTCGATTACAAATCACGATGACGGAGGAACATGTACAGCGGGACATGTACTGACACCGTGGGACTAGTGTGTCTGTCATCCGTGAGCACCTATAGACCGTGTATAGAGAAGAGGTCATGTCTCGTAAAATACCTGGTCACTGGTGTTGCATGTTCAGAGAAGGAAGGCAGAGTATGGAGGATGAAGGTCGAAGTGGGCGTCACTCCACATCAACGAATGAAAAGAACATTGCTGGGGTACAGGACTTGGTGTTGGCGGACAGGAGCATAAAGCTGTCAGACGTGGTGTCCACACTGGGTATTGGCCGTGCTCAGGCTCATCACATTCTCCATGATATGTTGGGTTACCGAACAGTGTCTGCAAAACGGGTGCCAAGAAACCTGACCCTGGATCACAAGAGTGCAAGAACGGGAATCAGTCACGATCACTTGCTGCAGTACGCACGACAGGGAAATGAGTTCCCATTGAGAAACATCACAGGCGATGAGACATGCGTGAATCAGTTTACCCCAGAATCCAAGGCCTCAATGACACGGGGGATGCAAAATGGTGTGATTCTCCTCGATTTCCTCTAGCAACGGACCATCAGTGTTGCACGCTACTGCAGCACCCTCGTAAAACTCAGGTCCACCATTCAACGAAGGAGATCAGGACTCTTGAATGACGTTGTTGTGATCTTGGACGACAACTAAACACCACACACAGCAAGGCTCACACAGTGTCAGATTCGTCACCTCGGATGGAAATGATTGGGTCACACAGCCTACAGCCTCACACCTGCCCACCGGACTCTCACCTGTTTCCTACATTGAAAGCTGCACTCTAAGGATGTCACTTCCAAAGCAGTGATGAGGTGGAGCAAACTTTACGAAAATTCCTTGCATAGCAGGGCGCCAGTTGTTACCAGAGTGGTATCTTCAAACTGATAGCAAGCTACGACAAATCTCTCAATGTCAATGGCGAGTATGTCGAATAATCTAAGGAGCATATTTCATGACGCCATGGTGTATCTGTTTTTGGATATAAAGTTCCCACGTGAAAAACAACAGCGAAATTTACTTTGGGGACGTCCTTCGTGTACCGCTACAAAGCGACCCCTTTGCTCTAATAATGGTGCGACCAATATTTTGTACGGTCAGCTTAGTTAAAAGTTGTAGACTCTGCTCCAATCGATTATCGTTAAAGAGTCTTTCTAGAAATGAAAATTTAGAGGTACTCATTCGTTCATTTTTGAATTAATCCCGTGATATTATTCTGTTGTGCAGTCAATGTTAAGAGGACCACACGATGCCTATCTAACCTATCTAACCCATGTTAATTTAGACAAGTATTTGACCCATTTCTGAAAAAACTATTTGATGCAGGACCTTAACATTTTTACTGTACGTTACATGATGCTAATAGAGTCAACTGTACTAAAATCTGCTTTATCCATTTTATAGTTTTTAAGAAATACTTTTTTAAATTTATTAACAAAAATATTAATTTTTTTCTGCAGAAAATATTTTTTGTGAACTTCCTAATGCGGGAATATTAATGAATGTAGTACCAGAGGTGGCTTTTTATGTTATGCAGAGTCTCTGAAAATTTCATACTTTTATCTATGATAGTTTCTTATATAATGGGGCATACGTACTGAAAATTTTAGTTTGCGGGAAATTGACTTTAAAGAAAAAATTTTTGAAATTTGTTATTTTCAGTTAATTAAAACTGTCCTGTTGCATATGATGGACCTTCTTTGGCCTCTAGCAGGTCTTCTAGATTTTTCACCTTCCTGGATGTTTGTCTTGCTTTCTTGGCTATATTAGATGCAGACCTGTCTGCATCAGCTATCCTCATTTTATTGCAATGTTGCAGCCCGCTGATCATATTTTCACCAGGATTAATTCCCAGCTTTTTCAGTACCCAACACTTTCCAATATTACCACAATTCAACGTAATAACAGCATTATGAACTCCTAGTTTCACTGTATGCATGCCTACAAATTCAGTTTTAGGAAGGCGGTTCCAAATGATGCTGTTGAAACATTCATTTGCGTTCTGTGTCTGCCCATGCAGACATTTCCTTAGAAGGTCAAGACGAGCCAAGTCTCTGAAAATAGGCTTAATTGCTGTGATAACATCAGCAGGAAGAGAATGCTGGTGAGAATGAGATTCTCCAGTTGCCTGAGCCCTATTGTATTTGCACCACGAATTTTCTCCTGATGGACACAATCCATGACATGGCTTTTCATCAGTAGAGGACTTATGGAAGAATATGGCCCAAACATTTCTCTTCATTGCCTCCAGATTTTCTTTATTTCTCCTAATTGCCTGTCCATAGCATACCTGCAAGTTTTCTGTTTCAGTTTTAGTTAACCGACCCTGTCCAGTCAGCAATTTTTCATCTTCTAATTTTTTTCCTCTCATCTCAACAGTTAGTTTTCTCAGCCTTGTTCCCAAATGTTTTTGAACATTATTTTGCTAATAATGGCATCTCCATATGGCTTAGAGTTCACCACATTGTTGTATGCCTTATTGTCACCAGCGCCCAAATATCTGGTGTACCGTATGCCTCTTGTTTCTACGGCGCGATGAAATATTTGTTGTACTCCATGAACTTCCATACCACCACTTGTTTCTCTAAAATTAGCCACAGAGTTGTGTTCTTTATGTTCATTGACTTTACAACATTTGCAATATTTAGACATTATCTCTACGTCTAACACTTTACAGGTGTCTACACTCGTGGCAGTCACTACTCCATTCAGAGAAGTATGTCCCATTTTCTGCCAACTTTCATCAAGTGCGACTGCAATACCCGAACATCCATCATTTTCTTCCACTGCTTCCCTAGCAGCCAGTTTTCCTAAAAGCCATAAGTTCACTGAGCATTCGTCATACCCACACCCTGCCATCGTATCGCCACGTTGTGTACCGTGATTCGTCACTCCACACAACGCTTTTCCACTGTTCAGTCGTCCAATGTCTACGCTCCTTACACCAAGCGTGGCGTCGTTTTGCATTTACCGGCGTGATGTGTGGCTTATGAGCAGCCGCTCAACCATGAGATCTAAGTTTTCTCACCTCCCGCCTAACTGTGATAGTACTTGCAGTGGATCCTGATGCAGTTTGCAATTCCATTGTGATGGTCTGGATAGATGTCTGCCTGTTACACATTACGACCCTCTTCAACTATCGGCGGTGTCTGTCAGTCAACAGACGAGATCGGCCTGTACGCTTTTGTGCTGTACATGTCCCTTCACGTTTCCATTTCACTATCACATCGGAAGCAGTGGACCTAGAGATGTTTAGGAGTGTGGAATCTCGCGTACAGACGTATGATATAAGTGACACCCAATCGTCTAACCCCAGTTGAGTTCTGCGGAGGGCCCCATTCTGCTCTCTCACGATTTCTAATGACTACTGAGGTCGCTGATATGGAGCACCTGGCAGTAGGTGGCAGCAAATTGCACCTAATACGAAAAACGTGTATTTCTCGGGTTGTCTGGTTACTTTTGATCACATAGCATATGTGACTGGCCTTAAGCCGCATCCTATGTCAGCGACTGAAGTGACCGAGAGCAGGCGACATCTGAATTCGGGCTACTCCTGTTACAAACAGCAGCGGTGGGCAACATACCATCGCGTCCTGCGTGCGAGTGACGAACCCCGCTACAAGACAGCTGCTGGAGTCGACTAGCTGTTTCTATAAAACGGCGCCCATAAACCACAAAATATTGTATCTCGAGAGCAAGGCAGCAAAAGTAGCATCACTTAGGAAAATAAAGTGATGTGCTGTGCATGATATTTGCAGAGGTAGGACTCTTCTTACAGAATTTCATAATTTATAGCACTGACTACGAAGATCACCAGACTAATTCTTCAAATACACGTGGACGAGCAGAGATACTTTCCACTATCTAATCAGTGAATTAAAGACGAGTGTTTCGTATTTGACCACGAACTTTCGACAGTCGATGAGTGTTTAAGAATCGTTGACTAACGTAAATATCGGAAAATGAGTGACATTTCTGATGAGGTGTCTGAGGTAATTTAACTACCAAATCACTGGTCTGTGTTCGTTTCTTGGTCGTAGCTTTTATTCAACCGATATTATTTTTGATGTGTACCATCCTAACACTAGATCTGTGTATTAAGTTTTATATGTACTCTGTACCCTGTATCCCAATGCATATTTTTTAAGTTCTTGGCAAAGTATTTGATTTTTAAGCGTTTACGCACCTATCTCAGGAACAACCAAGAAATTTTACTGATTTTTGTTTGTTGGGAACGTAATTCACCAGCAATGATTGTTAATGCCAAGTGTTTCAATTAATTTAAATAGTCTGCATAAATAAAGCATACAAAATTTTTGAAAGAAAGTTTAAATGGTTTGTGAAATTATTTGGCTAAAAGCAAGAAATAGAACAGATTAGAAAAACATCTGATACAGTTCATTTGCTATACACGATTTCGAGCATCATTCAAAGGTACGTCAAGTGATTCTCTAATCTACTTTATTTCTTTTACACACATCATTTCACATAACATTTGACAAATTTTTTTTCATTTTTTTATTTTCAAGTTTTACTCAGAAAGCATGATATTAATGACACCTCATTTGCTGTCCTAGTGTCTTCTGTTCTCGAAATGTCTAAATTCAGATTTTTTTTTCGAAGGAAGCCTTTAAGCAAGTTAAATATCTTTTTATGCACAAAACAGCTAGGCCGTGAAGAAATGAACTTTTTGACACCTTCATTTACATAGCCAACAGCAGCTGTTCGTGAAATATTTCAATTTCTCATCAAATCATTAAGTAAATTTTCCTTAATTATCCTGATTACTTTCAACCAAATAAATATTTTCTTTTTGCGAAGCTAGACCTCACGCTGGTCACTTTGATATCTCATTTGCACATTTCTCTTTCTTTATTGGCCTATGAAAATTCTGACAGACACTCATTGTGTAATTTAACATTTGACCAAGACCTATCAAGTGTTAATCATACAACAAAATACGTCCTCTTTGCGTACTGTCATTTGCAGAAAGCGTTGTTTCGAAATCTTGAATCGTATATGAAATTGACGATTATTATGACCACTATTTGTGATGTGCAGGGACAGAATTGGGTGCTCCACGTGCGGCCCATATGCCACATTCACAATCCAAAATCTCGTGAAGTAAGAGACATATCGTTCTGTTCTCAGGTTTAAATATAATTTAGATATCTTCGCTACATTTTATACACAGACATGCAAGACGTAAATGAACTATATGCAAAGTGTATGCGATGCGTTTTTACCTCTGCAAACGCTTAAAAATTTCGTGCAGTCATTTACTTAGTTTCGTGCAGTACAGTAACTACGGTCAATAACAAAAAAAAATTCAGTCCTTTGCCGAGCGAAGAGGTCAAGCAATGTGATGAGAAAGCATCATTTTTTTTACCAAATAGTTTTCTGAAGATTTTATAATATGTATTTCACAGCCGCTGGGGCGTTCGCTCCAGTGCTTTGCTGAGAAACTTTCACTAACCTGACCGAGATAGTTCGGAAACAGTGAAGTTGAAATGTCAGAGACGCCATTTCCTTAAGTAATTTCAGATCAAAACAGAGCTATACTTTTGGCTCTGATGATAAATATCAGGAAGCAAAGATTCTGTGCAGGAAACCTCTTACGACGTGTATAAACTGTTATTGTAAACTTTTATTGTATTACCCCCTAAGGTACTCTGTTGGCATCAGATTGTCATTCCTTCAAAATCGATACTGATTTTCGAGGAATGTATCACTTTTACATTCGATAGCGCCAGGTAGTGGAGGAATGAACCTATAGCATCCCAACTCTCCAGCAAGAATAGTAATTTTTTACCGTTCTTCAGCGTTCCCTAGTTGCTTCAAAATTCATGGAGGTATAAATGTATTATGTAGTAGTGACAAGCATGTTACTATGCTACGTTTTCTCATGTTATTCTCTCGTTTCTCAGGTTAGAAACAACTTTTGCGCCACAAGTTTCGTAAAGTATGGTATTTCGATTTCCATTGTTGATATTCCGTGAGTGTGCTCCTGGAGATGTGTTTGCCCGATCCCCATATTCGAATTTTATTTTTCCGGCGTTTTTCAGCCAAATTTGTTATTACACTTCACTTGCCATTCTCACTGTTTGTTGAATGTGCGTGTTTACTGCATCGTCGTATTCCCAAGTGTACCTGTGTCTTTATCTTCCATCTTTAGTTTGTGTAGTGAGACCTGATATTTATTGTGTGTGTGTGTATGCGTGTGTTTGTGTTTCGTTATGTGTGAATGTCTTACTCTTCATGTGTGTGTTTGTGAAACAGACAAACAGAGAGAGAGAGAGAGAGAGAGAGAGAGAGAGAGAGAGAGGATTAATTAATTATTTATTGTGGTTATATTCCACATTTCTGTTTCTTATTGCTTTAGTGACTAACATTATCAGTGAGTTGTTGTTTATGTTGGTTTAGTCATTAATTACTTTTTTTATCATGTTAACAGAATCTTCCGTCGGTTCTTGGTAGAACAACATTATAATAAATGAAAAGCACCAGTTTGCTTTTGTTCTACAACGTTACTTTTATTGTGTTAACCAGTTTTCGGCTTACAAGGCCATCTTCAGACATTTACTGAGTATTGTTACCAAAGAAGTTACAGTGTTTGCAAACAACATTGGAAGAAAAGTAACACTTCTAGAATGAAGCAGAAACATATAGTAAGTAGTATATTTGACAGTGTGGTGGTAATGCAATGAAAAAGTAAAAAATTGAACATTCAATAAATAAAAATGGAGTAGACAGGAAAAACAGCATGCCCACATAATAGTTTCTATTAATAAACAAACTAATAAAATAAAATAAAATTAGTACTTGACAAGGCTATATCGGGAGGTATAAAACGTGGAGAGTGATACACAAACCAATTAAAAGAAGAAACAATTATTAATTACAGAATACATAAGGAACTTAAACAATATCAGTAACATAAACAGAAATAAACAGATGCAGGAAAATGGAGGCATTTGGGGGAACATACAGTAAATGCAATCTTTGAGAGTGTGGTGGTACTGCATTTTAACATAACACTATATTCAAAACAGTGGCTATGTAACAGTTTGCATTAAATAAATGAACAAAGTAAAATGCGAACAATATTTGATGAGACAACTACAAGAGGTGTTAAACATGGACAGTAATACAAGTACAAATTAAAAAGAAGGCTTAACTATTGAAACTACAATCTACATGGAATACATAGACAACTTCGATAAAACAAGAGAACTTAAAGAATACAGGAAAATGGGAATATGTAGGAACACACAGTGTGGGAAGTAATGAACAACAGAGATGATTGTATAAAGTTTAGGAGAGGGGAAGTGTTGAGCTGTGTCTGGTCATTTATGATTAGATCTGGACTGTGAACAAGATGTTTTTTAATTTCCAGAGCTTCCAGCAGGTTGAGTTTATGACCTTTGTTTGCTAAGTGAAGTACGTGGGGCACTGGCTGGTAGTTGTGACCCTCACTCAGTACATGCTCAGCAAATGTGGAGGCAGAATTTTGCAACCTCCAGCTGCGTTCATGTTCAGCCAGCCTAGTTGCTTTGTATCTGCCTGACTGACCGATGTAAAATCTGCCACAATCAGAACAGGTGATTTTGTATACCCCACTGTTGGCTAATAACTGGATCTTATATTTGCTATTACAAACACATTGGGCTGTCGTGTTCTTAACATAGTAGGAAATCCTATACTTGCAGGCTTTCAGTGCTTTGGCAACAATCTGTGATACCTCACCTAGAAATGGGAGTGCACACCATTTCATGCAGACATCGTCATTTTCTATTTGTAGTTCACTGTTGCTGTTTGAGTTTACGGAGCAGTGAGTGGAGCTGTGGACTGTAAAAAATGGAGTGTCAATTGGAGAAATCGGAACATTTCCGTCATATTCTTCTGTTTAAGTTCAATAGAGAGGTGACAGGAGTGGAGGCAATCAGAAACATCTGCGCCATGTGTGAGGGTAATGCCATTGGACAGAGCCCGGCAACGAAATGATCTTCTATGTTAGGAAAGGATGTTTTTGACATTAGTGACTCTCCACGTTCAGGAAGACCTTGGGGTTTGCTGATGATCGTATAAAGGCATTAATCAACAGTGATCTAAGTCAATGTACTCGAGAAAAGGCAAATGTGATGACCTGTGAACATCCTACCATCGAGTGATATTTGCATTCAATGGATAAGGTTCAAAAATCGAGTGCATAGATACTGCATGCTCTAAGCCAAAACCACGAAAATCAGTGGGCGGCCACATGGGCATGTTCCCTTTCAGTCATCAATTGGCTCGTGAACAACACAGACCATTCCAGTCCACTATCGTTACTGTTGACTAGAAATCGTATCTTTCTCCTAACACAAGGAAAAGAAAGGAATGTTTGAGAGAGCCAAAAAAAGTACGCTACTGGCCATTAAAATTGCTACACCACGAAGATGACGTGCTACGGACGCGACATTTAACCGACAGGAAGATGCTGTGATATGCAAATGATTAGCCTTTCAGAACATTCACACAAGGCTGGCGCCGATGGCGACATCTATAACGTGTTGACATGAGGAAAGTTTCCAACCGATTTCTCGTACACAAACAGCAGTTGACCGGCGTTGCCTGGTGAAGCGTTGTTGTGATGCCACGTGTAAGGAGGGAATTGCGTACCATCACGTTTCCGACTTTGATAAAGGTCGGATTGTAGCCTATCGCGATTGCGGTTTATCGTATCGCGACATTGCTGCTCGCGTTGGTCGAGATCCAATGACTATTAGCAGAATATGGAATCGGTGGGTTCAGGAGGGTAATACGGAACGCCGTGCTGGATCCCAACGGCCTCGTATCGCTAGCAGTCGAGATGACAGGCATCTTATCCGCATGGCTGTAACGGATCGTGCAGCCACGTCTCGATACCTGAGTCAACAGATGGGGACGTTTGAAAGACAACAACCATCTGCACGAACAGTTCGACGACGTTTGCAGCAGTGTGGATTATCAGCTCGGAGACCATGGTTGCGGTTACCCTTGACGCTGCATCACAGACAGGAGCGCCTGCGATGGTGTACTCAACGACGAACCTGGATGCATGAATGGCAAAACGTCGTTTTTTCGGATGAATCCAGGTTCTGTTTACAGCATCATGATGGTCGCATCCGTGTTTGGTGACATCGCGGTGAACGCACATTGGAAGCGTGTATTCGTTATCGCCATACTGGCGTACTACCCGGCATGATGGTATGGGGTGCCATTGGTTACACGTCTCGGTCATCTCTTGTTCGCATTGACGGCACTTTGAACAGTGGACGTTACGTTTCAGATGTGTTACGACCCGTGGCTCTACCCTTCATTCGATCCCTGCGAAACCCTACATTTCAGCAGAATAATACACGACCGCATGTTGCAGGTACTGTACGGGCCTTTCTGGATACAGAAAATGTTCGATTGCTGCCCTGGCCAGCACATTCTCCAGATCTCTCACCAACTGAAAACGTCTGGTCAATGGTGGCCGAGCAACTGGCTCGTCACAGTACGCCAGTCACTACCCTTGATGGACTGTGGTATCGTGTTGAAGCTGCATGGGCAGCTGTACCTTTACACGTTATCCAAGCTGTGTTTGACCCAATGCCCAGCAGTTCAAGGCAAGGCCGTTATTACGACCAGAGGTGGTTGTTCTGGGTACTGATTTCTAAGGATATATGCACCCAAACTGGAGGAAAATGTAGTCACATGTCAGTTCTAGTATAATATATTTTTTCAATGAATATCCATTTATCATCTGTATTTCTTCTTGGTGTAGCAATTTTAATGGCCACTAGTGTAGTATGGGCAGAGGTTATACTTGACAATCAGACTAAACTATTAATTTCATTGTGCCACGAACTGCTTCCCCGAGGTATAACCATCACTACTGACATTAATTGGCAACAACTGACACGTTTTGGAGACGTAATCAAAGAACAATGACCAGGAACACTGCTTGAAGTGATGCTGCTCCACGATATCACCGGCCCACATTTTGCTAGACTGCCAAAAGACTCTATACAGAAGTTGAATTCTGAAGTCATTCCTCACCCACTTTATTCACCTGATGTTCCGCCCTCAGATTTTCATCTTTTCCGTTATCGAGCAGCCTTCAAGAAATTTATTTCTAGGATAAAAGTGCGCGCCGGACAAGGCTTGACGAGTTCTTCACCTCAAAACCACGTGATTTCTGCAATTGCAGAGTCGAACCCCAGCGTTGGCAGACTGCTGTAAACAGCGAAGGATAGTATAATATTGATGACTGAAGTCTTTGTTATGTGTATCTGTTGTTTTTAGTACGGAAAAGCGCTACAACTTATGCACCAAGTCAACACAACCATTATAAACCTGAAGTTGCGTCTTTACTGACGTGAAACTGGTAGTTACGAATAAAGCTCCTTCATACAGGTACGTGGCCTTTGGAAACACCTCATCATTCTTGACATTTTAAATTGTTATAATTTTTAGGCTAATTTGAAGGGGTATTGAGTGTTTTTTATTGTTATTCACAATATCTCCGAGCTGTGATTGACCCCCCCCCCACCCCCCCTGAAAGTTGTTTGTAGCAATTACCAAAGCAATCATTGGCGCACATGAAGATCTGCAAACGTCTGATGTTACGAACTCGTATAATTTGACATACCAGTTCGCTAATCAGCACTTAACATTGTTATTTTACTGTAAATGGTGTGGATCACGACACAGATGACCGTAGTACAGCCTTAATCACCTACAACGTCAACTTTAAGTTGGTGTAGAAAACGTCTTCAATCAGGCATAATGTTTCGGCTCAATAGTTTTCAAATCTGCATAAAGTCAGAAACCAAATGATACACTACTGGCCATTAAAATTTCTACACCAAGAAGAAATGCAGATGATAAACGGGTATTCATTGTCAAATATTTTACACTAGAACTGACATGTGATTACATTTTCACGCGATTTGGGTGCATAGATCCTAAGAAATCAGTACCCAGAACAACCACCTCTGGTCGTAATAACGGCCTTGATACGCCTGGGCATTGAGTCAAACAGAGCTTGGATGGCGTGTACAGGTACAGCTGCCCATGCTACTTCAACACGATACCACAATTCATCAAGAGTAGTGACTGGCGTATCGTGACGAGCCAGTTGCTCGGCCACCATTGACCAGACGTTTTCAGTTGGTGAGAGATCTGGAGAATGTGCTGGCCAGGGCAGCAGTCGAACATCTTCTGTATTCAGAAAGGCCCGTACGGGACCTGCAACATGCGGTCGTGTATTATTCTGCTGAAATGTAGGGTTTCGCAGGGATCGAATGAAGGGTAGAGCCACGGGTCGTAACACATCTGAAATGTAACGTCCACTGTTCAAAGTGCCGTAAATGCGAACAAGAGATAACCGAGACGTGTAACCAATGGCACCCCATACCATCACGCCGGGTGATACGCCAGTATGGCGATGACGAATACACGCTTCCAATGTACATTCACTGCGATGTCACCAAACACGGATGCGACCATCATGATGCTGCAAACAGAACCTGGATTCATCCGAAAAAACGACGTTTTGCCATTCGTGCACCCAGGTTCGTCGTTGAGTACACCATCGCAGGCGCTCCTGTCTGTGATACAGCGTCAAGGGTAACCGGAGCCATGGTCACCGAGCTGATAATCCATGCTGCTGCAAACGTCGCCGAACTGTTCGTGCAGATGGTTGTTGCCTTGCAAACATCACCACCTGTTGACTTAGGTATCGAGACGTGGCTGCACGATCCGTTACAGCCATGCGGATAAGATGCCTGTCATCTCGACTGCTAGTGATACGAGGCCGTTGGGATTCAGCACGGCGTTCCGTATTACACTCCTGAATCCACCGATTCCATATTCTGCTAACAGTCATTTGATATCAACCAACGAAAGCAGTAATGTTGCGATACGATAAACCGCAATCGCGATAGGCTACAATCCGACCTTTATCAAAGTCGGAAACGTGATGGTATGCATTTCCCTCCTTACACGAGGCAGCACAACAACGTTTCACCAGGCAACGCCGGTCAACTGCTGTTTGTGTATGAGAAATCGGTTGGAAACTTTCCTCATCTCAGCACGTT